>NC_057345.1:136142565-136742565 GCF_016509475.1 Prionailurus bengalensis | reverse complement strand
AGATCTAGTTCAGAAGAAAATTTGTTTTTCTATCTATAATTGTCTTTCATTTACATTTACATTTTTATACCTATAATTGTCTTAAATTTACACCTCATTGTCTTCAAAGGGAAACGTTTCTTATGCATATATTGTGAACATCAAGAGTCCTTGCAAAACAACAGAGAAAATAACATTAACACAATGGGAGTTGACTATCACAAGGATGAAAAAAGAGATTAATCATAGCAGTAAAAATAATATCTAACTTTTAAAAAAGGTTTTCTTTGTGCAAGACCTGTGGTACGTAGCAATTCTATGCAGCATCTAACATAATTGTCATGACAATCTTATAAAGAGAAGACGGTCAGAATTGGAGTTGGAATCCAGATAAGTGAAACGCTATAGAATGAGGGTGGGAATAAAAGAATAAAGAATCTTTTAGCCTTTCCTGGTATTCTGTCTTCCATAACAAATTGTTTTTCAAAAAATGATCTTGGGTCTGCGCTCCGTTTCTCAAGATAATTCTCACAGTTGTAGTTTGGCTATACGAGTCAAAAGGTTTAAAAACCACCATGTTTTTTGAACCAGGATTTCAACCTCTGAGAATTTTAACCTAAAGAAATATCCTGCAATTGCATAAAATACAAATGCAAAGATGTTCACTAAGGCTTTCTGTAAGATAATAAAGACTTCTAAACAGCACAAGTAATATGAGATTTGTTAAATAAACAATGGGAGACCTGTGTGATAACTGACTATGCCCCATTATAAACTGTACTATAGGAAAAAAGCCTCGAAGCACACAAAGAATAGATTCACAAAGTATTGCTGACTTTAAAAAATGTATCCCAGTTTGTATAGAAACAAAGATATACCTATAATTTTGAAAAGGTCTTAGGGGGGGAAAAACACATCAAAATGGTAACCCACGACACTTCTCCCAGATGTGTTCAACACCAAAAGCACCAGTAGCAAAGGTGAAAGGAAGCAACACAATGTCCTCATAGACAGAACTCTGGTGTGATTCTAGATGTTGTTCTAAGTAGGAGCCTAGTTCCCTGGCCATCAGTTAACTCCACAATGCCCTTTGGTAACTCCCTTTTCTTCTTGAAATATCCAGGGCTTATTTCTGTGACTTGCACTAAGGATCCTGACAGATACAGGTCCTCGTTTGAGCCTACAGTACAGTCCTGTGTGAAACAGAAAGTTTTGCTCAAGCCAGGCTTTTGGGAGCATATAGGGAAGAAGCTCGGGTCATCACTTTAAAGTGACCATAATAACTTATTCCTCTGATTTGTGGAATTATAAAATGCAAATTCTCCACCCAGAGATAAAGTTTTGAGTAATGGTAGAGACACTGGAAAATTACTGAAATAATTTGGAACTACGGGGGGAATAAAGGGGACTGCTAGGAACTGAATTCCTCAGATCCCATCTAATGCATGCTTTGACTAATAAAGGCCTCAATGATTTCTACTGAAAGATTTCTTCAGAGCAATTCAACTTCAAGGTTAAGGTCTAGATTCAAGAAATAACACTCCACAGGATACAGGTTTATTCAGTCCATACAATGCGGAACTACCAAGAGCTTCAGAGAGGATTCTTGATTCCAATTCCCAGGCCCTGTAACTAGCACCCATGTGACGCACTAAAGCTGTTTCTACCCCGAAATGTCCCCACAGCCCAGTGATGTGGTGACTGAAAAGAATAGATAAGCAGGTAATTCTAAGGAGCAAAATGAAGAGGCGGCCATTTTAAAAAAGTCAAATAGAACTGATTTCACTTTTACATTCAGGACCACACTATCTCTGCCTCTCTCAAGCCACACAATCCATACACAATAACACACCTATTAGATATTTCCTATGGTCTTTTGACTAAGGGAGAAAAACTCAGACCTCGTTACATGGGCTGCCTGATATGCCAGTACCAGCTAGCCATGTATTCCACTGCAGACCCACTCATAAGTGGCTCAAAGAATATGAGTCCCCACTAAAAGAATATGATAAAGGGATATTCTCTCTTGTGGGCACGACCTGGGGCAGGAAATCTGGTTACCTAATTTATAAGCAGTCACTGATTCATAAGCAGTCACTGATTTATAAGCAGTCACTGGTCATTAGTCTAGTTGGCCAGGAATTAGAAACACAGCACTGGGAAACTGGTGAGTACTGTCTGGGGCAAAGTTAGATGAATGTACCAAGTACAGACACACAGCATGAGGGTGGTTGTATCCCATGTGACAAGCTCAGTGAAAGACATCCACTGTTGAGGAGGCCCGCATATCATAGGGGTAAAATAATTCATGCAATGGATATCAGGCAGCATCCTTTCCTAGGCACTACAGTACTTATTCAGTGGGTCCACGTACAAAGGTACCACAATACCAGAAATAGAGGCTTCAAAAGGGCTCAATGCCATAGATTTTACTTCTGCTTATCTCCACGGCGTAGTAATGACCAATGCTTAACACTTGACATAGCATCATTCCCAAAGAGACCAACAACTTCCTGATAGCAGATTGAAAACAGTGGACATCTATAATTTTTAAGGGGCATCTACCCCTCCAGAATACATACCTATTCTGTAAATGGGCTTGCTTCACATCTGCCAGTACTATCATCCATGAACTTGTAGACATATCTTGCTAATCATCGCAGAATCGCACAACATATTAAAGCTCATTTTACAGCAAAAACCAATGGGTTTACAACCATGAAATTCACTTGTATTGCAATGCACCCCATTGCCCAAAGGAATCTGACCTCTTCAAATAGTGAAAGGCTTACTCATGATTCACTTGTGAGGTCATTTGGAAGATCACATCTTGATAGTACTGGGTGCTTTGAGACAAGGAACTAGTATCAGGTGGTGTTTCTCCCATGGCCAGTACACAAGAGTTTGGGAACAAAGAAGTAGAAGTAGGCATTACTGTTTTCACTGTTACACCAAATTATCTATAACTGCATCATTTTTGTTTCCTACCCCTATAACTTCTCATTCTGCAAGTTTAGAGGTCTTAGTTTCCAAAAGAGAAATACTTTCATTAATGACACAATAATTTTGTCATTGAATTATAAGTTGACACCACTTCATGGATAGCTTGGGCTTCTCCTGCCATTAAATTATCAGGCAAAGACAAGGGATGAGGGTTGTGATCCTGCTTACCAACAAGACATCAGTTTGTCGAAACATAATGGAATTCACTGGGACACCCTTCCCACCTTAGTAATCTTAAACACAGTTGTAAAATCCAAAACAATTGCCCAATAAAACCAGAACCACTAAGTGTTCAGACTCTTTGGGAAAGAAGTCTTGGGTCACCAACGAGATACAGAACCCTGACCCACTGAGGTTCTGGTTGAGGGCAAGAGGTGAAGGAAGCAATTTCATGATTAGAGACAAAAAGAAGGGCTGGCTATGCCAGCTCTGTTCATTTTTGTTATGCATATATTAACAAATTATGCATATTTTATCCTTTCCTCTTTCTTTACTATCTATAAGAAGAGTGTCAGTGATACTTAAATTTTCATTTTAATTCATAAATCACCATACTTTAAGGAACGACATCCAGATGTCCTGATGAAGATATTTTATCACCTAGAGACCTTTGCCTTTGAGAATGAAGAGTGAATAATGAGATTTCAAGTGACCCTTTTGTGGGGGAGAAGTGGGAGAATTTTTATTTGTATTTGGGTTGTATTTTGTTAGATGGAAACATGAAGTTGTTGTGTGGGAATAAGTTATATATGGTTGGGGAGAATGCCTGGTGCATAGCAAAAGAGGTAAACTGTGTGACACTTGTTTGTACTTGTGCTCACAGATTCATTCTCTGCCCTTACTCTGCTCTCCAGGAATTGGCTTTTTGCAGACAACATCTCCAAGGCTACTTTCGTCAATTGACTTATAGCTAGGGAGGGTAAATGGGAAGCTATAATATGAGTTTGCGGCCCAAGGAAGGAGGAAGTCAAGCCTACCACACCAACTCTCCCCCATTGTTTCATGGTTCTAATTCTTTTTTTTTAATGTTTTATTTATTTTTGAAAGAGACAGAGCACAAGTTGTGGAGGGGCAGAGAGAGAGGGAGATACAGAATTCGAAGCAGGCTCCAGGCTCTGAACTGTCAGCACAGAGCCTGATGTGGGGCTCGAACTGACTGAGTTCGACTGAGCCAACTCAGGCACCCCTCATGTTGGGTCCTCATGAGTCAGGCTCATGACTGAGCCAACTCTAACCGACTGAGCCACCCAGGCACCCCTCATGGTTCTAATTCTAGCCAGGGATCTAAACAGCCCTTCTCACCATGATTTTACCTCCTTCTCAGCAGCTCTGCTCCAATGGCTCTTTTTTTTTTTTTAAGTTTATTCATTTACTCTGAGAGAGAGCGAGCATGCATGTACATAAGCTGGGGAGGGACAGAGAGAAAGAGAGAGAGAGAGAGAGAGAGAGAGAGAGAGAGAGAGAATCCCAAATCAGGCTCTGAGCTGTTAGCAAAGAAGCCAATGCGGGGTTCAATCTCAGGAACTGTGAGATCATAACCTGAGCCAACACCAAGAGTCAGAGCCACCTAGGCACGCCCATTGGCTCTTTTAATGTCATATCCTTCCTCTGCTCTCCAGTCCTGGATGGAAGTGCTTTACTGGTATAGCTAATGTTAGGGCTGGTATTCCATCATTGTTCGGCTTTTCAGTTTTTCTAATAATTTGATAAGAAGCTTTATATTCCTAATGTTCAGCTACCAGGCACTGACTGTTTTCCTCACTTGACCCTGACTGAGTCAATCTCAGGAGTTCAGGTAAAAGATGATGGTGGTTTAAATTAGGGAACTAGGGTGCTAGTAGTAGGGATCAAGAGATTTGGACTGGTTAGAAGATATGTAAATTGTAGGTGATAAGAAGGGAGGCATCAAGGAACATGCTTGGTTTTCTATTTTGAGCATCTGCATTATTAATGCCATTATTTATTAAGATGCACTAGATACGGGAGGAACAACTTGGAGGTAAGAATTAAACATTCCACTTTAGATGGGTTTATCATGAGATCCCTGTAGGATTGCCAAATGGATTTCTTTAGTTGGCAGATGGCTAGTGGAATCAAGAGATTTGTGGAAAACTCTAGGCTCCTGAACGCCATCCTTAAGTTCTACGCCTTCTTTTTCACTTGCAGTTAACATCAGAGTGGTCAGATTCCAGCTTTATTTGTGGTTCTTAGCCCACAGCGGCTGGGGGGTGGGTCGGATGGAGTTTCTAGGAATATATCCATTTAAACTATATTCCCATAGAACAAAATTAATTGACTGACTGCTTCAGTTTACTAAAAAGCATCTTACCTTATTTTGAGGTGACAAAAGGAAGTGAGCGTCTAAACAGCAAAAATCTGAGGCAATATTTAGGTGCGTATTTTAATACTCGGAGAGCAATGGGAAATCTAGTTACCCAACAACCAATTGCACTTACCAACAGCTTGAAAGATTGCCCTCAGTCAACATTTTCTTTTAAGACATCATCAATTTGCTGCTTTAGTCTCAACTAAATTTCATCAGATGGAAAAAAGGGGAAAAAACAGGCAGTCCTACTGACCCCAGAAAGAAATCATGGAATCTAAAGTAGAAATTTGTTAGCACTTCGGTACACAACTGAAGGATGTAAAAGAAGTATTCGTTAGGATTTGGCTTTGTGAATTTAGTGATATTCCCATATTCCTATACTTAAATAATCATCAATCATTCACATATAAAACATAGTCAGAACTCAGGAACTATTATTAAGCAAGAATGGGTAATAAAACTTGAAAATATCACTGCTATATTTTGGAAAAGGAAATTAAGTGTCAAAATGTCATTCCAAAGTTTCACTCACTTAGGGTTAACTACTATGTTCTCTTGAACATATTTTTTAATTTAGCTAACCTTTTAGTGATCGTGTCTTCCAGAAACTTTTGTGGAGTGTGACATAAGGTGGGAATCCAATCCCATAGCACAGCTTTTCTCTATATTTCTGCTATATACTCTAGGTTTCCAGTAAATGTGTTTGAGATTGGTGTGTGTATGTGCGTGTGTGTGTATACTGAATGCATTATTCCCACTGATAGCTGGCTGTGTGTGTAGAGGAAAAAGCAGTGAGAAATGGAGAGGAATGGGTTTGGGGAATTCCCTTCCCAAGACGTCTTAGGAAACCAAAGCTTCCCATGTCTTGAAAGGTCAAAGAAAGAGTATAATACACTTATGAAAAAGAAACTGTCTTATCCAGTGTTCTTGGCCCAGTCAGCAGATGAAATATAAATGCTGTCATCGCTTACGTGTGAGATAAAGGATAGAAAGTGGGAATGTGTTGGTTTACTGCAAATACCATTCTTTCGGTTTGAGAACATTGCTGGAAATAACCTGCGCTGAGAAGAGCTCCCTGTGAGGAATACACGTTATGGGAAACGGTTAAAGGCAAAGTTTGGTCACTGACCTTCTCGATGTAGTTTAATCAAGCTGCAAGCACCACACCAAAAAAGACAGCTGCTTGAAGAAGGGAGCCATCACGAAGCCAAGACATTTTACCTTTTCTCTATTACATGAGTCGGGGATAAGACACAAGCGTGCAGTAAATCTCTAGTTCATGCATTCAGAGGCTGCACTGTAATAATGATAGACTATAAATCACCCAGAAATGTTACCTTTATTTTAGGACAGTCAATAGCTAGAAATAGTACTCACCAATAGCACAGATGTCTAGGAGATATAAAAACAAATGCTTGGCAGTTGTTTAAAAATGGGAAGTACAAGAATCTGACCTAAAATATATTAGAACACAACAGCGGTTTCATCGTTTTGTCCAGTTTCCAGTTTTGCGTCTCACTATTTTTTAAATCCCATGTTCTGTTGTTGAAGGTAGAACTGTAATTTTGGAGAAGTGAAAAAAGTGTCTGTCATGCGTTTCTTTAAAAACCTTGTAAATATTTGTAAAGCGCACATACATCCATGAGCTGTTATGTAAATTTGTTTTTCCTTGCAAGTTTCAGGATAATTGCATGCCGAGAATTGAAGTAAGATGAGGCTGTAAACAAATGGGAGGCTCCTGCAAGGCCCCGAGGGGACGGAACTAGGCTATCAATGTGCCAAATATTAGCTAATTGTGAGGATGACACTGCCTGGCCAGACTCACAATCTGCATCCCAGTGTCTGCCTCAAAAGAGCTGTTACAAGAAGAAAATGCTCATTTGTTTCAACTGTGACTGAATGTTCTGAAATCCAGTCATGGGCTTTGGAAATGGAGATCCTTCTAATCAGTGACCATATTAAGGGTCAAGGAGGCTTTTGATATTTCTCCAGGTAGGAAATGCACAGGGTTAACAGGCTTTACTTTACTTATCAGGTTTTTTTTTTAATTTAATATGAATCTGGACAAACTGGAATGTTATGGAAAAGTGAATCACACTTTTAAAAAAATCTTCTTTTTACGTGTTTTTTTTCTTGCATCCCACTTTTTTTGGTGGGGGGCGGGGGAGGGCGGGCGGAGGGGTATTGTCAGGAAATAGAACAAGTTGATTTAAACAATTGAAACTCTAGAGAAATCTGAATCTTAACTTACCGGAGGTTTCAAGTAAAGCTCAGTTTCCTGTGACTCTCCATTTCCTGGGTTTAACAGGGACACAGATCTCAAGAATTAAAATATGGTGAGAAAGTCTGTCCTACTAAGATTTTCTCACCCCAGCAGGAAAGTACCATACCAGAAATTTCACAAGAAAGTCTGCTCTCATGAGACTCACAGCCAGACTTTTAACCATTTTGATAAGTTCAGAAGAGCTTCAATCAAAAAGCTTTCAAATCCCTGTCCCAAATGACCCCACAAATCCCTTTGAGAGCCACCCAACACCACTTCATAGTTCCCATAAACACTTGGACCTTTCCCTGTGAAAGCTGACAAGTTTTCCCGAAAGTCCTTACATACCACGCTCAGGCTCATCTTGCCAAATGTGCTATCTCAGTGGAAACTGCTGGAACTTTCCAGACAGATTTTATGCTAAAGGCAAAAAGTACCTCAGTCACCAATATGCCCACAGTTTTCTGGGACTAAAGGTACCTAAATATTTCAAATGCTGTGTATAGAGTCTCCTACCCTTTTTCTCCCTGTGTGACCAAGTATTGCTGTCATAATACTTTGTGAAAAATGTCTCATAACTGTAGTAATTACTGATGTCAACACCCCTGTTAATATTCTGGAACTGCAAACATTTCACATCAAATCTCCACGTGGAAAAGGGACTGTTCACCTCTACTTTGTGAATTAGCTATATGATTTATCTGTGGGAAACATTTCAGAAATATAGATTCAGAAAGACATCTACCACATGATGGCTTTTCCATATGGCATCTCATAATTATTTTGCTGTGTGTGAACATGATGAAAACAGTTTCATAATTCTCCGAGGGTCAGAGTAAATTATTTCAATTAGACATATTTCAGAGCAAACATTACCTTAGGGTTTATTAATAATATTACCTGAGAAGGAACAGCTGCCTTTTATGCATAAAAAGCTGTCAGCTTCTTACCACTCCTTACTAT
Organism: Prionailurus bengalensis; assembly: GCF_016509475.1. NCBI lineage: Eukaryota > Metazoa > Chordata > Mammalia > Carnivora > Felidae > Prionailurus > Prionailurus bengalensis. The sequence continues at coordinate 136,734,031 of NC_057345.1, read as the reverse complement.
AGAAACCCTTTTGTGACTTTCAAAAAAATGGCAGATTTTCTCATGCTTTACCTAAACACAAAACTTGGCAGTAGGGACCTGGTTGTAATCCTCAGCATGGGAGCTAGTGGGTGGATTTTTTTTCTCTATAAACTCTTGTATAAACCACACCAGTCTCCTGGTATTTATTCTGGGTAATGCTGGAAATTGTACACAGATCCAACAGGCCATGTAAAGGAGTTTTGTAACTTCCTGAAGCTCTTTCATGCAAAATCCTTACTCTGAATGCAATTCCAGAAAGATGGGGCATTTCAGCAGCTTAGAAGGAAAGGCTTATTCTGTTGTCTTTTCCTCCTTCTCGCTGGAGTCCTGCAAATATGAAATAGGTCAATTGGGGCAACATAATAACAGCAATTAATTTGACATTAATTGACCTATATTGAAAATTCAATGCCCATTGAAATGTCTTTAGAGATAAATCACAAGGTAGCTGTATCATAATAATTAAGGATTGGAATTTTTCTCTATAGGTTGGTTGCCACTTTATAAGAGTTAGTTGGAGCTACAGATTACTGCAGGACATCAATTAAGCTTAGCTTTATTATTACCACTACTAGTCTCTGAACATGCATATTAAAAAATCTCAAGACACAGGAGTCTATGAGGTATGTGGAAAAGAGATTAGAAATCTTCTCTGTGCCTAAGAAACGTATCGCTTTACCACAAACGTTCCTTGCCTCCCACCCCAAGATAATGATGGTTATTGACGATGTCACTGATGATCAGACGGTTTGGTAAGGGCTTCTCACCAACATGTTCTGCTTTTGGCAAAACTTTCCCAAGGCAAATGCACATTTGTCTTAGTAGAACTGGCCAAGACTTTATTCTTTAGGCATTTGTTGCTGGTTGGATGAGGGTTGGTATGGTAAGTGGTAGAGTTAGTCAACTTCAACTCCTCAAACATTAATCTCTTGGCACTGAGGTTCAGTGTGGCTTCAAATTCTCAGGGGATCCTAGCTGGCACCCTAACTGTGGCCTTATGACTGTTTCTTGAAACAAACAGACTTTAAGCACTGTGGCTGAAACTTAAAAGGAAACTTAAATGTAAACATAATCTGTCAAATACCTGCAGCCCAAGTTCCTTCTCACAAACATACATTAAGCCACAATTAAAGCAGTCCTCCACCCAAGGCAGCAAGGAAGTGAATAAGGAAAAGAGGATTATTGGGAGATTGACTGACATCTGCCTATTTCGTGACTGAATACATAGCCAGGAGTGAGGCGCTATAATTTAAGAAATAGAAATGAAAATTGCAATCAGAAAGGCTATTTGCATAATTCTCTCCTATTTTATTTTAGAACAAAATATCAAGTTAAAAAGTGGGGATATTATAGAATGTTAAAGAACCCTCATGTTGTGCTTTTTATATTCCTCATAGTGGGGCAGAACATCTTTCTTGCTTTGCTGTAACCATTGCAGAAAGAAAAAAAAGCACAAATGCTCTGCCCTAAGTATCCCCACCATCCTACAATCTTATGCTTTCTAGATCTCATTTTTCCTCATTTGGCATTCTGCCATGTCACATTCTTATTTTGTACTTGCTTTGACCCCGGCTAAATGATGAAGGACTAAAAACCAAAAGCAAAGCCATAATTGGGTAAAAAAAGATTTGGAAACTTCATTATCTCATGCATGAACCATTGGCAATAGGTCAGTATTTACTTATGGTACCATTTTATTCCTTGCCATGGTGGCCTCCATATCAGTAAATGGTACCATCAACCACTTAGTTGCTCCAAAAAAACATGGAGAGGCAATATTGACTGCTCTCTTTCTCTCACACTCCACATCCAAATCATTAGCAAATCCAACAACTTATCATCTCCGGGGCTATCACCAAGCCATTCTAATCATTTGTCTGCATCACTGCAATAGTAATGAGCAATGAGCTACCACAATAAGCAATGCTCCTCATACTGCTTGCTTCTACTGATGCTCCCTCCTCACCTCCACACAGTTGTTGGTGATCCTTTTAAAAGATAAATCAGAGTATATAATGTCCCTGTCCTCAATCTTTCAATGCCTTCCCATTATACTTAGGATAAAATTCAAAATCCCTACATGGCTTCTAAGTCCACACGAGATCCATCTTCTGGAATGACTGAATTGATTTCCTACATATTTCAGCTTACTCATTGCACTCCAATAACACTCGCCTTCCCATCTCGGGGCTTTCACACTTTGCTAGGAGTACTTGTGTGCTAGATATTTACATGGCCCATTCTCTTACTTTATTCACCTCTCTGTTCACCATCAACTTCCCAGAGCTCAACCTTTACCTATATATATATATATAGAACAGCCTATGGTGTCACTATTCTTTCATCCTACTTCATCTTAATTCTTAAAACTTACTTGACATTATAATATATGATTATGGCTTATATTTACTGATTTAATTAATCAGTTTCTTAATTATTGCTATTTCCTCTACCAGAAATAATGAGCTCCATGAGGTCAGAGAGTTGTATGTTTGCTGATCACTATATTCCCAGTGCCTAAAATATTGCCTCACACAGAGTATATACTAAATAAGCATTCATAATCTAAATGGATATTTTTCACTCAATTTGAAAGTTTGAAACATGAAAATAAGGTAAGTGGCAGGATACATCACATAGTTTCATTATCCATTTTACATACTAAAGGAAGTAAATGTGTATCGATGACTAATTAATAAAAACTGGTTCATTAGCATGAAAATGGTTACACCTGATTGTCTACAACATTCATGGTTCATACTGATCCCCAGTACCACCTAATGCATTGACTGTCCTTGGGTTTATCTACTTGTGGCCCATCTTGTCCACTTTTCTTATTTAAGATCATAGCTTCAAGTTCTACTCATGTACCGATTGAAAAGGTTGAACTACCTCATCTCCAAGTTCTCCTCTAGTTACATAATTTTACTGAAAATGTAAAAGATATGACAAAAATCTTTTAGAAAAAGATGGAAACTTAATGGTGATTCTCAATGATTCAATATCCCTGTATGTTTTAGTTCACTAGCTACCCTACACTTAACTTTGTTTTTTATTAAGTTTATTTATTTATTTGGAGAGAGAGAAGAGAAGATAGAATCCTGAGCAGTCTCTGCAGTGTCAGCACCCAGACCAATGCGGGGTTCGAACTCATGTACCATGAGATCCTGACCTGAGTCAAAATCGAGATTTGGACGCTTAACCAACTAAGCCACCGAGGCATCCCTACATAACTTTAATATACAACTAAAGTCACTTGACAGCCAAGATTTACACTAGCCAATGGAACTGAAACTTACAAAGTTGACATTCTTATTAAATATCCCTGGAAAGTCTTATAGTCAGACAGATGAGAGGCTAATACGGAGATTGGAAAATCATAGCCATTGCACCTAATATGTAATTCAGTTTGTCCCAAGCAAACTTTTCGTACTTTAATTGCTTAATCTGTAAAATAAGGTCCACGCACAGAACACTTACTAGAAATCCTCTTAATATGGTCATATTCACAGGCTGGTTTCTCTGGAAGTAGGAAATGAGACAATTTGACAATTACAAAATGTCAGGAGAGGAGGCAAGGTGGTGCAGAGGGAGAAGTTGAATAGCCACAGAAGCACAATAAACTATTGGTCAGAAGCTCGGGAGAGCTCTAGTACATATATACCCCTTCAGAGTTACTCTGTCTTGGGCAGAAATGGCTGGATATTTATACATGTCTCCATCAGTCATCAGATAGGGATGGGGTGGAGGCAGGAAAAGCATGCCTGGGAGGAAGGAACCCATAGAAAGTTTGGCAGGCCCTGAAGGAGCTGACAGATGGAGACTCTCTCTGCTAGACGTTAGGGCAGTAAGTCCCTTCTTACAGGGAATCTGGGTGACACATTTCCATTCTTTGCAGTCATAGTACCATCTAGCAAATCCTCTTATACCATTTATATTAACATGAAAGAATAATATATATCCCATGTGAGCACATTCCAAAAGACAGTTACTAACAGGACACCCTGTGTGTTACTATGTATTCTAGTTTTTCAACCTGTAATGAGCAATGACAGTAAAACTTGGTGATCTGTATTGAAGTTTATATGTATGTACAAGTGCCCATGGGCTCGTGGGGATAAGAAAAAGAACTTGAAGTGGGCAGAAGGTCATTTATAGGCTAATATTTACAGTACAGAAGAACAATTATCAGATTCATATGTTGTGCTTTGGCTGGACTGCCCCTTACTAGATTTATCAAGAACATTGGCTTGGGGCGCCTAGGTGGCTCAGTCTGTTTAGCGTCCAACTTCTGCTCAGGTCATGATCTCACAATTTAGGAGTTCAAGCCCAGTGTTGGGCTCTGTGCTAACAGCTCGGAGCCTGGAGCCTACTTCAGATTCTGTGTCTTCCTCTCTCTCTACCCCTCCCCCACTCACACTCTGTCTCTCTCAAAAATAAACATTAAAAAAAAATCTTTTTAAATTTTTTTTTCAACGTTTATTTATTTTTGGGACAGAGAGAGACAGAGCATGAACGGGGGAGGGGCAGAGAGAGAGGGAGACACAGAATCGGAAACAGGCTCCAGGCTCCAAGCCATCAGCCCAGAGACTGACGCGGGGCTCAAACTCACGGACCGGACCGTGAGATCGTGACCTGGCTGAAGTCGGACGCTTAACCGACTGCGCCACCCAGGCGCCCCAAAAAAAAAATCTTTTTAAAAAGAACACAGGCATTAGCTATAGTCCTACTCAATCGGCTGTGTTTAAATTTTACAAAGTTTACATCTCACACCATACTGAAGGGTTCATCAACATATTCCTATATGTAGCTATTTCAAAAAGTAGAGGCTTACTTAAATAGAACATAATTCTTGAATTTTCTAGATAATTCTTTACTGTCATTATCATCTGTCCTGGAACTGCTAATCATAGACTATACCATGATTTTTCCTCATTTTCTCCCTTCCCAACTTAAATACTTTTAACATCATGTTGGCTTTTATTTTTTTTTCTTGTTTTCTGAAATACTCCACCAATTGGCTTAGACTTTTTTTTTTTTTCTGCTGTGTCACCTTTTAATACAGGTTTTCATCACCTCCGCAAAAGAGACTTTTTTTTCTCCCCAGTGAAAAAAGATGGATTGGTAAGAGGTCCCACAGCCTATAAACTGTTTCCTTTTAATTCAGGCCCTAGCAGTTTGGCCTGGCTCACGTTCAGATAGTACTATAACTTGTCTGAACCCCTTCTAAAGGGCCTCCTGCTAGTGTATTTATGCCTGAGCACTTGGGCCAGCCTTGAAATAGCTTCTCTAAAGAGCGATGGGATCTGTTTGCTCACCTCCAGCCCACATTGTAATGAAGCATGACCCTTGCTTTCAAACTTCTGAGGTTCTGACCTCACCAGGTGAGGCTTTCCCTGGAAATGGCCCCCTGAGGCTAATCCTAACTGCAGTCCTGTGTAGGATACCACTAAGGGTGTTCACTCTTAAGGGTTTTCTTTCTCGTAGCCTTGTCAGCCGCTTTCATGTACAGCCTTAAAGTTCCGCGTAGGAAGTATTAGGAGGAAATTTCTGAAACTCAAGCTCAATCTGTTAAAGTTGTCCTTTAGCATTCAAAACACTCAGGATTTGAGGGCGAATGGCAAATTTTGCAATCGCGTGTTCACTTTAACTGGGGTGGTATAATATGCAAAAGAACAAAGAAATCTTTTCATCGTTAATGTCATTGCCAAGGAAAGGAACTGATGTTATCTGAGCTTTGATCTTTGTTTTCTTCCCCTCCCCCCACTGCTTAATTCAATTACAGATCTCTCCTTTCTATAATACAAGCACCACTCCTCCACAACTCCTCCGTAATTACAGACTATTCAGGGATCCTAGATGTCGTGCCAAGGCATTGTTTTATTGTAACCTCTACCAGGTACTGCATATTGCAGACAATTGCTTTTTTAAGGCCCCCAAATATCAGACTGCATGGATAACAGCTCATCCAGTAATCAGTAGATTATGAAGTGGTTGAAACATAAATGGAAATTAATGGATAGATTGAGACAAGAGGCTACTTAGATTCCTTTGATGAGATGATACAGCAACTTACAGCTAACCTAACTACTATTCCCTCTCCCCAATTAACTATGCAATTGCAAATTTATGAAAACATTTCAAACTAAATTTATATTATAGGCCTTGTCAAATGTAGCTCTCAAATAATTGTGGGCAAAAATTGAAGATTTTAACACAAAATTAAAACTTCTTTCATCTTTATGCCTCACTGCTTTACCTAACGCTCGGACTAGAATCAATTATTATGCTCTTTTTGGGGAAAAGAGAAAGGAGGCAGAAGAATGGATGGATAATGTTCATAAAAGGAAAGGACTGGTACATCATGGTAGAGTTTTAAGCATGTGTCTGTGTTCAGCCTAGTACAGAGCAACCTCAAGAAGATTCCTGTCTGCTAGAAGCTTACCATCTGTGACTGGAGAAAGAAGATACAAACGAATGAAAAGGAATTAAGCAAGGATTTGTGTAAGTAATGAGATGTTAAATATATATATATACATATATGTATGTGTATATATATTATATATATATATATATATATACATATATGTATGTGTATATATATATATATATATATATATATGTATCAGTGTGAAAGGGAAAAGCTACCTGGGGAATCAATTGCAATTTCTCTTCCAGAGTGTTGTGGAAATGGGGTTTTAATTGGGATGATGCAGTATGAGTTTAAGGAACCAAAGCTGGGAAGTTCTTCCAGACATGCAGTCTTGTCTGAGAGGAAGACCAGAGGATGTGCTAATCAAGAGGAGTCTTCCTTCGCTACAGTGAGCCAACATTACATTGCCATTCTCAGTAGCAATATTTTGAGTTTTCCTTTGGTTCAAAACATTTCCATAAATTGCAATTACTTCCCACAGTGTCGCATACATTTTCCCTGACAAAGGTGATTATTAGGTATTAAAGTCTAATCCCATAAGAAATTTGTGAATTGTTAAGCCTATTTCTTAACTAGTCAAGAGCAAATCCTTCTTTCTCATACTCTTTCATGCTAATGTTACATGTTATCACCTGCATGTCAGGAGAAAATTCTTCAGGCAAAGATTTTTCCCTCCAGAAAGAAAACAAGGGCAGTTACCTTGCTCTAAATATATCATGAGGGACTTTGATCTTTCAGTTCTTTTCATATAACTTTTATTTTTACCAAGAAAAAGTGTCCATAAGTTCAATTGTAGGGATGAAAATATGAGGGCAAAACTAATATATATTTGAAGGGGAAAGTAACCAGATTACAAAAGGCCATTTATACAGAAAAAGTGTACTTTACAATAAAGTGGTAAAAATGTCATAAATCTTTATGTGCTAAACAAATAGCATTAAAAAAACATTATATGAAAAATGGATAGAAACAGAACTTCTGTAGAAGACTTTGGTAAAAAGAAAAAGCAAGCCCAAGGTCGAGTCATTTTCCTCCAAGATAGCAAACCAAGACTTAATTACAGTTTCAACCTATTCAAGGAATGTGACCTTATAACAGTCAACCTGAAATTTCCTGATCAGCACCACATGATAGAAATCCACATGATAGAAACCCTCCTGACCCATTCTCACCAGAAAAGACCTCCTGGCCTGAAACAATCTTTTTTTTTTTTTTTTTTTGCTAATAAGTTCTTGCCCCACCCTGCTTCTGTTAAAAACCTTCCATTTTTGTACAACTGCTGGGAGTTTCCTCTCTACTTGACAGCTGGGATGCTCCCTGATTCATCAATCACCTAATAAAACCAATTAGATCTTCATATTTACTTTGTTGTATTTTGTTTTTTAACAACTTTAATACAGTTCTGTCTTTGATGTTTCTAGTAGGTTAAGAAAAGAGAGGGGCGCCTGGGTGGCGCAGTCGGTTAAGCGTCCGACTTCAGCCAGGTCACGATCTCACGGTCCGTGAGTTCGAGCCCCGCGTCGGGCTCTGGGCTGATGGCTCAGAGCCTGGAGCCTGTTTCCGATTCTGTGTCTCCCTCTCTCTCTGCCCCTCCCCCGTTCATGCTCTGTCTCTCTCTGTCCCAAAAATAAATAAACGTTGAAAAAAAAAAAAAAAGAAAAAAGAAATTAATTATTCAAAAAAGTAATATGGTTGATTAATAAATATATTTTAACCATAAATTCTATAAAAACATAAAATATATAATATTTATATAACATGTGGAAAAAAATAGTCATCTATAGTTTCACGAAATATTTCAATATACTCTACAAAGCAGAAATTATGCAGGGTACATTTTCTGAAAACCCAGCAAATATAAGAAATAATAACAAAAAGCTAAAGAAAGAAAACCAGCAAAAATTCTAAATAATAGGGAATTTACAATAATTTTGCTAAATAAATTTAGACCAAGAAGAAATAAAAATTAATACATATATTATTTAGAAGATAAAGAAATGAGTATATTACTTTTTAACTCTTATGAGATGCCACCAAGGTGGTATCCAGAGACAAAATACCAGCCTTGACATATTTTTATAATTACACAAGAGAAAAATGAAAATGAACCAAGCATTTGATTAAAGAAATTAGAAAAAGAAAACACACTTAAGGAAAATAGGAGAAAGATAACAGTGATGATAAGTGCAGAAATTAATTTATTATAAAAGAGGAAGATCATAGAAATATTATAAATAAATTCAAGAAGTATAAAGGAATGGAAAAAAATTGAGTGGGAAATAAATAAATAAAAATAAATACATGCATACATACATTTGCAAATGAAATTGAGAGGGAAAGGATTATGATGATAACTATAATGGTAAATAGTATGTGTTGTGTGTTTCTCTGTAGCAGATGATCCTTAGAGATTTGTATATTATTTTAGTTAATCCTTAGAGCAAAACTCTAAAGTGCTTATTTGTTTTCCTGTTTTTTTTTTTTTTTTACAAATTTGGCCACTGAAATTAGGGGGTTAATTTACTATAATCACAAAACTCCACACGTATCAAATATGGATTTTAATGTAGCACCTCCTTGCCTTGACTCCAAGACCTGTGCTCCTAACAGCTATGTTATTTCTAATAAAATCATTAGATAAATGGTTATAAGAGGTAAGAATGCATAATTCTTTTTTTTTTCAACGTTTTTTTATTTATTTTTGGGACAGAGAGAGACAGAGCATGAACGGGGGAGGGGCAGAGAGAGAGGGAGACACAGAATCGGAAACAGGCTCCAGGCTCCGAGCCATCAGCCCAGAGCCTGACGCGGGGCTGGAACTCAGGGACCGCGAGATGGTGACCTGGCTGAAGTCGGACGCTTAACCGACTGCGTCACCCAGGCGCCCCAAGAATGCATAATTCTTAATCAGTTTGATAAATTGAAAGAACTGGGCAATTCTCTGGTAAAATACATATTTCACAATTGTATCAACTTTAAATAGGCATCCCATGTATGTAAGTAACCATTGAATACATTGGAAATGTTACACTACCCCAAAAAATTCTCTAAAGATGGCTCTAGGCCAACATAATATTTTATTTTAACTAGTGAGCATTTGTGTTTAAATTTTCAGAGAACAAAATCAGCTCTGTATCATTTATTCTAGAGCTCCTAACAGATAAAAGGTACTCTTTTAATTTTAAAAATGAAATACTTAATATCAAAATATGCTTAGAGTAACAAGAAAATAAAAAAAAAAATATTGTGCATTTATCTCAGTTATACAGATGTGAAAATACCAAATACAAGTACCAGTAATCAAACTCACCATTATAAAGACGTTTCATTGGATAAAATGCTATCCTATTACTTATTAAGCACTGTACAGAATAGCTTTTAAATCATTAATCAGCTGTACCTTATTTTAAATTTCTACAGATATTCTCATTAAGCTGAGGAACAAAGGAAGACTTCCCACCATCATCATTATTGCACAATAATGTTGGGAAGGTCCTGGCTAATTAAAGAGCCAGTGAAATCGTTTATACAAAATAAACAAAACCTTTGGAAAGGAGGAAACAAAGTTATCTCTATGACTAGACCACACTGAAAACAAAGCATACAACTTAAAAACACTTAAAATTAATGAATGCTGGTAAGATGATCAAATGCAACAGAAACATAATAAAGTCTTTAGCTTCTTAAATACTAGAAGTAGCCAACATAAAGGAACAAAATCCCATTGGCATCTAAGTATATTTAAGAGCAGAAAAGAGTTATTAGATGTCCAGAAGTGGAAACCTCCGTGGCCCACTACTCCAGTCTGAAATTTCTGTCACTTCTATCACTCGTAAACAAAATGCAATTACGATCCAACTAGGCACCAGGATCTGTCTAGACGCAGAGCAAACATTACAGGAAGAGTCCCACAGGTTTCCTTTTTTAGGGAGTTTATAATTTATTGGGATGAGTGGAGTAAGAGATAAATAAAAAAAATACACAAGGAATTCTCCGAGGGCAAAAAATACTATACGGACTAAAATAGACTGATAAGCTGGAGATTCACGGACTACTTTGGGTTGAGAGTTCAGAGAAGTCCTTCATCAGGTGACATTTGACATCTGAATGATCAGAGCCAGATATATAAAGGTCAGATCAAAGAGAATTCTAGAAAGAATCTCCTGTTTTAACTTAAAACTATTTAACTTTTATAGTGGATTTTATAACATACACATGCTTCTTTTAATGTAAATATGCTATTTTTCTCCAAATATTAATGTGATATTTATGAAACAGTCCATTTCGACTTAGTCTTCTCACCTTAGTTGCTTTGACTTTAGTTCACTTTGACTTATCTCATGAACTAAAAGTTAGATCTTGTCCCCCTTCTCTTATACTGTCTCCTCTTCCTCATTTCTTTTCATCTTATCTCTGACTCTCACCCCCATCTGAACTCATGACTGAAATGAAGAACGGGGTGCTTTGTTGAGATATTACTACAATTTGTGATACCTAAATGGCCTCAATAAGTTGTGTCCCACTTGTTACCAGTTAAGTTAATATCAAACTTTCTACTTCAGATCGTTCTATTTTCCCCCTTTTCAAGTTGGTATTCACCTCTAAAGGTGACTTCTTCAAATATAAAAATATTAAAAATAAATCAATTCTAAATCTGGTAGAAACGTGGTAGGAGGTTAAATCTGAAACTTTCCTCCTCTCTCTTGGAAACTATACAAGAAGGAAAACAGCAAGAACAAAAACCTATGAACTGCATTTCCAGGGAAATCTGGAGACAGATTTCAAATTGTCTAAGTGCTGATTAAGGCAGCTGAGACTGACAAAGTGTTTGGGTAACCCGTAATCCTTATAGAAAGAGGCAACACGAGTAGTAGCAAAGAAATGAAAAATGGAGCCAGGATAGCTAATGGTAGCAGATCTCTGAAAGTGCCAGAAAAAAGGAAATCCTTCCATATATGGACTGTATCCATTGATAGTGGTGGCCAAGAAGAGACTAAAGAAACACAGAACTGGCTGCAAAAGCAGTGAGGGAATGGGTTAGGTTCTGAGAGGCAGAGGAAGCATGGACCACAGAAGGGGTACATATTAAGAAAACTTTCATCCACAGACAGTATTTATGAGACTTTTAAAAGCATTGTCCTTCAGCAATGTCACAGGAAGCCTAAGATAAAGAAGGAACTATTCTCAAAGAGATTTGTGAACATGGCTTTTATCTAATGAAGTGAATGATTAATTGATTTTTTTTTTAAAAAAAGCTTTTTTAAAGTGATTATATTAGATTGGACTGAAGTTGACATGTACAAAAACTGTACAAAATAAAAAGATCTTTGAACTTCAAAAATTCTATAGCTACAAAGCATGTTGAGAAAGTTACATACATACTAGTATTTGTAATTTCTAATGAAAAAGGTGGGATGAGTTGGAGGCAAGAACCAGAAACCCAGAGGGTATAGTCAAGACTCTCAAAGAATCATTTTTTAGGGAGCTGAATTAGATTATAAAAAACCGCTGAATTTTGGAATTACTCTGAACCACTAGTACCTCACGTTCTCCTTTTTTGACTTGAGTGTCTATTGATTCTATCTCTACCTCAACGTTGCATGTAGGGATGGGGAGCAGAGAGTACATAGCCCTAATTTAGTGGATAAAATCCTGGAATACACACAGATGTAATAAGGGGGTGAAAATTTGCAAGTCTTGGGAGGAGATGAAAGTATTTCCTATGTTGTAGAAAGTAAATAATTTTTGGCCAAAGGATGAATAGCTTAGATTAGAGATAGTCATGAATTATTTTCTACTCTTTTCATTGAAATTTCCTTCCCCTTAAATCAGGCCAGACTCCAGTGATTTTTCAGCTCAATAGAAGGTAGTTGAGATGTCATTCAACTACTTCTGAGACTGAAGCAAGATCATAAGAAGCCTTTCAGCTTCCTCCCACGGCTCACGTGATACTATTTGTAACATGATTTGCCATGTTTGACTACCCCCGCCCCCCAGGGACATACAACTTGGAAAGGTCCTCAGATTACATGGGAAATGAGAGGATCCCAATTGAGCCCAACCTCTTGGCCATTTCCATCAAAGCACCAACATGTAAGTTAAACCATTTTGAAACCTTCAGACAGCCAAGCTATCAGGTAAATATTAACAAGTGAAACCAGTTGATGAAATATGGAGTAGAAGTATCATTCACCTGATCTTTATATGAATTTCTACCCACAAAATTGTGAGATAAAATAAAATAATGTTTCATACCACTAAGTTTTAGGATGGTTTGGTAGGCAGCAATAGATAACCAGAATATCCATAGTAGAAAAATACTATGCTGTCTTAAAAAAGAGAAGACTAAGGGTCTTATAATGAGGTATAATCATAAAGCTAACCACTGGAATATAAATACAAACTTTATGAGACATCAAAGCCCCAGTGAGAAAAAAAGCTAAGAAAACAGACCACATTGTGAAAGGCTTAAAATGCACACGTATTACAAACAGACAGTGATTTTGCAAGGAATATATGTTTCTGGACAGCAAGTTGCCGATATGTATCAAATTTTAAAATTTACAATATATAGTTTGATCTGGCAGTTACATCAGAAAAAAAAATCTTCCAAAATATATCATGAGAAGTGGTTGTAAAATTTTATGTATAAGGTTATTTATTGAATGATCATTTATGATGGTAGAATTTTGGAGTCATCATTATTGCTTCAAATGTGAAATGATTTAACAAATTGCAGCCCATCATATAACAGAATAATATATAACCACTGTAAAACATGGTTTTGAGAATATTTAATAGCATGGAATCTGCTCAAACTATCATGCTAACTGCAAAAGAGCAGCAAAAATTATAGAATCCCATTTTATAGGAAAACAAAACACAAATTGCAAAAAACAGCAGCAAAAACTATAGAAAACCATTTTAGAGGAAATAATGTCATTTCATGGGAAAACAAAACGCAGATGAATATATGCATATCTATATATCTATGTATACATCTATACACACACACACACACACACACACACACACACATATATTGAAAAGATAGAAAGAAAACACCCAAATGTCAATAATGTTCAACTATGAGTAATGAGAATAAATGTTTATTTTATTCTATATATTTTGGAGATTACCTCTTCTATTTCCATATATTACATTAATATTGTGAAATAAATTATTTAAAAACATCAAATAAATAATTTTATTAAAATTTTTTAATGTTTATTTATTTTTGAGAGAGAAAGAGAGAGACAGAGAGATCGGGGGAGGGGCAGAGAGAGAGGGAGACATAGCATCTGAAACAGGCTCCAGGCTCTGAGTTGTCTGCACAGAGCCCGAAGCAGAGCTCAAACCCGCCAACCGCAAAATCATGACCTGACCTGAAGTTGGATGCTTAACTGACTGAGCCACCCAGGTGCCCCCAAATAACTAAATTGTTAATCAAACTAATGATCTGCTGTCTTCTGCAGGGTGAACCTCTCCACCCTCTCTTTTATAGTTATGGAGAGGATTCCAGAAGAAGTAATGGTAGAAGTAACACAATTAAAATTCACAATTTATGGGGCGCCTGGGTGGCTCAGTCGGTTGAGCATCCGACTTCCGCTCAGGGCATGATCTCTCGGATCGTGAGCTCGAGCCCCGCATTGGGCTCTGTGCTGACAGGTCAGAGCCTGGAGCCTGCTTCAGATTCTATATCCCCCCTCTCTCTCCACCCCACCCCTGCTTGTGCTCTGTCTCTCTCTGTCTTTCAAAAATGAATAAACATTAAAAAAATTAAACAATAAAATAAAATTCACAATTTATAGCCTAAGGAGATATTTTTAAGCAAACTTCTTAAGCACAATTTATTCTCTAGATTTCTGGAATACCTATTGTTCCTGACGTGTCCATAGATGCTAGAAAGTTTTTCTTTAAATAACTACATATCGTTTACATGTATTTTTGCTTTTTCAAAATCAAAACCTTGCTCCTTGCTCCTGAAACCATCATTTAGCCAGGTACCACTTCCTACTAGACATTGAAATCTGAACATGTATCACTCAACTATGTGCAGCATGGAAATATCTTACCTCTGACAAACTATGTGATTTCTTTGATCAATGGTGCCAAGATACCTTGAATAATACCACCAAGATCCTTAAACATTAAAGAAAGTAAAAAAGAAAGTTTTCTAAAACACTATTCTCTCTCTTGTGTGTTTGCTTTGTTTTGTTTTTAATTGTTGGTTCAGGTCCCTTTTTGTACATTAGGTATGTTTGTAAAGCTATATTAATTATTTTAGGATGTTGTGTTACTCTTCTTTTTTTTTTTTTCCTTTCCATTCCATGATCTCCTGGGATCATGAAACAGTTAAATTCTCCTCCGAAATCATCATATAAGAGCAATGTCCACAGCAGGAGCATCTGCTCATTATTAGATTATGTGGGCACTAGTCAGGGTAGAACTCCGAGCAGACTAAGGAATAGCAGTGGAAGCATAGTTGTGGCAAAGCAACCCACAACCTGAACTGCCAGGACACAAAATTACCCTTTGGTCCTGGCACGGAGATTGCCTCCTTTTTTTTTTTTTCTGTGCTCTCTTTTTACTTCACACAAAAAAACATTCCAGCTCATTACTTTACATTACTTTCAGTCAAGGAGCTGAAAATATGAAAAGATTAATTTCTAAATGTCTAGATATTCCATCTTCCTCTAGTTTTCTCATACCCTACTTTCCCACCCAAAAAGGAAGAAGAAAGTGCTTCGTATTTAACTGGGCCTGAAATCAGAAGAGCCTGAGTACCACAAGAAAGTCCGCTGTTTTGATATTTTTGGCGAGCACCAGGGGCGGATGTTCTAGAAACCTGGCCAAATTTTCAGCCCTATTTTGCCGACTAACTTGTGAGGTTCTGAGCGTTTGGAAGGGAACAGATAAGCAACTGAGCATCGCGTTTTATTTAAGTAGCACCCGATATTAAGGGCCTTCAGGTTCAACAAAGGTGACATTTTTGCAGCTCGTAGAGTCTGATTGCCTGACTCCATTGACTAGTTAGAGGCGAACGCGCGAGCAGCTCAGATTACCCACGCTAGGCACAGACATACCACAGAGCCAGAAGTGGATTTCCTGGTGGCTCAGTGAGGCTAGTAAACGAACCCCTGCTCACATCTACACTCCACATCAGATGGTTGATAATCCGGCTCCATGCTTGCTTTTTTGAGAACACAAATGTGAATATGACTTAACTTTTAACTGTAACTGTCCTTTTCATTAATAAGTATATTCTTGTTAGCAGAACACACACACGTGCGCGCGCGCACACACACACACACACACACACACTAAATAGGAACTATAGGAGTGTGTAGAGAAAATAGTTGATTCATTTTTTCTAAATAAAACAAAATAATCCTAAAACATTTTGCACATTATATGTTTCGCTTGAATTGAGGAAAAGAATGAGGTAATTCTTTCATACATAGAGGGGCAACACCACGCTGAAAAGTGGGCCACTGTGTACTTTCCATGAGTTGAGGATGACTTTTCCGAGACCGACTCCAAACTGCCTCCCCATCAAATTTGTCCTCATACCTGACTTCTCATTGAATTCAACTTTTTGAATTCTTTTTCAATTTTCATTGAATTCATATAATTCAACTTTTTTTCTTCAGTAGCTACTCTGTGCTTCCTTTAACGTGTAGTATTTTGAAATGGAGGCTATTAGGCTAGTAGATGTTCAAAACATTAATTTGGACTTGTTCTTTGGATCAGCTAGCAGAACACAGGGAGTAGATCACTGAATAGATGGAAGTTTTTATTTCAAGGAAATAAGGTTTAGATACTTTTTAGATCAAGGTGTATTATTAGCTATAACAAGTGGAGGCATGGTCAGGGAAGTCAAACTTTAGCTTGGCCCTGCGTTTGTATATGTATTTACAAAGGTGAATGACTTTGTGGTGAGCACAGAAAAATCAAATAAAAGATAGGTAGATTCAAAATAGAGATTCAGATTAAAAATAGGATGTATTGGGGCGCCTGGGTGGCTCAGTCGGTTAAGCATCCGACTTCAGCTCAGGTCACGATCTCACGGTCCGTGAGTTCGAGCCCCGCGTCAGGCTCTGGGCTGATGGCTTGGAGCCTAGAGCCTGTTTCCGATTCTGTGTCTCCCTCTCTCTCTGCCCCTCCCCCGTTCATGCTCTGTCTCTCTCTGTCCCAAAAATAAAAATAAATGTTGAAAAAAAAAAATTAAAAAAAAAAAATTAAAAAAAAATAGGATGTATTAGCAAAAGATCTAGAGAGTCCAGGAGGTGGTGAAAGTTAACTGAATATAAAACAAATACAATTATAGTGAATTAAACAGCAGGAATTGCCAATATTGACTCATACTTGTCCTCTTGTATTGCTGAATTGTTTACCAAAATACTTCCAATCTAGAAAGATGGAGCTAAAGAAAGAAAGAAGGGATTAAAAGCCCCATCGCAGATATCATGATAGATAGATCTCATCTTTTATTGTATTTTGAGTGAAACCAATATAGTTAAAAGACCTTGGGGGTACTCTTACTGTAATTCAAAAGATCAATAGCATCTAACATAACTGATTATCTTTCTTCCTTAACACACTATTCTTCCCTCGCTTTCTTTGACACTTCTCTCCTTCAATTTTCCTCTTATGTCTCTAAATGCTTCTTCTTCAATGTTTCTTTTATTTACTATGCTTCCACCTGTGGTAGTGTCCAGAGGTCAAGCCTTGGATTCTCTCTCTTCTTGAGGTGATTCCACTAATTTCATGACTTCATATAACATCCATTTGTTGACAACTCGCACGTATGTCTGCATTCCTGATCTCCCCCTAAGCATCAGATGTATATATACTATTGCCTGTTAGTGATCTCCATGTGAACTACAAACCCAACTCCTTAAAAACATGCTTCAGACTGCCCTCTAAAACACATAACCTTCCTTAGCCTGCTCCTACATTCATATCCACTCCAATCTCCCATTCTTCTCATTGCTCAGGCCAAACCCATGACAGGTATCCTTGCCTTCTTTCCCACAAATCGCACAACATGCACTTTGTCAACATATCCTATGGGTTCTACCCAGAGGTATTCAAAATCTATTCAGAAAATGTCCCATTTTCTTTTCCTCCATTGCTACCACACTCATACAAAACCACAGTCATTTCTTTGAATTTTTGCAACTGACTCCTGACTGGTTTCCCTGCTTCCACCTCTCTTCTTAGTCCCACTCTCTGTTCTTCTTAGCAGGCGTACCCTTTTAAAATTCAAAGTAGATTATGGCATTTCCTGACCTAAATTTTCTAGTGACTTCTCATCCTTTTTGGAGTGAATGCCAAAGTTCTTCAGCTCTCCTATAAAACCTACAGGATGTGGCTCCTTATCCAACTGTCTGAGCTCATCCCCCTGAATTTTACAACTCGTTTCTCAGCCCCCATCATCTACACTGGTCTCTCAGGAACACCTCTAGCCTCAGGCCTTTTCGCTCACATACTGTCTCTCAGGGGAACACCACTCTTTTTTTTTTAATATGAAATTTATTGTCAAATTGGTTTCCATACAACACCCAGTGCTCATCCCAAAAGGTGCCCTCCTCAATACCCATCACCCACCCTCCCCTCTCTCCCACCCCCATCAACCCTCAGTTTGTTCTCAGTTTTTAACAGTCTCTTATGTTTTGGCTCCCTCCCTCTCTAACCTATTTTTTTTCCTTCCCTTCCCCCAAGGTCTTCTGTTAAGTTCTTCAGGATCCACATAGGAGTGGCATACTTCCTTTAGGTCCTGCTTTTCTGTCGTACTATCAAAAGGCTTCCTTGACTACTCAATATAAAAATAAAATCTCTCCCACTTCTAATTCTAATAAGGTTGCAAGATTGGGGGTGGAGGAGCACCTAGTTATATTTATATTTCAGATAAACAATAAATACTTCATTTTTTAGCATAAATATACCCCAAATATTACAGAAGACATACTTCTACTAAAAAAGTTAATAATCCCCAATATTGCACAGGACATGCTTATACTAAAAATTTACTTAATGTCTTGTGAAATAAAAATTGAACGTAATGCCCTGGCAAGTCGAAACCCATCCCAATACTTCCTCTCCTTTTATTTTGCTTTTTCTCCATAGTAGGTATCACCACATGACTTATGACATCTTTATTTGTTCCTTGTCTGTCTCTTGAACTAGGCTGAGGGCAGGGACTTTGTTTCATTCAGTATTGTATCTTATTACCAAAAACCATGCCTGGCATGCAAAGAGTTGTGGAATTAATGAATGAATGTTGATACATTACTATGTAGAGCTTGGGGATGTGGTCTACTTGCTCTCTGATCATCTCCCACGTTTTTCCTCTTTATCCCTACTGAGCTCCTACTGGTCCCTTCCCAGAAAAGGGTCAGGATCTGAAGGCCTGGTTCGGCAGCTACGGGCTTCTAGGAAAATTCTGCCTTAAGCCTTCCTGTCCTCTGCACTGTCTTCTTTACCAAGCCTCAGCCAGCCTGTTTTGGTTTCTCATGCTTGCCTGGTGTCTTAATGCAGGAACCAAAGACGAGGGGATGCTTGCTGGGCTGTGTTTTCAGAAGGAAAAACCCTGTTGGATAGTGAATGTCACTCTGAATTCTTTAGAGGTCAGGGCAGAGCTCACAGAAAGTCATTGTTTATGTCTGAAACAAATCTTTATTATGTGATTGAAAATGTTCTCAGTTACTCTAACTTACTTTTATTAAAAAGTTTAATGTGTTTTTATTTCTTAACGGCAGTAGATAAAAAGGTGTCATACAAATATTGATTTAAAATCCTAGCAAGTCTGCCCTCTTTTCTAAATCTTTTTTTGCTCTTTGAACACAAATATATGCATTCATGGACCTGTGTGTGTGTGTGTGTGTGTGAGTGCACATGCAAGTTAAGAATACTTTAGGAAACAAATCACTGTTCCCTTTATTTTTAGGAAAAAAACCCTTATTTTCCAGTTCTATGTTAACAGTGAAATGTAGCAATGCAATGTATTATCTAATTTATTGAAATTAGTGTTAATAACGGCACATCATATGAAAGTGTGCATGAACTCAACTATATCCCCTGAGAAAACCTGCCACACAGAAATTATAACACATGAAATTCGACAGCTTGAAAATTTAACCAGAAACAAGGTTAAAGTGAGAATATACTTTAATAGTATCAGAGCCATTTTACAGATAAGAAAATATAACAGTTTATACATATAAACATCTACTACAATTCACAAAACTGCTGTAATATTTTAATTACGAACTCCAAGTTGCTCAAATTCCAAACAACAACCAGCACTGTAAAGTTGATGATTACAATTATAAGTGCTAGCCATGACATTTCGTGAGAAGTAATCTGCTAATTGTGTTCAGTGGTGCTTCAACGGCTAAAGTGAAAACTCCACTAATTCGTTCATGACTTTACAGACAGCCTGTTTCCTTGCCAGATATATTTTCCAGACAGTGCTACCAATAGTACTTCTAGCCCTTCAGCATGTCTTGCTTTCATTCTTCACTGAGGGCTATTCCCAAACTCGCTGTCTCTTTGAGCCTCACGACTAACCTGATCCCCATCGTCGTCTCCAGGAACCTCATTTCACTTCTTAATTTACAGACAACAAAGAATCATCCCTCTACTTTTAGTTCTACCACATGTAGCCTTCTATAATCTCTAGGCATGCTTCCTTCTTTGAATTTACCGTAGCATATTGTCCTTATAATAAAAAATAAAGTAAGCGAAAACTTATTAAGTAAGTATTGTATACCAACTACTTTTCTATGCAGCTTACCAATAGTAACTCATGGACTCCTAATATAGCCTCCGGCATAGGTCCTATCCTTACCCCTATTGTTTACAAAAGGAGACTGAGCCTTAGAGACAGTAATCCAGCCAGAGCATAGCTCCAGAACCCTGGCTCTCACCTACCAGGGCTCCTTCCCTGACTCTGTGTATATGTGTCTCCCCACCTGACTGGGAGATCCTTTAAGTTCGGTGGCTGTTTATTAATAAGTCTTGCATCTCTAATGCCAAGCATGATTCCTACATCATAGTAGGAATGACTTAGTTTCTTGCTAAATTAAATGAAGGAAGGAAAGAAGGAAGAGAAGGAGGGAGGGAGAACTAGAGGGGCACATTACCTTTTTTTTTTTAACAACGCACTTGTTACGTTAAACTGTCAGCATCTTCTGAGCCCTCACCCATTTATTCTATCAAAGAAGCAAACAGACAACAAGACAAAACAAATCCTCACGGAACCAAAGCAAACAAACAGATGAACTAAGTCCTATTTATGCATAATTCATTTCTTGTAGGATATTGGACACAAGACATACTGAAGTTTAAAGTACTATTCATTCAGTCAACCACTAATGTAATAAATGTTTATTAAATACATATTTAGCTACCCAAATCCCAGGGTCGGCGGGGGAAGAGCTTGCCCTGTTCTCTTTCTTTCTTCCTTCCTTCCTTCCTTCCAGAAAAAGTCATCTTCTAACATATATGATTTACTTGTTTAATTATATTAATTGGTGTTTTTTAAAGTTTATTTACTTATTTATTTTTTCTTTGGAGAGAGAGAGAGAAAGCATGGGTCAGAGAGTGATGGAGAGAGAGAGAGAGAGAGAGAGAAAGGGAGAGAAAGAGAGAGAAAGATTGAGAGAGAGAAAGAATACCAGGCCGGCTCCACACTGTCAGTATAGACCCTGAGACCCTGATGCAAAGCTCACACCTACAAACCATCAGATCATGACCTCAACCAAAACCAAGAGTCGGATGCTTAACTGACTAAGCCACTCAGGTGCCCCTAATCATACTAATTGTTAATTATTTGCCTCATCTTTCTGCAACGTAGTAAGGTCCACTACTTTGCTTTATTCCCTGCTGTATCCTGGGCACATACAACCATGTCTGACACAGATAACACATTCAACGGATATTTATTAAATGAATGAATTGGTGTTTTAAAAAAAGTATAAAAGAGCATGAAAAGAGTATGGTGCATTTAGTAAGGAAAAGGAATTGGCAGGACTGGGGTCAAACTGGGCACATATAGAAAAATGTATATTCAAGAGTCATTGAGAAATATGAATGATATTGCCATTAACCAAATATATAAGCAAAGTAACCTAAAGTTTGGAAGGAAAAATTGAGAGTTAAATTTTGATAAGGTTTTAGTTGAGTTGCATGTAGAACATCCATATGAATTTGAGTAGGCAACCAAAAATTCCTAGCTACCTAGGAGAATATGCTATGGTAAATTAAAAAATAAAAATGATGCCTAGAGATTACAGAATTACTAGTATGCAAAGCCATAAGGATGAAAGTATTCAATACCTAATTATGAAAGCCAGTATTTGTGATTTATTTCATAGTTGATTTCTTGCTTTTTAGCCTTCTGTTGCAAAAATATAAATAGGTTGGAATACAGGATTGAAACTAAAAATGAAATAAAATATATTTGTTAGAACTTAGTATGTGTATATGTATATGTGTCCATCTGGCTAACAGTAAGATATTTGGAGTATGATTTGAATGGTCTCTCATTTTGCTGATAGGAAGATTGAAAGGAGCCAACTAATAACTATTCTGTCCTATACATTAGGAGTATGTTCATTCATGGAGAAATGGAAAGACTAGTATTGCAAGAGAATAGATAGGTAGAACAGGTCCTGTAATGAAGAAAATTATGGAATCCAGGAGCACGAATGGAAATTTAAATTTTGGCAAGGAGGAGGGAAAATAAAGAGCAAATATATAGAGATCCTTTAAGGAACAGTAAAATATTGATGGAGTATAATTTTATGATTTTGATATTCCAGGGCAAATATAAAGCCAGTGTTTTAGTCAGGGTTCTCCAGAAAAACATTTCTATATTTCCACCATTTGTGTGTGTATGTACACATACACACATAATTATATTTCAAATAGATGAGACCCATCTCCATTATCAAGGATAATCTGCTTTGCTCAAAGTCAACTGATTATAGATATTAACCACAATCTAGCAATATCTACATTTGGTTCTGATTAAATAACTGGGCACCATAGTCTCACCAAGTAGGCACATAAAATTAACCATCACAGAAAGATCCTATGCAAAATTCAGGTTGAATAAGAAAGCAAAGAATACAGCTGGTCCCAAGCAGCTCCCAGTACATATCTTACCATTTGTTGAGAAAGGTAGAGGAGAGAAGAATGGAAGAGTAGGAGACAGGACAAGACCCTAATTGAGAAGACAATGGCCTAGTTAGAGTATAAATCAGGACACAGGCATATACTGGGAGGCTCACTGGACCAGGAAACAGAACACCTGGTTCCCAACTTTACATTTAGTCGTGGTTTAATTTGGTCATACACAACACCATTTCTCTAAGCCTAAATGGAACTGATTACACCTCCTTCTCCTGCATTAAAAGATCATTTTTCAAGTCAAATAAGATAACGCACATGAAAGACTTTAAAATATAAACATATTTATATATACACATGTATTATTTCTATTATTGCCAATATAAAACGTTATGAGCTGAAGACTGTCACTCAAATAGAGGTGGAGCTGAGTGAACATATGAACTCAAGAGATATAGCAAATTTAACATTGAAAGGAGATTGTCACCAATGCCACTGTCCACCTTATGTTGCCTATTTTGTTCCCTCAGTCTTATCTATTGGAGCTGCTCACTTAGAGACCACTGTTGCTATAATAAAGCATCAATATCCAGTTTAAAGTCAAACTGTGATGTGAGTGAATATGTATTGCTTTTACTAGGTTATGGTGATCAATATGGAATTAAAATGTACAAGTTCAAAATGAGACTTAAGTCATTCTCTGAGTGAAGATTTAGCAACAAAGACTGCCGAGTATTTAATCAAAAGGTGATTCATAGTTTTAATCCTATGTTATTATTCCTTCTCCTAGCTTTAGGAATGTTTTAGTAATCAAAATGTCTACACAGAAGACAAATAATTTGAAAGTCTTGAGTTATTGGATGTTCACAAATTATATAAGCAAACTGCATTTAAGCATAATTAATAGCATATATTGTATTGTGATTAATGGGTGAGGGAACAGCAGAAGAAAAATACTTATTTTTTCCCAATAAAAAAAGAAACTTCTATGTGTATATACTACTTACTTTAACAAATCTGTGGATCAGGGAAAAGCATTATCATTACTATGAAAATGGGAACACAATTTCTACGTTCAAGTGAAGGGCATTAGCAACAAGGATTAAAATCTATATAAACCTGACATAACAAAATGATAATCCAAGATAAAATTTATGAAAATACACATGCTAGCAAGTAACTGTGCTGTGACTAGCAAAGAAATTCTTTCTTTCTTTTAAATGTTTATTTATTTTGAGAGAGAGAGCACTAGAGCATGAGCATGAGTGGGGAAGGGGCAGAGAGAGAGAGCTAGAGAGAATCTAAAGCAGGTTCCATGCTGTCAGAGCCCGATGCAGGGTTAGATATCACAAACTGTGGGATCATGAACTGTGCCGAAATCAAGAGTCAGATGCTCAAATGAGCCAACCAGGTGCCCCGAAATTATTTCTTAAATAGTTCCTTTAAATAACTACATTGCTAATATATTTGAATACTTATTTACAGATGATTCTTTGGTATAAAAGCTGGAAGATACCCTAGGTAAAATGCTAAAAGGGTTAGAAGACTATGCCAATTAAAGTTTGACAACAAAATAATGAGAAAACATTTCTAAAACCGAAATGTCAATCAATGAGCAAAATACTGTTTAGAATGTTTTGAATTACCCATAAAATTTCAGAAATATCTTAATTGGCTAAAGTCAATTCTGTGAACCCATATCAACCCAAACAAAATTCTCCTTCACTTGGGTTCTTCCAAAAAGCAGCCTCCTGAAAAGGGTTTTAGGTCAGTCCTTAATTTTGGGAAATTCCCCCCAAAGAACAATAGGGATGGGAAGTGGAGAAAGCAAAACAGACGAGGGGCAGGAAAAGTAACAGGGAACTGATACCACTGTGGAGACCGGGGCTCAGTGTTGTGGGGGATGCTGAAGGAAATCATGTCGAAGTAGTTCACCATGGGATTGCTTACCGGAGGCCAGCGGAGAGGAGAGTATTCCTTTGTGGTTCCCACGCCCTAGTGGTCAAAGTACCCTTGAGGATGTGAATTGCCTACACTTCCAGATGTTCACAAGCTCAGCCTTTAACTCGAAGGCTGTAGAGAAACCCTAGGGTAGCAAACAAGAGAAACAGGATGCAGCTGAGGCTAGATATTACCAGGTGCACCTGAGCTAGCTGGCTACCACGGCAATGGCAGATAGGTATGCTGCCAGAGGATGTGAAATAGGGCACCTTGTCGTAAGATTCCCCTTCTTCAGATATTACTGACACAGTTTAAAATCAACGTCGATGGCAATAGGTTTTTCGAAAAGGCCATTTTTTTTTTTTCAGAGAAAAAAATCTGCTCCACTGTTTTGAGCAGAGTTAGCTGAAAAGAGTCACAGGACTTTAGATGAAAAGTTATCTTGGAAGTCTTCCTGTCAAGGCATAAGCCCTTCTATATTATGGAAAAGGAAGCTCCTAGGGATTTTAATGCCACATGACCCCGAGCAGGACAAGACCTAAGTTTTTTTTTTTTCTAATTCAGAGCTTTCTGGTTTTTATTTCATACCTGAGATGCATCCATCTGTTCAGCAATAATATTGACTTCATTCCTCCACACACTACATACCTGATTCTGTTTATCTGTCTCAAGTTAAAATGGTATCATTAGACATTTTTTAGCATCTACCACTACCACTAACGGAGCCAATAAAGAAACATGAATTCAGTTTTACCTCAGGATACATAGCAATTTATTATGTTGTATTTTCATTTTACTCCATATTTTTAAATAAAGTATTTTATTTTATTTTATTTTTTTATTTTAGAGAGTGAGAGAGCATGGGAGAGAGGGGCAGAGTGAAGGAGAGAGAATCTTCAACAGGCTTTGGGCTCAGCTCTGACCCATGACCCTGGGATCATGACCTGAGTGAAACCAAGAGTCAGATATTTATCCCACTGAGCCCCCAGGTGCCCCTTTTTCCCTCCATCTTGAAACATTCTCCTACCTCCGTATGACAATAACATACTTTTTTTCTTTTCCTCCCACGTTCCTGACCACTTGGTTTGACTTTTTGGCCTTTACCTCTTTCTTATAATTTCAATATGTGCAGTGTCCTGGGCGGACCGTGTCCCCCTCCTCTTTACCCTCTATCCTCTCCTTAGGCAACCTTATCCACACCACCTGCACACAAAAGCTGTGCACGCGCTTATCTGTGGTCTAGCTCCCTCCTCTGAGCTCCATACCACACATATGGTTTCACTCCAATCCTGGCCCTCTTCCTCGGCTCCTGTCTCTTTCCTCATTGAAGAGCATCACAGAGTACCAATTGTACAATCAATGAATCCAAGGCATCTTGTTTTTTAAGATTATTTATTTATTTATTTATTTTGGGGGGAAGGGCAGAGAAGGGCGGGGGAGAGAATCCAAAGCAGGCTCTGCACTGTCAGTGCAGTGCGGAGCCAAATGCAGAGCTCGAACCCACGAACCGTGAGATCATGACCTAAGCCCAAATCAAGAGTCAGACACTTAACCGACTGAGCCACCCAGGTGCCCCTCAGTGGCATCCCATAACATGTCCTCTCCCAAACTCCTAATCCAAATCAAACTCCCTGAATAGTATATATGAATATTTATATTAATAATAGAGATATGGCTTCTATTTATAAATAATAAATCAACATTTGTTGTTTATAATACACTAATATTATTGGTTTATTATAATTTTATCATAAATAATTATGTATTGACCCCTTTCTTCTCTCTTTTTTTTTCCACATCATCATCCCAATACAAACTCTCATTCCCCTCCTTCTTGGAGTACTGGAGCAAACTCCTGTTAAAAGTATTCTTTTACAGTCAGTGTGGTTTCCCATGGCACAATCAGAATGTTCTCTCCGAAATGCAGCTGAGGGATGCCCTATTCTTTTCTTGTGTCCTTTCCCCTTTCTCCTGATTCAGATGTCAGTGGCTGCCCGTTGCATTCAGCATGAAGGCTAAAACCCATAGCCTGCCCTCTGCCTGCTTCTCATGCCTCACATTTCCCCATCCCAGAGCTGGGTCATTGCTCCTTCCTCCTGTCCCTCAATCTCCTTCATGCCAGAACTCCTACTGTTCGTTTAGATGTCAGTTCAGTCCTGACTTCCTCTGAAGAGTAATTCCTGACCTCCCTAATTAGGCAATACTCTCCTAACATTTTCTTCTTCTCCTTTAAAGCTCTTATGCCAACATGGATTGATACTTTCTTATAGATCTCTGTAATCCTTTGAAAAATGCTGTCTGCCTTCTAGAATGCAGGTTCTCACATCAGGGGGTCTTTTTCACTCACATTACACACATGCGTGTATGTGCCCATGCATGCACACAAGACACACGCGCACACACACACACACACACACACAGGTTCTATTCTGTCCTTTGGCCTTCTGATCCCACAGGAGTGTTAGGTACAGAATGGGCCATTAATACTTGGTTGAATTAACGAACAATATACAGACTGAAATCAAACATGAATTTGATATCAGCTTGTTCTCCTCAACATTAAATGAACCTAAGTGAATTAGATTTTGTTCACAGTATATGTAGATAGTGAGGATGAGTGGAAGGCGGTGGTATATGCATTCAATTCAGCCCAAAGTGTGACTGAATATTTCCTGACATAAATCAAACACAGATTTTTCTGATCCCAGTCCTAATCAAAATTTTTAAAGTTTAATTAAAATAATTCAATCATAAATGCTGGCATTTCTAACACCGTATATCAAGGCTAAGACTAGAGTCAACTTTGTTTAATGGGATTTGGTTATAATTCTAGCCAAAACAAATGTTCTTTACTTTCGCCACATAGAAGACATAACGCATGGATCTTAGTGATCTTGTCATAATTATCAGTATGAATAACTGGATTTTATATCCTTGGGAAAAGGTCAAATGTATCTCGTAGCTTCTCATTTCAATCTTTTCCCCATCTCTTAACAGCAAGAAAAGTAAGTGCCACATGTTCAGAAGGTTGAGTGACATTATTTAAATTCCATTTAGATGTGCACTACGACGATCACAGATTCCTGGAGACGTGAATATTAAAACTAAAGTTCTGCTGGTTGCCACTACTTCGGCTCTATAAGCGTGAGGGGAGAGAGGGGAAGGGGACAGAAGAAGGGAAAATTTTGCAAAGAAAAAAAAAGGTAATGAACAAACTAGTAGAGATTTCAATACATTAGCAGCAAATGATTTCCCTGATCTTGAAGATAACATTTGACAAGGCTCCCCTCCAAAGATGAAGGCCTATGATCCTTGGAAGGAAAAGCATATGAGCACACCCAATTCACAGAGAATTTTTCATTATTTTTTTTACGTGGTCAGCCCATAAGGTGATACTTACTTTCAGCTGATGATAAGGGTTGCAAGTGTGCTCTGGAAATCGTAGTATTCTTATAGGCATGAAAATAAAAGAAAGCAATGCAGGAAGGAAGGGAACATGCCTTATTAAAAACCATCCATATACCTAAAATAGATGCTTCAAAAACCATGGCTTTCTTCTTGGCTTTTCTCTTTCAAAATTGGAAAGGCAGGACGAATGCCCATAACAATAGGGAATGGTGAGGAAACTATAATATAAATATGTATTTTGTGGTCTTTCCTAAAACCTGCATTTTGAGTTGTACTTCATGGTGACTGCTTTAGAAATGTCAATGCCACAACAGACTCAAACTTTTCAAATTTGATCTGTTGCTCAAGACTGACGTGGTGTTCATATATCTATTTTTATTTCTTTTAATAAACTATTACTGATTGCTTCTGCAATTTAAAGTATTCCAAATATGAATGAATAATTAGTATACTTTTCCCTTTAGAGGAACTAATGTGGGAAAGATATGCAGGAATTTAAAACAAAGTGGCCTTTTCCCAACACTGAGAAGAAGCCTCTGGAATTATCCTAACACATAAACATTAATAGAAACATCCAGGGAAGTTTCTCTCTGCATCTACTTAAGCTGTAGTAAAGGTACTAGGCAATTATTTTAGGAATACCAAATCATGTTGACTGACTTCCTCTGTAAATAAAATTTATTTGCTGAGTCCTCAATATCCCACCTGATTTTTTCTAGACATGAGCTTTCAACTATATCAAAGAACTATCAAAAAGAAACTATCAAAAAGGAAAGTGGAACTATGACTTGGTATTTAATAAATGTTGACTAGCTACAGTTTTATCTAATGTGTGTTCAATAAGTGTTTAATGTTTTTTCAAAGTTGTATTTTATATTATTTGATCAAGTTATGCCTTGATGATGAAATTGACATTTACCTTGAGAGGAATACCCAAATTAGATCCACATTAAAGGAGGGTAAGCAGCCATCATTTATGCCAGGGGATCTATTAAAAATGCACCTATATTCTGTTGCTGCTAACTATATCACTTTGATGCTAGTTATATAGATTGCCCCCGTACACACACACACACACACACACACACACACACACTTGCCTGCATACACACACGTACACACATACACAATCTGTATCAATCTACCAGTCCTATCTCTAGGAAATAACTTACTAGAATGGAAATATTTTTCTCTGTTAATCTATATGTTCTATACAGTTGGAAGAAGATATTAACTCTAGTTTTCAGTTTCCAGAACTGAATGGCTTTTTTTGCAGGGGTGATAATACGTGGTTTAATGATCTCTGTACACACACACACACACACACACACTTGGGTGACACATGAGAGAGATCTCTACAGCCTCTATTTCTCCCTTCAGCAACACACCTTGAACCTCTGTTTAGGTCAGTGAGAACTCCAGACAGGAAGTAGGGCCTGAGGAGTAGGAATCTGTAGCAGGTAATTTTTATGGAAACAGACTTTAGAGAGCAACTCAGAAGAATCAAAGGCGAGTTCACCTTCAACCTCTGCTTTGATCAAAGAATAAAGTAAAAACCTTAAAACATTCTTTTTTTAAAAAAACCTTACTTCATAAATAAAACTCAATACTAAGAGCAAAATAAACTTCCATGAGTCCTCATCTCTTATTTCAACCTTGTGTATCTGGTGCAGTCAGACTCAAAACATTTCACAGGACTCTAGACCAATTTGCCAGAAATTCTTCATTAATTGAAATGACTACTTTCTCTCAAGAGATATGTTCAAATCTCACTCAGATCAACAGTGGTTTAAAAAAAAGCCTAACGGTCTAATTTTGTATTTGTAAATTTCACCTCATTTTGTGTTAAGAATGTATTAAGTTTGCAAAACCAGGGAAGAAAGAAAAGGCTCACCAAAAATTGATTGCAACCAGTAGTTTTCAGAATTAGTAATGGGTAAAATAAATCACCTAAGTTTCTTCTTGAGGAAATGGCAGGGCATGTCACAGAATAGTAACAGCATTTTAGGTGTTTTTTATTTGTCGTTTTATTTCTTCATTTATTGAACAGCATGTACTGAGTAGTTGGTATGTTTCAGGCAATGTACAAGGAGCTAGAGACAGAGCAATAAGCTTATTGTCCAGCTTATATTTTATCAGGAGGGACAGCATTAAATGAAATTGCACAAATAGTTGTGGTGGGATATTTTGAAATGCTAACTCATATTTTGTATATATTTTCCTGGGGCCCTAGGGTTTTTCTGACTTAATCCATTAAGGCCATCTATGGTTTTACTTCTGGGAAGGTATGCCACCACAACGTAAAGAAAAAAATAATGAAACTAAACAAATCTATTCTTACATTTTCCTCAGGATGAAGCAGCTCAATAACCCCCAGATAACAGCAGCTCCTGGGTGGCTCAGTTGGGTAAGTGGCCGACTTTGGCTCAGGTCATGATTTCAGAGTTCATGGGTTCAAGCCCTGCATCGGGCTCTGTGCTGACAGCTCAGAGCCTGGAGCCTACTTCAGATTCTGTCTCCCTCTCTCTCTGCCACTCCCCCACTCATGCTCTGTCTCTCTGTCTCTCAAAAATAAATAAACATTAAAAATCAAAAAATAAACCCCAGATAATAGAAAATGTATTCACTCATGAGTTAGAACCAAGATATCATATTTGAAGTTGAAAGACAAAATTCCCTAGAGAATTATAGAGTATACTTTAAAAGCTAAGATATGAATGGGTGCCTAAGACAGATTTCCATTTCCCTTTCCTCCTCTACCCAGTCAGTTTCTAGTAAGAAAAGGACACCCTACTCCTAGAGTAGGCTGGGAATTAAGTGTGGGGAGACCAGTGCCCTTTCCAGATGGAATCTGAGATGTCAGCAGACCACAGACTGAGAGGTGAGGCCAAGCAGGTGGACCCAGGTCAGCTCAGAAAGTTTTTTGCATCTGATGACAGTAGAATGATTCTCATGTGTGTGGCATCTGGGAGACTCAGTCATCTATGAGTGGTGGGATCAGAGCCCTGTGTTGGGCTCCACACTAAGCATGGAGCCTGCTTGGGATTTTCTTTCTCTCTTTACCTCTGCCCCTCCCTGACTCACACCTGCTCTCTCTCTCTCTCTCTCTCTCTCTCTCTCTCTCTCTCTCACACACACACACACACACACACACAAATAAACAACAACAACAAAATAATAATTCTCATGTGTTTAAGTATAACCAAAGCTATAGCAAAGGGCCTCTCAGAGATTCCCATGACCCCAGTGGACCATGGGACCAGCAGGATTGCATTCAGTGATCTAATAAAAGGCTAGAAAGAAGTTAGAAAGAGAAATTCGGAATTTCGGAATGGGCTTGGCACGCAGGACTCAAGCAACTTGTGTGAACTTGGGGGACAAAGATTGAGACATGGGACATCTCAGAAGTTCTCTTCCTTGATGAGACCCTGGTCCTCGGGACCCTGGTATGAAGTCTTGGATCTGTGCAAGCTTCTTGATACTTAGACTCCATCCTGCATTGGGTTGTCCTACATTCCCTTCCCCTTACACATGCTCCTTCCCACCTACCTACAGGCGGCCAAAGAGACTGGGACATGAGTCTTTTTCTTTCCTTGGGATCCTCCTATCCTAATCTCTTAATGTTTACTTTTCAACTTTCATTGTGCCCGAGCCTGAGACAGTTTCATCTAATGGCCAACAATGCAGCTTGGCTCTTTACTTATCAGGTAGTTTTTCAATTATTTTGCTCATGCCCTGAGTTCTCTCTGCTTCTCCCAAGGAGTAGGCTCTTGAAACTCAGAGGCTAATACTTTACTCATTTTTCCTTTGCATTTGATGTGTTATCTCTTCTCTGACTTTTCTGGAAAAGGCCAAGGTGTATAAGGAAAAGGGAAAGCATCAGTTAATATTTCAAAACTTCAACCAACCACATTATTCTTTATACACAAAGTAATAAGCCATGAATATAATTATAGAATTTACACAGGGTATAAACTTGTGTGAAACAGATTCAGTATTATGAAAGAATTATAAGGAAAGAAAGAAGGAACAACAAAAAAAATCAAGTAGAAATTGTGTATATGTGTTCAAATATGTGCATGGAAGAGATCTGTATTCTTTGGTGTGGCACTGAGCAAACACAATTGGTAGTATAGACCATAAAGTTATCTGAGATAGATCTCAGTGTTGGAAGAAATCATAGAGGTGCCCTATTGTGACCTCAGAATTATTTTATGTTTAAGCACCAAAATTTATGATGCAGGACAGTTTTTCACATCACTATATAAATACAATGTTTTAACTGCAGTTAGAAAAAACATTGCTGAATGCGATTCTAAAATCTTCAAAAAACTTCCACGAAGAAGAATACCCTTCTGTCCCGGTTCTAATCTTCTTCAAGGGTTCTTTCTCCAAAGCTCACTTAGTGTGTTGGTCACATGGCATAGATGAAGAAGTAGTGTACCCAGAGTCACTAATGTTTCACGCATTTTCATTTTGCCAAGTTCACCAGTTGTTAAGGTAGCAAGAGAAACACGAGTCCCAGTAAGAAAACACCAAAGAGTCCTGCTAACTGTCTCTTGATAAACATAAGTCATTGAAAACTTGTGTGAATAGATCACATTTTAAAAGGCAAAATCTTAAGTATTCTTAGCTGACAAATTCTTTGGAAGCTTCTTAAAGGAATAAACTGGCAATGC
The DNA here is from genome assembly GCF_016509475.1 of Prionailurus bengalensis. Lineage (NCBI taxonomy): Eukaryota > Metazoa > Chordata > Mammalia > Carnivora > Felidae > Prionailurus > Prionailurus bengalensis. The sequence continues at coordinate 136,701,409 of NC_057345.1, read as the reverse complement.
TCTCGCATTTCAACTTTAAAATGAAAGGCATCCCTGAACTTTCCTTCTTTAGCAACAAACTCCCTTAACCCCTTCCCTCCCTTCCATAGACAAAACAAACAAACCAAAACAAAACACAAAAACAAACAGTACAAGTTAAGATCTTCGGGGCACGTGCACGTGTGTGTGCACACATACACGCGCACATATCCACCTCTTTGCCTAGAGCAAGGTATAACCTGGAATATGGATTTACCCTTCATATCTCATTAGTTAAATTATTAATACTTTTATTTTCCTCCTTCGTTTAGATTGCATTTTCGCATGACAAAAATGGATGGTTGGAGCTTAGAAAATGAGAACCTGAATCAGCCATGAACTAGAGCAAAGTTGAAGACAACTAAATATCTTGGGAGTATTTTCGGTAACCCCATGAGCTTTCCTGACAGTTGGTCACTGTACCCTCACTACATCCTGTGGTGTTATGTTACACACCCAAAGTCCGTGATGCAACACAGCACACCTCCAAGAGTAGTGGTAGCTTTCCTTTTTCTTTTTTCTTTCTTTCTTTCTTCCTTTTTTTCCCCCTAATTAAGTGGTTTCTCCAAGCAAGTCGAATGATTTAGTCGTGTGTTGTAGTTCTGGAGCTGTGAGTTCATTAAAGACATTTGGGGGTATTGTTTCTGTGAAGCTGAGCTGCATGTGGCCATTGGATCACATATCCACTTCCCTGCCATGTAAGAAGAAAACATCTTGGAATATAACTATTAGTTGGCTTTGTGGTGTTGGGTTAGTATGCCAGTCTGAGGTTAGAGCACAGATGAGATCCCAAGCCCTGGGCTTTGTATTATATAGTATTGTATTTTTGATGTTGTACTTAAGGGTCAATTACTGTTTCCATTATAAACCCTGTTTTTCAAAGGTTTATAACTCACCAATTTTCATTTTGGTATGCAAGCTGCATGAATATACAGGTTTTAAAAATAGTTTAAATTGAGCAGTGCCATTTTTAGATATAAAGAAGTAAAATGCACTTCTCATTGGTTTCAGTTTGTTTTGGAAGTTTCCAATCTAAAAGTTTATTCCATCTTAAAATGCAACAAGGCTTGTTTTTTGTTTTTTTTTTCTGTGTGTGTGTGTGTGTGTGTGTGTGTTTTAATGTATTTTCGTAACAGCTATTCACAGGAAAGATGGTAAAAGGAGGTCAGGGGAGATATCAAATGAAACTTCAAGGAGGAAAACAAAATATATTGTGCACATTTGTGGACAGATGTCATTTTAGTCAAAGTTCTCTAAAGCCAAGAAACTAATCAATCAATGTTCCCTCAGCATGGACACTATTTCAAGCTACTATTCTGGCAGGTACCGTGAGGACTAAAAGAGCTCCCTGCCTCAATGTGCTCGAAATCCTAGTTAGAGAAAAATAGAAGGACAGCAATATTAAGGATAACATCAACCTACGTTGAAACATCGGAGTGATAATCATGTGGCTAAGATTTTCAGAGGCAAAGGCAAGGCCGCTTACAGAGTTGTGCAACCCACTGGCATCCTGCAAAAAGAACTAGAGATTCCAATGCATGGGCAATTGCCCAGATGTGGAAATTTACCCATCTCGGGTCATGCAAGATTTAGAACTCTTTCCCTGGTCATCGGAATTAGAAAATCTCTGCTTAAGGGCAAAATTGTTTTCTCTGTCATTCTCAATGTTTCCAGATGATAAAAGCAAATTTCCCCTTGTATTAATCTAAGCTAAACTTCTTAAAATGGTTGTCTACACTAGCTTTTTTCCTTCTGTCACCCAGCTGTCACCCCTCCGTCGATTCCAGTCTGGTTTCCAGCACCACCACATTGCTCATATTACTCTTGCCAAAGTCACAGTGACCTCCTTGCTGTTGCTGCCAATGAAGAAGTCTTTGGGTTTTTTCTCTTTATCCAAATTTATCTCAATTTATAAGATTACCGTAGTTTTCTAGCTTTTGTCTCATGATGATATTTGCCATTTTTTCTTCTACCCAGTACCCACTCCCCTCTCCTTACCAATGTTTCTATTTCCCTTTTTGGGAATGTTCCATTGGAATGGAGTTTGGGTGGGAGTTAATTGTCACTTCCCATTTTGAAAGTTGAAGGGGTATAATGTTTTCTTTTCCCCAGCACAGGGAGTAGAGCTGTAAGCAGGGCTCAGCCAATCAGATCCTTTCTTCTGGGATTTCAAAGTTTGATCAAGTCAGGCTATAGGGATGATTAAAAGTCATATTCATGCACTGACAGTAACAGAAGACCCCCTCCAAACCACCACCAATTTATGCTTATTCTAGTTTATGCTATCCAGCTCTCCATAGCTTACCTTGTTAATGTCCATTTTCCAAACCTGGTTTTCCATGTTTTCTGCCTTTGTATTTTCTCCAGATATTTTTTGATATGTTTAAATTTTGCTTAGGATAGATAGTCAGTCTCTGTTGCTTATAAAAAGAATATAGATTGTTGTAATTTCCAATTCTCTGGGTCCTCTTTTTTATAGCTTTTGGAGATTCATTTTCCTCTGCCTATTCCTTACATATAGTTGCAATTCTTTCAGGTACTTGTTAATTTCCCTCCTCATTCTTCCCTACACTAACTATCCACCCGGGTTATTTCAATTAATTCCTTGACTTCAACTGTCACCCACATGCTACTGACTTCTAAATCTATCCGGCCATTCCAAATCGCTCCTCTGATACTCATAGTTCTTTATTCATGCCACTTGCACTTTTGTTTATTCTATAAATATTTAGTGAACTTCATAACTTTGGAGCATATATGGTAGGCAATGGAGTACCAATTAAGAAACAAAGTATGAGTTTTCCATTTCATAGTGGTCAGTCTAATAGAGTCCATAAGCCTGTGAACTCCATCCATAATTCCATAAAACTTTACGTGTGATTCCATAGGTGACATCTAATATTCAATATCTCCACCCAGACATCTCAAAAAGAGTGAATTCGTTATGTTTCTCTGACATCTGCACTTGTATATTCCTCCTACTGGGCTCCCTGTTTCAATGAAAATATTCAATTGCCTCCACCAGGAACCTGAGCTTCAAACTAACTTTCCCTCTTCACTCCATCCCCATCTCTGTACCAATCATTGAAGCATATTTGAGCAACTTTCTCAGTACCTCTAGAATTTGTCCACAGTTATCACTTCTGCTGCCATCCTATGTATTTAGCCCTCCATCCTCCTTCTCTAGGACCAACATGACACAAGTCTCGCCTTTGGTGTCCAAACTGCAGCCAGAATGATGTTGACAAAATTCAAGCCTCTTTGTGATCACATTTTGATCATAACCTTTCACAGACTCCATAAACAATCTCAAAGTTATTGATGTAAATGAGTCAGCAAATGAATTGTGGTCTCTCTCTACGCTCCTTCTACTTGGCAGATCCTTCCAGTTTCATGTGAATGCCAACCAGGCCAGCTCCACTCACTCTTCAGGAAACTTCATTTTCCCTAAGCAGCTTTACTCTTCCTGCAAAGACCAGGTTATGTCCCCTTTTATGGGTTCTTAAAGCATCTTGTTTCTCCACATCCTAACATGCGTTACTCTGCATCATTAATTTCTATGTTTTCTGAGTAGATTTCATTAGACTGCAAGGCATTTGAAAGCTAAAATCATGTGTCTTTCTACATTGCTTTATCTGTAGCACACAGCAGACCAGGAAACATGGGGTAAAGCAAATGAATTTTAGCATTTACATGATCAAAAACTCAACGCCAAACTGTGAAAATATGCGTGTTGCTTTTTTCTAGCCTTTAAATACTTTGGGTAGATTGGTTTGACTGTTGACAGATGTAATGATATACATCTGATAGTTATGGCACTTATGTTTATGAGCTGTGTTGTATGGCATCAGTTCTCAGATGGTGAAACAGTAATAGGTTCTAGATTTATCCTTCAATCATACCTCAGACATACCACACGGCACCCTATGCACACCCTATTTGTTTTAAAATTAGTATGTTTGTGAAAATAGTTTAGAACCCATTAGGACTGGCTATTTAAGGCATGAAACATAGAAATCTGGAATCCCAGGTGTGTGATTTTGTTCCTCATAAGGATCCCAGAATGCTGTTTTTTCTCCCATTCCCATTTTCCTCTCCTTTTCTGCCCTAACCTTCTTCAAGGGCAAAGAGAAGTGACCTAAAAGGAGACCCAGAGTGAGATAATGTTCTTTCCTGCATGAAAAATCATCAGGATCTGCAGCGATCGGAGCCCTGAGACACAAATCTAAAAGATTTCCTTTGAGCTAGAAAAGAATAATTGGAAAAGAAATTATATTGAGTACCTAATATGTGTCAGGTGTTCCACTGAACTCATTGTTTGGCAGGGGGGAGGGAAATGGACCCATGAATTCAACACATTCTAGAGCAATATTGTGATACATGAGGCTCCTTGAGGCTTCCTGAGAACCTTTCAGGGGGTCTGCAGAATCAAAAATATTTGCCTAACAATATTAAGACACTTTTGCCTTTTTCACTTCCATTCTCTCTGGAGTCTACAAGGGGGTTTTCCAAAGGCTACATAATATTTGAAAAGAAAACTAGCTTAGTGAAGAAGCAGATGGGAGAACCTAGATATTAAAGAGATTTGCTAAAATGTAAAACAGTGGCACTCTTCTCACTAAATGTTTTGTTTTGGAAAATGTAGCTATCTTTTATGAAAAGCCTATTTATGGCACAGTGATAGATTCATTATTGTTTTTTTTTAAATAAATTGATAAGTATTTTTTTAATCTCAGTTTTAATTTTTGGTAGGGTAAATATTGATAGATATGATACCCAACTGTTAAATGTCCTCAATAACTTTTGTGTGGATCAGAGTTCTGGGACCAAAAAATTTGAAAACTGCTGACATGGATAATGAAATAATCCAAAGAAGAGGCATCTATTCATCAATGATATTGCACTGAACATCCCTGGAGCTGAAATAAGTCCAGGTGCGGGCGATGACCAAGTGTGGGCCCCACACTGGGGGCACACTGTGGGCCCCATTCTGCCATGTGTCAGTCAGTCTTCTAGGACTGTAAGTACTAAGATAAAGAGAGGCTCATAACCAGTACATCCATGTAAATATCAGGAGTAGGCTTTCTCTGAGTGGTTGAGGACATGCCTTGCAGGACATTCTGTTGCTTCTTTTTCAGATCATTGATTCAAAGAGCATCATCATTTAAAAAAACTTTTTTTAATGTTTATTCATTTTTTTTCGAGAGAGAGAGAGAGAGAGCAAGTGGGGGAGGGGCAGAAAGAGAGAGAGATACAGAATCTGAAGCAGGCTCCAGTCTCCAAGGCGTCAGCATAGAGCCCAAGGCGGGGCTCGAATTCACAGACCACAAGAACATGACCTGAGCTGAAGTTGTTCTCCAATCTGTTTGCAGCTAAATCTCAGCAGTTGTTTGGGTATCATGCCAAGCAGGTATGTGATCAATGGTCATAAAGTTACCAACTGATTGATCAATGATCTTGCCTAAAGACTGGCAGAGAGCATGACTTCATTGTTGGTCGACTAGTCTATTATCCACGTTAGCAAATTACGTCTATGAATAAAAGCATTCAGCTACTCTCTTACTCAATGTAACTGTCTCATATTCTGAAAGAATGAACACAAGGTCAGTGCAAGTGTCCTCAGTGCCTTGGGAGAGGATTTTAGGGTTTCTCTTTTTAATAGACTTTTGCTAAGAGTAGCAAAGGCACCATAAAAAGAACAGTTAACGAAACTTGTTTTCTTCATTACCAAACTTAATATAAATACTTCAACATGAATGTTCTTCTTTTTTTTTCTTTTTTAAATTATTCATGAAGTCTTTGCTTGAGTTGGGGGGGGTTGGTGATATACAAGAGAAATCTCAGAAATGATTGCCATAGGAAAGCAGTAATACGATAGTTTTGAACCCCAACTAATATAAGGATGATGCATAATCCAAAAATATATATATAAGAAAATAAAACTAAGAATGCAGGTTAGTCCTTAATTTGACCTACATTAAATAATTATCATGTAGAGGTAAAACCATAGCTAATTTCAAGGACTCCAGAAGGCTTCAGCTTAAGTAAATGAGATCTTAGATTTTACACTCTGACATCCCTTGCTTTTATTTTTCCCTCAGGTGCAAACTCACATCAGGACCTCTTTCTGTGCAATTAGCAAGGTAACTGCCTACCTAGCTGGCATTGCCCCTTTTCATTTTGGGGTCTGCAAGCATTTGCCACTTACACTCAGATCATGTTTTTGTGAGAGGCCACAGAGTGACTTTCTTTAAAGCTATCAAAGCCTTCCTCATTATCCTTTATGGGCTGTGCAGAAAACATCTCAACTATTAGGCATTTCACCGAGTGCAGTAGAATGGGGTTTCTGGCCCCCTCCAGTTCCTTGGGTAAAAGCTCTGTTCATAATCAGTTTCTGGTTTTGTAAATGACCCTCAAGAGGTTCCTTCCGGTCCCACTTCAGTTCCCTTTTTAGTGTCCCATTGATTTTCCAGACTTTAGGAACGTGTCCTTAACTGCTGCTTTTCCACGGGCTCTCTCTACTGAATGCTAAAGGAACACTTTGTTACTTCATACACTGAGACTGGAATATCTTGAAAACTAACACACCATTTATAACAGTACAGTTTACAATAGGATTTCCTGCAGAAAGAAGGTGCCTTTCTCAGAAAGAGAAGGACAATTTCTGCACCCCATTTATTTTCAAAACTACAAGCAACACCCTTGTTTCTTGTCAATAAAAAGGAAGATAGACTAGAGCAGCAATCACAATACATAAATGATATTATTTGTCCCCAGAGTACATACCAAATAGTAATTCACTCAAAGAGCTTGCATGAATTATAAATGGCAGGAAAGCACAGCGAGGGAATCTTGGTCCAGACCCACTCCACACTGCTGTTACACGAACATTTTAAAGTCAGACTTGCCACACCATATAATGAGCTTGCAAAGGTATATGATTTACTTTTGATTCCCTTCCTGTCCTAATCTCATTTTAAATAATACAGGGACACTATAGACGCTGTGAATCCAAAGATACATTGATTAAATTTTAATATCGAATAAGCTAATCGATACAGAATCTGAAAAACCTCTTGAGAGTGGCGGGATTTTCAAAAAGATGTCCCATAGGTCTGACCCACCGCTAAAATAATAACAACAACAAAATCATCAAGAGAACAACAAGAGAAAACCTTGGATCTTTAACTATATGCAGAAGTAGAAGACAGAGAGATAAGCTTGCAGAAAACTTGGGCATTTATGTAGCATTTGGTAATGTAATGATGTGCACTGAAGGACTCTGCTTTGACCTGACACTCGGGGCAAAGCCATTATTGTTTCTGTTGCTGAGAAAAAAAAAGAGTATTCATGTTGTAATATAACATATTGTTATATTGTCCAGTTCTTTTCTAGCCTCTATAATAAAAAATCGTAGTCATTTTCCAAAGAAAAGTCGTAGAACGATCAGACCATAAGCTCTATAAATAAAAATATCCCAGAGAATTTCAGTCTTGTCTCAGAGTACAGTATTCATGTGTCCTATTTTCTTATTTTTTCCCTCAGCATTTTCCTTGAGGTTCCTTTGAACAAAATAATCAGGGGGAATTGGGAAGGTAAAAGGGAAGAAATCTTTTCCTCTTGCAGAAAAGAACAATTGTACAGGAGAATTTCTTACACACACGCACATGTGCACACACACACACACACACACACACTGAAAAGCAATAGTTCAGTTGAAACAGAATCGTTATCAGAAAGCCTGTGTTAGGAGCAAGAAAAAAAGATATAAAGCCAAAGACTCATCTGAATGATCCTAGTTAAGGGTCTTACCAAAGAGACAGCTTAAGTTATCTTTGAAAACTGGTGAGTTGCCCTGCTTGGCTGAGTTTGAATTGAATGTTCCCAAAGTAACATTTCACAAACAGGGATACCCTTCCATTTCACACTGCTCTTTCTCGAAATAGCAACACCATTTAGCAATATTTCATATCAAGACAATTACATTGCAGAATTATTATAGTCTTAGTGCTTCATTAAAATTAAAAAAAAAGTTAAATCCCTGTTTTGTTGAACACAAGAAATGAATAGTAAATATTGATTTAGAATGAATGCAAACATTTCCCTAGGAGTGGATAATTACTGCCTTTCTATGCAAAACACTTATATTTGAAGAAGCACTTCACTTACTTTGCCATGCGGTATACATTCTTTAGTACATTGTAAATTATACGTTGTCCTGGACAGTGTCTGCTCTATAATTTCTTATGTCTCTACACCAGAGTCAGTATGTAATTTTAAACTACAAAGTTTCTGCCAACTAGGAGAATAGGCTTAACTCTTTCTCTTTGCTGGGTTCTCAAATCCTTACATGAGGAGATCTGGAAAGCCATAGAACAGATGATCTCAGATCTGGGGCAGTTTGGTCTCTGTTTTTAGACTAACAGAAATGCCACTAGTTAACTGGCCACAGACTTACAAAGTAGAGACTAAATGGAATATAGAATGTAGGTACCTAAGCCAGTTTACAGCCTATCTAGAAGACATTAATTAAATAATTAACATTAGAAATGTGGAATGAAGTGTTTCAAATACTTGTTGCAGAAAAGGTTTAATTAAATATGGGGGTGTCGTAGTTAAGAATGTCTTTTGTCAAAATCTTTGATCTTCATGGTTTTGTCCTGCTGCCAAGATATTTGCAACATAGCACTATTGAAATTATGTGAAGGATTATATTTTAACCATTTCAATATCATCCAGATAGATGGTGATTTGGTTCAAAGGTTGATGTTAGAATACTTTTAAATGGATTTCTTAATGTAGAAATACTAGATAGTAAAAAAATTACAAACGATCGTGTACATCATATCATTTTTACCTATAAAATTACCCTTCTCTAAAGTAATAAAATACTCGCAAAATAACATATTAGAAAGATTAAAGTATTCACCATTCAATTCCCAGTTTTTATAAAATTGGTTTTTGTTTATTTGTTTGTTTGTTTCTTCCACATGTAAATGATACCATACAGTATTTGTCTTTCTCTGTCTTACTTATTTCACCTGCCGTAATGCTCTCAGAATGATGGTTGCCAGGGGCTGTGGTGAGGGGAAAATGGGAAGATGTCGGCCAAAGGTTACAAACTCTCATTTATAAGAAGAAGAAGTTCTGAGGATCTAAGGTACAATATGGTGATCGGACTTAACAATATGATATTGTGTACTTAAAAGTTGCTCAGAGTAGATCTTTAGTGTTCTCACTACACACACGCAAAGAGTTAACTGTGTGAGATGAAGATATGTTAATTATCTTGATCTTGGTAATCATTCCACTGTCTGTGTGTGTATATATACATTACATATAATACATATTTTACTCATATGTATATTCATGCTGTACATTTTAAATACATACAGTTATGTTTGTCAATTATCCCTCAATAAAGTTAGAAAATATATAATTTTTTGAAAAAGAAACATTAAGGTATATGAAGAAATAAAGTCAAAGGAATGCAAAATTTGGAGTAAAGTTACTCTTTAGGAGATAAATGAGATGAAACCAAGTACTTGTTTATGTGTGTGGGTACAAAAGTACATCACACTTCTATAGAATCCTCACGTTCAAATCCTGTGGGATTTAGTTATTTATTCTCTCTGGTTTCAAACTTCATATAACTTTCTACGTCTTGGACATATTAAAGTTTACAATATAGGAAAGAGAAACTACGCGGGCAACAATAACATTTCAATAAGATTATACCATTCATAAATGTGTTTGGAAAAGGTCGATCAAACTTTTACCCGTTTCCATGTCATGCAGTATCTTGTGGCATCCATTGAGCTCTTATGTTTATACCCTCTTCCATTTTTGGCTTATTTTAGACCAACTTGCCTGGTCATAAGAACTGCCTGGGGAGTTCATTAAAGAACAATTCTCAAGACCTTATTTCAGAAAGTCTGACCCGATGAGTCTGGAACCGGGCCCAGGAAACTTTCTTTTTTTTTTTTTTTTTTTAATGCTCCAGATAATGTTTTATGATTAAGTTTACTAAGCATGATTCTAGGCCTTCAGCTAACTTATCCTCAATTTTATGTTTAATCAGTGTGAGCAGTATTTTCACTAGTTGTGCTTTAGAGGAGAAGGGGAACGTCTTCTCTCCAGCACGCCTGTTGCAGCATTAAAGGAAAGCACAGCTAGGATACAAAAGTAAAACTAATTAACAACAGATCTGTTCTTCAAAGAAGGTATTGACAGAGGTGTATGTCCAGAAAAAGGAAGATGAGTTATTCAAGTGCAGATTGAAAAGGAAGTAGACACAATAAATGGACACAGAACTCAGGGGGCTGGATGGAGAGAAAACAGCTAAGTCAACCAGGTCATAAGTGATCTGAGCTCTGCTCCTTGCAAATAAACTAATTCCTACAGTTCTCTGAGAATGGACTTAATCTGCATAAGATTAGGTGGATTTTGAGGATGTTAATTTTTTTAAATGCAAATGACAATTTCATAATTCCATAGAGGGGTGCCTGGGTGGCTCAGTCGGTTAAGCGGTTAAGCGTCTGACTTCAGCTCAGGTCATGATCTCACAGCTTGTGGGTTCGAGCCCTGCATCAGGCTCTGTGCTGACAGCTCAGAGCCTGGAGCCTGCTTCAGATTCTGTGTCTCCCTCTCTCTCTGCTCTTCCCCTGCTCGTGTTCTGTCTGTCTCTTTCTCTCAAAAATAAATAAAAACATTAAAAAAGTAATAATAATAATTCCATAGAAATTATGAATAGAGACCGTATTGACAAATTTACTAGCACAGAAAAACTTTTAAATGGCAAATTTGATCAGAATCATGTAAATCAAGTCCAACCTTGACTGCGTCTCTGTAAGTGGTATCAAGAGGTATTTTGGAAGAGAGCGGGGTAGATGTCCTAGATGATGTCAATTCTAATGTAAATGGCATTAGTGAACATCAAAGGTATTTTTAACAGTAAATAGTCAAATTTTACAAGTTGTAAAGGTAACAAACAGGTATGTTACTGTGTTTGATTTTGTCCATTTTGTCCCTCCACATTCCTAACCACTCTAATCAGTGAATACTGTAGAATTTTTTCCCTTCCTTAGGGTGCTTGTTAATACATAGGCAGTAGAGGAGGTGTGGGCAACACATCAAGTTTCTTACTAAAGGGAAAAAGCAAAAAAACAAAAACGCCAGAACAGGGTCTAGAATCCAACTCTTGACAGCCCTTGACTCCACGTGTTCACTGGCTTTAGGAACATTTCCAAAATGTGAAAAGGTAAAAAAGAATGTGCATCTTAGAATCAATAACATGTAGAGCGCCTCAAGTAAAACAAACAGATCGGCAGCCCCCTGAGGTTTTAAAGATGTTTATCAAAGAAACTCAAAGACTGATAAATAAAGGTCTAGGAATGGCCAATCCCCAAGTCAATCGCCAGGACGCTGATACCATGTCCGCGTGACCTGAGTTGCTTGAAATCACTTTGCCATAGCAGGAGAACCTTTGCCCTCTCAGATGAGGTCTTGAAAGACAATGGACAGGAAGCATATCTCAGAGTAGCCAGACTGGGGCCATGAAATGCTTTCTACCACCAGAACAAAGGGATCCTGCTCCTCCAGTCCAACGGAATACGGTATATGCCAAAAACTCTTGACCACTCCTTCTTGCCTTTACTGAATAGTAATCTTAGTGAATTTATCCACTCATTCCTTCTCCAATGTCCACGGAGGTGGTAATTGAAAATACCATTTAGCAATTGTCATTAGGTTATGAAATTGCCACATCTGTGTCAGATTCCAGGCAAATACACATCCCTCAAATATCCTGAACCTGCATTTTGGACGTACTAAAAAAGTAAGGTGTGGGTTTGTAACTCTTCTGAAAGGGGTGAATATGTTTATAGTATAGAGGAGGGTTGCGTTATTTTAGGCAAGGACATTACAAAATTGTTCAGATATGAAAAAGAGCATATGTAGAGAAAAATGGCCCACAATTGGTAACTGGTAAGCGCATACCCACTAGACATATTTGGAGGAACAATCTAGCCTTCATTATGAGAAGGCCACATCATTTTGATATGGATCCTCTAGGAATTCTACCTGTCAGATCACCTACACTGGAGAGCATATTTGTCAGCATGTGTAGACAGCCTGCCTAAAATGAATCCATTGCAGAGGAAAGTAAATCCTGGAGAGGAGAGGGAGATAGTAAAAAGGAAGGGGAAAGAGGGCAGAGGGGAAGAGGAGATAACAGGAACCCATGGATCAGAATTCCTAGAAACATGAGAAAATGTAAGAAAAAGTTTGAGTTGGTTTCATGTCATGGTCAATTGAAAGAGGCCTCATTAATACAGAATAAATTGGCTTTTGATTTAAGTTTTATAACAGCTTTGCAAAGGTGGGGTCAAATAAGAAAACTCTCATTGACTCCCTGTCATTAAGTCAGTGAGAGCAGAAAGAGGAAGCAGATTCTGTATTTTTACTTCCACAGAGAAATGGATCTAAATTTTCCAGGATGTACAACCAGGAACTATCCTGTTAATGAGGTCAATACCAAACAGCCATAATAACTAGCAATTATTGAATTCTTATTATGGTCCAATCATTACACAACATTAATGATATATCTGTATTAACCTTCCCATCCCCTCAACAACCAAATGAAACAGTTTTACTTGCTCCATTGTACAGACGAGAAAACAGACCTAGAGAAGAGAGACAATTTGCCCAAGGTCACACAGCTAGCTGGGACTGGAACCTGGGCTCCTTGCCCTTACCCATCTATTCCCTTAACCACCATGCCCAACTTGGGACAAGTATACCAAATGGAATACTTCCCAAATACCAATGAAAGTCTTGTATTTATCTTTATCTCCTGTCCAAGTCCAGAATGAGAGAAAAAAGTGTTTTCCCTCTGCCAACAATACCACTAACATTGCTACATTGACATTATTCAGCAAATAACTTTCACTCAGTAATCATGGTGAGAACTTTCTGCCTAAACATTACAGACTGTTTTCCAGTAAGCACAAATCCAACTAAAAATAGACCCCCCCAAATTCAAAAAGTAGTAAAAGAGGTGGCATTTAATTGCTATTAATTCTACTTCATGATTTACTTCAAGACCTGACTGACTGTTGGACACTGGAACAGAATGTAATTTGCTTGGCTATTACTCAGCATTGATGTTCAAACTTACCCTACTTCCGTCCTTGTGGCAGGACACCATTTCAGAAAGCTGAGTGTTCAAAGGAATGTTACTTCTGCAAACAGGGTTCTTAACGTCAGAGGATAAAGCATCACAGTTATGGGGAAAGTTGTGCATCTATCAGGAAAATATTCATCGGCCTACCCAGTTGGTCATGCCCTTTCCCTTTGGCTATCTGGATATATTTTAGTCTGTATTAAAACATCCGTGAGATCTCCAATCTTAATTATAAACCTTGAGGAAAAAAAGTCCAGTGCAAGTTATTTTCAGGTATAATATTAGAACCTCCTTCTAACTTCTTTGCCTCAAGATTTGCATAACTGTGAGGGCAAAGAAATCAAATCATAAAAATGCCAGATACTACAGATTCGAAATGAAAAGTAAACCAGCCCCATGCCAGTTTCTTGCTACAAGTTCCAGCGGAGACCAAAATCAACGTGACTGAGAGAAGATGTAGTGTAGAGAGAAAATCTCCCAGGATAATCAAGGGATAGATTTCCAAGTCTATTTCCCCCCACAGAACTGTTTTGTTTTCTCACATCAATGAGCTAGAATAAAATGTGGATCCCATGATCAAGCTGGCAGAAGCCATGCTCCCTACCTGGATGCTCGCAAATTGTAAATCACAACTTTACAAGGATTTAACTTTTCCCTTTCCAAAATAATCAAATGTTGTGGTGAGGGGGCCACTAATCATGACAAAAAATATACTGCAAATTCTTTCTTTTGGTGCCAAGTCCAATAAGTTCCCTGAGTGAAATTAAATGCACGATCTTATTCCAAACCACAGCTTCCCTTGGGGATGTTCAAATCTCAAGTGGGGGCTGAAAGGCCAGTTGTATCAAAGCCCAGGGTTACACCCATTTTTTTCAAGTTTTTTGTGTTTTTTTTTTTCCTTTTTTAACTACTGCCTGTAGTGTAAATGGCTCAGGCCCCTGCGCTTTCCAGCCCTTACAGTCAGATCAGCGCTTCATACTTTCCATACTCTGCCACAAAAAAAGTGGGCCGGTCGCTGACTTCTCTTAGTTTCTCACAGTTCTTGTTTATTTTAAGAGATTCTCTGTTGAACCCCAGGGACAGGGGGGAAAAAGAGGAGGGGGGGGCGAGGGGAGACAGAAATCTGTTATGTTGTAAACAATCACTGGCTACATCTCTTAGATCTGCAGTATCACAGGAATTAGAGATGGAAAAGACCCATTAGCTCATCCTGTACACCCTATGCCAACACAGCACTATTCCCTACTGCAGATTATCTCTTCTGAGAGCTTTTAATATGTTTAAAGGGCAGCCAATGATAACATAGTTCCATTTTATTTCTTTTACTGCTTTGTTCTGTCCAGTCTACAACATGCCATCTCTAAGAATGGCTCCAGGGTGACTTCTCAAAGGACGTTTGACTGCCCATGAAGAATTAAAACAATATTTGTGCTATCCAACAACTATGTTCCATAAGTTCAGCATGGAAGTATCCATAAAAACAAATTTAAAAGAGCCAACATTTAGTCCCAGGGATGGAAATGTTACATGAAAAGCAATTTTGCCATAGACATAGTCTATATAGCTAGTACATCATACCCCAAATACACTGTGTGAGTATGCATATATGTTCACATAAAGTGCACACAAATACTCCTCAGTACCCTGGAGTGTTTCTGTTTCCGAAAGTTTGTGCCAAATGCTGCATAATCCACGAAAATGTGATCCAAAATATTTAAGGTTATGTTTCTCACAATTTTCTTCTTATCTCTCTTAAGTCACACATTTTAAATGTCAACTTGTATGGAGAAATATTTAATTTCAAGGATACTCCTCCATCAGGAAAGTCTTTAACTCTTTCCTACGGAGTTTTGTTTTTTCTTCTTTGTTCTTACCTTAAGATAATACAGAGTTGCGGCTTCCTTTTTACATGTCAAGCCCTGGCATCCTTACATATTAGACTACCAGTCCTATACATCAGGGAAAGAAACATGAAGTGAAGAAAACCTAGAATGATGAGCGAATGGCTACCATCCCAATCTATTGTCTTTGAAGGCTAATTGGAGATAAATCGATGTTAGTGTTTGTAAGCATACCATCTTATGCTAGTGATGAGAATCCATCCTAATAGAATATGTATTTTTATTATGTTACACTCTAAGGTATATAGTTTTTTTTGGTATAATGCAGAATACATTTTAATTTTTAATACATTCAGCAAGTTTTACCATCTTTGATACACAGAGTAGAAAAATATAATTTCTTGGTAGTCTACTCAAAGGCAGGATAGTTTAGTAATCAGGAGTCTGGAGCATGAATTCTTTACAAGTTTTGTGATTGTGGGCACTACCAGTGACTTTCCTATGTGAATTTGGCCAAGTTATTCATCATATTTAATCATTTCTGAGATGTCATGGACTCTAACACTGAGGATTATTTTATGTACTATTAAGAAATTAAAAGTGATGCTAATTAAATGATGACAGTATGCATAGAATTTTTTAATGCAGTAGCATTATATATGTCAGAGGAATACTGATGCCATTTTGTTTCTTTAAGAAGGTTATACCATTGCCTCTTTTTCCCAAACCACTTGAGATCAGTCTGTAAGTTTTGATTTTATGATTTTTGATCTGAACACAAGGCATAAAACAGCAAGTTTTGAGACTATAAGCAGGAAAACACTTTATAAAGCAATTACAGGAAGGTGGGTAAAATCAGTAAAAGGGTTTAAGAGGCATAAATTTCCAGTTATAAAATAAATAAGTCATGGGTATATAATGTACAGCATAGGGAACACAATCAACAATATTGTAATAATTTTGTGTGGTGACAGACGGTAATTGGACTTATTGTGGTGATCATTTTGTAATGTATAAAAATATCAAATCACTATAATATACACCTGAAACTAATATGCTGTTATATATCAATCATACTTCAATAAAAAAATAAAACTAAGAAGCAATTAAACTAAACATATGTAGTTGCAACAATCCACATATAACTCAAATGAAGTAAAACAATATAATTATCTATGACCAAGCACATTCATAAACAAACAATAAAAACTATGCCATGACAACAAGCAAACCAATTTTTTTAAACATCAGAACATTCAGCAAATTAACAGGGGGAGTTATGGGAAGAAAATAACTGAGCAATTTTTGAAATCATGCAAACCAATTTTTTTTTTAATTCAGGGGTTGCTACTAACCAGTTGAGTGGTCTCAGGAAATTTAATCTCCCTGGCCTCAATGTGTTAAATTATTTAATTATACAACCTATTGAAGTGTGAGACTTAAATGAAATAAAATATATAAGGGTCTTCCCCTGAAGCTTGATACATAGCAAACACTAGTAAATACTAAATACATTTTAGTTTAGTTTTTTTTTTTTCCATTAAAGTGCCAAGGATCAGTGGAGGTCATTTATAGCAAACATGATTATTATGAAGGTGGGAGCAGCAAGTGTGGTGATAGAAACAATAAAATAAAAGGAGCAGAGATTAAGGACAAACCTAATAATTTCTACAAAGGCCTTTATTAAAAGGCAAAGGTCTGTTTATAAAATCAGTGATTGATGGTTTATACAGTACTCCAAGAAAAAGAGCCTCACTTATTCCCAAACAAATGTATATGATAAAGAAATTCAATGTACTTTTTGTAGTTTCAAGAATAGAATTAAATTGGAGAACTTTGGAAGAAGAAAGTTTGGGCTCCATAAGATTCTTCTCCATTCTTATTTTGGAGGGCTTTGAGCTTGTTATTCCCTTGACAAAAGCTCTTCTGATGGCTGGTTCCTAGGAATACTCCCACCCTTCAGAGTCCTCCCTGACCCCCTGGCTAATGGGGCTCATTAAGCCTTTTGCAGAACCCTGCTCATTTTCTTCATAGCTCTAATAAGAATCAGTTATTGTGTTGTTCACTTATTTGTTTAGCTGGTGACTTAAAGAGTGGCATGGTGCTAGGGTGAAGAGCATGGGCTCTAAAACCATCACACCTGGCTTAAATCCTTGCTCTGCCACTTATTAGCTGCTTCTCTTTGGCAAGTTACTCATACTCTCTTCCTTACCTATCTATGAATGGGGAAAATAACACTTCCTACTTCACAGGCTTGTTATGAGGAATAAATGAGTTTATACGTATAAGGTACATGGTAACAAACCTGTAGTATGGTCCCAATAAATAGTAGGTGCTGTTGTTTTGTATTATCTTCCTTTGTGTTCCAAAGCATATCTTAATGCCTGGCACATAATTGGCACTCAATAAATGTGTATTAAAGAAATGAAAGAATGAATATTCTGAAGAATGTTCCTTATGAGGAGATTTCCAACAATGGAAATCATTGCTCTTTGACAATCTAAGTCTGTCAGCCGACAGAATTGCTGAAATAATTCTTAGAAAGGTTTTAGACATCATTCTACAATTATGTCGGAGATGTAACTAATTAATTACTAAGGTCTCTTCCAACTGGAAGATTCTGATATTGATCTAAGATAGTGCTCTTATCCCTTCCTCTGTTTGGGTGCTAGTTTTCTTAAAGGTAAAGTTTTTTGACTAGATACTCTCTAGTGTCCATCCCATTCGAACATTCTATGTAAGCGAGTTGAATCTGTTATTACATTTTTCCTTCAAAAATTCCCATAGGAGAGGAGTTTTTCATTTGGCAACTCAAATAACTTGGTTCAATTAGCACCTGGGACAATTTTTCTACCCCAGGAGCAGAGAGCCCTGGCAACTTGTGACTGTGCTGTAGTCACTGCCATTTGGTGACAGAAACATAAACAATCCATTCTCCATGCCTCCTCTTTCCATTACTGGATTCTCCTTTACTTCCCACCTACCGAAGCAATATAGCCTCGTCTTATACGAGCAGCTCGAAAGCAGAGGAATTTCACCCACACAGCTCTGCAGAAATCAGAGCCAGAAAACTCCTATTAGGTCCCTCAAGCCACATCCCTTCCAGAACAAGAACATCCTCTTCAACTGACATTTCAGATCTTCTTCTGGCTCCAAAATAGGGCTGTGCTTCAGTGGTTTCTGTATGTGGTTTGAATAATAGTTTATAAGCATTCTGGGATCCTTCAAAAATAAAGGTTCCATATAAAGTGATATCGCTGTTTTGTTTGTTATAAAGGTTTGTGTGTGTGTGTGTGTGTGTGTGTGTGCGCGCGCGCGGGTGCGCTCGCGCGCATAGGCGTGTTTGCTTTATCTTCCTAGGAATAGTCACAAGCTTTCTCAAAGAAGAGAGTGTACCAGCAACTCTTTGACCTGCTTTTTTGTCAAATTTCTGATGGTCAGCCATTCAGAACCTGGCTGATTAATGCCCCAATTGCCTTGCTGTCAATGTACAACAGAAAGTTAGTTTTGTAAGTAGTTCAAATATTATTTAAAGTATTACATGTTAATTATTGCTAATATATTTGCTCACATTTTTCTCATCTTAAAGTGTGTATTTATTTATTGTCAATGTGAACTCTGCTTAATTTTAATTACATAACAATACTTTATTGCCTTTGGATATGAAGGCTTGTAACTGTTAATTTGCTGAACATTCAACATTTAAAAACTCTGCTTATTTCACTGTGCTGAACATACAAATTCAACTTAACATTACTCCAGGTGACAAGAAAGTCAACTGATTCACAAAAATGTCAACTACCATTGGGGATGCCGCCCAAATTCTTGGCTGCCATCCAGCTTCTCTTCTCTCTCAGGGATAATTTCATTACTTTTTTGTTAGGAAAGAAACATGAGGATGGGAAACGAAGTCCAAGATGACATGGTAAGTGCTACCTTGCATGCTCCTTAGGGCTTTTTTCTCTTGAAGAACTTAAGGCAAATAGCCTAGAAAAAATATTTCTTTCTACCACACGCACAAACAAAATAAGCAACATTGCACCCACTTTACAGAGATGAAAGCCTGATTGTGGAGAAATAGGGTCACTGGTCATTGTAACTTAAAATCATAGTCACAGAGACGGGAAAGGGCCAAAATCTGTCTCCTAAGTCCCAACCCATAATCATAGCCAAAAGACCACATTTTCTTGAAAATCACCAGAAATAGAAACTACGAAGACTCTCCAAAATGTAAAGTGCTACTAAAAGGTATGATAGTAATAAAGTTCTGAACTGGGAGAGTTTAGGCCCTCCGTCTGAAACTATATTAAAAAGAAGAATTATTGCAAGGAGTAATGCAATATATTCTTAAGAAATCGCTATTATTTTGGGTGATACAATAAGTTACATATTTATCAGGGACGTTTCATAAACTAAAGATAATTTCCTGATTTTAAAAAGCTGCTATTCACATCACAAGGCTCTGGATAACAGCCGTCTACTCTGACATGTAACTAATAATGCAGAGAAACCCAATTGTGACCCATAGTTGGGAATGAACCTCAACTTCTAAAACATTCCAATTAAACAAGAGTTCAGAGAAAGAAACAGACAGATATAGACTACTTGGAAATTGCTAATTTCAAGCTCTGAACAAAGTAGAACAAGTCTTCAAAAGAACAAACAGAAAAAAGGGGAGCTCAAGGGATAAATAGCTATTGAAGAGAACATTGGGTACACAATTTTTGGATCAGTTTAGAAGAACAGACACTGGGTATAAACTAGCAGAAAGGTTATGTTGAATAAGGGGCCAAGTGAACAACTAAAGGAAAATAATAGGTTCAGCACTTTTAAAACTATAACAGTAAATAAATAAACTAGTGTGAAAGGATATCAAGATTTCCCTAAAAGGAAGGATTCCTCAGAGGAATACAGTCATCGAAAGTAACATTAAGACACCAGCATTGATACTATCTTCACCAAAATATGAATTATTTTTATCTGTCTCTCCGTTTAACACATCTTCCCATTTAAACTCAGACAATGCCTCAAGGTGGGAAAGTATTAATCCAGAATTTTTGCAATTTAGGGACCATTGAGGTGCTAATAGAGTCAGTGAGTCTCATTTCAAGTTCACTTTGAGTAAGGAGGACCACAGAAAGGCTGCTCAGCTCACGGCATTGAGAATTCAAAAGCCTCATATTGGCTTAGCAGGAAGTCTATAATCAATTATTGCTGCCTATCATGGCCACGGGAGTGGGGGGAATCCAAACCCACCTGCCATTTGTTTGATTTTCTGATAGTCCAACCCTCTGAACTTACCGTTGAGGAATCTGAGACATAGGGAACTTGCATTTAAGAAAAAAGAGCTGAAGTAATTGGCCTAAGGGTATACAGATATTGGGTTTGTTATTCTTTACTGAATGCAGGTACACTGATGTCTAGTTCCTTACCCCTCCTTTCTTCCACTGCACTACAAATGCTGATTATTTGGCATTCTACAGGAGATATAAATCATGCATAGTTATACTTCTGTAATAATATAGTCTTAGTTTATGCTACTATAAAAATCTTAACGCTTAAATATATTCTTAAATTTTTTCAAGCTACTAATATCTATCTTTCTGAAAAAAAATTCTTACTAAAACTTAATTTCTCTCTCTAGGACATTTAATCCAATAAGTGTACTGATTTTCCTAGGTCTTATTCCTTATTTTTTTTTTCTCTTTCCTTCTCTCTGTATAGAGAGTTTATAAATCTAACTGACTTAATCCCATTCAGTGTGATACTAAAACTAGTAATGAAGTGTAGAGGAACCATTAATATACCAACTTCCTCTAAAATGCACAGCAAGGTGCCCTTGAGTAATCTCAAATTACTAGCCATATTCCCTTGAAGCTTACAGCAAGAAGTATGGAATATCCATTGGCCCAGCACTTACCTTCTATAACCATACCCAATATAGAATTACTTTTCAGAAATCCAAATGAAATGTTATGGGTAACCAAATCGTTATTATAATTATAATAATTGGATATCTCATATCCATACCAACATAAAATAACCCAGTACTAACCCAGTTGTTCATCACTTAAATTTCCCCACATCATTTGGGGTTTTTTTTTCCACTTTGTGTATAGGTTATATTTATTACAAAACTTACTTGAGTGCACTTGCAAAGACAAGAAAAGCAAATTTCTCTACAAAAGGCTCCCGGTGAGAAAACACACAGACACTGCGAAGATGGGTTGTAACCAAAGTGCCTTATGTGCACTTAGGTTTTTTTCAGCATATTTTTCTGTCTATCTTTAGTTGAGTGGTCACTGGGAAGTTAATGGTACGTCTCTGGTATGTGAGCCTTCCTCTGAAAAATCCTTTAACCCAGGCTACCCTTTATAAACTATAGCAGGGGATAGGAAAGTTATAGAGCATATTTTATGACTTATTGCTTTGTCTTTCAGCTGCCCATTGAAGAGATATTTTGGCATGAGTTTACCTATCATGGCAGCGTGGGCCCATTGGGACCCATGGGAGGTTGTGATGAGGGGCTCCATTAACCAGTTTCATTATCTCAGGAGGCCCAAAGGAATGACACACTCACCAACAGTAAGGCTGGTAAAGCTAGAATGTCAAATTACTTTGCTTTGGGATCAAATCTTATCAATTTCATATGAAAACCCTTTCTACCTCATGCTGATCAGGGTCTCTGATTTGCAACTGTGTATGTGTTTGATTAATAAACTGTGAAATAAAAATGAATGGATTATTCTGTTTGAACATTAAAATAGTTCAAAACACAGAAAAGACTAATTTATATTAAGGGCTTAAGAGTCAACCTAATGTTTTTCATAATGATGATGATGACAACGCACTAGCTAAAACTTTTATAGCATTTACTAAGTCTCAGGCATTGTTCTAAGCATTATACATACACTTATTCATTCAATCATCACGACAAACATTACAGGAAAGAACAAGTATTAGCCCACAGTGGAGCTGTAAAGTAAGAAGTGAGAAAACAGGGACCATCAAATGACATTCCTGTGGTCATATGGACGGTAAGTGCTGAAGTAAGCATTTGAACCCAGGCAGTGTGGCCTTAGAAACCATGCTCTCAACTTCTACAGGGAAGTACTCTGCTTGGAGCCTTACTGGTTTGCTTGTTTGTTTGTTTGTTTGTTTGTTTATTGTGAGAGAGAGAAAGAGTGAGTGAGAGAGAGAGAGCACACCTATGGGGAGGGACAGAGAGAGAGGGGAAGAGAGAACCCCAAGTGGGCTCTGCACTGACACCCAACACAGGGCTTGAACTCATGAAGCGTGAGATCATCACCTGAGAAGACATCAAGAGTCCTATGCTCACCTGCTCAACTGACTGAGCCACTCAGGCATGGGGTCTGATTATTAATTACACCGAAGATAACACAGCACGGTGACTTCCTTACATGTAAAATTAGGGATATTAACAATAGCTTTCTCAAGAGTTATTGATAAGATTTAATAAGTTTTTATTTGTAAGATTATACACCAATACTTGGCACAAGGTGAGTTCTGTGAGGTGTTTGCCAATATTAATAGTAATACTCTTTTAAACTACAAAGCTTTTTTTCTTCACTTGAGTGCAAATCAACCTTCTTACCGGTGTTCAGTATGGGTAACAAATTAACTTTTAAATGACTTTGCTTTTCTCTAGCTACCAATATGCAAGGAAATTCAATTGACTGCCTAAAAACAAACCATTAACTCACTGTATTGATAAAAGTTCAGGTGAAACACTCCCTTTGCAAGCAGGGAGGGGGAGGGAAAGGGGAGAGGAGGCTATACATTGAGCAGAGGTGCCTGTCACCAAGGGCCTCGGTGCTGCTAGGGACTCTTGTTGAGTATTTTTTTTCCCCTACCTCATCACAATCACTCTTGTGAGACTGGTAAGTTACCACTAAATCTGTGTGCATAGAAACAAATTCTTAAACTATAACTTCCACCACATGATCTATACATTCTTTGGGCTAGCCTATCATTGCATAATATTATGCGGTTTTAATAAAACTCCACCCTTTGAAGCTTTGCTGCGGAGGAGAATAATTCCACAGCAGCTTTGAAGTATGCTCCCTCAAATAAAGGAAGAGAAAAAGCCATTGTTTATTTCACTACTATTTAAGAGTTAATGAGAGATTTGCACCTGTACAGCTGTTGTGGACTGAAACTAGCTCACAGAGTGAATGTGTTTTCTGCTTGAGACAGTTGTAAATGCCTTGAGTAAAAACACTGAGGACTGCTAATGGATAGGTTTATTTTAAAGCATGCCATCTGCTATCAATCATAGAGAAGTATAGGAAGCAAGTTTGGCTGGGCTCCCTCCTTGCGAGCCTGATAAAGACAGGGCTCCAGGACTCAGGAACATTGAGTCCTCAAGAGAATAAAACATCAAACCTACTCAGCAGCTCCACTAACAATAATAAAAATGCCTCTGCCTAAAGGTGACATTCTGAATTTACGATTATTTGTGTCTATAAAGTGTATTCTTTGGCTCCTGACTCATTCTGACTGTCTCACTCTGAGAACAATACATTAAGCCTGCCTGGAGTAAATGGAAATCCTATCCTTTTATTAAACCAGCAGCCAGTACCTGAGACGATCTAATGCCCTGTACGATCGCAGAAGATTTTCAGCTCTGTTCTGTTGCTTTTTTTCAAAATTTTCAGTAAGAAAATTACAAGTGAAATCTATGTCAATGTACAGAAATACATAAATAATGTAGGCAATTTGTGTTTCCTAAAAGACAAAATAAAATGAGATAAAACGAAAGAGTGAATTGGAAATCATTGTACTATTCTTATATCATGTTCCTATGACAATGCCATTGGCAAATTACATATTAGAGATATGTGTTAGTAACATTTAGAACCGGTTGCTTAGAGTTATTATGTTTTGTATGCCGTATGGACCAAGTATGTTTTCCAGAGGACAAAACATTATTTTCTCGGAAATCTTCCAGCTGTGGAATCGTAACCAATATTGCTTTCAAAAATGGATCCCAAAGTATTCCTTGAAAAATGTCGAGCCTGGCTTATTAAAAGTGCTGCCTGCTGAAATCCTCAGTGGATAAAATGAGTTGTAGTGGCATTGGAACCTTCCATAGCTTATAATGTTAGATTCTGCCTCAGATCTGCAGCTTAACTTAATTCTACTGTTAGCCTGGAAAACAGAGTTGTGGGTATTTAGGGAAAACCCACCTGGCCAGCAAACTCATGAGCCTAATTAAAGTTAATAGAGAAATTAAAAGAGGAAAACATTGGCTCAGCAGTGGTAAGAAGAAATGTATAAGGTAACAGAAATTCAGGGCAGCGACTTACATTTTTGTATTCTGCATTTGGTAGAAGCATCTCTTCCTAAAGACATGAAAGAGGAAGTGATATTATTTGACTTAGTATGTTTTATGGGCGATCTCTTACAGTTCAATAAATAATTTTCATGCTTAAGGAAATTAATGTTTTAGGTTAAATAGTAAAAAAGTGGAAATACTGATTCGATCAATGAGTACACTTGCAGATCCGCTGTGTGCCCAGCGTTCTACTAGGTTCAGTAATATGAGGAATTTTAGTAAATTAACACTAGTTTATTAGCAGTAATATTAGTAAAAATATTCTCATTATATGTGATATTAGTAAAATGCTTTATCCTCACCCTTTGTGGAGAAAAATGTCTAGTTTGGGACTGGATTGAATTCCAGAGCAATACTATAGTGCCAATCTTAACTAAATTCTTAGACACAAAGCATACTATAAGAGTTCGGAAAAGGGAGAAAAGCAAAGTTTGCAGTAGCTCGAAAAAATGGGTTAGGAAGCCTTGTACCATTTCCTTAAAAATAGAAAGAAGACATAACGTGAATAAAAAAGAGCCTATAATTTATACTTACAAGGACATAAAAGATAATTACCTACTGAAATTTCAGCATACTTTCTGATGCAATAAGGGGTTAGATGTTGAGTCAAGTAACAACATACACCTAGGGCAGAAGGAAGCACCGACAATGCTTTAGTCCTTTGATAGCAGTAAAAAAAAAAAAACAATTCAAATATCCATACTGATGAAGCTGGAAATGTCTGTGTAAAGCAGGTGAGGTCAGAGTCAGCACAGCCAGTAAAGGGCACCTGCCTCATCTACACAGACAGGTGCCTCTACCCAGCACACACCAATCCTAGGGTTACCAGATCCTGTAATGTAGCAAAGGAAGCTAGATACCTGGCTTTTAAGTAATACTTCCCTCACGGCCAAACTAAACACATTACCACTGGGAGACAGTTCCAGCAGTCCTGCTCGGGGCCCTTCAACAGTCCATGACATAGAGATTCCTGAATGGTTAATTTCAAGAATCCTGAACTTGAGTCTAACTGCTACTAAAAGCTCCCGTATTACATTTGATGTCCTTCTACCCGGTGGACTCACCTAACTTTTCATGAGGCCAGCCCTCATGAATTATTTTAGAGGAGCCAGTCTGTTTCTGAGTGTGCTGAAGGTTAGTGGGTTTCTTACACCAAATTTCGAATCCCTGACAAATAATAGAGGGGAACACCAATGAAACCAGCACTGTGGTCGAGCCTGTGCTACCACACTTAGACTTTAGTGGCCATATCAGGAAGAGAAATACCTGAAGATCAGTGCACCAATTTGTTTCTTTAAACCCGAATCATTTAATCTCTTTTCTTGCTAAAGCAGTGGTCAATGAATACGGTAAAAGAATTAAAACGGCATTCATAAAGTGATTTCTAAAAGATTTTAATGTTTCAATAAAAAGAATGGAGGAAGAACTCATTAACTTAAATATCCCTACTAAGAAATTATAAATACTCACTGAATTATAAGAAAGTTAGGGGCGACTGGGTGGCTCAGTCAGTTGAGCATCTGACTTCGGCTCAGGTCATGATCTCGCGGTCCGTGAGTTTGAGCCCCGTGCCGGGCTCTGTGCTGACAGCTCAGAGCCTGGAGCCTGCTTTGGATTCTGTGTCTCCCTCTCTCTCTGCCCCTCCCCTGCTCATGCTCTGTCTCTCTCTGTCAAAAATAAATAAGCATTAAAAAAATTTTTTAAAAATAAAGTTATAATACCAGGTAGGTATTATGTGATGTTTTCACAGTTAATATTTGCAACATAATATTTGCAACATACACGGTGATAAAGGGAAGAGTTTAAACCAAAAAAAAAAAAAAAAGCCACTCTTGAGTGTCTGGAAATCTTATTTTACTATACTATTTAAAGAAAGACCTATGTGAATTATTTAAATGGTAATGCCAGTTCTAACTACATATAATTCTATGGTGGGAAAATGTTTCCAAAAACATTGTGCATTTATTAATTTGGTCAACAGCTAGTTATTGACGCTTACAAGGTTCTGTGTTTGGTGCAGGAAAAAAATACCTAACTAAAGGATCTTTGTGTTACTGGATTGGAAATCATTTCTTTTAGTTTATTTCCCTTGCATTTTTGACTAGTCTCAAGTTCAAAGTCATCTATGTTAAAAGTGAGATGCATAAATAGCAACGGATTCAAAGACAGAAGCTCTTGCTGCATACCAACACTTGTCAGACATTGTCTGCACAGCATGCTAGGCTATTATTAATATTGTGACAACCTTTTCCAATTTAGAATGTCAAACTACCCACAATATGGAGAAACAGGTGACCATTTGGGAGGTAAATATGCCAACCAAATAATCCAACCACAATCAAAATCAATGACCTACATGTAAACAAAGAAAGAACATTAACAATAAAATGCCATCCGTTGCCTATTGGAACAAGCTACGGGCTAAGGCTTGTTCTAGCTCTATCATAAAGTTACTATAACCTTGATAAAAGAGATATCACCTCTCTGTGTTTCTTGTTTCTCCCCCTGGGAAAACAGAGAGAGAAACTAGGTGATCTCTTAGCCCTCTGCCCTATCTAAAATCTCTCATTTGTTTCAAGCTATTTCTATGTCTGAGGTGGTTACACTAATGAAAAACTTTTTTAAACTTTGATACGGATGTTTTCATAATTTATATTACTTACAGATTAGGTAAGCATTTTTGCATCTAACAAAGAGCATTTTCCTCCTTACAAAAACAGTTTTACCTATATCTACCTAATTATCTACCTAGCCATCCATGTGTCCATCCACCCTATCTGGAATGCCAAGCTACAGAGAAAATCACTGCTACAATTTTGGTGTGTTCCCTATGGATCATTTACTTGTGCAGTTATGCATGTATGTATTTATACAAAGCTGTCATTAAACAGTGTCAGTTTCTTATTCTTCTTTTTCCTCCCGTCTACATTATGCCAAAAACCCTACCCCCTATCTTTGCAGACTTTTTAAAAACACGACTGCAAAATCTTCCATTAGATGGACATATCACAGCTGATGAACCACGTCCCAAATGTTGGACATTTGTTTTCACTTTTTATTTTGCAGTGAAAAAGCCTTGCTAATAAATCTTAGTGTACGCTCATGAACACTTCCTTAAGATCAATTCCTAAGTACAGACAGACGATTTTTAAAGCTTTTAACTTGTAATGCTACACTGCTACTCAGAAAGTTTGTGTCAATTCACTCTGCCACCAGTGCAGAAGTTTGTCTACTTTTGATTAACACAGTGGTGCATATTGCATCAATATGATAGGTGGCCCATGACAAGAGATTTTACGCTGCTTCCTGGGGAGCAACAGGGGAAGGAGTGCCATCTTCATCTCTAATTTTTTCAATCACCATCTTTGAGTATTCTTGAAAGCTTAAAACTGGGCTCTGTGCCCACCCTTTACACACACACACACACACACACACACGCATGCACACACAGCTCCCGTGGTCATACATGTAAGATGAACCTTCTGATGACAGCAAACAGACGCCCGCTGACATACACAATCAGGGAAAGGGAGGACTTTTCTGAGACCCGTTGGTTATAAGCCAGCTGTCAAGGGGCCATGGAGAGGGAGAGGGAGTCTTTGGGGGGATCCTGCCTAGTTGAGAAAAGACTTTTTAAGATGATAGGAGTGTTATATGGCGTAGATGGAAAAGATCTTCCCCTTTATCTACTAGAGAAAGAAAATCGTTGCCAGGAAATGAAGTATTTTCAAAACCAACAGCAACAACCAAAAAGAAAAATTTGTGAGTTTTGCCAGCTTGCACAAGGAACTCGGCCACCAGTCAAAAGGCTCCGTATCCAACTCAGAACTGGATTCACTTTAACAAAAATTTCCCTCTTCAGCCACCTAAGTGTCTGTTGAATTAGGCAAGAAGCCAAGCTGGGGTAGAAATAGTCACTCACATGAAATGTCCGTTTCCATTGGGATCTCTGTGGCCCTTTCCCATGTCATGGTGAAAAAATGCTTCCTCTGCTTGGATGCTTTCAGGATGCCTTGGTTTGAGGAGGAAGTCAGATCTGCTGTTCAGAAGGCATCCACAGAAGTGGAAGCCACAGCTCTGCACGCTCAGACCAGGCTGTCCACGTTTAAAAGAGAAAGAGGGAAGGGAAAGGAAAGGAAAGGAAAGGAAAGGAAAGGAAAGGAAAGGAAAGGAAAGGAAAGGAAGAAAGAAGAAAGAAGGAAGAAAAAAGAAAAGAAAAAAAAAAGAAAGAAAGAAAATTTCTCCTCGCCCACTCCTACCCATGGTTTTGATGTTGAAAGAAACCTGTTGTGGTTTAAATGACTCGGTCAGTTCTTTTGGGATTTTCCAAAGTTTCCTATAAAAAGAAATCTGTGGGAAATGAATGATTGCATAATCACTAACATATGCCAATTTCTCAAAACCTGTTATCTTTTTGGTGTTTTGAATTGTATTGTCCCAGCTAGTGAATTACTGTCTTCTAATAGTTTTAAGCAGTGATGCAGACTGGATAGTCTCTCTCTCTCTCTCTCTCTCTCTCTCTCTCTCTCTCTCTCTCTCTCTCTCTTTCTCTTTTTAACCTCTGAAGGGTACCTAGTTAAAGAAAAAACAGATACCACAAAAGGTAAGCCCAGGTTGTTTATGCAGCAAAACAAGTGGACAGGGTGATGAAGGGTGGAGAAATGAGGCAATTATCGAGATATATAGTGGGTGGAGGGAAAACTTGATTTCTTCAATTGCCTGTGTACCTTAAACAATATTATTTTTAGCCTGACTTAAGAGAATAAATATTTTCTTCTTTGGTAAGTCTAGACTTGGATAAATAGTAAAATTATTTTTTTTATCCATAGTAGACATGAAATTTGTTCACTTTTGCTTAAAGAATATTAGTGTCTGGGCCCAGAAAACAATCTTTAAAATTAAAGAAAAGTTGAGGATAAAGCATAAAGGCCAAAGTGTCACACAGAAAGGAGCTGGTGAAGGAACGAAATGGGTACTATTTACTTTCTATGAGGATGAAGATCATTGATGTCTGATATTCAATTGATTAAACGAGTTATAGGTAAAGAATTCCAGAGGCTGCTGTTCTGTTCCTGTGGCTATACCACAGAGAATCTAACTCACTGCTGGGACCACAGAAATGAATGCTAAAAGTAGACCCATTCTTTATTACTGTTCCTTGTGAAAAGTTGAAGACTCAATGAGATACTGACATTTAGCCAGAGGGACATGTGTCAATACCCTGTAAACTAAGGCTCCCCAACAGGCATTCAGTTAAAGTGGGGACCAGTGGCTCTCAACCCTGGGTGTATATTGGAATTACCCGCGGAACTTTGAAAGTACTAATGCCTCAGGTCTATTCTACACCAGGTAAATCAGAGTGGGGGGCATGAGATCAAGGCATGGGTTTTGTTGTTTGTTTGTTTGTTTGTTTTAAATCCTTGGGTGATCAAGGCATAGGTTTTGTTATTGTTTATTTGTTTGTTTTAAATCCTTGGGTGATCAAGGCATAGGTTTTGTTATTGTTTGTTTGTTTTAAATCCTTGGGTGATTCTAACATGAAGCTAGGGAAGGGAGCCATTCAAATGCAGTTAAGGCATCTATGACTTCTCTCTTAAACCACACCCTATTTGATTGTGGATACATTTTGAAATGTACTATCTGTACAACTAGGTTGGGCTATAAGAGAGTTCATTTGCTACTTCTATGCTCATAATACCTAAAAGGATACCTGATTTATAATTAAATTAAATAAATTAAATAAAATAAACAAACAAATAAATAAAATTAATTAATTAATTAATTAATTAAATTGAATAAATGTTTATTTAATTAAACATTAAATAAATGTTTAATGCATATTTACAAATACTAGTGATGAGTGATTACAAGACAACATTTTTAAACAGTCAATGATTATTTTAGAAGTGATGAATACATTATAAGAGGAGAGTTTTGGCATAGGACATAATCACAAAGAAAACTTTGTGAAAATGCTGAATCTTTGAAGGCAGTGTGAAATGTGACATGAAAAACTGCACGAGCAGAGATTGAAAAGCCAGTGTTAAGCATTTTGCAGGATGAGGAAACTAAATTCCCGCTGATATCTAGTATTGCCCTCTGCATTCATACCAGAATATTTGAATATGTGTGAAACTACTCAATTTTTTAAAAAGTCTAGAAAATATCAAAAGCTAAATGTGTTAGAAAACATAACGAGCAGTCGCATTAAAGAAGGAAAGGACAGCTAGAAGTTAGCAAATATCCGCAGGTAATAAATAACATTTCAGTAGCCTAACTTCATTTTATGGAAATGTTTCCAGTTTAGGGAAAAGCAAAAGAATAATTTATCTTTGTTCCCATCAGAAATTATACATCATTTCTTCACTGATGAGATGGAGATTTGGGTTAAGTCATGGTACAGTTAAGGGAAGTTGTATCTTATTGAAGGTTTCACATTTCATTTGTAGCATAGTAATACCATGTGGCCAAAATTGCCTTTGAGATTGTTTTCAATATGTCTGTCTGTCTCAGTAAGAACAACACGGCCGGTTTTTCCCACAGCTATGTAGCTAATCATTTTTTCTATGAGCATTATATGAAGTGGTTGGCTCATATTTACAAACCATATTGTATATCCCCCCAAATTTTTAAAAACTAGAACCTCACTCAGTCTGACAAAACGATCAAACTCAATGAACATTAGGAATCCTATAAGAACTGCAACCACAAGGCGTACATCACTTAAGCAGAATGAAGGGGAAGAGCCTCTACTATGTACAGTGTTTTCTTTTTCTCTCTACCTCTCCCAATTCTCTAAAATTGTCCTTATTGTCTTCATGGGGACAATATAATGCAATTAAGTTAAATTTGTCTCTGATGAAATACGAATACAGGCTTTTGATCATTATCATGCTAAGAAGTAGATTTAATGTGGTATACCTGGGCTTCTGTTCTTTTACGTCTGCTCAAACAAAGGTTTTGTGAATGGCTTAGATTAAGAGATGCAGAAGGAAGTATATATTCCTTTTTTTACAATAACATAAAGCTTGGAAGAGAGCAAATATTTTGGAATACAGGGTCAATATACAAACAGATCTCTATAATCTAGAATTGCCAAGGAAGATAAAATTTGACAGCATACTATAAACCTGTGGATTTAAGTTCCAAATATTAGTTAGGCTCCGTATAACAAATACCTAAATTTATATGAAAAAGACCACCTGTTGAATATGAGCCCCAAATCAAAAACTAGAGTGGTAAGAACTCTATTAGAATAATAATAATGCATAGGCTAATTAAAAACAACCACACAGTAGAAAAGCAGTTTTAGATTTTATGTTTAATTATACACGTAGAAAAGTAGTGATAAGTTGTAATAAAAAATAAATCTGGGGCACCTGGGTGGCTCAGTCGGTTTAGCGTCCGACTTCAACTCAGGTCACGATCTCACGGTCCGTGAGTTTGAGCCCCGCGTCAGACTCTGGGCTGATGGCTCCGAGCCTGGAGCTTGTTTCCGATTCTGTGTCTCCCTCTCTCTGTGCCCCTCCCCCGTTCATGCTCTGTCTCTCTCTGTCTCAAAAATAAACGTTAAAAAAAATTAAAAATAAAATAAATATGAATCCCCCTGTTCATATCTCCAAGTCTCCAACTATTTTTAACAAAATAAATTTTAACAAAATACATTTTACCAGTGATTCCCCAATGGCATTTATCAAGGTAAATGAATGAGTCTCACGGCAACTTGGAACTCCTTAAAAGGAGTTTAAGAGCTAGTATCCTTCGTAGCTCTTTCACATGATTCAGACAAAACACAACAAGGAACACTTTGTTGTGGAGCAATGATCATGCATTCACCTTCCAGTGATGGAATTTTAGATTTGGAAAGGACTATAAGCAACCATCCTGTCTAAATTCCCTCTCAGTGAAATACTTCTTTGATAGTGTATAGAATCCCAAACAGGAAGAAATCTTACAAGTTCGTTAATACAATTATCAGTAAAGTATTTGAATCTCTTTTAAAATATGCCCTCTTGGTACTCAAGTAGCCGACCAGCTAAGTCACTATTTAAACATGAGTTTGAAAGATAGACCCTTAACTGTTAAAAATTCTAGTGATTCAAATTGACATTTTCAGCCCTGGTCTTTTAAACTCCAAACTTCAATAATCATGTGTCAACTAACCATCTCTACTTACCATATGGAAAACTGAATCCCAATTTTCACTCTTTCCTATCTATTCCTATTGCAGAGTTTTCTTTTCAATTTATATTGTTAACCATTCTGTCATCTTACTTTTCAATGGACTATGTTTTTTAAGTGTATTTATTTATTTTTTGAGAGAGAGCACAAACAGAGGGGTAGGGAGAGGTAGAGAGAATCCCAAGCAGGCTCTTCATTGCCCACACAGAGCCCAATGCAGGGCTTGATCTCATGAACCATGAGATCATGACCTGAGCTGAAATCAAGAGTCAGACAGTCAACCAACTGCACCACCCAAGCACCCCTAAATGGACTATTTAAAGTAATTACTGATATTTGGATTTATGTCTGCCATCACATTATTTGTTTTCTATTTGATCCACTGGTTTTATACTTTTTTCTTGATTTTTCTTTTTAATAAATCACATATTTTTAATCATTTTATTTTAGCCTCTGTTAGCCTGTTAGCTATACATTTTCTAGCTTTCTCTTTAGTGTATTCCATGTAGATTACAACATACATCTTTGGCTTATTACTATCTATTACAAATTTCCTTGTCTTCATAAACGGTGATTCCATTTTTATAGCTACATAAGCCCAACCCTTGGAGTTATCCTTGACTCTTTACTTTCTTTCTCCCACAAATACAACTCATCAGGAAACCCCTTTGGTTCAGTTTCCAAATATATTTAAAATCCAGCCATTCCTAACCACATCACTTTTAGCCCTGTAGTATAAGCTATTACCAGCTTAAACTTAGCCTTTTGAACAGCTTCCTCACCAGTCTTTCTGCCTCATTTCCCCACTAGAATCTGTGTTCTACTTACTGTCAGAGGGATCCTTTAAAATATAAACCAGATGGCATCAGTACTATTCTCCAAACTCTACATGGCTGGCCATCTCACTTAGAATAAACTCTTGAATCCTTACTTTATCCTCCATAGTCCAGCACAATCTGACCCCAACCCCCTCTGTAACATCATCTCCTACAGTTTTCCCTGTTCCTCACTCCTCTCTAGCCTCACTGGGCCCCTTGTTACTCCTCAAATGCATACCACACAGCCCCTGCCTCAGACATCTGTATATCCACTACCATGGCTTGGAAAAGTCTTCCCACGGTTACTACTTGATCTTCTCTCTAATTTCAGCCATGTCTCTGCTCAATCATCACCTCCTCAAAAAGGGATTTCATAAACACCTTTTTTAAATCAACATCCCCTCCCTCCTTATCCCCTTCCTCTATTTTATCTTTCCTCTCAGAAAATCTTGATGCCCTAACCATTTGTCTACATGTTTATTATCTTTCTATTTCCCTTTAAATACAAACATCATAGAAACATAGATTTGGCTTCTTTGGTTCCCTCTTTACTGTCTAGAAAAAGGCTTCAATAGGCCCCAATAGAAGCTCACTGGATATTTATAGAATTAAAGAATGAACTAATAAATGATTTCCAGTTGTTGGACAGTTACATCCTTCCCACGTATTCTTATTTCTCCATTCACATTCTCTCTCACAGTTTTTCCAAAGAACTCCGTATGCTGCATTATACACATCTAGGTTGTACCTGGAATTTGCACTCCTGGAGAATGTGGTCTACACTATCCACAGTTCACTGTCCCTTAGGCACAGTCCTCAGGCCAGGCAAAGGCATCCTCTCCCATGTATCCCAGCTGAAATGCCATCTTTCCCTTTGTAATTATTGGTCTAGCCACCCAAGAGATGCTTGTTCTGGGATCATGCCTTGTTACTTATCATCTCAGAATTGGTAGCTGCCTAACCTGGTTTTAAATGAAATTCGCACATGGTCAAAACTGTGCTGCTAAGGCGGAGTACAGCTGAAAGCAACGAGATGTGATATATTATTTTCTCTAAGTAGTCACATTTTTCTCTCGCTCTTTCTCCCCACTTCCTTTCTTTCTCTTTTACTCTCTCTCTCTCTCTTTCCTTTACCAGATGGGACAGAGCTGTCCAATGGGAATAAAACGTAAGCCACAAATGCAAGCCATTTAAGTTATTTTAAATTTTCTAGTAACCACATTCAAAACCTAAAAAGAAAAAGGAAAATTATGATAATATATTTTATTCAATAAAATATATATCTGGGCATTATGAATCTAATTTGTAATCAATATGATGATATAAGTTCTTGTATGAGCTATGCAGGGATTGTAACCGCCTGGCTACGTCATGAATCTTTTTAGGGTGTTAAAGAACAGGTTATTCCCACGCAAAGCGTTCAAAACTGTGATTCTCAAGGTGGTGGGGGCCACGTGAGGGAATGAAAGGTGTGAGTTGGGATAATCTTAAAGATTTTTAGAAATGTTCACGTAGAGAGAAAAAAGCATGCATGATTTGAAAAAATGCCCCAAACAGTTTAGAAGTCGCCCCATTTCTTCTCCCAAGCTGAGAACTAAAGTGGAAAAGAGAATCCTTCCAGTAGGAATAGATAATTAATAGGGACTCTTTAACTTCCAAAATCCAAAGATCATGTGACATGGAAGTTTGGCACCCTCCCAGCCCTCTCCTAAATCATCGCACATCATGCGACACTCATTTTTCCCAAACAGAAG
The DNA here is from genome assembly GCF_016509475.1 of Prionailurus bengalensis. Lineage (NCBI taxonomy): Eukaryota > Metazoa > Chordata > Mammalia > Carnivora > Felidae > Prionailurus > Prionailurus bengalensis. The sequence goes on along the minus strand of NC_057345.1, from coordinate 136,666,253 downwards.
TGTACGATGACATCCTTAATGTCCATTTTAGCTAACTACATCCCTTTTGGCCTAATGTGTGAAACATATCTAGATTAATGATCAAAGGCTATGAAAAAAATGACAGCCACCTTCCCTTTATTGCCCTCTCTCTCTGCTGGCTGTTCTCTAGCACAAGATTTTCCACTGGATAACACCTGGTGTCTGTGTCCTTTTAACTCAGGTTTTTGACCTCTTTAGGTTGAAGTGGAAGGGGTGGCATATTAGAAAAAAAGTTACGGGGAAAGCCAAAATCAAATCTCAAAGAGTAGTCATGCCATTGTGGGACAATTCTGATTTGTATTTGTTTTCCCACATTTGATATCCCATGGTAGAGCTGTCATGGGTAGGGAATGGTCCAATAAGTTGACCAATGGTCTGTGAATTCATGTATTGGCATCACCTTAATTCTGCTCTGTGACTTGATCCCTCCCTCTAAGATTTACATTGTAACAGTAGTCTAGACATTTCTAAGTTGTTCTGTAAAGATACAATAACCTTATGCAAATAAATATTTTCAAAATGCTTCGGGAAAATAATTTAAATATCATCAAAAGGATTTGTTTTTTATCATCAGATGCTTTCTCATTTTCAGATGATGAGCAAAATGACAGAGACGGAATGTTCCTGAATTTTTTTTTTTCATATGCAAACTGCTCGAGTTGAGATTAAGAGTTGAGTGGCACACAACAGCCTATGTAACTTTAAATGCCTTCATTACTTCAAATCCAAATTTAAAATTCAGACACCTAGTGTTACTTAAATGTACCCAGGTTTTTGTGGTTTAATAATAACATCTGTTTTGGTTTTTCAACCACAAAAGTGCGTTTAATCTGTTCTTCCTTTAGTTGAACTTTTCACATCTGCTTCGGCTTGATTCCCATAAGCTAAAGACCAGATCTTTTCCAAAAGTAGGAAGTCTACCTGTACCACTGTTGTTCCAGCTCAAAAGATCTGTTTTTAATACCAGCTGAATATTTCAAAAGAATAACAAAAATAAACTGCTTACCCACAATGCACTTCTTATGCTTTTTGGCTTACAAATCAACGTGTGGTCATTTTATGAATGCGATGTTGGGCAGAAATTTTAAATTAAAACAGTGAATTGTCGGATCACACATACCCAGGTAGTCCCCCCGCGCCACCCCCCCAACTTTTTTAATCATGGAAAAAGAGTGTATTTTATTAAGTTGATGATTTGTGAGAAAGTTACACCAAGGATGGACAGTGGCTTAAAAACCCCAGTGGTTTATTTTGGACACATACCTAATGCTTATCTAAAGCCCATGGGTCTTGAAAAGTAGGCCGGAAATGTTGCAAGGACAACATTACTTCACAGATTTTCCACAATTGTTGCTGCTGCCCGACTTCAACTCTCCTTCTGTCCTGTTTATAACCACTCCTGAGTCACATACCTAAAATCAGACTCTAAAACAAAATCCTTGGAAGATCCTTTGAAAAACAACCATGGAAGGCACTGAGAAGAAAAACTTGTCTTCACTGATGAATTTGGTTGAGAAAGTTCTTGAATAAATGAGTGCCTGGGTTAGATATGTGTTAATTGTTTTTCTCAAGTGGAAGGATTAACTCTCTTTTATCAGCATTTACATGAGATTGAACAAAGCTGAATGTTCCGTCTTTATTTGGACAAGATTTAATTGATATCAAGTTAGTCTAATTATTTTATTTTAGAAATTTATTTTTGAATATGTGAGATGCACGTAATTATATATTTTTTCTGACACTTGATTATGTAATTATATTTGGTCCTGTTTCCAGGACAGAGTAACACAGCACACTGCAATTAGTAGGTGTTCAACCCGTGTTTGGTGAATGAGGCCTAATGAGGCAATATAATGGGGAGAGCCTGGTACAGTACCTTTGTCTATGCAAACAAGACGGTTTCGTGATGTGAATAATTTCCCAATGTCTAACATAAGTAGAGGCTGTCAGTGGAGATGATTCGACTTCATTCAAAAAATATTTCTTGGTTGTACAATATGCACAAGTCACTCCGAGAGCCACTATAAGAAAGACAAGGGTGAGTAGGAGCTTTACAAGGTTAAAGGATAAGCTGAGCATGCAAATTATTAAAAATGCTTTAAGAAAAATAACCAAGCAGTGCTACGGTACAGCTAGCATTTGACACAGGCCTTGAAAGAAAAGTCATCAAAACTTTCAGAGTTTTGAATAGGACATGGGCAGGAAATGAAAAGCAAGAAGGGAAGTGATCTGGTAAGAAAGCAAAAGATTTCAGGTCTAGAGAACAGTATTAGGGAAAGTGGGGAATGACAAGCAGTCTAGTTTGTCTGGAGCACAGGCTTAGAGAGAAAGGATTAGGGGAGGATAAAGATAGAAAAGTGGCTCAGTGGCGTGCCGTGGAAAGCTTTAAACACTATGCCAAAGAACTTGTCCATAATTCAGTAGGAAATGAGAACCTAGATCTTCAAATCAGGTTTTCTTAATGTGATATTCAAATAATTACCACAAAATTTCAACCATTTTGCCAGCATAGACAGGACCAAAGAATTAACATTCTTTTCCAAACTCGGTCAGATACATTTGGTATAGTTCCTCGTTCATTTTTTGTTTAAAAGAGAATTCATGAGCGTGTGTGTGTGTGTGTGTGTGTGTGTGTGTGTGTGTATGGGGGGTGCCTGCCCTATTTCCTGACCGTAGGTTAGTTACTGGGCTTGGAGATAAAACAGAGAAGGCTCTTCTAAAGTTCATGAAGCAAAAACACACATTCCCTGACAGAGACAAGGACATCCTAAAAAAGTATGAGTAGAAAAACCATACTTGGAGCTTCTTGTGCCCACGCAAAATTACGTGCCTGTCACGATCTATTAGATTATTGGCAGCTGTAAGAAGCTCCATATATAGACCATTAGTCAAAAGACAGTAAACACAATATTATTAAAAAGAGAAGAAACAAAGATCATTTAAATTCCTTTTACTTTGTTGAGAGAGTCATAAAATCAACTATATAAATCATAATTGAGAAAAGATCCATGATATAAAAAATAGGAGTGATGGCATGCTGAGAAAAGTAAAATTTTGCTTTTTCTAATCATTATGCCATATACTATGAATGTAGATCATACCTTTACTAATTAAATGATTTACCTTTTACTGAGCCATAACTGTGAGTTGAGTCTAGACTATAAAGATGAAAATTATTTGATATGTCTCAAATGTCTCAAGCCAGTTTACTATTTTTAACCCCATTTTCTCCACCCCCAAGCTGGCCCACTTCCAATGTTCTCTCCCAGCTAAGTAATACAAAGCACCACTCTTGATCCCAACCTCACTTCCTCTCCCATATCCACCTCATCGTAATGTCTTACAACTTTACTCATGAGGTATTTTTCAACCCCCATCCTATCATCAGTTCTACCATCCTAATCCAAACCACCATCATACCATATGTAGACAATTGCAGTAGACAACTATCTCATATACTTGCCCCTCTCCAATTCATTCTCCACACAGCAGGCAAATTGATATGAACTTGCCACCACATTCTCCCCTAGTCTCTATCCTTTCCCCTTTCTCTCAGGATTTTACTCACTGTTGTACCTCTAACATTTAGCTATCAGTAAAATTATTTCATTATTTAATTTAATTTAATTTAATTTAATTTAATTTAATTTAATTTAATTTAATTTGATTTAGAGGTACGTGGAGGGCTCAGTCTGTTAAGCGTCCAACTCTTGATTTCAGCTCAGGTCACGACCTCACATTCTGTGAGATCAAGTCCCACGCAGGACTCTGTGCTTACAGCGTGGATCCTGCTTGGGATTTTCTGTCTCCTCTCTCTCTGTCCCTCCCCCAACTCACATGTTTGCACATGCTCTCTCTCTCTCTCTCTCTCAAGATAAATAAACATTTAAAAAATTGTTTAATTTAACCAAAAGATGTGCTCACTATCCTCAAATGGGAAGAAAGACTGATAAGCAAATCATGGGATAAAGGGGGTAACTAGAAATGGGGAAAGGTTGGTAATTTTGCTCTTACTCCCAGAGGTAACTAAATTTCACAGGGAAAATAAAGCATTCTCTTCCACAAGGCAACATTATCTTTGCTTCTTCTCAGGGTTCCCATGATTGCTCATCGGTTTGGTATTCTGGAGTGGACTTGATTCAGAACGTGAGAAACCAAATTCTTTAGAAGTCAAAAGTAAGTTTTTAAACCTTCATTCATAAAAAATTCCCAAATATTTTATGGTTTTCCTTAAAAATCTTCCACAGTTCATTGAGTACAGTACTTCCAGAACTGTTATGACCTCAAACCTGGGGGAAGGCTGCTAGTGAGGAGGCTACCCACACTCAATTCTTAACTTCTATTTCAGAATTCCACAATGCATTTTCACTTCTCATGAAGGATTAAAACCGCATCATGATAGAACAATCTGTAAGAGTCATAATGCTTTTAACAAGTAAGAAATGGATTAAAAAGCACTTTATGTCTTGTTAAAGAAATCCCCCGTTCCTCAGAAGCACTTTTTAGCATCTTATTAGTGGCATTTGATCTGACTGACATATTGACCGGCAATTTGAACAGAAGACGGATCATTTCCACTTATATCACAAAGGGAATATAAATTTGTGACTGTAAATTCAAGAGGGACAACTTCCAAAGAATTTCTTTAGAATAACACATCTTACTTTAAAGCAGCTTTTAAAGTTGTTTTGGATTCTGCCTCAGATTCTTTAATAAATCAGTGTCTACAACTATACTTAGTACTAACCTATTGTTTTTATTTGGCTTTGCAAATAGACCAAAGTAGAATTGGTCTTAAAGTGAAAGTAACTTAAAATACCTGCCCTCTCCTGGTATCAACAGGAATACTATGTTAGTAGTTACAACATTACTGGGTAGTGTTGTTGTTCTTTATCTTGTGTTTTTGTGTTTCCATCTTTGCTATTTTGTACTCCTCGCACATCAACACTCATTGGGTTTTGGTACCATAATCTCACTGACTAATGACTCCTCAGGTTGAAGATGGCACAGTTATCACATCTCTTCCTAAAACTCCTGTGAGAAATGGCCAAATAAGTGTGACTGTAACACAATAGGAAACGTGTCACCATTTCACTGTTAACGTGAAACAATGAGCTACCAGTCAGCCCAACAGCTGTAGGACATACTCAAGTATTTCCTTTCTACCATACTATTAAAGCTCTCAGTGTCTAGATTACTACCAATATTAATTACTCACATACTATTTGGTTTTATTTTCATTGTTTACAGAACAAGGAAGGAATTGATTGCAGGTCTGTAAAAGAAAATATGTATGTGTGTGTGCATTTTTTTGAGTTCCAATTCTATCCAAGAAAAATTGCATTTCAGATCACGGATGTTGTGTGAATAGTTTAAAGGATCCAACTTGTTTTTCTGGACCTGTAACCACACAAGAGGTAACTTCTTTGTGGCACTTAGGGATTTATCACCTAAACCTATAGGTTCATGCATTTCCAGTGTATTGATCTTTATTTTGCAAATGTTTCAGCAGCATTTACTATCACTGAAGTAGTGGCAACATGTTCTACTTAAGATCAAACAATCTCCCGAAATCTGGCAAGATTTAACAGAAATTTAAAACAATACTTTCCAGGGAAAACGCTAACCATCTGCAACTGTTATTGTTAACACTATTCTTTTCTCTTTTTTCTTCCTATATTATTTATACTTCCTGTTGCTCTCAAAGCTTTCTATCTATCATTAGCAATTAATTGTAAACAAATGGTTGGAGAGGATGTTTACGCTTACAATTTTTTTTTCCTAAGTCAAACAAATGCTGTATCCTGTTTCAGTCACATGAATTTCCCGTCCCCAGACAGGTCTACCTGAGCTCGGCTGAGAAAAATCCATGGCAGAACACAGAAATGATTGCTCTCAGAAAGGAGGGGTCTTTTCTACAATAACATTCTTGGTGGACTTTCAGTAGTTGGATGGATTTTTTAAAGGAAAAAGAGCTAAAGAGGCTAATAAGGACTTCTTTAAATTAATAGTTTAAGTTAGTGCTATTTAAAGTAGAAAACACAGGCTCAGATACATTTGCACGTAAAAAGAAATTGAAAACATCAGAAAGTACCCGGTTGCTTCCTGTTACTTCGTCCTAAGCACATAAGCCCAGCTACACTGGAGGAAGTGGTCTTACACCAAATTATGTCCCCATTTCTTAGTTTTTGTCATAACCATCGGGATCCATCATCCAATGCCACCCACTTGTATCTCTGCCAGAGTGAGTGCACAGTTACTTGTTCAATGCTGCAGTAGAGTTGCCTCTTTGATGTTGTTCAGCCACCATTTCCTTTCCATTCACTTTTATCTCCGTCCTGGCTCTCATTCCTGCAGCATCCTCCTTTCCAGATGGTCTCCATCTCCCCTTCAGAAGTGCCCAAAATACTCCAGCTTCCTCCTCTTGATCTTTCCCCACCGACAGCCATGTTATCCTTCAGGATTTTAATACCAACCTACCCCCTGCTTTAATTATTTTTATTCACCGATTATTTTTATGGGGAGAAGAAGGGACACAAGAGAAGATCACAAAATCCTTAGGAAAATTGTTGCATTATTAGTCATACTTCTCAACTATTTTCTGGGATGTCTGGTACCTTTTTTACCCAACATGTTTTCAGTAACTATTATTTATTGGGAGCAGTAAATGGGGATTCAGGTATAAATAAAACATGATTAATGAGAGAAGGTAAATGAGATCTGGACATTACATGCGGGACGGGCACTGAACACTCAAGGGGAGAACAGTCAACTGTGCTTAGAGGAATATCATAAAAAAGTTCATGTAGTTGGGTCTTGTAGGCTGACTAGGAGTCCAGCAGGCTGATCACGGGTAAAGGCTACTCCAGGTAAGGAAACAGTGTGGAGATAAAGATATAAAGCAGTATGCCATGTGTAGAGAATTGTTAGTAATGTGTATGACTATAGTGAATCTTCTAAAAGAAGGCGGGGGAAATCCAACGGATGAATTTTGAAAAATAGATACCCAAAAAAGGGTCTCTCGTGCCGTGATATTCCAACTTTTCTGAGAGGCAACGGCAAACATGAAAATGTTTTAAACAGGCAAAATATGTGACAATATCTGCACTTTTAATTAATTTTTACGACTGCAGTGTGGTGAATGAATAGAAGAGAAAACAAATGGACAAAGAAACCTCATAAAACACCAATATAATAGCTCCAGTGTGAAGGGCTAGAAGTCTAAACTAAAGTAGTATCGTTGGATTAGGAGAAGAGAGAAGATACAGTGTAGGATTTAGGCTAGAAGAGAGCCTAAGGCCATGTTGGGAGAATAACACAGAAAAAAGAATCTGAAAGTTTGCAAATCTTTGATTTGGGAAGTAGGGGATGAGACGGTGTCGGTCCTGATTTGAAGACATTGAACCTGAAGTGCCAGTAGGCGTCTGAGTAAATCTGACCAGGATACAAATAGAATTTAGGAGCAATGACTCGACCACAGGCAATAATTTGCGAATATAAGTTATCTGATGACAATGGACCTCAAATGTATAAATTAGGAGCCTGGGAAAAAGTGTGAAGAGAAGAGGCCAAGCCTCAGTTCCCTAAAAATACCAAAGTCTTCTGTCCACTGCAAGCTGGGGGGTCTACAGTGAATGTTAAGAATGACTGAGCACAATTTCCACAAGGTAGGGTGGAATTGACAAGGTCAAGTGCCTTTGAGAAGTATTTTGAAAAAATGAATAGAGAATGTTGATTGGTAATTAGAAATATAAGGAAGGTAAATAATGAAACAGTATGATATATTACTCTTGAGTTTGAAGGGAACAAAGTGATAAAAGATGATGATTCTCATGGGTCAATTATTTTTTAAGATGAGAGAAACTGTAACATCAGGAATGGGAAAAACCAGCAGAATTTAATGGAGGACAAGGACATACAAAACAATTACCAAACAGCATAAGTGCTACGATAGAAAATAGAACTGCGGGAGCCCCGTGGGAACTATAATCATCTCCCCCCTTCCATGAAAGTGGAGGCCAGTAATATTTAACTCTAAATTTACGAATAATAACTTACAGGGGGTAGCGTTGGCATGTGCACACATGCACACCAACACGAAGAACAAAATTCTATTGATGTCTTATTAAAAGCCACCACAGGGCTCCTGGGTGGCTCAGTCAGTTAAACGTCTGACACTGGATTTCAGCTTAGGTCATGATCTCATTGTTCAGGAACTGAGCCCCGCAATAGGGCTCTGCACTGTCAGCTTCAGATTCTCTCTCTCCCTCTCTCTCTGCCCCTCTCCTGCTTGTGCTCGCTCTCTCTCTCTCTCTCTCTCTCTGTCAAAATAAATAAATAAACTTTAAAAAATAAAAAAAGAAATTAAGTGATCCACCACGGTGTTTGAATTACCTATTTTCCGAAACAAAGTGATTCCTAGAGAGTTAGAACACAAAGACGTGTTAGGAGTAGTGCAGTGAAGTGCTCTCCTTCAATCAGATGCAGAACATAAAGCCTTGCAGAGGTTCCCTGGGGCGCCGAAGTCAATCCAAACACGGGGGACAGAGTTGCACAACAGTACAGTCATTTGAACTACAGCAGGTTTATCCTCATGACTTGCCGCCTTACCTGGTCAAAGCCTAAGTTTTAAGTGTATAACTCAGATGTAAGGAAGAAATGCGTTGTGATTTGGATTTATCCCAGGAACCCTGACTGCAGACACTGTTCTTTGCCGTCAGTATCGCTTTATCTTACTTGAACAGACACTTTTCAGAATGTTGACGTGTAACCAGTTTCAGCTATGTTACTTATTGAGTATTAAATACGCCATGCCCATCATAAGTTTTGACAGAAGTTGCGACGATTTTCTTATTACCCGAGAAATATAAAAATATATTTGGAATTTTATTCTCTCCCTGAAAATAGTGTAAGAAGACACAAGTTTGGTTTTCCTGTTGCTGTTCTCTTACTGTTTGGGTTGTTTGTGTTTTTCCAGGGGTTGGAGCAAGGGGGGGTGGGGAATCTTAAATTTAACTTTCCTTCCTAAGCAAAAACAAAGCTTTAGTTTTCAGCCTCAATTCACTTCAAATCTTTCACCCTAGTCCCACTGACACTGTCACTTCAAAATCACAGCATAATGCGGCACACTGTTTTCCAGTGTCAGTAAAACAAAAGCTTTATTGAATAAGTATGTGTGAAAATGGCTGCAAACAAAAACATCTCCACAGGCAGCACCTGATTGGCTCACAGCAATGCTCTCCATTGTCATATCAGAGCTCAGCAAGTAACTTCCTAGCATATCGGACTAACGTTTCTTTCAAAGTGGTTTGTCTTTTTCAAAAGAAGAGAGCAAACAAAGAAAATTAGGATACATATTTTCCTAGCCAAACCTGGGAATAAACGGTCTTCTCAATGATAAGAAGATAGACTGCGAAGATACATACTGGCCTGATACCTCTCCTCCCTCTCTACATACTTTTTAATACATTTTTTGAAAGTGACTTCTTCCCTTTGTAAAATCTTCAGGGGCCCGGGCTAGAGTTTTGCTTTTAACCCAGGGATAAACACGGGTGCATCTGTTCAACTACATATTTTATGAGCATTCCGTCTCCACCTACCTAACAGAGAATTACAGACTTCTCTCTTTTGCTCCTCACCCTTGTCACCCAGCGCACTTTGCCGTATCCCATGGCTAAAACAAAAATGACTGCAGTAATACAAAACTCAGCACTACTGTGGTAGCCAAGTCAGAGAGGACACAACTGTGCTAAGGTCTCTATCATTTCCCATGTTCTCTCATTTTCCTTCTGCTTCCAGGGCAGCTACTCTCCTAAGTGGTTAGGGCACTAAAATCTGGAATCTCACGAATCACAATTAGTTTTCCTCCCCCCCCCCCCACGACCTTAGCAGCCATGCCGCCAGCAGCCAAGCCGCGGTCCCTACCTAGTCGGAGTTGCCTCTAACTGCTCGCGTGGTCATGCTGTCAGGAAGACTGTCCACTGAGTTTTGCCTGAGCCGAGTTTGAATTTCTGTGTTTCAGGGATCTGTGTCTTGTCACCCTGCTATAACCTCATATTTTAAATTACTTAAAAAGTAGCTTCAAAAATCATCTGTGATAGAAACAATCTGATACAAACGAATATATTTTTTTTCCAGTGAGTTATCTAACAAGACTTCTAGATGCAAAAGCTGACTTTATAAAGACTACACTAAAAGTGCTTCATGCATGGTTATTTCCACTCATTACACATCTTTAGAAAAATATACAAATGTCTTCAAAGCAATGGCTTAAAAGGAATCCATTCAGGCTTGTGAGGCAAGAGCAAAAGAGTGGGATATTATAAATAGTGGGAGAAGCTAAGTGCTATTAACTATGATCAGGTGCTTAATCTACAACAAGAGATAATACTTCCAAAAATACAGACTTGGATACAGATCTTCCATAGAGTTCGTGGAATGTACACTTAATGTTTATTCATTCATCCAGCCATTCATTCATTCAACAATTATTTATTGAGCATCTACAATGTGCCAGACACTGAACATAGATCTGGAAAAATAACAGACAAAGCTCCTGCCCTTCTGAAGTTTACATTCTAGTGGGGAATAAAAATAATTAAAATTGCAGATATAAAACAGAGAGAAGTCGCATTAAGTACTAAAAACAAAAATAAGTGGGGTCATGGGACTAGAGATATAGGAAATACTATTTTAGATAGATGATCAGGGAAGGCCCCTTGGAAGAGGTGACCTTTGAGTAGAAAACTGAATAAAGAGAAAATATGAGTCATGCAACTGACAGGATTGAGAAAGAGGAATTGAAATACACAACCCGTAAGCAGGAAATAGGCTTGGAATGTTTGTGTAACAGTAAAGATGTAGGAATAGAGAGGAATGAAGAGGAGATAAATTTGAGGTAAGAGAAAGGGGCTTGAAGGCCATAGGAAGGATGCTGGATTTTAAGTTAAGTGAGTTGGAAAGCCCCTGGAGAATTGTGACGCTCAGGGGAGACATGACCTAATAATAGACACACACACACACACACACACACACACACACACGTTCTCTAAGTTCTCCAAACATTCCTGTTTCCAACACACAGGGATTTGTTGGCAATTTATGCTCTCCATCGGCTACTAGCTTGAGCATTCCGTGATGCCAATTTCTGCCCTTCAATTTATTGAATGTCTGTTTCCTTCAACAGAGAAAACAGAACAAACAAAAGGGTCAAGGGAAAGATCATTGCACTCATTCATTTTATATCATCTTCTTACACATGCTCTCACGCGGACCCCCTAAAAACTCTGTTAGGAATACAGAGGAGCTCTTCCGTGAGGAAACTGTGGTTGTCCTTCTTTTATACATAAAAAAAAAACAACAACGAAGAGTTAAATTTCCTTGAACAATGACACATCAGTGGAGAGTGGAAGAACTAAGGCTACAACTTAGATATTCTGCTGCTGAGTCCAAAACTCATTCCTATACACAAGACAGTCTCTGAAAAGAAAATTAAATCAGGTCACTCTTCCACCTCCTTCCATATCTCTCTCAACAAAAGCTCAAATTGGACAGAAGTAGAAGAATTCTCATTTAGGAAAAAATAAACTCATTGTGAAATGAGATGAGAGCAGGTATATTGTATTGTTCTCCTAGGACCGTAACTATGATATTTGTAATATGCCCGACAGCACCTTGCAAAATCCTGAGCAAACACATCCACAGTACAGTTCACTGACTAACTGAAAGGGTGGGGGGGAGAGACAGAGAGAGAGAGAGAGAGAGAGAGAGAAATAGAAGATGTAAAAACTTTCATGTCAAGGAAAGAATAATATTCATCATCCTCATAACCTCCTTCATACTTCACAGAGATAAAAGTAACATACATTTACGGGGCGCCTGGGTGGCGCAGTCGGTTAAGCGTCCGGCTTTAGCCAGGTCATGATCTCGCGGTCCGTGAGTTCGAGCCCGGCGTCAGGCTCTGGGCTGATGGCTCAGAGCCTGGAGCCTGTTTCTGATTCTGTGTCTCCCTCTCTCTCTGCCCCTCCCCCGTTCATGCTCTGTCTCTCTCTGTCCCAAAAAATAAATAAACGTTGGAAAAAAAAAAGTAACATACATTTACAAATATTTTTCACATACACTTCATCTTTAGGTAATAATCATACACTTTATGGACAGGATCATGTAACACTATTTAGGAATAAATAACTTCCTTGTGGGAAAGCTATATATTAAAAGTCTGCGTTAAGAACCACTTTTATGATTAGATCATTGTCATTTCTGTTCAACATACATTGAACACCAGTTAAGTGCTTAGTATGCTTTGTTAGATACTGAAATTACAAAGATGAATCAGATTGTCATACAGTATTTTTGGTAGACCATGTTATTTTGTAATATTAAGAACATGAGGGGTGAATAGAGGAAATAACATTCTCTTGGGTACGACTGAATAATTTTGCTCACCATTCCCCTTTTCCTGTCCTTCCCAAACCTCCATCCCTGAAATCTTCACTTAAAGCCCATTAGGGCCTTTTCCTATTTTGCTGTTTCAATTCCACCACCCAACCCATCCAAACTCCACTTTACCCCTTCTCTAACTTAAAAAAAAAATTAGGGGAAGAATACTGTGAAGTAGGTTGTTATCTCTGCCTAAATAGATCCTTAATTCTCCATGTAGTAGAAAGATAAACACAAATTTCTCAAAATAGCCTCTGGCCAAAGCACAGGAGATGCCCAGAGTCAGTAATTCTGAACCTTTCTCATAGAGTAGCCAGAAGATATTGGCAAGAAGATATTAAAGCCTCACTAGACTAGCTATATCATGAGCCATAGAGAAAAGGTCAGCCGTGGAGGAAGAAACTCCAGCCCAAAGAAGCAACTACACTACTAGAGGCCAGAAAAACCAGACCAGGGGTATTCCATATAGGTCTTTATTGTGGTATTTTTAAAATTCTAAAAACACTAAAGCAAAACCTTTGAAACCGACAAAAATAACTTTATAGACACTCTGGAATTCAGAGATCTACAGACACCAGGCAAACACCCAACCAAGAAAATCCACACACAAAATAGTGGAGAATTTCACGATGCCTTTACTCATGCTTGTCCCTCCCTCCCAGTCTGGGGGTAGGAGCAGTCCAATCGGTCTCCAGTTCTTTTCGGTGACCTGGAGAGAACCAAGTGGGAACAATTTGAAACTTTCTGACCTGACTCTAAGCTGCCTGAGGCACTGTTCCATGTGTCACCCAACTTAAAGCACAGATGGACAAAAGTAACTCAGATCTCAGACTAGCAGCAACTGCAGAAAGCAACAGTCATGACTTGTAAAAATTGCAAGCATTCTACAGGCCCACAGACCCTCGAGGCAAGAGATTAAGGGTGGAGGAAACAAAAACTCTGCATCTGAAAAATATAACTGAATGAAAAGATATACAAGAGGGGTTCCACAGTAACCCAAACAAACAGAAAAAATGATGCAGTGAACTTGAAGACAGGTCACTTGAAATTATAAAATCTGAAGAGTATAAAGAAAAAAATGAATTAAGTAAAGTGTACAGATTCTAAAGGACTTATGGGAAACCAATATACACGTTATGGGCATCTCAAAAGGAGAAAAGAAAGAAAAAGTTGTAGACAGCTTATTTAAAGCAATGATTGCTCAAAACTTTCCAAATTTGACAAAAGACATTGATATACAAATACAAGAAACTCAATGTACTCCAAGTAGAATAAATTCAAAGAAATTATATCAAGACACATTCTAATCAAGTTTGAAAAAAAAAAAAAGACAAACACAGAATCTTGAAACTAGCAAGAGGAAAGTGACTTGGAATATACAAGAAATTTTCAATAAGCTTGTCAACAGGTTTCTCAGCATAAACCTGGCAGGCAGGAAGGCAGTGGGATGATCTATTTAAAGTAATGACAGGGGCACCTGGGTGGCTCAATCAGTTGGGTGTCCAACTTCGGCTCAGGTCATGGTCTCACAATTCGTGGGTTTGAGCCCCGCATTGGGCTCTGTGCTGACAGCTCAGAGCCTGGAGTTTGCTTCAGATTCTGTCTGTCTCTGTCTCTGTCTCTCTCTCTGCCCCTCCCCCCTCACACTCTGTCTCTCAAAAATGAATAAACATCAAAAAAAGTTTAAAGTAACGACAGAAAAAAAAAATCAAGCAAGAATTCTGTCTCTACCGAAACAGTCCTTCAAAAATTAGAGAGAAAATAAGACATGCCAGGTAAACAAAAGCTGAGTAAGTTTATTACTACTAGACCTGCCACTAGAAATGCTAAAGAGAGTCCTTCAAGTTGAAATGAAAGGCTGCTCGACAGTAACTCAAAACCGTATAAAAATATCAAGTTTTTGGTAAAGGTAACTATACAGACAAATATACAAACCTCCTGAAATCAACATTAATTGAAAAGTTACCAATGTGTAGTGAAATCACTTGTCAAATGAACATCATCTCCATTCAAAGAGTTATATATAGTGTTAAAACCACAAATTATATAAAGTTGTTCTCACTTAAAATTAGTCTTCTAAAATTTCATAATACCCTGGAAGAGTTAGAAAATGGGAGTAAATAAAGCAAAATTTATACTGCACAGATAATTACTGAACAAATGTGATGCTAACAGACCAGTGTTGGTATTGATAAAGTAACCCTGCATTGAATTTTCCATCTATATGCAATAAAAACAAAGAAAATGAAGATGAACTCTAAATGCTTTCTTTGAAACAAAATTATACATGGCTATTAACAAAAGGATTGGATGAAATTCCAGGGAGAAAGCTTATAATGCTCTCCTAAAGTTATCAAACAAAAAATGATCTTAAACGATGTTGATGTAATTACTGTAATATATTTGGTTATAGGCCTATCTCCTTGATATGTCTCCTAGTAGTAAAGATTCAAAAATAATTAAGTCAGCCACTGAAGAAAATTTCAAAAAAAATAAAAATAAAACATACATAATGGGCACCTAGGTGGCACAGTCGGTCAAACATCTGACTCTTGATTTGGGCTCAGGTCATGATCTCAGGGTTGTGAGATCCAGCCCTATCAGGCTCCATGCTGGGCATCAAGCTTGCTAGGATTTTCTCTCTCTCTCTCTCTGCCTATCCCCTGCTTACACTCTCTCAAAAAACCCCTTCAAATTCAAAAGATGAAACATATCCTACCTATAAGATTATTTTTAAAAGATCAACTAATTTTTGGTAATTTTATGTAATTGTCTTCATTTACATATTTTTTTATTTTTAAATATTGCTTTATGTATCACTTTAATTTTCTGTGTTAGAGTATATACATAACATTGATAGTTTTATAAATTTAAATTTCATTTATGCTTTATAATATTTAGAAATGTTTATATTTGAGATGTATTAAATATTTAGTTTTATTAATCTTTTTTATTCAAATATTGATTGATGGACATTTTGTTTTTATAAAATACAGTGAGAAAAATAAATCCTGGTATATGATCCTTATACTCTAAATTGATGATTGCTATATCCTAGAAAAAGTGAAAGAGACAGACATATGAGATGATTTTAATACAAAGTCTGAGTGATCTGAGGACTTCAGAACCATATGGTGACACGAAAAAGTCAGGAACATCTGTGATATTAGTAGGCCCAATGCACTACCAGTTTTTGAGGTCCTCGTTCATATTATAGCAAATATATTGACATGCTACCACACATCACAAATGAATGCAATTTTTATATAACTCAAATATGTAATATTGGAGTTGAGTTGCAATAGCAGTTGATTGGTTGATATAATGACATGTCATGTTCTTAAGTAATTAAACATTTATTCATTTCAAGTTTGCAGTTTTTATTTTCCCTCCTTTTGGTTGTTAACTTTTATAGTAGGTCTTTATTGATCCCATAGGTCTTTTCCCTGTGCCAATACATCTAGAAGTTAAAATCACCCTGGGAATAATTCTTAGAAAAAGAGGTAAGATGCTTGAGATGACTTCTGAAGAATAAGTCTTAGAATAGTGATTCAAGATTAGGAGAGTTATTCCAGGCAAAAGGAACAGAATGAGCAAAAGCACTGAGTCATATAAAAGTGAGACGTGCACATGGGCGCCTGAGTGTTTCAGTCGGTTGAGCCTCGAACTTCCACTCAGGTCATGATCTCATGGTTGGCGAGTTCGAGTCTTGTGTCAGGCTCTGTGCTGACAGCTCAGGGCCTGGAGCCTGCTGTGCATTCTATGTCTCCCTCTCTCTCTGCCCCTTCCCCACTGATGCTCTGTCTCTCTCTGTGTGTCAAAAATAAATAAACATTAAGGGCACCTGGGTGGTGCCCAGGTCATGATCTCGCAGTCCATGAGTTGGAGCCCCACATCAGGCTCTGTGCCTACAGCTCAGAGACTGGAACCTGCTTCAGATTCTGTGTTTCCATCTCTCTCTGTTTTTCCCCTGCTCTCTCTCTCTCTCAAAATATATAAATGTTAAAAAAAATTTAAATAAGCATTTAAAAAACATCTTTAAAAAAAAAGTGAGATGTGCCCAGGCAAACTACAAACTTTTTCATGTTACTAAAATGGGAAGTCACACAAAGGGGGCTGGAGGGAAGGGTGTGAAAAGCTTCAGATGAGAGGTCTGAGATTAGTCTGGCAGAGGCTACCCCTGAATTCAGTGGAATGACAAGGCCAAGTATTCACATGGCTCACCTTGGCAGCTAAATAAAGATGAATTCAAATGAATAAGTTAAAACGCAAGAACATGGATTAAAATATTTCTGCCATATCTCAGGACAATAGTCTTGAAAGATGGGTGCATGGGATGTACTTCTCTCAAGGAGAGTACCAGACAATTCATTTAGAGAGAAAAGGAATTGAGATTCTATTTCTAATTGTTTTTATATTTTCCTTCAAAAACTCTCACCTTTTGGCATTCATCTTGTAACGTATAAAATTATACATTTTATGATGTATATAATAAATTAATATACCAGTTCATTTATAAGCTATATAAACTGGAAACCAAGGCTCAAAAAGGTTTAGCAGTGAAGGAACTGAAAAACAAAAGCTCAGAGACGCCATTGTTCTGGGTAAGAGTGACTAAAGTGTGTTCTAAGCCATGGAGAAATACAGATAAAATTGTGAAATGTTTAGGCGCTAACAGCATCAGAGTGTGCTGCTTGTTTGGATGCAATGGTTACGACTGTCACGCATACACATATGAACATTCCTACATGTTAGTAGGAAAGCAAGGCTAGAAGTGAATCTAGGGTTACGAGGTGAGGCAGAATAAAGCAGCTCTATAAAATAGGAATTAGATCAGTGGAAGGCAGAGGTATTCTAGTAGCAAATTAAAAGCAGATGGGGAAATACTATGTGAAAATTCTTTCTGCTATGAATCAAAAAATACTTTTTGATGGGAATTTGAAAACAAGAAAAATGTTCTTGCACTGCAGCATCAAATATTTAGGTTAGCTAACAGAAAGAACCTTGTCAGTGGTCATGGTCAAAAACTAGGTGTTAGCACAGAAGGTAATCATTTCTACTCGCTCTGGTGTAAAGGTTCATTCTGGGTCTTTGCGGAGAACACATTGAAATATCTTCTCTTAGTTTAGTGTTCTTCTCAGCTGTCAAAGAGTTTACATGGTGCGTTTAATACCTCTAAATCAGAATCTTCCTTTCTCTAGCTTATCATGCATGAACATCTTAATTAATTATTTGACAATTCAGGCTTATATGCCATAGGAAGTAAAAAATTATAGATACTTAGGAAGGGCATGTGTTAACTATTGCAGAATAGAGGACTAGACATTTTGCAGAAATCATACATATGTTTTGATCCAGCTATCAAAAACTCTAGTTTCTGTAGGAATTAGGGTATGTTTCTAAGCAATATTAAATGCTCTGATATCATCAGGGTGAAAACTACAGGCTCATTCTGAAGTGATTGGTAGATGTGGCTGCCTCTGCTATGATACGATTCAGGACTAACAAAAATAGTCGCACGCCCAAAACACATTCCCCAGCGATTTGCTCCCACACAGTCTGATATTCTCGCAACCAGGGATATTTTATTTAGAAAACGAAAACAAGGTCCTCATCTTCTGAAGGTCACTGTTAAACTGTACATTACCCTGAAAAAGAAGAAAGGCCTTGGGGACTGTCTTCTGTCTTATCCCTTAACATATCAACATGGGTAACTCATTTCCATCAGCCAGTTGTAAACTTGGGAGGCATGGAAGCCCAGCCTTGAGAAGATAAGATAATGGGGGATAGGTAAGCTAAGGGAAACCTTTGCCTCCTTTTTCACAACAGCCAACAGAACAGGCCTTGAGCAAATTACTGTGAGCTCTTCACTCAGGATACTCTACGTTTATAAAGACTATAAGTAAACCTATAAAAGATGAACGTATGCACAGCAGAAACTCAACTAGGAACACAGCTTTCTTATACATTGTTTGTATTTGGGTTTTTTTGTTTGTTGGTTGGTTTTGGTCATGTTTTTTAAGAGAAAGAGAGAGAATGCAGGTAGGGGAGGTTCCGAGGGAGGCGGAGGGAGAGAATCTTAAGCAGGCTCCACACTAAGTGTGAAGTCTGATGCGGGCTGGATCTCACAACTGACCATGAGATCATGACCTGAACCAAAATCAAGAGTCAGATGCTTAACTGACTAAGCCACCAGACACTCCGACTGTTTGTATTTTGAAATGATCCAAGACTAATCTAGTTTTTACATTAATAATTAATGTTATTAGTATTCAGTATTAATATTACGAATGGCATTAATGATAATATACTATAAAATAATCATATAATTTTAATTATAATATAATTATGTTATATTACGGTATGCTATAGTTATGTTATATGCATATTATAATATTATTTTAGCAGGATAACAAACATTGAGTATCTATAGCGAGTATCTAGAGAGCAGAATCCAGTACTAAGTTTAATTTAATTTTCTTTAAATTTGTGATCCTAAAAAGTTAGGCAAGTTTATTTGTATTTTGTAAAGTATATATTGATATTGAATATGCTTATGGGGAACTTACAATGCACGGCACTAGTTAACAATGCTTTTCTATGAAATTTATTAACCCTTGGTACCATATATAGATGGCTAACTGCACCAGAGACTGTGTGTTCACTACACTTTCTCATTTCATCCTCACAAAATTCGCTTTACAGAGGAGAAAACTGAGGCTCAAAGAGGCAAAAGTCACATGGTCCAGGTTGCACAAACAGGAAGCAGCACCACTGGAATTTGAACCTAGATCTGAATGCTCTGAACCAGAGCTCCTTCTTGGACTCATTATGGAATTTTTAATTTTGGACATATCACGTGTCATGTCTCAAAAGTGTAATGTCAGAGGGAAAAGCACAAATTTATATAAATTGGATACAGCTATTGCCTTCAAGGAGATTATAGGCTAATTGGAGAATTAATATATATAAACATGTAGACATATTAGATAAATATGCATATACGAAGATACAAATTGTAAGTCTGAGTTGAGGGGCCCATGATTGTGCTAATGAATTTGAGACATTTATCTTCCATCCTGTATAAATTTACAGGTTCTCTCATGGCAGAGACTACAGGCATATTCTGTTCACTGCAAGAGCACAGATATCTGGATTCAAGGGTATGAGGTTGAATACCTCCAGTATAACACCCTTATGAATGGAGTTCTATTTCAAGTATGGTAACATATTACCAACTGTGACAGTGTGGATCTTTTGAGAAGCCAAGGCAGAATGTGACATGCAAGATTTGGGGGAGGTTTAACTTTTCTCCTGGGGAAAGGGGACAGGAACTGTAATAAGCAGGACAAGATCTCTGATCACATGTCTGGTCTGATACCTGTGAACAGACTGAGGAAAGGGAAGTTAGGTAAGAAGGCTCCCGGATTGCAGGGCAGTTCTGAGAAATTATCAGGTCAGAGGAAGAAGCTCTGAGTCTCAGGGAAAGGGTCCACACTAATGTCCTCACCATACTCAGCCGCTGGTGGGAGCAGCCAGGGAATGCATGGTCTTGGAGTTCACAGTGGGAGCAGCTAGGGAAGCCTGTCAACTCTGCTCCAAGCAGTAGGCTCTTCTCTTGAAGGAGACCTGAGCTGCACGTATCCATGGTTGCCACATCTTAGAATCCAGCATGCAACAAGGACCTATAAAATGATGCTTTTAGTGCCCCAGCATACTTGACAGTTCTTCTGATGGCAGGTGAGTAGGCCTGAAGCATGACCCTGCTATCTATTTGAGGCTAGACCACTCAACCTGCTATAATACATGGTGTGTGTGTGTGTATGTGTGTGTGTGTGTGTTTTATTTTGAGAGAAGAGTGGGGGAGGGTCAGAGAGAGAGAGGGCAAGCAGGCTCTGCACTGTCAGCACAGAGCCAGACATGAGGTTCAAACTCATGAGCCGTGAGATCATGACCTGAGCTGAAATCAAGAGTTGGGCATTTAACCAACCTAGCCACCCAGGGGCACCTATATAGTGTGTGTTTTAATCATGAGAAGAATCCTGTGTTTGTCCTTTGGGAAATACTCAAACTCTTTTCTGAGAATCAAAAGGTATTTGGTGGCAAAACAGGATGTTATTGGCACAAGAGAGGCGTGAAGGAAGAAACGAAGGGAAGTAAAGGCTGTGGGGTGCTAGTGGTCACTGGCCAAGAGGGTGATTGAGCACTTTACTGGCTGACTTCTACCTTAAGGAACCAGCTCGTTCAGACCGAGATGGAGCCTGCCTGGTGTCTTCTCTACACATTGTCATATGCAAACGTTTACCTTTATTGATGACCTATGGATAACACATCTTTTTTTCTAGATCCATGAACCCGGTGAGATATTAGAAGCCATCCCCATCCTAGATGCCATTATAAATGACCACCCACACTTGTAAAGAGTCTGCAGTTTGCAGACACATTGACATTATTTTGAATAGGTGCAACTTGTGAGACAAGATATATGCACATCATATGTATGTGATGGCTGAATTTTGTTCAACAGTCAATGCTGGACAGTGATCCCAGGGTGTCACAGTGAATATCGTATTTAATCAATTCAGCAGCACTTTGCAGTGCCATTATTCCTCCCATTTTACAGTTCAGGAAACTAATAATCCAATTAAGGGACTCACCTAAGATCAAACAGCTAGCAAGAGAAAGAATAGGCTAGTATTATTCAGCTACCATTTACTTAATAACTTCTAACTGCTATACACTAGTAAGCTCTTTGGATGGATGGATGGATGGATGGAGATAGTCTGTATATATAATATGTAGTCTCTCTCTGTCTCCTTATCTCTTTGCTAGCTGTTTGATCTTAGGCGATTCCCTTAATCAGATTATTAGTTTCCTGAACTGTAAAATGGGAGGAATAATGGCACTGCAAAGTGCTGCTGAATTGATTAAATACGATATTCACTGTGACACCCTGGGATCACTGTCCAGCATTAACTGTTGAACAAAATTTAGCCGTCACATACATATGATGTGCATATATCTTGTCTCACAAGTTCCACCTATTCAAAATAATGTATCAATTATTCCTCAAAACTGATGGCTTGGGGTCTAGTGTGCCATCACACTCAGAGAGACTAAGTAACTTGCCAAAGGTCAAACAGCAAATAAATTATTAGCAAAAATCCAAACCAGAACTCTTTTCACTCCAGAACTAACATTCATGGGGCGCCTGGGTGGTTCACCTGGTTAAGCGTCTGACTTTAACTCAGGTCATGATCGCATGGGTCAAGAGTTCAAGCCCTGCTCGGGCTCTATGCCAACAGCTCAGAGCCTGGAGCCTGTTTTGGATTCTGTGTCTCTCTCCTTCTCTGCCCCTCTCCCAGTCATACTTTGTGTGTGTGTGTCTCTCTCTCTCTCTCACACACACACACACAAAATAAACATTAAAAAAAATTTTAATAAAAAAATTTTTAAAAATCAACATTTATTCTACTGCATGGCGGTACCAAATTTCATAAGTAATTTGTGAGTTCTCAGCCACTACACAGGGTAGTGAATCAATGTCTACACAGATATTTAGCAAAGAAAATGGGGCTTCTAAAGAGAAATTGATGCTGTGAAGTTATCCAGGTGGCTATCATTTTTAAGTCTAAAACACTCTCACATCTG
The DNA here is from genome assembly GCF_016509475.1 of Prionailurus bengalensis. Lineage (NCBI taxonomy): Eukaryota > Metazoa > Chordata > Mammalia > Carnivora > Felidae > Prionailurus > Prionailurus bengalensis. The sequence continues at coordinate 136,644,143 of NC_057345.1, read as the reverse complement.
GCACCTGAGTGGCTCAGTGGGTTAAGCATCTGACTCCTGATTTCCACTCGGGCCATGATCTCACAGTTTCCTGAGTTCGAGTCCCACATCGAGCTCGGCGTTAACTCTGCAGGGCCTGCTGGGGATTCCTTCTCTCCCTTTCCCTTTCTCTCTCTCTGCCCCTCCCCAGCTCGCACTCTCTTGTCTCTCTCAAAACAAACAAACAAACAAACAAACAAATAAATAAATATGATTTAAAACATCCTCACAATCCTGATAGTTCAGTAGATGCTGTCATATAACAAAATCTGAGTCTTCGTAATTTAGCCTGGGAAAAGTTTAAATCTACAGAAAGTTTATCAAAATCATGTTTTCTTGTAATTCACTTCCCTAAAAACTAAGAAATAATGTTCAGTATCATGAAATTTGGGGGGAGATGTCCCTGAATAAACTACGAAATTATTGACAAAATCCAAAATCATTAGACATGAACTGGTCAATTGTTCTTATTTATGAACTTTGGTTCACTGAGATATGATTGAATACATTCACTGAATTCAATTCAACAAATATTTATTGAGCACTTACTACATAAAATCTGTGGCCAAAACCTGGGAGAAAGAAGTTCCAAGATTGATATGGCAGAGCCCCTGACCTCAAGGAACTCTGCAGTTTTATACAGGAGAAAAGCTATGCACAAATGGAAACAAAAGAAGGCAGAATTTGAAAGGTGCCAAAATACCAGCACCCACAATGTATTCTAGGAACATAGAAGACAGATATGAGTTCTTACTAGAGGAATCATAGGTTTCAAGGATTTAAGCCCGACTCCTGGTACCAAAATCTATATTAATTATCAATTACTATATAACACATAGCCCCCCAAACATCATGGCTTAAGCAACATTTATCATCTTAACAGTTTCTGTCACACTTCCTGGTGGAGCTTGGCTGGATGCCCCTATCTCAAGATTTCTCACAAGGTTGCCATCAAAGGGTCATCTGGGGTGCAGTGTCTTCTGAAGGCTCGTCTGGGAGACAGTCTGCTGATATTCATGCCAGGATTCAGTTCCTCTCAATCTACTGGACTGCGAGCCTCTGATCCTTCCTGGCCATCAACTGAAGGCCTTCCTCAGATCCTTGCTATCAGAGCCTTGCCATAGAATAGCTCCCAGGATGGCAGCTGGCTTCCCTCAGAGTGAAAGAAGAGAGCAAGAATGAACAAGATCTAAATCACAGTCTTCCCACAATTTAATCTCACAAGTGACATCTCATCCTTTCTGTTATACTATGTTCATTAGAAATGAGTCACTCGGTCCAGCCCACACTCAGTGGGAGCCATGAATGCCAAGAGGCAAGATCACGGGGGCCATCTCCGAGGCCGCATGCCAGAGTATACCTTTAAAGGATAGATAGAATTTCAAGTGGTAGAAATGCAAAGAGTTGAGGAGCACAGGTTTCAGGAAGAGAATGCACGCATACGTGGAAGGGAGTACATATAGAGCTTTGCTTCAGAAGAGCAGGTAGCCACTCCAGTGTAGTGAAAACCTGAATGCATGATGCGTATGAGAAAAGAAGTCTTTATAAAATAGGTCAGAGTTAAAGATTGTCATGCTAACAAGTTAGAGCTTTCTTATTTTAAGTTTGGGAAATTTTTTATTCTTTTTCAACTTCACGGTAACAGAATCAGGTATGCCTCCAGAAACATAGTCCGGAGGTCCCGTGGAAGACAGACTCGAAGTACAAGACGTGGTGTGGACTCAAAGGATACTTTCAGGAAGCTACCCTGAAAGACAAAGAGAGACTCTTAAGGCTCAGACTTGAACAGGGGCAGTAGGAGGGGGAGAGGAGGGCTCTACTGTGACAGCATAGCTATGCTTTACTGTGCATTTCCTAGAAAGAACATTTTTTCAACTTCTGATTCTCAAAATACCTAATATTATATGGATTTTCAAAGGTTTTTCAGTTTCTATTATTCTTTCCCCTAACTCTTTCATGCCCTGCTGCAGGGCAACTGTTACCTATTGAATGTCATGCTAGCAAAAACATTTGATCTGAACCTTGCCCATTTGGCCCCTGCTGCCTCAAAGAAGGAAACATATGACCTGTCTTTGATCACACTTTTTTCCTAAAATGAAAACATCCTCCAATATGTGATTCTTATAAAAGGTGAGTGTTAAAATTCTGGGATAAACCACATTTAAGCCCAGGGACTCAGTTAAAGTTAATGAAAACATACTGGGATGAGAGAAGCTGTTGCAAGCCTTCATGGATATTTAATTCTTTTGCAAACATCAGAAAACCTGTCCAGCCTCAACATAGACAAAAGCTGGAATGAGTGCTCAATTAGTAGCAGTTTCTCAGCATTTTGTCCAATTATCTAATAAAGAAAACGAGAACCTCGGTACATAAATTTGTTCCATTATGGAAGTAACCTTCAGTGAGTAAGCCAGTCAGCTTTATTATTCAAATCATCAGTGTGATGCTTGTAAAATGAAACAAAGGCAGCTCTTTAATGATAAATATTACAATACAGCTACTTTTCACATGTCCCCCCCCCCACACATTGTGAACCATTCGCTGAAGTATAAATAAGAGACAACCAAGTGACAATTCAGATACAAGAAAAATAGACAAAACCCAAAACAAAATGGATTATCCAGTTACCACTCTGACATTATTGCCGCTTTTAGGGAACAGCTGACTTTAGTCATCTGTTTCCATCATCTGCTCTATTTTCTTTTACAGACTTTTGCAGAACTTTCCACAAGAGCTGCTGGGTAAAAGTCAGAGATAGATAAAAGTCTAGAAGCAATCCTTCAAGTTAGTCCCCCTTCTCTCTTTAATTTCAAGGAGGGATGCAGTTCTTAGGAGGGTCCATTCTTTGACAGATCATTCTGAGGCAGAGACATGGGACTCTAGGGCATCAACAAGGTCATTGCCACGTTCACCCCCGTGCTGCAGGCTGAGAGCAAACGGATGAAGGCCCAGAAACAGTTTAAGAGATAAGCTGGGAGGACTTAAGCCAGGGTCAGGGCTTCTGGAAATTTAAAAGCAGACACATATCACCAGAAGAATTACCATTAGCACTACTCACATACATTCTTGTATTGGCTCCTTACCTTTGGACACATTTTTTTTCCCCTCTTGAACACAAAGAACAAGCTGTACACATGCCAGCAGCTTCCCAGAGACAGATTTGCCTGATTTGGACAGATATCTTTCACAGAATCCCTATCACCTTTGCAAACTCCTGGCTTCCAGCTCCCACACCTCTCACTGATTCTCCCTGACTCACACCCAAAAAACCCCTCATATTCCAGACATCATAATAAAAATCATGCACATCCATTTTCAGTAGCACCTGGTAGAAGAACTTCTTCTTTTTTAAATGTTTTTTTAAAGTTTATTTATTTTTGAGAGACAGAGCCAGAGCACAAGTAGGGGAGAGGCAGAGAGGAAGACACAGAATCTGAAACAGGCTCCAGGCTCTGAGCTGTCAGCACAGAGCCCGACACGGGGCTCGAACCCACGGACCACGAGATCATGACCTGAGCCGAAGTCAGAGGCTTAACTGACTGAGCCACCCAGATGCCCCGAAGACCTCCTTCTCAATTGCAAAGAGCATTTGACTTTCCCCAAGATCCTCAAGATCTTCCGTATACCTGGCCTCAGCTTTCCTTATACCAACATTTTTAAATCTCCCTCCTTTTTTATTTATAAATACCTCCCTGAGCACGTTCTAAGTAACATTACCCTAAGAGACTCAGCAAATGCCACAAAAATGGCATGGTCCCTGAAACTTCAATATCTATTCAGAATCTCACAACACAAGTTGCCTTCCAGTGACAGTGAAACAGTCATCCTGCTTAAAAAATGCTATGCTATTAACTGCCAAATAACATTATTTTCAGCAATGCACCCACAAATTTTCTGACAGGCTAGTATCTCACATTCACTCACACTAGCCTAACGGATGCTGCAACGACTGGGCAGGATTTTTAAGATGTGGCATAATTTCCCTAGATTTTGGAGTAAATCCACACCCTGGCATCACAGATGTCTATGACCCCCAGCTTTGAGAAAGACACATGTGATTTAGTTTCGGCTATTTTCAGGTGAAGGATGGCACTCCGTGGACTCCCCACTCTCCATCATATGAAAAGGATGCTAACTATATTTGTTTTTATCTAGTCTATGAATCTGGTCACCTTAAGAGATAAAATACAGAACCAAGAATCAGAGTCATGTGCAATGGCTCCCTTACTGAATTCTCTAACTCACCATCATGCAGACTTTTCCAGAAAGCATATGCCACCTTGTTTGTAAGCCACACTTCAGTTAACGTATGATCCTCCTTCAAAATGTTGTCAGGTAATTCTATTCTCCAGCAAAGTAGTTGAAATAATAAAGATAGTTACTCACACTTGAAGGATTTTCCTCAAGGGCAATCATCTTAACAAGGATTTTTTTTTCAAAATTAGCTAATCTGCAGTTCTATTAAAACATTGTGACTCTAGCCCTGCTCTCCTCACCACAGAAAAAGAAGAGTAAAGACAGGTTCCCATTAGAGAAAAAGCTTAAAAGGCTAAAAAAATCCCAACAAATTCTCAAATAATTCCAAAATGACATAAAGGTACAAATACACATTTGGTCTTCACTACATATCAACCTAAGATTGTCATTTAACTAATTATCCCGACATTTCTAATATAGACAATTATTTCAAAAAGTTTTGTACAGAGTGGGCATTTAATGAAGCTTCCTTGAAAAGTCCCCCGGTTAGAAATATACCTGCTCAAGATGGATTATTTTTAATCAGATGACGATTGGTAATTGGGAGCTGAATATACAGTTGGCACTGGTCACAGGTAGGTGTTTTCTTTTCACAAGAAATACTCTTTAGGCATTAATGAATTTCAATTGGGTTTTTTTTGTTGCAATTTAACATTTTAGGTTAGTTTTTGCATGGAATAACGTCTCAATTGGTGTTCCGATACACGCTGTGAACATCATTCATGAAGACCAGGATAGAGGGCCACTCATACTGTTCCATGTAACAGAGAGTGTTTTCAACTTTTTTTCTCTTCTACTGTATCTTATTTTTCATGGCATTGGCTAATATAAACTGGGGCCTGTCGTGTGCCAAGATCGTTGGATTTATTCTCTTTAATCTTCACAAGGTGGTATTATTGTCCTTAATTTTACAGATGAGAAAGCTGAGGCTCAGGCAACGAGTAGGGAGCTGTGCTGGGATTCGGTCCCATCTGGTCACACAGCTCACGCTCCCTCTTCTATTCCACTCTGCCTACATGAAGAACACTTTAAAACTCAATCAGGCCTTTAAAGAAAGGGAAGTAGAATAGTGCCAAAGATTACATTTCCCTATACTTATCTGCAAAGAGCCTCAGAGTTAGCCAAAGTTTTTTCATCCCTTTTGCTGAGTTAAGTCCAAATGAATTCTGTGCAGCAAGCAGGTGACGACGCAAACATATACATAAATATACACTGACACACATATCCATAGAGGTAAATTTTCAGAAGTAATAAGTAACTGAATAAATAGATGTGTTATAGCACCAGCAAGTGATTTTCAAGTACATACAGAGTACTCAGTACTGTGCTAGGTACATGGCAATTAAAACCAGATGTAGACATCCCAACGTGAAGCTGATAACATTGACAGGGACACGAAAAAATCAAAGGACATGCAGGCACATATGCAACTTTATCTTGAGCAAATAGTAATCTTGAGGAAAGGGCAAAATCATAGGACACGGGAATTTCGTGGCTTTAGTAACGGATACAGTATAAATCGCAGATTGTGCATCTTTGAACTTTGTTGAGCAATTTTAAAAAATCACATTATTTCCAGATATGTGGGAAAGATTTGGAGCAAGGGGTGCAATTTTCAAGCGTTCTTTAAATGAGAGGAGTGAGGCACTCTAAGCTCTTGAGGGAGACAGGTAGAAAGTACATTCTGAATGAAGACACTGAAGTTAGTGGGTTGAACAGACAAAGTGGGTGGTGAGGAAGTCTGCCTGCGAAGAAGTGGAGGAGGCATTTATTATAAGCAAAGGATATGTCAAAATTACCCTTTTTAAATAGATGAATTAATGTCTAAACCCATAAAGGATCCAATTTACTGAAAATTATTGAGTCCCTTATGGAAAGCCAATAGTGATTACAACCGAGAGAGCTGTCGTTCTATAGCCTGGTACGTATGTGCCATATGTGTTTATCTTTTTCACTAGCCTACTTACATGCGATAAGACTACAGCAGCTTTCAAGATGAACATTTGACAAGCCAGCTCACCGCCGACTGACACCTCCATTTCAGCTGGCCTGACATATATAAAAAGAAATTGAATGTTTATCCGTGTGCTTTCCGGATTTGACATATGTGCCATATAAGAGTCACAGAAGGAAACTTCAGAAAAGAAATCAGGGACTGAACTTGTCAGTTTATTAATCAAAGTTTACCTGCTTCACATTACACAGAGACAAATTAAGCTGGCTACTACGGTACTTCGAAAACATCTGCTAACAAAGTCAGAAGTAATGATAAACAAACGAGTTCCCTTTGTGGTTGATTTTCATCCAGCTGCATTTAATTATAATAACGCTATCAAAGAGAGCTTCCCATTAGCTGCTAATTCAGAATGACTTCAGAAGAAACTCCCAGAGCCCCCAGTGATATCCTTCCAACTCTGGCAACTTCCTCATCTCTGCCAGTGTTTGTGAAGAGACATATTAAAGAAGTTTGGTTATCAGTCCCGGCTGTTATTGACAGCCAAGATGGTATGCAGCGGTTTTTTGGGTTTTTTCTTCCCCCAAGACTATCTTTGCAATAACGTGACCAATTAAACTTTAAAAATGACAACATTTATGACATCCATAGTGTGGTCCGACTTTAGCATAAGATAATGAACTACCTCTTATTGAGGAAGGGAAAATCTTATTTTAATGCATATTTCAAGTAAAATGCAACCTCGGTCCTGTTATTTATTGATCTATAAACACCACAGCTAAAAATGAAAGTGACACTGGTTTTTCAAATTCAGTTAGATTGGTTTTTAAATAAAGAAATATCCGAAGCCTCTCACAAGAACACTATTTCTATCCAACCTGGTGAGGAATCCCCATCAAACCTTACTTATTGATCAGCATTGGTTCGTACACATTCCCGAGTATATATTCTTCCTTTGAAAGTTCCCAGCTTGAGGCAGGAGGGTGGAAATACCAAGGTAGTGCCTCTCTTTCTCAGGCTTTTCGAGTATAAGCATGAGCGACTCCTCGCCCAAATCTGGCGTCTGGCCGGCCAGGAAGCAAACGCAGAGTCAAGAGCTTGCATGTGCCAACAAGGCTCAGCTGTCTACGTGCCTTTGCCTCCCCAGCCTGAGAGCGTACTGCATCTCATTTATTTGTCTTGGGGTGACCTGGTGAGATACAGTTAAAAGTGGACACGTACAATGTGGGAAATGGTCCACATTGATTCGGTACTAACCTCTTTGACAAAGCACCAAGCCACAAGTAGAGACGTTTCATGAAGAAAATCATAAATGCAAAGTAACCCAGATTGGGAATGGTAGGCATTTGCCAGCATTGGATCTGGCCAAGCTCCAAGGACCCATGTCATAATATATTTTCCTAACACCTGCGAAAACTTATTCAATTATGAAGAGTACACGAGATTAGGAGAGAATGGAAGAAATTTCTGTTCATCGAAAATGTTGGTACCTTTGGAGGGTTTTGTTTGCGTGATTGTTTGTCTCTTTCTTTTCCAAGGAAGAACACAAAGTATCTCTAAGTTAAACGAATTTGTAAACTTCTGAGCCTCCTTTGCTATGTCAAACCCTCAAGAAGCCAGTATTGCTTATGAGAGTTTCTTGACTTATCAGAAGGAAAAATGGAAGTGAGAGAGGACACCATCGCTTTTAAGTGTGCTTCGTGGAAACTTACTTCCAGTCACCCGTCGGAGTAAGCATATGACATTAATTTCATCCTTGGCACAAAGATCAAATGATGTTGCCAATGTCATTGTTCTGTTTATAACAATATTTGTGATGAACACTGCCCTCCTCCAATTGGCTTGAGAACAAGCATTATTCTTCTGTGTTGGTTTCACAAAGCTGGGGTATGTCCTATTTCAAAAAGAATGTGCAGGCAGGAGCATGGCTTTTGGTGGTAGTCGATCAAACTAAGGATTTTCCAAATGTTGTTTTGCCGGAAGTGCATCAATGCCTACAGCCATTCTTCTACTCTAAAATTCTCCAGGCTGAGAGCCTGAGCAAATGTAGGCACGGGACAATCTTTTCAAATCAGACTTCTTCTCATATCTCTTTCCCTTTCTCTCAGCTAACCAGACTAATTTGCAGTGGGATAAACATTTGGGGGCATGGAAGCCTCTCGGGTATAAATCTTAATACCTTCCAGTAGAAAGGGTCTTCTAAGTAAGCTGGCACATCAGTTCAGTCTCTCTAATTATCAAATTCATTGCCTTAATTTTAAAGAGTATTTAGGGGGCATCTGGGTGGCTTAGCCTGGTAAGCATCCGACTTCGGCTCAGGTCATGATCTCACGGTTTGTGGGTTCGAGCGTGCGTCGGGCTCTGTGCTGACAGCCTGGAGCCTGCTTCACATATTGTGTGTGTCTCTCTCTCTGCCCCTCCCCTGCTCATGCTCTCTCTCTCTCTCTCTCTCTCAAAAATAAATAAACATTTTAAAATGTTTTTTTAAAAATAAAAATAAATAAAGAGTATTTGGTACTGGACCTCATATTCTTCTCGATAGTATATATCTATCTATATAGGCTATTCTTACAGCTCATATAAATCCCTGAGTATGCAAATATACTCATAAACTCCATTTTAGAACATTAATAAAACCCTTAGGATTGTACCATTATATAAATACATAACTGAAAAAAAAAGTTCACACAATTTTCAGAAAGCTCCAGCAGGCAAAAAGCAAATAAACAAACAAAAAAGAAAACAAAACAAACAAAAAAAACCCTTCAGTACATTTGCAGATCCAGGATGGTGAGTGGGTCAACTTGTGACCCTGACCTTTCCATGCCTCAGGTTCTATATCTTTAGCTCAGGAATTACACTTGCCTTAATCTCATTCTTGCTTTTTTTTAATATTAACCGAGAAAATTGACTGAAAAGTACATCTTACTCTTGGCAGATAAGGAAATGGCCATTATAAAACGTAGACTGTGAATACAGAAACAAATGGGATAGGTGGTCCACACCGGAAGTCTTGTACTTCTATTACGCGAATCTGTAAATGTCTAGAGTCAGTTACAGGTGCTTCCGGGGAAGCAGAAATTGCAGCCACTATCCCTTAGGCTCAACACCTCATTCAGCCACATGGCTCCAGTTTTTTCTCCTTTTTATATTGCAACTCTGAACATGAATCTATTTGGGAAAAATGTTTACTGCTTAAAAAAAAATAAAGTCTACTCATGGAGTTATACTCATTTTACAGGGAAAATAAAAGGAAACTCAGGCATAAGTGCCTTGCCTGTATTCGGCATTTATCAGAAAGAAGAAAATAAGAAAGTTAAAAAGATTACTATGTCTTCTGTCTCCAAGTTCAATGTCACCTGTTTTGTGGTAGTTATCAAGAAAAAATGATGATTTCTTATTATGTTTGACACCACAGCTACATTTTATTACTACCTATCATCTTATCTTTCTCTAATTGTTGGCCATTGCCAACCATTCTGCAACTGTTGTAAATTGTTTTCTTGACTTCACAGCATTCCAATGTATTTCTAGTCAATCTGTTTCTGGACATCACAAAATGGTAAGGTTGCAAGTTGCTCTGAGAGAATTGAGAACAATTTATTTAACTTATTTGGCATGTTGCTTAAACGTCAATATGTAAATGCGATTGCTTAATAAATACCACTTATTGATGTTGACTTCATCTGCCATGTCTTTTGCAGCTTAAAAATCAGGCTCAAAATTATTCTAAATTGTGAACTTACTTTCAAAGTAATATTCAGCCAACAAATACTTTCCAAATACTTCCTCTATATGTATAAGTAACCACTAACCATCTTGATTTTCACATGGCAATATGGGAAACATAGGCGCACAATTATATGTAGGTGTGAATATCGACATGTTATCGTAGTTCAAAGGAAAAGAGATATCTTTCCAACCAGTCAGGTAAGTACATTTTGTAGAAGTAGTGGCTTTATAGCTGTCCCAGAAGAATGGATGGGAATTTTCTAGTATCCAAAACATCTCAAGTCTCCATCTCCCATTTTTTCTTTAAAACTTCTGCAAGATCTGGTGTTCCCATTTCTTATCCTTTTGGCCTCTGCTTGCCATCTGTCTCTCTCCCTTTTAGACTGATGCCTCATCTAGACTGAATAGCAGGCTTTCAATTTTAGTTTCACTCATGGACATGGTCTGCCAGATCACCATGAATTTGGGTTCCTCTGCCTGTAGGCCAGTACACTCCCTATTCATGCCAAGCCCAGGTCCCTCAGCCCACCTGCCTAGTGCCTTGTTCTTCAAATACTTGAGAGAAAGAATGATATAAGAAATAGGCAAATATATTCAGAATGATTTCAATGAGAAATTCTTTATTTTTTCCATTAATCACTCCATCTAACAATACTCTGTAATCTTTCCTTCTCTGTCCTTTGAAGAAAACTCCCAAGACTTTGGATTCCCTTCAGTATTTAAAATATAGTCTAGATCAGGGTTCCTGGGTGGCTCAGTCAGTTAAGCCTCTGAGTCTTGATTTTGGCTCAGGTCATGATCTCACAGTTCATGGGATCCAGCCCAACATCAGGCTCTGCACGGAGCCTGCTTGGGATTCTCTCTCCCTCTCGCTCTCTCTCTCTCTCTCTTCCCCTCCCCCCACTCTCAAAATAAATAAATAAACTTTAAAAATATCTATATCTATATAGATATATAGATATGGATAGATATATAGATATAGATATTCTAGAACGTCTGTGATGACGTTCCTGCAATAGAGAAGGATAGCATAGTTTGTTGTTTTATTACCCCCCCTCCTTTTTTTTCATTTTTACTGCTTCTTTTCCTTTCTGCGGTTTCCAGGTTTCCCTTGCATCACAACATTGTTGGGCTGTCAAAGGGGATACATGTGAGGTGAAAGTGTGAGGGGTAGTCATCCAAATTCCTATCTTTGAATTTGTTGTGGGTTCTTCAGGGCTGCCATCTCCCAGAAGTTTCCTAAGATGGATGATACATTCTACAGTTGACTTCTTCTCTCTCTCATCTCCTGCTTCTGGGTCTGCATGACAGTTTCTTACTGGCACAGTTCCCACGACACAGGAAATCTCTGAAGCTTCCACTTGATCCATGGGATACTCACACACCCTTGTCATGGAAAACACTGATGGTGCAGACTTCCCTGATGGCTCTGTCTCTTCTTCCTCTGTGTTACAGATGCTCTATTTCTTTCTCAGAATTCTGTTTGAATAATTTTAAGCAAACTCTATGAGTTATACATGTGTAACTCCCTTTCAAAACTTTTACTTTTCTCCACTCTGATGTCTGTGCCAGCAGTGGCCTCATGAACTTCTAGGGCTCAGTAAGCTTTCATCAGGAATGGAAGATGTCAGTCTTTCTTTTTGGTACATACTTTAATGTTTATGAGAAATTTCTCCATGGTCCTCAGTAGGTTTGGAAGGACAGGGAGAAGAGAAATCAAAATGTTCTCCCTCGATGCCTATACCTTATCATTCATTGAATGCATTCCAATATCTACTCATCTGCATACATCAGCAGGATGATGAGGGGAGCTGCCCTTTTTGGGAATATAGGGCCACTTGTTGCCTATTTTTCTCAGCTTTTGCTCCTCATAAGAAAATTCTGAAGCAACAGAAGAAATGCCATTCAATGTGGTTTACAATAATATTTGTGTAGGAGGGTAAGGACAAAAAGGCTGAAGGGAGGGGCGCCTGGGTGGCGCGGTCGGTTGAGCGTCCGACTTCAGCCAGGTCACGATCTCGTGGTCTGCGAGTTCGAGCCCCGCGTCGGGCTCTGGGCTGATGGCTCAGATCCTGGAGCCTGTTTCCGATTCTGTGTCTCCCTCTCTCTCTGCCCCTCCCCTGTTCATGCTCTGTCTCTCTCTGTCCCAAAAATAAATAAACGTTGAAAAAAAAATTAAAAAAAAAAAAAAAAGGCTGAAGGGAGATGCCAGTCTATGGAAATAGAATTTTATTCAAGAGGCTATGAAATAGAAACAAAGTTTTCTGAGCAAGACACTGCTAACATTGCACTACAAAACTGAATCTTTTTTGCTTAACTCTGTTGGTTCTTAAAGTTGAAAATTCATTATTTTAATAATTTTTTTCAAATATTTTGCTTTCTTATAAATGTAGTAGCCATTTTCCCAAATATTCCCAGTCTCTTTCTCAACAGAAGTTAGAATTGGATTTCTCTGCCACCTTGGAAATAATATAGCCACACAACATACTTTAAACCACAATATGTTAATGGAAGCTAAATCATACTTAATGGTGAGAAACATCAAGATTTTCCACTAAGATTAGGGACACAGCAAGGACTTCTCTCCCATCACTCTTTTTCAACATTATACTAGAGGTTCTAGCTAACGTAATAGGACAAGAAAATGAAATAAAAGTTATTCAGACTGAGAAGTAAGAAACAAAACTGTCTTTGTTCACAGATGATGTACTCATCTGTGTAAAAATCCAGAAAAATTTTTAAAAAATTGAAAAATTCTGGAACTATTGAAAGATTATAGCAAAGTTGTAGATGTAAAAGTCAATCACTTTCCTATGTATCAGCAATGAATAAGTGAAATTTGAAATTAAAACACAATTCCATTTACATTAGCACTCAAAAGAAATTGAAATACAGTAAAACCTTGGTATGCAAGTGTAATTCATTCTGGAAACATGTTTATAATCCAAAGCATTTGCATAGCAAAGCAAATTTGCCCACAAGAAAAAAATGGAAGCTTAGATGATTTGTTCCACAACCCAAAAATATTCACATAAAAGTGATTACAATACTATAATATAATATAAAGTAATAAAGAAAATATAAAGAAAATAAACAAATTAACTTGCACTTACCTTTGAAAACCTTCTTGTCTGGTTTGAGGGAGACAAGAGAGAGGAGGGTTATTATATAGGATGACTTTCACTGTCACTAAGAGATGTTGACTATAGTACAGTATTGATAAACTCTTGTCATATACTGTATTTAATGTAACTGGCAATAAGGCAGCAGAGGAAAGGGGTCTATATCTGCAGGCAACCTGACCTAGAATGAAGCAAAGCATTCCTAAGCTTACTCTTGTTTGGAAAAGCAAAGTACTTTCCATAGGTGCTTTGAAATGACAAAAAATACACTAGTGCCAGTTGTGGGTATCTTCCAGTGTTCTGAAAAATCACTGATTTCTACCAAACACCACAGCCTGAGACCAAGCATCCAAGCATGGGAGACAGTCGCCCACAATCCCACAGCAAAAGAGAGAGAAGAACCATTGCTCCATTGTGATCATGTGGCATTTGGCATCATGTACTACCCACATAACAAGACATTGCTTGTTTGTCAAGTTGAAATTTATTAGAAATGTTTGCTCATCTTACGGAGCACTAACAGAACAAGTTACTTGCAATCCAGGGTTTTACTGTATTTAGATATAACAAAATATGTACAAAATATATGTGAGGAAAACTACAGAAGTCTGTTGAAAAAAATCAAAGAACTAAATAAATTGGAGAAATACTCCACATTCATGGTTAGTAATATTCAATATTGTTAAGATGTCAGTTCTCCTCAACTTAATCTATAGACTCAAGTAATCCAAACCAAAATCTCAGTGATTTTTTTATGGATATCAATAAATTCATTTTAAAGTTTATTTGGAGAGGCAAAAGACCCATAATAGCCAACACAATATTGAAGGTGAACAAAGTTGGAGGTCTCACACTACCTGCATTGAAGGCTTACTATACAGCTATAGTAATCAAGACAATGTGGTGTTGTGAAAGAATAGATAAATAGATTAATTAAACAGAATAGAGAGGCCAGAAATAGACCCACATAAATATAGTCAAATGATCTTTGACCAAGGAATAAAGGCAATACAATGGAGCAAAGATAGTTTTTTCAAGAAATGGTGTTGAAACCACTAAACTTAGGCATGCAAAATGAACCTAGACACAGAGTTTACCTTCTTTGCAAAAATTAACTCAAAATGAGTCACACCTAAACATAAAGTGCAAAGCTATAAAACTCCCAGAATATAACAAAGGAGAAAACCAAGATGACCTTGGATATGGTGATGACTTTTAAGATATAATATCAAAAGCACTTTTTTTTTTAATTTTTGAGAGAGAGAGAGAGAGAGAGAGAGAGAGAACACAAGTAGAGGATAGGAGCAGAGGGAGAGAGAGAGAGAATCTTAAGCAGGTTCCATACTCAGCATGGAGCCCAACCTGGGGCTCTGTCCCATGATCCTGGAATCATGATCTAAGCCGATACCAAGAGTTGGATGTTGAGCCACCCAGGTGTGCCCCAAAGGCACAATGTATAAAAGAAATAATTGATGGGGCACCTGACTAGATCAGTTGGCAGAGCATCTGACTCTTGATCTCAGGGTCATGAGTTGGAGCCCTACATTGGGTATAGAGATTACGAAAGAAAGAAAGAAAGAAAGAAAGAAAGAAAGAAAGAAAGAAAGAAAGAAAGAAAGAAAGAAAGAAAGAAAGAAAGAAAGAAAGAAAGAAAGAATCAGAATTGGTAAGAAGGAAACTGGACTTCATTGAAATTTAAAACTTTTTTTTAAGTTTATTTATTTTGAGAAAGTGAGATGGAGTGCAAGCAGGGGAGGGACAGAGGGAAAGATAGAATCCTCTGTGCTAACAGCATGGAGCTGGATGCAATTCTCAGTCTCATGAACCATGAGATCATGGCCTGAGCCATCATGACGTCAAGAGTCAGACACTTAACCAACTGAGCCACTCAGGTGTCCCCAAATTTAAAATTTAAAACTTTTGCTCTGTGAAAAACAATGTCAAGAGGATGAGAAGAGAAACCATAGACTCGGAGAAAACATTTACAAAGGACACGTCTGATAGAGGACTGTTATCCAAAATATACAAAGCATTCTTAAAACTCAACAATAACAAAACAACACCCTAATTATAAAATTATTCAAATATCATAACAGATACCTCACCACAGATGGAAAGGAAGTATATGAAAAGCATATGTGACAAAGAAGAGATACTACACAATATGTCATTAAGGAAAGGAAAATTAAGACAATAATGAGATACCACTGCAAACCTATTAAGGAAAATGGTACAGCCAGTTTGGAAGAGTGGCAGTTTCATATGAAAATAAAAATATTCATACCATACTATCCAGCAATAGTGCTCTTGGCATTTACCAATATGAGTTCAAAACTTATGTCTCCAAAAAAGCTTGCACACAGATATTAATAGAAGCTTTATGCATAATTGCCAAAGACTGGAAGCAAACCAAGATGTCCTTCAGTAGATGAATGGATAAACAAACTGTAGTCTATCCATTTACTTAATGCTAAAAAGAAATGAGTTATCAAGCCATGAAAAAACATGGAAGAAACTTAGATACATATTACTGAGTAAAAGAAGCCAATCTGGAAAGGGTACACACTGTATATTTCCAACTATGAGACATTTTGGAAAAAAAAAACTATGAAGACAGTAAAAGAATCAGTCACTCAGTGTTTAAAGGAAGAGGCATAAATAGGTGGAGCACAGAAGATTTTTAGGACAGTGAAAATCCTCTACCCTATGGATGGATGATGGATATGTCATCAAATGATGACTGTTCGTCATTATACATTTGTCCAAACTAAGAATGTAAAACACCAAGAGTGAACTGTAATGTGAACTACAGACTTTGGATGATTATGATGTGTCAATGTAGGTTGAACAATTGTAACAAATATACAACTCTGGTGGAGGGTGTTGATAATGGGAAAGGTTATTCAGGTTGGGGCAGTGACCATATGGTAAATCTCTAACTTCCCTTAATTCTGCTGTGTACCTAAAACTGCTCTAAAAGAAATATGTCTTCAAAAAAATGAAATTAAAAAAATGTGTTCTTTATGTATTTTGGATATCAACACCCTATTGGATATATCACTTACAACAATCTTCTCCCTTTGTTGCCTTTTCAGTAGGTTGCCTTTTCATTCTGTTGATGGTTTCCTTTGATGTGCAAAAGCTGTTTAGTATGGTGTAGTCCCAGTGTATAGTTTTGCTTGTTTCCCTAGCCTGAGGAGACATATACAGAAAAATGTTACTAAGGCTGATGTCCAAGAGTTTACTGCCTATGTTTCCTTTTGGGAGTTTTATGGCTTGCATTTAAGTCTTACATTTAGATCTTCAATCCAACACCAAAATAATCACCACCACTATCATCATCATCACCATCATCATCATCATCATCACCATTGTCTGATTAAAAAATGGGCAGAGGACCTAAAGAGACATTTTTCCAAAGAAGACACAGAGATAACCAACAGACACAAAAAAATATATGTTCAATATCACTAATCATCAGGGAAATGCAAATCTAAACCACAATGATATATCATCTCACATCAGTCAGAATGGCTAGTATCAAAAAAGACAAGAAATAACAAGTGGCGGGGCACCTGGGTGGCTCAGTCGGTTGAGAGCCTGACTTCAGCTCAGGTCATGATCTCACTGCTCGTGAGTTCTAGCCCCCAGTCGGGCTCTGTGCTGACAGCTGGGAGCCTGGAGCCTGCTTCGGATTCTGTGTCTCCCTCTCTCTCTGCCCCTAAGCCACTCACATTCTATCTCTGTCTCTCTTAAAAGTAAACAAACATTTTTAAAAAAAGAAAGAAGTGTTAGCAAACATGTGGAGACAAGTGAAGTTTTATGCACTGTTGGTAGAAATGTAAATTGATGCAACCACTATGGAAAACAGTATGGAGTTTCGTCAAAAAATTAAATAAGGAAATACCATATAATCCAGTAAATCCACTACTAAGTATTTACTCAAAGAACACAAAAACACCAATTCAAAAAGATATATGCACCCCTATGTTTACTGCAGTATTATTTATAATATCTAATATGGAAGGAGTGTAAGTGTCCATCAATAAATGAATGGATAAAGATGTGATA
This sequence comes from Prionailurus bengalensis, assembly GCF_016509475.1. Lineage (NCBI taxonomy): Eukaryota > Metazoa > Chordata > Mammalia > Carnivora > Felidae > Prionailurus > Prionailurus bengalensis. The sequence goes on along the minus strand of NC_057345.1, from coordinate 136,626,989 downwards.
CATATATATATATATATATATATATATATATATATATATATAATGGAATATTGCTCTGCTGCAAAAAGAATAAAATTTTGACATTTGTGACAACATGGACTGACCTAGAGGTTATTATGCTAAGTAAAAAAAAAGACAGAGAAAGGCAAACATGATATGATATCACTTACATGTAGAATCTAAAAAAACAAAACAAATGAACAAACAAAAAAAAACAGAAACGGACTCATATATCCAGAGAACAAACTGGTGGCTGCCAGAGGGAAGGTGGGTGGGGGATGGGTGAAATAGGTGACGGAGATTAAGAGGTACAAACTTCCAGTCATATAGTTAATAATATTGTACTAACACTGCAGGGTGACGTATGATAACTACACTGATCATGGTGAGCATTGTATAATGTATAGAATTATTGAATCTCTATGTTGTATACCTGAATCTAATATAACCTTGTATGTCAACTATACTTCAAATAATTTTAAACAGGACAAATAAATAAAATACAAAAAAAATGTGAATGGAAGTGACATATGGATGCTTTAAGAGCCAGTGTATGATGTGTAGTGAGCTCTCTGTGTTTATGCCACAATAACCAGAGTGTTCCAGAAAAATGGCTATCTTATCCTGGTGCTATAGACTGAATGTTTGTGTCCCTCCAAAATTCATATGTTGAAACCTAATGCCTAATGTGACAGTGTTTGGCAGTGAGGCCTTAGGGTGGTGATTGATTAGGTCAGAACAGTGGAATCCTGGTGAATGAGATTAATGCTCTTGTAAAGGTGACCCCACAGAGCTTCCGTACCATGTTAGGACATGATAAGAAGACACCATCTATAAGCTAAGAGGCAGGTTTTCACCAGACACTGAGTCTGTCAGGGTCTTGATCATGAACCTCCCAGATTCCAGAACTGTGTGAGATAAAGATTTGTTTAAGCCACCCAGTCCATGGTATTTTTGTTACAGCAGCCAGACTAGGACCAAAGTGAGGACCGCATAAAGCAGAATCTCTACCCACCCTATAATTCATATTCAGCAGGAATGAAAAAGAAACCTTGCTGTTTCAAGCCACTAAAACTTGGGGACTGTCCATTTCTGTAGTAGCACTCACCTCTTCTTACTGATGTAATGAGTATATAAATATTAGTGCACTCTGGCTAAATTCTCCAAATTCCTTAAACTTCTCTACAGTATTTTCAGCCCTGTACTACTCAGATAAAATAGATTTCCCTTTGTATATCCTATCAACTGTTTAAAATCATGCCATAAATTAGTTTCAATTTCCAGTTATATGCCTTATACAACTAATGTCTTAATTGTATTTATCACTATGTCTTAATGTCAATTAATGTCATATACAAATGTCTGGTTTTTCCTCAAGAGTAGTAGGCTTTTTAAGAATTTTTTTAAATGTTTATTTACTTTTTGGGAGAGAGAGAGAGAGAGACAGAGCATGAGTGGGGGAGGGGCAGAGAGAGAGGGAGACAGAATCTGAAACAGGCTCCAGGCTCTGAGCTGTCAGCACAGAGCCCGACGCAGGGCTTGAATTCAACAGACAGTGAGACCATGACCTGAGCCGAAGTCAGACGCTCGACTGAGTCATCCAGGCACCCCAAGAGTAGTATTCTTTAAGAGACTAGTCATGGTAGAAAGGTAGAACAGACATTGGACTTTAAATTCATAGATCTGACACAATATGAACAAGGAACAAGCCTAATAGAGAAATTGACATTGGAAGGGATAATGTTCACCTACTTTTTTTGAGAAAGGATAGAAAGAGAACAAACAAAAGGGGTCTGAAAAAAAATATGTACAGGATAGGACAGTGAATATTTAGGTAATAACCTAGTTAAATTAGAAGCAACTTCATCTCTTGTAAGTCCTAGATGGGGGCAAAGTGTGACAAGAGGTATCCTTAATTACACCTGTATTTACTGAGAAATATTATTCCTTTAAGCCTACGAAGAATTAAATTATGTCTAAGTAAGTCCCTCTCTAATTGGAGGGAACATCTTCCAGAATGAAATATAGTAAATAGAATAACCATATGGTAAGTACTTCAAGAAAAGTACACTTGTCTCCTAGAATTCAGTTTAACTGTAAGAGATAGGTAACTTTTAAAAAACAAAGGCAGGTTCCTATGATTAAAAGAAAACATTTTATCACAAGAATAATATGAAGGTCATGATGTATTAGTATTCCAATCAGGGGTATCTCTTTTTAAGCCCAGTGAATTTCAAAGCAACACACATTCCTAGAAAAGCTCCTATGTGTAACTTTCTTATTTCACAATGCTGGTCATCATCTCAAATACCATTTATCCCCCTAATTTATTCACAAATTTAGAAGAACGTCTTGCTGCTTAAAAAATCTTAAACCTAGCCTGCAATACTGTGAAGCAGTTGAATCCTTCATGCCTCTCCCTATTCAACTATTATTTCACAATATGTTTTCTATACATTAATGAAAGCAAATGCAGCCGACCCACATAAGTTATCTGATGGACTCCACTTTTATGTTTCCACTGCTGCTGGCCTCTACTTAGCTTCACCTGGGAGACCCTCTTATTATTTTCTTTTCCATCCACTAATCTTGTTCCCTAATATACTTCAAAACCATGTTCCAAACATGTGTCTACTGGGATGTCTTGCTTAATTAATCCAAGCCAATTCTGGTCATTGTTTCATTCTGCATTGCATCAGCACTTATAGAATTACGCAATTTCATTGTTACAAGAAGACATTTTGTAGGTGAAGAGTCTGAAGCCTAGAAAGATCAAAGCTATTTAAGGAAAAGTCAGGGTTCAAATATAGGCCTCATGTTTCCATGTTACCTATGGCATATTTTGTACTCTTGATTGACTATAGGTTTGATATTTTTCGTAAGTTGATTTAGAGAGTATTTTTTTTTCACACAGCGTACAGAGTAATTTTAATTTTTGTTTATTCTAGAGGGTGAGAGCATGAGTTGGAGGAGAGGGACAGAGAGAGAGAGAGAGAGAGAGAGAGAGAATCTCAATCAGGTTCCACGCTCAGCACAGAGCCTGACACGGGGCTCAGTCACACGATCCTGGGATCATGACCTCAGCCACCAGGTGCCCCAGAATATAGCAATTTTAGATATATTTTTAAAATAATAGTAATAAGATCTATCATTTATTAGGAAATGTATATTAACACATTTGGTCCTGAAACAATCCAGTGAAATATGTATAATTATTATTTTACAAATTGAAATTTTGTACTAGGAGGGGCTTAAGTAACTTTTCTAAGACCAGAGGAGGCTCACCTGACATTGAAGCACAGGTGGTCAAGCTTCAAAGCCTATGCTCATAGCCACATTACTATAGAGACATATTTTGTACGCTGTACCCAAATAAACCAGAATATATATCTCCAAATAAGTGTAGACTCTTTCAAGTCAGTTGTCTTGGAATATTACACATTTATGCTAATGACACTGATATTTCCCCAGAATATTTTAAGATCTGAGCTTCTGGAATTAACAAGAAAATATTTTGTGCACTCTTGTGAATATTGTCAACAAAAGCAAACCCTTTCCTATGTAGACAAATGCTGTTTTGGAACTAGTCAGAAGTCAGTCACAGCAGAGCTAACAAGTGAGATGGCTAATTAAGTTTTATAAAATCTGATTCAACAAAAAGTGCACTGGGAATATAGAATAATAAGACTGTTTTTGGTGGAATGATTCATTCATAAGTTTTCCACATTAAGACAAGAATTCCAGAAATATCTTGAGTAAAGTTAGCATCCCATAATGCCTAAACAGACTCTAATAGTAAACACGTGCATTATTAGCACTTACTTCTCCTTCCAGCAACAGCCCCTATTTTCTTTGGGGACTTCATGTAGTCTTGTTGATACTCTTTGCTGGAATCCAGCAATGGGCATGTGACCCAGCATTAAGCAAGGCAAGCAATCACTGAATGCCGTAGCAATTGGTTCAGAGGTGGGCGCATGACTGAAGCTTACTACACAGTCAGGGTGACTCTGAGCCTCAAGATTCTTGTAACCATTCCCCACATGGAGTTGTAAGGCCGTGAAATTATGGCCAGAGGAGTCAGCCTACTACAAAATGAAAACTGAGCATGAAACCAAAATGTGGAGAGGAGCAGAGTCCAACTAAGGGATTAAGAGAGACCAAGTCCTGAGAACTTGGTTTGAGCCCCTGTGTCAAACTAAGCTTGACACGAGCAGTGCCTCTGGACTTTCTGGTCTTTAGAGTGAACAGATTCCATTTTCTGTCACTTGCAGAAAGTTTTAGCTAATGTACGTTGCAAGGTGGCTGCATAAAAAAATACCACTCACTGATTATTTCTGTGACCAGCTCATCACTCTGTAGTCACCCCTAGTGGCTATAGTATCATTTTTATGCACAGTATAGAGTATAAGTCTATTATGATGTAATTCTGAAAAACTTTTAGAGCAAGGTATTCTATTTTCACTCAAATGTTTGAAAACACATCTGACTTACATGAGTTTAATCTCAGAGTTATCCACATAGCATTACCTTTATTCTATGAGACTAAAGAGGTAGAGGAAGAGTAGAAAACAAAATTTCTTCATATACATATTTTTCTGTATTACACACTAATAAATTAAGCTTGCATACAGGGATGCACTCACAACGCCTTTTTAAAACTATCTTTAAACTTATGACTGAGAGCTGTAACAAATACTCAAATATCACAACTGTTGATTTTGAAAGTCAATTTATCTAGGTAATCTGACACATAGTTAAGCATCTTAATCTGATTTTATGGGTATGATTTGAAAGTCACCCACAATTGAGGTTGAGCATTTGTATCTAGCAAGACAAAATTATATACAACCAGTCATTTTATAGTAACACAAATAAAAATCAAGTAAAGCGGATAAAACAGCATACAATATCTAGAATTATTATTATATTATATGACATAACATTTAAAATGTCAAAATAGTGAATATATTTCTAAGAAGACTAGATATATCATCCAATTGCTGCCCAACATATACAAAAATTACCTTTTTTAAAGTTTTATTTATTTTGAGAGAGAGATGGAGAGAGCATGCATGAGCAGGGGAGGGAAAGAGAGGGAGAGGGAGAATCCCAAGCAGGCTCTGCATTGTCAGTTCAGAGCTGGACACAGGGTATGAGCTAGGGAACCATGAGATCATGACCTGAGCAGAAACCAAGAGTCAGAGACTCAGCCACCTGGGCCACCCAGGAGCCGCCTATTGTTTCTTATTTAAAGTGAACACTCCAACTTTTCTAGATTTCTTCATCACCACCATCATATTTCTTTACCACCTCTAGTGATAAAAATTCCTCTGTCCTGTGATATACAAGTTACATTAAATTTAATTTTCACACATTCACGTGAGTTATGTTAACATCTTTTTTTTTTAATTTGTTTTCTATTTCTTTAAAAGAATGCATTGAAGACAGTAGCTTTCAAATGAAAAACAATTTGATCAAAGAACAAACCAATATGAGTGATTTAAAACTATTTTAGTAAAGTCTGATACTCTTTAGAATTGAGAATATATATGAGTATGAATATAATATAACAATATAAAGCAGTAAAGATTCTCAGGAAAAATAGGCAACTGAGATAAAATAAATTTCTCTAAGAAATATCATTTCTGTGCCATTAATGTTATATTCTTTTTAAGTCAAAGAAAAACCACTACAGATAATTTTGGATATTCTGAAGAAGTTAACTTTCCCTTTATAATGTAAAACTTTTGAACTAAAATGGTTAAACAACAACTTCTCCTTTCCTCTTTACTAACAGAGCCAAAACCTTCTATGATCCACTTTGAGCACCAACATCCCAATCCAAATTTCTAATGAGGGGCCTCGAGTGGTCTGAACCAAGCAGTAGAACTAAGCTTGCCACAGGTTGGGCTCAAGGAGGGTCATGTAACCAAGTCTATGCCACTCATGGATGCATGCTTCCCTGATCACAGTAACGCATTCCTTGGGTGCAGGTGACTTAACTTGGTCCAATCAGAATACACTTGAGATTTTTTGTTCAAGATTCGCAAAAGAGAGACACTTCTCTTTCTGGACTTGGACAAGAAAACTGGAATTTCATTTCCCCAGTTACTGTATCCACACAAGTTTACCGAATGCTACACTGATTTGGTTTTTGCTGTATCTATAGAGAAACTAGAAAAGTGGTATTTGCTATTTTAAAGTGAATTTTAAAACATAGATAGCCAACTGAAATAATTAAATCTTAGTAAAATAAAAACAAAAATCATTTGTTATCTACATTTCTTAGGAATGTGTACACGAAGATCTAGTCAAAACATCGGCAAGACCTTTACTAGTCAAACTGGAAACAATAACAAAAATGAAAGTTTCTTTCTGGTAACAAATATTTAAATAAGTAATGTGTTATGTTTGTAAACAATCTTGTATCTATGTTTTAATACAGTAGAAACCATATTCCATACAACAATAGACATACACAGTGTATTGACAATATTCACAAGTTTTGTGAATCTCCCTGACAAGTGTTGAAACAACACGTGAATTCCACTTCTATTCCTATTAAGTGCAATCTCTGGATATCATAGGATGGGACAAAGTTTATAAAGGTAAACATTCTTGGCAAAGATAGCACTTAAAAAATAAAGCCACCAAGGCATCTGTTAAATATGTTGTTTGGTAACTACAAGAATATTGGAAGGTGTACGATTTCAGATGCCTTGCTCTCAATACCTTATTTTTCACTCACTTTGTACGAAATATACCACTCACATCAGGGCAATATTTTAGGTCTCCTTGATTTTTCTAGATTATTCCACCACCTTTCTGGTCACCTTCCATCTCACAAAGCATAAAACCTATTAGATTATCCCCCAGACCTTTCATTTCTAGAATAATCTGTACTCTTGACAGCCACAAACTACTTGAGAGTTTGTGTTAATAGGCACCTGACATCATTTTCATAAGTTTTTTTTTTGACACTATCCTTTAATTAACAGGATGGAGACTGAATAAGCCTGTCAGATGTTTCAACAAAATAAGAAGGAATATATTACAAAACCACAAAAGTACATTGATTGTGTATACAAAGATATATAATTAAAAAGTCCAAATCAAGGATGGCTATTTTGCACTTGACTTCAGTTATTTTGCACATTTGTGGCCTAGTAGTATTCATTGTTAAGGATACGATTGTATGCGTTTAGAGTAGATCTGCAGTAAGCAATTTTATAGTTTAATGAAAATAATCATAGTTTGAGTAAGTAGTATGAAGTGTATCTGATGCTCCTTACCCCAAAATAAAGCTCCAATATAAATTATCATGATCTGGTTATATTTGGAGTGGATTCTAGCAAGTAATGATAATTCTCAAAGTGCAAAAAAAAAAAAAAAGGAAAAAAGGAAAGAAAGCATTTCAAGCTATTTTTTTCAGATTTCATCTTTAATTTCTCTATAAAATTGATATAATTTCCACTGTGATCCAGTATGTGCTACTGTGAAGATGGCATTAATGTGCTGTCAGTTTGACAGCTTACTTTAACTTAACACCATTTGGTGAAAGAATACATTTTTAAATCTTTTTAAATATATCATATGCCACTGTTGCTACTTGCTCTTAATTTTTAGACTATCAAACAGTAATGCTATGCGCTAATGCAAAACTATACACGTCCCTACTCAAATTCTTTACAATAGCTTCAACTGTCTCCTTTGCAGAGATTTTTTAACTGTGTATCAAAATCAGAGTAATAGATATGTTTTCATTTTTTTTCTTTTTTTCTGTTTTTTGAAATGTAAATGCTTTGATTTCTGCCCGCAATGGACATGCACTTGAATCCACCCAAGGGCTCCTTTGAGGGATAAAAGGGTTCTGGTAACATATAGTCATTCCATGAACTACTAGATGATTGGAAGCAAGGCTTGAGTAACTCTAGACGAAGTGAGGAATCTGATGAGAAAAATCATGACTTAGTTCCATATTTTAAGCTCTTTATTCCACTAATCCCATCAATTCACTCCTCCAACAGACACTGAGAACCAACCAACCAATCACCTGCTAGGTGATTGCACTGCGCTAGACCAGTGCTGAAGATGAAGAGGCCTCAATAGAAGATGTACAATTAGGTTGACCATGACACTAGACCATCAGGAGTGCTACACAAGCAATGCACAACCTCCTACTACAGCTTACGGAAGGACATTGGATACACAACATGAAGTCTAAATCCCAATGCCACAAACCAAGTGTGTGCCTAAATAGATTCCAAATGTCCCAAAGACTAAACCTTGAGTAAAAGAAAAGTATTTTCAGATCACGAAACATTAGGGGTCATTTAGATACCTCTCTCCAATTTGTTCCTAAATTTGACTATAAAGCATACCTGAAAGTTAAAATCATTGCTCCCAAAAGGACTTACCCAACAGTTATCTGGAACACCTTATTAAAGGAGTCAGAGATTCTTCAACACAGAAGTCTGTCTTGGTTTAAGTGTGATGATTCCATTCATCATAAACACATGAAAATTATCGGCATGGGTATGTAGAGTCTCTCAAACCCAACTGCTTAGGAAAAAAAAAAAAGAAAAAAAATACATGTTTTTCTTTTTCTGTTTTCTTTTAGAGAGAGAGTATGTCAGCAGGGGAGGGGCAGACGGAAATGGGGAGAGAGAATCTTAAGCAGCCTCCATGCCCATCATGGAGCCCAACGCAGGGCTTAATCTCAGGACTGTAAGATCACGACCTGAACTGAAATCAAGAGTCAGATGCTTAACTGACTGAGCCACCCACGCATCCAGAAAAAATATTTTTTAAAACAACTTTCCTTTCCTACTAGTCAGAGTTTATACATAACAGAAACTTCTTTCTTTTTATTTATTTCTTAAAATGAATACTTACTAAAAAGACACATTTGATTCTTTTTGTCTGCTACTGATTCTTGCAAGGACTATTGTTTGTCAGGGTATTGATGCTCATTAATTGTATGAACATAGGTTTGACGTTACATACACCTGGCTTCTAGTTCAATCCCATTACTTTTACCTGCTAGGTGATTGCAACTAAGTTATTCAATCAGCTAAGGTTTGGTTTCCTAATTTGTAAAATAGAGGCAACATTTCCTTCCCAAAAGATTGTCATGAGGATTAGTTATATAACAAAAAATGCCTAGCAATTGCTCTGTATCATTAGCAAGTTGTCCATAACATTTGATACTATTGGATGCCAAGTACCAAATAGGGAATAAGAAAAAGTCATTTTCTAGATAAATCATTGCCAGGGAAGCTCTAGTTAACTAACTGTATACCAAAGAGGAAACAATACTGTTTTGCTTTTGTTATGTCAACATTTTCTAATTACTAACATTAGCATCAGTTTCGCCACCCATTGGTACCTTGATTCATTACACGCAGCGAATGATAATGGTATCATTAGGATTATATGGGAAGCTTTTAAAGAACTCAGGTTCCTGGGTCTCACCTTAAACCAACCAAATCAAAATCTTTTGAGGTGAGGCTAAGTAATGTATGTTTGAAATTGCTCCCCAGGTGATTCTGATGCTCAACTAAGTTTAGGAAACACTGCAATAAATGACCCAAGTCAAGGTTAAGTACAGTAATACAAAAAAAAAAAAAAATACCTTCGTGTTTAACCTACTTCTAAGATTTCGGTACAAAAGACTGACCTCGATCTAGCTGAAGAGCAATTAACTCCTATCTGTCTTTATTCATCCATATAAAAAAGGGCAAGGAAAGATAACACTGGGTCAGTTAAGCACCCTTTTCATAAAGCTTTTCTTAATGTGCTATTTTTATGTCAATTTGCCATCATCTAAAACCTTAGAAGCATTTTTCTAAAAAAAAAAATAGGATGGGGGATTTAAACATACCTAAGATCAGAGGTTCCCTGCCGTTTTTACATGCTGCTACCATGCGTGGGGGAAGGGCAAGGTGCTGTTAAAATACTAATGCCTGGGACCCACGTTGAGCCAATTCTCATTCAATTGGTCTGGGTGCTCTCTGGTGACTCTAGGGTTCAAACTTCACTGATGTTGTGAGTAACAGCTCATCTTGAGAATGATGGGCTTCACCAGGAATACTTGCCCTCTATCCACCAATGTGGTTTCCAAACTCAACTGGTCCTCAGAGTCACTGGGGAACTTTATAAACACTAGCAGTTCCCAAAAGGCCAATTCAGTAACTATGAAATAGAGTCATGGAAAGTGTATTACTTAAAATTTCCCCATATATATTTAATAGTAATGATAATAATTATAATAACTACGATCCATGGAGCATTTATATGCCAGGCAATGTTCTAACTCCTTTGCATATATTAACTAATTTAATCTCTTCCATACAACCAGTGAGTAGAGGGTCATTGTCCTCCTTTCACAGTTGATATTACTGGGGAACAGAGTAACTTGCCCTACAACACAGAGACCCAGGGTTTGTACCCAGGCTGTGAGATATCAGAGGTATGCTTTTAATGCATATGTTTTTATTAAGATAGATGCAAATTATGTTGTCGGTGAGGAAATCCACATGAAAAAAAAGCAATTATTTCAAGAGAACTTAAAACCAACACAATAAAATCATTAGCAGAGCCACCTACTCATTAATTACACCAGCCATAAAACACCTATATCTTCTAAAAAGGGTGAACTGTTTTCACTGTCAATCCTTCTTCTAAAACCTTTGCAACTATAAAGGTCAATGGCTAACGGTTGGACCTGGTCATTTTCTAGATCAACTTTTTTACTGCTTTTCTTTTCTTTACTGGATTGGTTGCCTTTTGTGTATACCCATGATATGTTGGCAGTGAGCTGGTACCGAGCTAGCTGGGAGCTGGGATAGCTGCCATGGTCCTTTAGTCCCTTTGAATATCTGTCAATGTCCAGTTTTTTTTTTTTAATTTGAGTATAATTGGCATACAATGTTACATTAGTTTCAGGTGTACAACACAATGATTCAATAAGTTTATATAATATGCTATGCTCACCACAAGCATAGCTACAATCTGTCGCCATACAATGCTATTATAATGCCATGGAGTATATTCCCTATGTCATATCCTTTATTTCTGTGACTTAATTATTCAATAACTGGAGGCCTGTATCTCCCAGTCCCCTTCACTCACTTTGTCCTTTCCCCAACTCCCTCCCCTCTGGCAACCATCAGTTTGTTCTGTGTATTTATAAGTTCTCTGTACTTATAAGTTTGATTCTGTGTTTTGTGTATTTGTTCATTTATTTGTTTTGTTTCTAGATTCCACAAATAAGTGAAATCACTAGGCATTTGTCTTTCTCTGTCTGACTTATTTCACCTAGCATAATACCCTCTAGTTTCAGCCATGTTATTGCAAATGGCAAGATCTCATCCTTTTTATGGCTGAGTAATATTCCAGTGTGTGTGTGTGTGTGTGTGTGTGTGTGTGTACGTGTGAGTGTGTATACCAATCTTCTTTATCCATTCATCTATCGATGGATGCTTGTGTTGCTTCCATATCTTGACCACTGTAAATAATGCTGCAATAAATATAGGTGTATATATCTTTTCAATGTAATGTTTTCATTTTCTTTGGGTAAATACCCAGTAGTTTGATGTCCAATTTTTAAAAAAATTTTTTTAATGTTCATTTGTTCTTGAGAGAGAGAGACAGAGTGCGAGTGAGGGAGGGGCAGAGAGAGAGAGGGAGACACAGAATCTGAAGCAGGCTGTAGGCTCCAAGCTATCAGCACAGAGCCCGACACAGGGCTTGAATTCACAAACCATGAGATCATGACCTGAGCCGAAGTCGGACACTTAACCGACTGAGCCACGAAGGCGCCCATGTGATGTCCAATTTTAAAAGAACTTGTCATTCTCTCCCTTTGAATATATGTGTACACATAACATAGACCAATGGACTATTTCTGGGTACATAGTGCAGTTCAGAGACCATAGCACTTAACATTTGTTTATTGCAAATAAAATTATGAACCCAGGAAACCATATATGCTTAGTTTCACCAACCAGCAGACTTGAACATCTTTTCTATGCTGCCCCGTACTCTAATTTCCTAAGTAACATATTCCCTTACAACAATTATGTCCTCCCTAATGAAACCAACCCTTCACTACATGACCCCAAATTAATGTTTATGTCAGTAGGATCATTTTCTCTGGAATTTCTGGCCATTTGAATTATAATGGTTACTAGCCAATCAATCACAGTACTGGGTGTGATACTTTTGGATTCTCAAAGATTCTAATGGTATGCTGTCCAAAATGGTAACCACTAGCTACATAGAACTACTGAGCACTTGACATGTGACTAGCTTGAAAAAAGATGTGCTATAAATGAAAATACATACTGAATTTGGACAGTATGAATAAAATGCCAAAATTCACATCAATAGTAATTTTAATTATTGTACTTCAAAATAAAAGTGGACACACTTAATAAAATACATTATTGAAATTAATTACAACTGTTTCCTTTGAATATGACTAGAAAACACAAAATTACATATAAGGCTTGAATCTGTGGTTCACATATGTCTATTGGAAAGCATTTATCTAAAATACCAATGATTCTTCTGGCAGCCCCTGTATTGTGACTGTGCCACTTTTACAGCTGGGTGACATGAAACAAGTTACCTAATTTCTCCATTCCACAGTTACTTAGCTGGTCCCATAATGCTATTGGCTAAGCTTTGCTGTAGCAATGACATGCTAGCATGCTTTCAAATTCCCAATACAGAGCCAGGTTTCTCAATGATCTTTTCATACCCTCTCGCCTACCCATCCCCAAATGTTGTCACAATTTGGCAGCAAAGAATAATGCGGACATTCTTTGCCATTCCATTAGAAGAGGGACAACTCACTCTCAATGAAAATGCACTTGAAAATGTTAATTTTTCAACTTTTCCCTCCCACTTTCTACAGGGACCGTTTATAAACCACTTAGAAACTTCTTCAAATATAAAAATTGGATAGATGCCGGTTTATCCAAGTTTCCAGTTAATAACTGACCAGTGATCAGGTGTTTCAATCAAAAATGATTGAAACGAGTGTGTTGAAGAAGTAGATTAAAGTGAAATCAATCAATGAATCAATTACTTGCAGCATCTTTAGGTGGTGGAATTTAAAAGATATAAATGAAAAATAAATTATCACTATAAAATTATTAAGTTCAAATTCTCAATGAACTTTCACCATTTTATAGTGTTTCACATTAAATTTACAGCAGCAAAGATGTCATTACTTTTAATCAATTGACAGAACTAATTTGAGAATAAAATACAGTTAAGCACCTGGCAAAAATAACTTAATATTACTTATGATCCTATTCATGTGATGATTTTCTCTTTACCAGAAGTTTTCTCATCTGTATTACTCAAAGAATTTCATACTTTTGATAGGTGCTGTCACTTAAAAAGTTTGATATTAAAATCCGGGGTGGAAATGTGTGAAATTCTGCATTTCCATAGTTTTTTTTTCCACATCAACAAAAAATTTAAATTACCGTAAGCACACATACATACTAAATATTTATTTAGAAAACACCTGAAAAAAAGAATCCATATGCCCATAATCTTTAAAATAGATTTGGGTAAAATATCCATTAGTAGTAAAACCGTGTCATTGGTTGGCCATGTTATATGGTGGGAAGTGGGGGACAGTGGTGCAGGGTAGGGACTGGTGTGAAGAAACAGTCATCTTGGAGATTTACTCATATTCTTAATAGGTAATTTTAAACCAAGAAATGTATGCATGCAGACATAATAAGGGAAGTGAATGCCTGCTCCTATTCTCCCCACGAAGGAGTCTCTAATCTGGTCTAGCTTGTAGGAGCGCCTAACACTCTCATTCCAGTACTTGGTGCACAATGTGTTCACATGCTGGAAAGAAGAATTAATTGACTGGCATAGCTTTATAATGAAATAATGCAAAGACTATTTAGCAAACTCAGTTATTTCTAAATTTATCAAAGATGGTCTCCATGTGTTAGTCAGTTGCAGGCAGTTATTACAGAAACAATAATTCATGTACCCAAACTGTCTGTCTGCTTAATTCAGAAAGGCAGCTCTTTGGACTTTGTTTAAAAGACACCTATGAACTTTTTAGGAATTGCATTTTGATAAATATTTAATGGAAATGTGGTTTGCACGTGGCTAAAGCGTAAAGAACAATCCCCACATAAGACTCCAGTGCAAAAATGAATACCTAGAACACCGAGTTAGCTTTAAAAATATCAACAATGCTACTAAATTACTGAGCAAAGAAGAAAACAGATGAGAAAGATCAATATTTTCACTTTCTTTGAGTACAGGTGAAATAACCTGATCTCCTTGTTCAATGATTTGAATTGCCAATTTATTTTCAACCATGCATGTGATGACCTTTTGAGAGCTATATACTATTTCTCTGATAATTGAAAGGTCAAGACATGTCCCCTTAAATCTCATACACTTTAGGGCATGTGTATCTGCCAACTTCACAGGTTATTAGTGTATAAGTAGAAATAATTAAAACAGCATTCTAAACCCCCCAGAGTCTGAACAAAAAAATTCAGAGGAGCATATGAGTATAAGGGATAGTTCAGGAGTGGGGGATAATGAAAAAACATATCAAAACTTTCTCCTGCCTTAAAGAGTGTGATTAATACTATTGAGAGCACACTGGGCATCTCTGTATTGCCTGATATCAATCATGAAATCCCCAAATACTCCAAAGACTCTTCTAGCAGCACTTTCAACCCATCAGAAACTACCAAGTAATGGACTTTTCTGAAAAAGCCTGTCTTCATGTGATTTCCAACTCTGTTTCAATACCAAATAGCACTGAATGCTTATCAGATCTAATCCAAACTGCCAAGAGCTCAGAATTCTGCCCATCTGTCACTAGGTTATTGGTTCGAGACAATATTAAGACAAAGAACAAGAGACAAAATCAGTTGGAAAATTTTTTTTTTCAACTTTTGATCCTTTTCTTTATTGTCTATTGACTGGCAAGCCACGTGCTTCCAAACAAATCAACCAACTTACCTCGGAAATGAGTTACCACACACAAAAATGAGCCCAACTACTTTGGGATACTCACTCAATCTCTCCTTTTTCCTCTCTTCTCCCCTCCTCACCTCACCCTTTTTCTCCTACCCAGTGATTTTGGTGTGAAAGAAATGCCAAAAACAAACACAAGGGAACTCGCAGGAGTGTAAGTTCTCTACCTATGTGGACTGTTTCACTGAAGGAAAAAGGGAATTTACATAAAGTTAAAACAAAGTTTTATATCAAGTGTACCATTGATATTACAGAATTAAAGGACGTCTTTATTATAATCTTCTTTTCTATTACATTGTGTCATTAAAATATAGGACACCAGCAATGAAACTAAAAAGTAAATATGCACATATCCTTATCCGTGCAGGGAAGCAATAAATCTCCCTCGCTGATAGCAGCTGTTCTACAGCTATCATTTGAATAGTACAGCTGCCACAACAATATCACATTTTATAGTTAAAAAGCAGTCAAAACTTTAATGTTACAGTGGAGGTAGATATACACTGCACTATAAATAAGCATTCTCTAATGAAGAAGTGAAGCATGTTTATTTTTTTCCTAGACCTACCATTGAATAACATATCTCACCTACTGCAATCTGTCATAATAGAACTCATTATACTTGAATGTCTATAATACAAAACTCTGATTTATACTAATTAGGCTGGCTTTCATTGAGACATATGAGAACTTTAAAATACTTGGCCTGAGAGGCAAACTTTACTTCTTTCTTTAAAATATATATATTTCCACTTCTTGCTTCAAAATACAAGCCTAATGGATCTTTGGAAGGATTTGGTGCTCTTTTCCTTCCATATATTTTAAACTTGTGGGTTTGATTGGCAGAGGGGAGGGTTACATGCAGTTTGGGGAAACTCAGTTTGGCAAATGCTTAAACCTAAAGTGACTTGCTGTGCAGCAGGCTTATTCAGAGCAATGTGATCTCAGTCTAAAGATGGCATCATGAGTGGTCTCTCCCTGAGTGCCTTATGGGATGTAGTTTTGGGGCTGGTCACTTGCTGCCAGTACAAAAGTTTAGCCCTCCACACACATTTTAAAGAGACCAGCTTCCTCCGAGGGAGTAAAAAGGGATGTGAATAAATATGCAGTAGCCCCGCCATATCCATGGGGAATATGTTCCAAGTCCCCCAGGGGATGTGTGAAACTCCAGATAGTATTGAAGCCTATATATACTATTTTTTTTCCTATACATACCTGTCTATGATAACATTTAATTTATAAATTAGGCACAATAAGAGATTAACAAAATAATAATAAAATAGGACAATTGTTATAAATACTGTAATAAAAGTAATATGAATGTGGTCTCTCTCGGTCTCTCTCTCAAAACATCTTATTGCACTCTACTCACCCTTCTTGTGCTATGAGATGGTAAAACCCTATGTGAGGAGATGCAGTGAAGTGAATGACGCAGGTGCTGTGACATAGGGTTAGGCTACTACTGACCTTTTGACGATTTTTCAGTAGGATCATCTACTTCCCGACCACAGTTGACCTTGAGTAACTGAATCACTGAAACCATGGGAAATGAAACCGTGGATAAGGAGAGAGTACTGTACCCTATGCCAAAACAAAACAAAACAAAACAAAACAAAAAAAAGTCAGGAAGCATTTTTATATATATTTTTTGAAAAGACAAAGTTTTTGCTATTTCATTAGCTGGTCAGCTGATATCAAACAGGATGCTTAAACAAACATGGAGAAAACCATGAAACTCTGCAACTCATCTTTTAGAATGTATCAAATCTCTCCATCAATGAGCAAAGACAGTTTATGCTAGCCAGTCTGAAAATTCTGATAAAGGAGCCCACTATACCTTTCGAAGTGTTGCACTTTACAATTTTGGTGTGGTCCTGTCACATTATGCTCATTAATATGTGGCAACACCACAGTCCTATTTTAAAGGGGAGTACCTCCTTCTTCCTCTGCGCCACAATGGGTACCTTTGGCATCAGAGAAGCCACTTGAAGTAAAATGTCCCTCACGCCATGAGGTTTGACACTTATGCTCATAGTATTGCCATCTGAAATGCAGCAAGCCAGCACCAAAACTGCTAAAAATGAAGCTGTAAATGTAGAATCTATAAGCACGAGGAAAGCCTGTAAATGAAGTTCCATTTCTAGGCTTTCTTCAATTCACCAATTGGACTGCATCACTGTTACAGAATCATGCAAAACCAAAAAAATGTTGTTGGTGTATTTCATATGCCAGCCCTCTGTGGCAGAGTCTGTCCAAAGGTGTAACTCAGAAGCACTGATTGTGGAGGACATGTTGCAGTAAGAATCAACTTGGTGAATTGGACTAATTTTGAATTTAGTTTGGAACTGGTCCAAATGATCCAAGAGTATGCACTGGGACATTGGGTACATTGATAATTTGGGCAAGCAATTTTAACAAATATTTACTAAGTTCCCACTAAGTCCAAAGCCCCAAATAAATGCTATGTATTTATATAGATACAAATAATTCTCAGTGTTTCTGTAAGATCTACAAAGTATAGAAAAAGATTTTTCCATAGGTACGCATCAAAAGAGGCTGAGCATTTTAAGGGCAACATGTTTCTGGTTCTCAGAGATGAAGTGATAATTAAAGAACACCAGGACATTTTACGAGAGACTATCACACACATACTCTCAAGTGATTTTCACGATCACCACAAAAAGGGGATGCTATATATTCCCTCGTTTTGCACATGGAAAACTGGAGCTCATGTCTGCTACATGGTTAGGAGAAGGGCTTGAAAATGAATGGGTTTTCAATACTCAGAGATAGTGAAAAGAATTTCAGTCTTAGAGATCGGCATGAGCAGAGGTCAATACTCATGAAAACACTTGGCTTATTGAAGCAAAAGTGAGTGGTCTTGTGTCCCGGTGCATAGTGGATGTGTGCTTAGGAGCTGCAGAGGCACTAGGTGAGTGTAGCAGAGGAAAAAGAGAACAGGTTGATAGAGTAAAGCCCCAGGCTAGAACTTTATCTGTTGATCAATCCGTTTGGAAATGGGGCCATGATCTCAAGGGAAAAGAAATACAATTGAGATGGGGGGGAGTGTTTTAGTCAGTTCAGGCTCCTATCATGTCCCATAGACTGGGTGGTTTAAACAACAAACATCTATTGCTCACATTTCTGGAAGCTGGAAGCCTAAGATCGGAGTGCTAGCACGGTCAAGTTCTGGTGAGAGCCCTCTTCCTGGCTTGTAGATGACTGCCTTCTCTTCACCTGGTGGAAAGAGAGACATCTCCCCTATATCTCTTCTTATAAAGAGACTAATCCCCTTCATGAGGGCTCCACCCTCATGACCTAATTACGTCCCAAAGGGCCTACCTCCAAACACCGTCATGTTGGGAATCAGGGCTTTGACATATGAATTCTGGGAGGATACAAACATTCAGTCTATTGCAGGGAGAAAGAAAGAATGAGGTGTTAGGATAGCTCAATAAATACTGTAGCTCAATAAATACTTCTCTTAAAATACTTATTTCCCTTCTGTCTTGTTCCTGAGATCTTTATCTACTTCTCCATATAAATTTCTAGGTACAGCTGCATTTTCTATGAAGTGAGCCATTTGAAAAAGAAATGCTAATATATGCATTAATGTATGTACACACACATATATATATATTTCTTTGTGCGTGGGTATGTGTATATATATATATATATATATATATATATATATATATAGTATGTTATCTTAACAGGGTGGGAGTAGCCCTTCTGAACCAGAGCATACTATCCCACAAAGAATAAATTCAGAAATAAATGGCTATGTGTGTTTCTGTGCCATCCTGAGATAATCAGCTCCTTTGAAGGAGCATTCATTTTTTTCCAGACCCCAGAGGCACCATGTACTGCCTGGAGACATTAATACTCCCATTTATCCCCAGGATACCTGGGAGAATCTTACTATGCAAAAATATTGTTGAAAGCTTTAGATAAAAGGGAGTGATACACAACAAATCTACAGCGGAGAGAGCTCTCTACAACCTCAGAAGAGAGAAAGACTCTGGGCATAGGAAACAATTTGCGCTTTCTGAATTTTTGATAATTTAACAGTGTGGCCACAATTTTGAAATTAGTCTGATCTCCCATGTACTGAAAGTCTCATCTATAAACAGAGAGTCTCAGAGAGAGCCTGATGAGGAATGAGGTATGCTAGGGAAATACCTTTTCTTATAGGCGGGACTGTTACTAACTTCGAGGAAATCATCTAATCACAATTTTAAAACTTCAGGCCCATTGTCAGAGAGCCTGATTTGCTGCCTTTTCATTCCTCAACTTAGTTTCATGAGAAATACAATGGCATTGTATGAATACATACAATATCATCAGATAATGACAAATACCTTTTGTCACATTATAGTCTAAGTTGCTCGTTTTGTATTTACAAGCAAATTGTTACTCAAAATATGAAACACTGGCATTTAGAGAAATACAGAAATTACTCACTTCCCTGGAATTCTGCATGACAAATTAGTACTGTGCTTTAACTCTAATAAATGTAGCTGTAGCAGAGTTTTCATAAACATTCTTGAGATGTTCTTCTGGAGTAGCTTTATTTTGGCACCCTACTTTTCCTGCTTAAACAAATGAAAAGGTTGGCTGATATTGTCAAAATACAGCACTTCTGGTGAACCAAGAGCCATTTATTAAAATAATGTATTGATGCAGTGTCATAAAATACAAAATCATATTTCTGCAGGAAAAACCTATTACCCTAAGCCAAGATTATTTTATTTTAAAAGAAAAATTATTGCAGTTGTGGATTCTGAAAGTAATATGATGTGGTTCAGACCTTGGCCTTTCACGGTGGCTTTTAATGCACCATGATACGTTATGTAAAAAAGATATTTATATAATTAACAAGTGTTGTCTTTGTAGAAATGCATTAACTGAAAGTGGATTTTGAATATCTTATGACTCAAAATTACTAACTTAAGAACAGAAATATGATTTTTCTCTAGTTGTAGTAAGGCTTTAACACATAGGCAAGTGCAACAACAACCAAAACACACTCGCGCGTGCACACACACACACACACACACACACACACTCCTCTTGGAGGGTCAGGGCTCTCCAGAGCTGACCATTTTCCTGATATCATTTTAATCTTGTCCTTTGTCACAGCACTGCACTTTTTGCTCTAAAGGTTTCAGCACTAAAAAGTGGGGAGGTGAAGCCATAGTTCAATTCAATTTATTTTTATATTGCCTCTCATACGAAGTCTCTCAAAACGCTTTACAGTAAGAGATAAAATAATCATATAACACTTGCCCATATTCGAAACAGCAGCGATCACCCAGACAGCAAAGGGGGAAAGCTGTGCACAGTCATGGGTCAAAGTCCCTGGTGAAACACCCCTCGTTTAGAAGCCATATAAATGAACATTTCAGCAGAGTGACGTGGCCATATAATAACACTCGCCAAGCCCTACATTCTCAAGGGAGAAGTAAGGGGCTTCATTTTCCGATTCAAATAGAGCATTATCTCTCCTAAAGCCCTGGTGATCTCAACTAGTTGACCAGTTTCCTCTCATATGCAAAACTAAAGAGCCAAAGCACAGGAACATGCTTTCTTTCTATTGTTGCCAATTACTTTAATCACACATGATTTATGGCTTCCTGGAAAGCAGTTGTTCTGGGGCACCTCTTTTCCTTGTCTGTGTTCCATATTTTAGCCCCAAGAGGTAAAGGGGAAAGGCTGGTGGAAAGACTAAAATGGGTGGTCTTCCTTTTAGTCAACCTCTAGCGCACGTACACACACACACACACACACACACACACACACAGGAAATACTTACACTTGAGACTTGAAAACTCAGAATGAATCAGAGACAGTCCGGGGCAGGAAGAAGGAATAAGGGAGGATGATGGAGAAAGAATTTTTGCTAGATAAGGCAGCCCAAATTAAATAATAATTCCCACTGGAAAAAAAAAAAAGCAAAAACAAATGTCTGGAAAGGATAATGAAAAAGCCAATCCTGGCAAAAGGAAATTAGGTCAAATCGATATATCAAGTTTGTATAGCACTTTTAATTTACAGAAGGGTTATTCTGCACTTGATGTAAGGAAATTGGAGATGTTACTATTCTCTGAGAGTGATAGAGTTACCCAGCATGGGAAGAACATACAGTCAGCAGTGGAAGCTACCATATTTACAAAGATGTTCTTTTACAGAGCAAATAGCAGTTTGAAATTACGAGACCCAGTGAAAGTAATTCTCGAAAAAAAAGCTTCTCTCCAGACCCCCAACCCCATCACATAGTTTTTCAAGTATGGAGATCCAACGTTCTCTATCGAAAGCATCTTTTTTTTTTTTTTTTTCAAAAAGTGCAAAAATCAAAAGGATCCTCTGGCTTCAGGAGAATTCACAGTATTCATATCAGTAAATAATCCAAAATCTGTTTAGGAAGCATGTTTCTAAAAGGATATGAACCTTTTCTATCCTCTACTTCTTTAATAGAGTCACATCTTTATAATACATAATAACAAACAGAATATATTGTAACTCATTTCTTGACCTTTTAATATTTCTGTCACTGATTGTCAGAGTTGAGAACTACTCTCTATCCTGAGGTGATGGATTATTTAATTAACCATTGACCTTTTCCCAACATTTGTTGACAATGAGCACAGTCCCATGAAAGCTCCCTGCTTTGGATATTGGTCAATTCTGTGTTGTTTATCAATAGGAGAATGCCATTTTTCATAACTTAGATCAAATAACTGAAATTACTTTTTCCCATTTATTTGTCCAAATCTATTTTCAAATGGATTTATGTCTCTTTCCTTTTAACTATCTATTAGAAAAGAACAATAGGTTTATTATACCTTTTCAAAACAAATCCCATGTTAACAAACAAACATGTCTGATGGAATTTAATTCAGTCAGCCTACAAAAAAAATGTTTTCTAGTTATCAATCTTTTGGACAAAATTGCAGCGATTCATTTCCAATTGTACACACCTGTCCAGGTTCCCAGGTTTTTTTTGAGAAAATAAAATCTCCCAGGAGAGTAAGGCAGTCCCTTTGAAAAACTCATATAGTTGTTTATAAGTTCCATTCATTAGAGAGGGAAATGTTCCTGCATTTTTCCAAGGTCTTCATAGAAGATCAAAAAATTTGTGGGAGATTTGGGCTAATTAAATATGAAAATTAGAATCTTTCATTTGAATGATAGACTTGTTTCTATACTTGGGATAAATAGCATCTTCCTGTACTCTTTTCAACATTCCCACACCTACCCACTTTTCTTCTAGAAAGGCTTTCCATCTTGGATGCAGGGGTGAGAAGAGAACATTGAAAGCCCAAGCCAGAGTTTTCATGGAGAAAGTTCGATTTCTGCAGACATCTCTGCCCCCAGGATCAAGTAATGTGGTAAGAAAGGGAAAGTGTTCAGAGGGTCCAGACTGGCCTTTCTCTCTGTTGACGGTATTACTACATATTCGGCTCTCAAAGATTTGTTTGAGTCCTCGAAGATTGATTGAGGGCATGTCACAGTGTTAATGGGTTTGGAATCAAACAGTCCTGAGCTTAAAATTTTAGTTATTTTCTGGGGTACCTGGGTGGCTCAGTCGGCTGAGCGTCTGACTTTGCCTCAGGTCATGATCAGGTGGTTGATGAGTTTGAGCCTCGTGTTGGGCTCTGTGCTGGCAGCTCAGAGCCTGGAGCCTGCTTTGGATGTTGTGTCTCCCTCTCTCTCTGCTCCACCCCCACTTGCACTCTGTCTCTCTCTGTCTCAAAAAATAAATGAACATTAAAAAAAAATAATTTTAGTTACTTTCTTTTCTGGGTAATATCGTGTACCTCATTTATTTCCTTAATGCCTCCATTTCCTCACCTATAAAATGGGAATAAAAATAGCCACCTCTCTCACTTACTGTAAAGTTGAATGAGATAATATATGCAAAGCTCATGGCAAATAGGAAAAACCCAGTAAAACAAAACAGTTCTAATGTAACACTGAATTTTCCAGTTTGTCATGTAGACATGGCCATTATCTCTGCAGAGTGGAATACAATGTATTAGAGATGTTTCAGCAACAATTGAAGTCCATTTTCATCTCCCTGGAGTCTACAGTGTTTAAAGACTTGACATTATGGAAGTATATTGTCTTCATTAATTTATGTTAATTTTTAATGTTAGTGTGGCAGTATGGGATAATATATACAAAAGCCTGTGTGTATGTGTGTGTTTGCTTATACAAACAAACACACACGCACACACACAGATATTGCAGGGTAAAAGAGTTTTGACCCTAAGAAAGCAGATTTTCATTAAAGCCTAAACCTAGGACATAATATAAAGCATTAATTGTAATAGCAGCTTTGTTTTTTTTTTGCCTGACAAGAATAAGAATTCTTCAAATGAAAGATGTTTGGAAATTAGCAAAAGCATAGTGTATCTACTGATCATATTTTATGAAAATGCTACCCGAATTAAATGATAGAGCTTTACAATTATGTCCAAGGAAACGGCACATGCAAGCTACCTTTGTGTTGCTTTCTTATATATCTGTTAATCATGTTAATTCCCTCTGGCATCTATCAGTTTCCCTTCAACGCCAAGAGCTTATCTCCTGTTAGAACAGAACTATATGGGCATATCATCAGATATCTAGATAGCTAAGCTGTACGTTTGATACATGGGTGACGTTAATGTAATATTATGATGGATATCTATTAGCACGTACGTCACCGAAACATAGACTCTCTAACGTCTTTGACAGTGGCTGCCCTTTCCATGTCAGTGTCAATCCACGCCAGAATCACAAGAATGAACAAATGTGACAGGAGAGGCTGTACCAATTATAGATGAAGGGATACTATCTACTCCCACTATTTGATGTGATTTATTTGGCGGTCCTTCTGCATTTGTAGGCAGCAGATTGGAGCTGTTTATGAAGTGACAAATGGTACTCAATGACATTGAATGACTCCTCCAATCAATTTAACTTGTCTAAAAAGTGGTCATGAATCGTGCTATACATCCAATGGTAGCGGATACAGAAAAGTTTGAACTCTCTGCCCTGAAAACATTTACTCTAAATACATACATTAAAGAGTGAAAGAAATAAGTAGTAAAATTAGTTTATTGAAGTCATAATTTCTTTCAAAAAAAATTTTTAAAAAAACATGTTTCATAAGGTTTTTCATCAAGGATTTTTTTTCAGAGAAGTGATATTTTTTTATTAATTTGAGAGAAATGCTTTTTTTTTTGGAGGGGTCAGTTTTCTTTTGGAGAAGGGGTAGCACGTAGTTGTCTACATAAATGCATAACTCTGTGGTGAAAAAGTAAAACAGTTTAATGGGGATTGTCAGTGAAATAACTAGGGCCGCTATTATATAAGAAGCCTTTGGGCTTCTAAGTCCAGATATCGACTAAAGTTTCCAATGATTATTTAGCCCTTTTTAACAAAACTATTTTGGTCTAAGTGATTTTATTGATGAATTTATTGAATTACTTATAAAATTCAAAGAAATAATTACCTCTCGTGCACGGTGTGATCATACAAACAGAAGTCATTTCCCTTAAACACCGGAGAAATACATAGGCTTTTATACTTACACGTGTTTTCGTCTCGCGCGTATAACTAGCATAATGGAATAAAGTCGCCAGCCCGGCTAACCTCACACAAGTGTATTTACATATTTATTTCAATTTATTAGATGCAGGTAGTCTTTTCCATACTTAATTCAAAACACTACTGCTATAAGCCAAGAATGATTTTTTCCTATCTCTCTATTATTCAAATTTATTAAACAATATTTCACATTTGTTTGACACCGTGTCAAACTCAGAACTCCTAAAGTACTGCTGCAGCTTTGGAACTGTTATGCTTTCTCGGACTTTAATCATTTTTGGCAAGGCTCCACTTCCTGTCAGAAAGTGAAACAGCTTTGGAATGTCATTTTCACGAAAGAAAACAGAGAGAATCCGAGAGGAAGTTCTCCTCCACTCCAGATCCCCTAAGATACTCAAACACGCTCACAGGAGGGCTGGAATACATCAAACATTAGCAGAGGGAAAAGGACACAATTTTCCCACATTAAAAATACATGGATAAAGTTGAACTTCTGCTAAAAATAGTTCCCATGACTAATCCTATTAAGTTTAAAAAATTGGGCAGTATCTTCCTTGAAGCAGAATTACTCTCTGCCATCGCACTGTGCTGCTGCCTACACCCCCAAAGCCAGCACCCCTCAGTGCTAGGCCCTCCGCTTTCCCTTTGTAATCACATTAGGGGAAAAGGGAGAGAGAGAAGGCGATCGGACAGTGCCTTTTATTCAGGTCTCAGATATCAAAGGAAACCAAAAAGGAGATATAGAGACCAAAATTATCTCAAAATACCAAAACTTCTGAGGAGCAATATACTGTCCTTATGCATCTGCAATGTTTTCTCACTCACTCTTGGAGTGTCCCCAGGGAGCAATGAGATTGCAGAAAGCAAATGAAGATTGCTCCGACTTATGCCACTTCAAGGCCTAGACGGTGTTGGAGGAAACACTGAGCAGCAAATGGTGCAAAGTCTGTACTATTTTGGACACACAAGCCCCTGGGTTTTGTCTCATGTAACGACCACGTTAACTGGACAGAGGAGAGGAGAGGATGAAAACGAATCGCGCAAAGTGCGCAACAAGGCGAAAAGATTCTAAACCAAGTACGCACGTCGGGAGGAAGCCGTCAGGGCTCTCACCATCCTGCAGGTCACACCGATAATCAATGTTACTTTGTTGTAGAGGGGAGGTATGGGAATATAAAGTAGTCACTGCAGAAGGAGTCATTAGGTACCATGATATTGGCATATGTTAGCTAAGTGATTAGCAATGGTGAGGTTCAGCTGCAATGAAACCTAAACCCAGCTGATGCCATTAACACGGTGGATCTAATGAACCCCACAGACCACATTAAAGCAGAGAAAGCAAAACGACAATTGGAGAATGGCTTTTAATGAAATCATCAATCCAAAAAAGGAGGGGGATAGATGTCATTTAAGAAGGCTTTGTGGAACCACCGGACAATCACTTACTCAAGCACTAGTTTTTAAAGGACAGGCAGGTAACTTCCCTTCATTGTTTAGGAGACACTTTGGACGTTGTTTTTAAACAATTGGTCCATCTTTTTAGCTTTGCATTAGCATGCAGAAAATGAATTGCCCAGCTGATTGAGATTTTTCCACACCGTCGCCATAATGTGCAAACGCCCATAAGTCATAAAGAAAAGATCCTTTGTTACAAGTTCTTAATTGTATTGTACATGTTTAAGGGAATCCATAATTCACAGCCACTTGAACATTGGATCTTATCCTGTAAACATGTACTTCTTTGAAAACTGGGACCTACAATTCCATCTATACGTAGTTCTGCCCGGAAAAGATTCATTCATTCATCTTCAAGCTAACCACTTTTTCAGTCTGCCTCACACGTATAAAAGCTTCTAGCCTAATAACTACCAAAGCAATTAAGAGGGAAAGTTTTGAAGTTTCCCAACAGAAAGTAACTCTTAGGTTCACAAGCAGTATAGTGAGTAGCAAGGAATGTGGGTGCCAAAGCCACACCGCCTGGATTTAACTCTCAGCTCTGCTACTTACTAATTCGAAGGTTGTAATTTCTGCGGCAACATTGGGCCAGCAAAAAAAAAAAAAAAAAAGAAAAACTATAAGGAATTAGGGCAGACAAGGAACAACTGAAAGCAGCAAAAAGTGGTTTTTCTTCCTCTTTTGAGCATCAACCCTATGATTTCCACAATGCTGAAGTTAATATTGTTAGTTATTTACTTAGTGAGTTTATGAGTTGAGTTTTACCCATGGCCTTCTATGGATGTACACGGTTTGTCCTCTGCCTGAACCATCTAACAACAAATCTGAATCACTGTCCCTCGGGGCCAGCAAGATCCAGAAGGCTATGAATTCAAACTTTCAGAAACTGTGTTCAAAGCATGTATATCAACAAACAGAAACAATTAGCAAAGATAAACCATTACTCTTTAAAGCAGAAACACTCCACATCTAGAAAGGTTGCAATTTTATAAGCCACTTATAATGTTTCGGGGCAGCATGACCCAAGCTCAGAAAACTCCAGGTTCCTATTTAAGGATCCAAATTACAATAGATAGTTGCATTGTAAATTTTCAAATAGGCAAAGTAATCATCATTTTGCAACAAAGGGCATAAGCCCATTGCGGCACGTGTGGTTTCAAGGTTACTCTGTGTTCTATGAAAATATAAGCCTATTTCTCTAGGCTTAGGGGTTCAAGCTGTGATTCAGATTCCTGTGTTCTAATTCTATTTGGCCACTGACTAGCTATATACCTCCTTAGTTAATCTCTCTCTGCTTGATTTTTTTTTTTTCATGTAAAGTCAGAACAATAATCATGGCTACCTCATGGGGTGGTCGGAAGAACCGAATGAAATCATGCACACTGAACACTTAAAACACTGCCTAGTATGCAGAGACCCCACAGTAAGCATCAGCTGTTGTAATTTATTATGCTAGATATCATTGTACATGTTTATCACGTTATGTGAAACCCTCTCAATTCCAGACTCCTGGGAATCAATTCTCCTTCCTTTGTGTCTATATGCACATCAACTAACCTCTGTTGCAACTTCCAGCATGAAAAAGTCTTCTCCCAAGACCCTTCCCAATTCCTCCACATCGGTAATGGCCCTGAATCTTAGGAAGCCAATGAAAGCATCACCTCTTCTTTTTGCTACTTGCTCTGTCCTGCTTCTCTTCTAATTTCTTTGGTGACTGACTATGATTCTTAGTGATCCCTAAACTCAATAGTCATGCCTTGAAACCGAGGAGAACCTTTCCCACAGCATAAACATGTCTAGCTTTTTTTTAGCCAGCTAAGGCCATCAACAGATGATTCCAATGGCACACTTACTTTACAAGTTTGCTTTTGTGTTGGCTTCTCCACAAACCCAGTACCGCGGCCTAATCCCAGATTGCTGAAGAATGCCCGTAGGGGAATAGTCACCAAAGATGACTCTGATGAACAGCTTGCTGCAGCTCTAATGGTGAGACATATAAAATGCATCATACATTAAATTTAATGTTGCCTCATTAGTCTTAATTAGATTCCTACATTACACCAGGATTATGGTTTCTCCGTGTTTATGTTTTCTCCTAAAATTGAGTCTACCCCAGATAATACTTCAGTGTACTTTTTAAACCTTTGAATAAAAATGGCCAGTGATGGCTTAATATCAATAATATCCTCGATCTGATGAAAATAATATCAAAAGACAGGCAAACTAAATTATTATATGTCTAAGGAGTTTCATGTCATTCATAAAGCCCATAAAAGAAGTCTTGTTACTCAGAAATAAACCTAAAAACTGCAAACATTTGCTCACTAAGAAAAGTAATTGGTCTATTATTTCCTTTATTCCCCTTTCTATCGTTATGCATAATATGGAATATGTTTTTTTCAATAAAAGAATAGTTGTTTCCCTCCTCCTCTTCTCCCATTTCATAGTTTAGCCTCTCCTTTTATTGGCATCTACTATGAAGCCTTAGCACATTTGGTATTATCATGAAAGATAATTTGGTATTAGCTATGAAAGAAGAAAGGGACCTGAGAAACCACAGAGCACAACCATTTTTTTATAGTAAAGGAGTCATGGCCTAGAAGTTGTGGACACTTGTGGTGGCTTGGAGATCATGGGGGATCCATGACCAGAAGTCAGGTTTCCTGGCCCACAACTCATCATATTTCTGATCAGCTCCATAACGCATCGGAGAAAATAGTCTGCTTCCATTGTTCAAAAACACCCTGTAGTGCAAGGCTCTCAATTCCTAACTCTGAGTTCACATGCTCATGTCGCTGCACACCTGAACAGTTTCTGAAGTACCTGTTGTTTGGCTGCATTTTTGCCAGTAGTCACAAACTCATAAAATGAAAAGCCAAGGAAAATACAATGCAAATCAGGTCTGCCGAGAATTCTACAATTCCCTGTCACTGGATAACGAAGTGGTTGGTGGTATGGAAGTCTTTAGAGATTACATCTCATTGACATCTATGTATGAGTAATTTATTGATTTTAACCGACATTAAACAATGGATTAAGAAATTCAGTCCTGCTATAGTTGGGATGGACATCATTAGGTCTGATCTTATTCTCCCTCTTGTGTCCCTGGGTTACCCACTACCCTCCAGCAATTGCTGAGATAGGGTCAATGCCACTGCACAGTAACGTTTCATCTGGCAGGAAAAGATCAAGCAAGGAAGTTATCAAGATTAGGGGCTGAAGAAGGGAATGAGAGAGTGAAGAGAAGAATTCAGAACCAAACAATATTCATGTGCAATTTGCGAGCATTAGTTTAGCATGGAAAAAATTTAAAATTTGCCAACCCCGTGGGGCGCCTGGGTGGCTCAGTCAGCTAAGCATCCAACTTCAGCTCAGGTCATGATCTTCCAGTTCACAAGTTGGAGCCCCGCGTCGGGCTCTGTGCTGACAGCTCAGAGCCTGGAGCCTGCTTCAGATTCTGTGTCTCCCTCTCTCTCTATCTCTCCCCAACTCATGCTCTGTCTCTCTCTCTCTCTCCCACAAATAAACAAACTTTTTAAAACACTAAAAAAGAAGAAAAGAAAAGAAAAGAAAAGAAAAGAAAAGAAAAGAAAAGAAAAGAAAAGAAAAAAAAAGAAAAAAATTTTCTAGCACCTTGAAGCTGTGAGCATGAAGAACAGATAGCCATGGGGAGAGCTGGGAGGCTTGGAAAGAACCAGTGAGCACAAGAGATCAAAGCACATTTTAGGACATATAGCTTTCAGATAATATCATTACATTCATTTCTGTAATCTACAAAATTTGGAAATAAAGACCTATGTGCAAAACTAGCAAAGTTACCTATATGTTTGTTGAGGAATTATACCTATCATGAGTCACTTTCCATCCCTCAATTTAGGTAACTAGTTCTTCATTTAATGACCCCTTATAACAGCACCCTGGATACATATTCTAAATCCCGGAGTTCCTAAAAAGTGTTTAAAACTACCTCTAAAGCAATGTTAACCTTTGCAGGTTAAATAAAAACAAATTATATTCGGTGAATAAAAATGTTGCTTAGATAGTGGAATATGTAGGGAAAGGTTATATGACAGTTTTCCGAACTACAGAAAAACATTTAAAGAAGATGAAGACATATGTGGTATAACTGCTCATGGCTTAAAATTATGTAATTCAATATATAGTCATAGCATTTTTAGTTTTCATATTCTAGAAGAATGTAAGCTTTAAAAAGTGATTCATTAAATACCCCAGAAAAAAAAAAATCTCATGAACTTTTAACAAACTTATACCGTGAGAGCCGATTCTATAGGCATGTAATGGAAATGGACAGTAGCTCTGCTATTAAACTTTTGGTTTAGTAGCAAGCTATCAAACCACCCGCAAAACGTCAAAATATTCCATCCACCTCAGAGTTAGAGATGTCTGACTCTCTATGATTTATGGAAACATTATTTAAAACGTATTTTCTGTTCATTTCTGTCCAGTGCTGCACCTTTTATAAACCTACTGATTAATATCAAACAGTGGACAAATCTGACAAGCAGGATTACCAATCTAACAAAACTGTTTATAGTGTGAATGAAAAAAGCACACCATTTCCAGGCAGTGTACTTAATAATACAATCCTGTTGTACTTAAGTGGTGAAGGGATTACTTAACTGTCAGAGTTTCTTTAACTGTTAAGAGTTGCCACATTAAAGACAGGCTATTCAAAAGCACCAGAAGAATGTGTCATGCCACTTTATTCATCATTATCATAGTTTTATATTTAAATATAACATAATTGATGTGTATGGAAATAAAATAAATTCAACTGTTTGAAATTAAATTAGCTTCCCCTAAGGCATTTTTATGGTAGAGAATAAAGAATTTTCATACACAGATTTAAACTCCTTTTTTATAAATATTATATAATTTTGGTTAAATTATATGATATCAATATATATTATAGTTTATATTGAACATTTTTCTTTAGAAAAGGACCTTTGGTGCCTGGGTGACTCATTTGGTGAAGCGTCCCACTCTTGTTTTTGGCTCAGGTCATGATGTTACCACTCAGGAATTTGATGGCCGCCTTGGGTTCTGTGGTGACAGCATGGAGCCTGCTTTGTATTCTCTGTCTTCCTCTCTATCTGCCCCTCCCCTGCCTGCTTTCTCTCTCTCTCTCTCTCTCTCTCTCTCTCTCTCTCTCTCTCAAAATAAATAGCCCAAAGTGCTATTTCCATGATAATTTCAAATTGTGTTTTTGTTAGTATAAGGACACAAAATCTAATTTTAAGATGACAATTTCTGTTAAATTAGTTTAATGAGCTTAAACGTTAAGTCTATAGAAGCAAAAGAAGCTATAGAAGTTTTACAGAGTTTAAAGTATTGACTATTCTTTCACATCTACATGTTGTTCTTGAGTTTATGTGCATGGAAATCATAAGAGAAAAGATTTCTGTAAATTTACACAGTAAGAAACAAGAAGGATGTGGGGAAATAAAATCCCAGGGCCTAATTCATTTTCCCTCAGAATGAATAAAATAACTCCTGGCAAAGAGGACATCACCAAAAATGGTAGATTAAGGAGCTCCATAGATCCATCCCTCTGTGAAAGCCACCAGTAAGCTGGCAAAAATTTTCAGAATCAAATCTTTTAAAACTCTGGATACTAATACAAAATCCTACAACAACCAGAGAGTGCTTAATGAACAAAGAAGTTGCTAAATTTTGGCATTTAAGGAAATCCCTGTTAAGTCACTAGCTGATTGCTGAGATAGTGGGAGAAAGACTTCAATGACCACACATGACAAAGGATACAGTCTTTGCAAGAGTCATTTGGAAATGTTACTACACAAATGGACAATTGTAGTCCCCAAAAAGTCACAACAGCAAAACTCTGGAGAGGGAGTAAAATCTGATTTCCAGAGTTGCCAAATTTTAATATGCAAATGTCCAGTTTTCAACCAAAAATTATGAAACATGCAAAGAAATAGGAAAGAATGGCTTACTCACAGGATAAAAAGAATTATGCAGAAACCATAATTGAAGACGTCCAAAGATTAAACATACTAGACAAAGACTTTAAATCAACTGTCTTCAATATGCTCAAAGAATTAAAGAAGCCTATACACAAACAACTAAAGGAAACCAGGAGAATGATGTCTCAACAAATAGAAAATATCAACAAAGAGATAAACATAAATAGAATTAAATAGAAATTCTGAAATTGTGCAGTATAATAGCTGAAATGGAAAATTTACTACAGGGATTCAACACAGATTTGAGCAGGCAGAAGAAAATCATCTAATGTGATGAACAGAAAGAAAAAAATAATGAATACCAGTGGGGTGTCAATATACACAATATGGGATTCCCAGAAGAAGAAAAGAGAAAGGGAAAGAAAAAATGTTTGAAGAAATAATGGCTGAAAACACTCGCAATGTGGTGAAAGAAATGAATTTATACATCTACCGATTCTAAGTAGGATAAATGCAAAGAGATCCACACCGAAATATGTTACAATCAACTGTTGAAAGACAGAGACTCTTGAAAGCATCAAGGGAAAGATATGACTTGTCATGTACAAGGGATCCTCAATAAGACTAGAAGCCAGTTTCTCATCAGAAACCATGGTGGCCAGAAGGCAGAGGAATGACTGTTAAAGGGTTGAAAGGGAAAAAAAACCCTGCCAATCAAGAATTCTATGTCTGGCAAAACTATTTTTGAAAAATCAAGTAGAAATTAATACAATTCCCAGATAAACAGGTCAAGAGAGTTCATCACTGATAAATGTTTCCTGTAAGAAATATTAAAGGGAGATTTTCAGGCTGAAATTAAAAACATTAGATAGTAACTGAAAGCCATACAAAGAATTTTTTTAAATTAGTCATGATAACAACATAGGAAAATATAAAAATTAACATTATTATATTTTCATTTTACAATGCCTTTTTTCCCTATATAATTTAAAAGACACATATATAAAATAATAATTTCACATCCATTTTAATGGGCACACTGTATGTAAAAAGATGTGATTTGTGACAATAACAACATAAAATGGTAGGAATAGAACAATAAAGGAGCAGAGTTTTTGTATGCTATTGAAGCTATTGTAGCTTTGGTTGCTATTGGTATCAATGCAAACTGAATTATCATATATTTAGGATGTAATTATATTCTCAAGCATAACCACTAAGAAAATAACAAAAAGAAACTCAGAAAAGAAAGTGAGAAGAAAATCAAAACAGGACACTAGAAAAAAATTAACCAAACAGGGAAAAAAGGCAATAATAGAGATATTGGGGAACAAAGAATATATAAGATATGTAAAAATCAACTTAAAAATGGCAGAATGAAGTCCTTCCTTATAAGTAATCACTTTAAATGTAAATGGATGAAACTCATCAATTAAAAGGCAGAGATTGGCATAATGAATGTTTTTAAAAAGAAAGCATGATTGGCCTATCTGCTACTTACAAGAGACTCACTTTAAATATAAAGAGACAAATGTTTTGAAAGTGAAAGGATAGAAAAAGATATTCCATACAAATAGTAACCAAAGGAAAGCAGGGATGGCTGGAGCAATATCAGACAAAGTAGATTTTAAGTCAACTATTGCTACAAGAGACAAAGAATTTTACATATTCATAACAATTCTAATACATCAGGATATAAGACAACTTGGGCATTGCTAAAATATAGCAGAATTTATGAGACCCACATTCCTCTATTTAAAATGCAACATTAGCTACCATTTCCTTTATGGTAGTCCCTAAACTGCCAATGTAAACCACTTTGGAATATTTTTTATTGGTGTATTTCTGAAAGAGGAAGATAATTGATGGAAGTAGCATTTCTCTGGTTTCTTTTATTTTTTTTTTTGTTTTTTTTTTTTTTGGTTTGTTTGTCTATCAATCTTCATACCCCAATTTTCTCCCAGAGGCATCACCTGGCCCTATATAATCCTCTAGTCTAAATTTCCTTGGTAAATCCACCCAAAGAGAAGACTGATTTTCACAATTGAGTCTTTTTCTTTTATTTATGATTTTTATGATTTTTTTAAAAAACTGTTCTACTTGTGAAATATACCATAATATTTGTCATCTTTACTAATTGAGATCTTTGTACACTTATATTGCATTGATAACCACAGAACTAACCTACATACAATTTTTAGCATAATTAGTCTACTAAGTCATTTTATATTTATTAGTAGAATATTCACAAGGGGATTAATCTGAATCAAATATATATAAAGTAGCAGATAAAATTAAGTTGTTGATGAAATATTCTATCTCAGTTGAATTACCAATTAAAAGAATAACTACGTAAAAATTACTTTCAGTGAAGTTTATCTTCAGTTAAATTTTGAAGTTTGCTTCATTGTTCCTTGTCATTTCATAATAGATTCATGAAAAATATATTACTTGATTTTCTTCAAATTTCTTGGACAAGAAATTTCTTACCTTACATTTTGTTTCATTTTTTATTCATTTTAAGCAAAGTCATTAAAGCAAACTCATCTTGTAGATGACTAAAAGAATAATAAAATCAACTTCCCCAAAAAAAGAAATGTATTGCTTTAGGAAATGTTAAAATTTAAATTTTAAAGAAAGCCTAAATTTTTCTGTATTAATTCTCAAATGTTTGGACTCCCTTCTCCATTTTGATGGAATATATATTTAAGATTTATAGTTTGCCAGGTACAGGGGTTGGCAAATTACATATGTTGACTAGTTCTTATGTTTGTCTTGAATACTCTTACTATTAGAGGTGCCTGGGTGGCTCACTCAGTTAAGTCTCCAACTTCAGCTCAGGTCATGATCTCATGGTTTGTGAGTTCAAGCCCTGCATCAGGCTTTGTGCTGTGTCTGCCGCTCTGTCTGTCCCTCCCCTGCTCATGCTCTATCTCTTTCTCTCTCTCACTCAAAAATAAATAAAACATTAAAATTTTTAATAAAAAAATAATAATCTCAATTTTATAACCTTGAACACCTCAGTAATATAGACTATATTACTCAGTAATATATTCACAGTAATACAGAGTAGCCAAAACCACTTGAAAATCATATCATGTGAGTTAGTATTAGAAAGAGAAGCTGTGAAGAAGCTTTTTTCTATGCAGTTTTTTTTGTGGTCTTTCTCCAACTATAATCAAACTACTTCTCTAGAGCCCAGGAGCTTCTGGGCCCTTCAGGATGTTGCTTCTGTAGGTATAATATATCTGGGAGATACAGGGAGAAGAATTGGTCATGGCAAAGTCGTTTCCTAGAAGAGAAGCCAAGAGTTGCTAAACTTAGTTCTCTCTACCACTGTAGAGAAGACTAGAAATGGAATGGCCTCCATTTATTGCCCTAAAAGAGACCAGAATTCACCAGCAGAACACCACAAACTTGCAGATGTGAACTACACACCTTTCCATCATGTGAGGAATTGCCACTGTACAAGGCAACCAGAAGTCAAGCTGGCACCAAAGGGTAAGGAGAGTAATAACCTGGCAAATAAAAATTACAGTGTTCCTCAGGGACCATCTAAGCAAACACAGGAAGCAGTTTCTAGTAAAGGATAATCACAAAGGATTGATGAATTTATCCACCACAAAATAAACTGTAACCGCACACAAAATGATCCAGTTACATTAGGAACAAACAATCTAACTAGGAAACGAGGTTATTGAATTTTAAAGTTCAACACAAAAATTTAAGGTGAGTATGTTACTGAAACTTGAAAAACTTTCATGAGAGTGCAGAAAACAATTCAAAAAAAACAGAACAAAAACCAAAGACATGGAAATCATAAAGAAAAAGCTAACAAACTTAGAGGACTTCCCCAGGAGATATACAGATAATGCTATATAAAATATTTTCCATATGAATTATAGAATTGAGTATAAATATAAAACAGTAAAAATAATAGAAAAATTTAGGATATCACGTATTTTACACAGTGTTAGGCCAAATGGTTGAAAAGGGGGGAGAGAGGAAGGAAGTATTTGACTATGCAAGCTTATCTTAGGTTATACAGCAAAAAATAGCATAAATAAAGCCAATTGTCACATGTTAGAGCTGGAAAATGATCTGCAAATAATATGAAAGTTTATAAATAAAAACCATAATGTAGCAGTTACAAACCGATGCGAAAAATATAAGTACCCTATACATAGTGCTTATTTATTGCTGTAAAACAAATCGCCCCCCCCCCAATTTAGAAGCTTAAAATAACAACATTCATTTTGTCACAGTTTCTGTGGGTCAAGTATCAAGGAGTGCCTTAGATAATTCCTCTTGCTCTAGGTCTCATAAAGTTATAACAAAGCTGTTGTCCATTACAGACTCATGATGTCTCAATTAGGGAGGAGAGGTCTGCTTTCAAAATCACTCATATGGCTTTTGGCAGGTTTCATTCCCTTGCCACATGGGCTACTCCATAGAGCTGCTTCATGACAGTACAGCTGACTTCTCACAGGGTAAACAATGCAAACTGAGCAAGAGAGAGCACTCAGGAAGAAGTCTGCAGCCTTTTTGTAACCCAATCCCAGAAGTGACATGCCATGGTTTTTTCTGCATTCTATTTGTTAGAAGCTAGTGACTAAATCCAGCCCATATTTAAAGGGCAGAGTTGACATGAGGGTGTAAATATCATGAGGCAGAGATCATGAAGCCACATTAGAGGATACCTCCTACACTGGGAGGTGGATTAATAGGCAAAGGATTCATAGGATGAGCTAAGGATTCATAGGCAATTGACAGAAGAGTGAATCTAAATTGGAAAAAAAGTAATAAATATATTAATATATATATATATATATATATATATAAAGACTTTTAAAGTGCTAATTGAGGAAAGACATATTAAAGTAATTAATAATGAGTTATCACTTTATACCTATAGAATGACAAACTTTGTATAAATTTTTTAACGTTTCTTTATTATTGAGAGACATTGAGACACAGAACGTGAACAGAGGAGGGGAAGAGAGAGGGGGAGACACAGAATCTGAAGCAGGCTCCAGGCTCTGAGCTGTCAACACAGAGCCATATCATGAGGCTCAAACTCACAAACCACGAGATCATGACCTGAGCCGAAGTCAGACGCTTAACCAACCGAGCTACTCAGGCACCCCGAGAATGGCACTTATTTTTAAAAATAAGTGTAGTTCCTACTAGAAATTTGAATTTTTATAACTAAAAGTTTCTAAAATCTGTATCTATATATCCATATTTCAAACAGAAATTCTACTTCTCTTATTCCATCTTATAAAAATAAAACCAACGGTATTTAGAGGAATGTGTGCAAAGACATTATTTGTAATAGTTCAAACCTGAGGGAAGGTAGGGAGTAGGATGAATGATTATTTATTAGGAGCAATGGCTAAATAAATTATGATTCATCTTTATCATAGAATATTAGGTAGTCTTTAAAAATAATTAGTTAGATCTGTACCAGCTGTCTTAGAGGGATTTCTGATGAAATGTTATACAAACAAGTAAACATAATGTGATTTCATGGTGATAAAATAATTGCAATATCTAATTATCAATCAATTATATAATTGCATATATTTATATATAAATTTACTATATGAGAAGGGGAAAATAAAGAGGGATAAATACCAGGTTGTTTACATTGGTACTCCTGGCAAAAGGAAAAAAAAAAAGGTTGATTTGGAAAAGAGAATGGGGTAAAAGCCAAAAAAATAGCTGCATTTATATGTATATTTAAAGTCAACAGGAATTTTATATGCATACAAGTATATATTTATATATTTAGCTGAATATATATTTATTTATTTTAAAGTTTGTTTATTTATTTTGAGAAAAAGAGAGAATGGTGGAGGTGCAGAGAGAGGGAACGAGAAATTTCCAAGCAGTCTCCATATCCAACACAGGGCTCAATCTCATCACCAATCATGACCTGAGCCAAAATCAAGAGTCCGACACTTAATTGACTGATCCACCCAGGTGCCCCTAACTGTATATATTTAAAGTCAACAGAAATTTTTAAAGTATGTCTGTGGTTACATTTATATAAAAATAGAGATATAGATAGATAAATAGATGATAGATAGATAGATAGATAGATAGATGTCTATGTACCTATGCATATATTTGAGCGTGTACCTGTACATATAGAAATAAAGGAAAGGATGGACAAAAATGAAACAAGAACGTGTCACTCTTACAAGCTCCTGAGAACCTAAAAAAGAAACAAGCAAAAAAAGTTGCTGTGTCTACCACATTTTCAGTCCAGCAGCTCTTTCTTGTGAGTAATTGTCTTAAGCAGGAGAGTTCGACCATAAATCACACATGCATACGCCATCAGAGCATATTGAGTGGGAGAATCATCTCCAAATAATATAGGTGAGAGGCCTGTAGCACAGATTTGAGCACATTGCCCTTTTACCGGAAAACAGTTCCCCTCGGTTTTATGCATTCTTTTATGCTAAAGCACTCCAATGTGGTTTGGCTTATGAGCTGATGGATGATATGATTTTTAGAGTAAACTACAATTGATAAACAGGAAAATTGTAACAGCTAGAAAGGGTACGACTTTACTAGGCAAACAAGAAAAGACAACACAAAACAAAGATATTTAAAATCTGTGATTATTGCTTTTCTTGTAGAAAAGTAAAGCGTTTTTAAATCACAGGTAAGAGGAGCCAAGATTATCCACACTATAGAGCATAGAGCTTCACATCCCAGCCATAAATAAAGAAAGAGGTAATATCTTGTGTTTCATACCAATCCAAAAATAAATTTAATTCCCACAGTTAAGGTATAATGCCAAAGTTTATTTACAAAGCATGTGAAAGTTTAAAAATAAGTAAGTAGAGGTGAAAGGATATTCCTAAATTGCAATCTAACCTCAGAAAACTTTCCCTGACCACATCACATTCAGATCATCTTAGCCATCTTTGGAGAGAGGCTTTGAAAACCACCAGTTCCCACAATGCTGTAAAACACCAAGAAACAAATAATATTTTATTATCCAACTTGCCATTAAAAAAGATTTCTGTCTTAACATATTTCAAGCTCTCATTGACTCAAATGAAAAGGGCCTTTTTACTGGTGCTATTGTGGAAGCAATTCCTCAGTCTCAATTCACTCTTGAGCAGTCTGCTCTTAAATGCTTTTACATTATGCTATCTCCTTTCAATATGGTCTATTTACAATAGAAACAGAGCATGGTAACCAATTCCTGAATCTTTCTCAGAGACAAAACATTCTCTCTACACAGTTTCCCTTACACTTGACGCTACATCATACCGCCTCCATTAATGACAGGCCACACCTAACACTTTCCCATAGACTGCAATTCCACTCTAATTATGTTACTTCACATCGCGGGTGAATGGAACAACTAAAATTTATATGCATACTAGACACTACTTCCTATGTATCCATTCTTCAGAAAGGTTTTCAGAGTTGTTAAGAAAGAGTAAAATGAGTAAGTATTGACCATGTAAAAAACTTCATTACGTAGGTCACACACTAATAAAAGAAAAGTTCTAGGAGATAAGTGTAACCCAAAGAAAAACATTTCCTAAGTAAATGGAAAGATGAGTAATTCATAAAGACCTTGCAAACTCAGAAAAATATTCATCCATGATTAGGATATTCAGAAGCAAAGCCTCAGTAATAGAAGGAAGAAACCTGTAAACTTTATATTTACAAAAGTATGGTTAAGCACAAGTATTTACAGGAAAAATAATTTGTGGTACATCAAAATTGAAGATGAACTTTTAAATAATGTTTTATTTATAATATTGTCTAGATTTTTTTAATACAGTAATAAGAATACAAGATCCAGATATGAAACAATTATAACATACACGGAGAAAATTCCTTATAGAGGAAAAAAAAAACTACAAAATGTTAATTCTTAGGTTTGAAGAAATTCCTGGAAAGTGCTGAGAATTGAGCCTTGGAAATGACAAAGGTATGAAAAGTGTCACACAGCTAGCAAATCACAGAACTAAGATTCAAGGCTGGCTCTGCCTTCCATGCTCTTAACTACTCTTCCATGTGCTCTGACCCTTGGATCCTGCCAAAAAATAACTTGAGATAGAGTAGGAAGATAAAATATGGCTATTAATTTGGATCTATAAATAAAGGAGGAATGACAGTTTAGGAGAGTTTTAGGATTTTGAATCTGTATAACTGGGAGAATTATAATGCCATTAAAGGATAATAGAGAAAAAGAGGTGATTTGAGTAAAATGACCAACTGCTTTTTTCCTTTGTATAGGCCCTCTGCTCTCTCAAATGCTGCCAGTCACTTTCATACTCTCCATTCAGGCAAATAGAAGTTATCTCCCTGGGAAACATACCAAACCCACAGAAGACCCAAGGGTCTGGGGTCCGCAGACCCAAGGATTCTGGGGTCCCCTCATATTCCCCAAAGAAATGTCCCAGCCAGATAAACTTATAGAGGGAACCACAGTCAACAAACCCCATCCACATGCTCAGAACTTTCTAGAAACCTGAGTGCCCCATTCTAAATATTAGCAGATAATTAAAAATATCTGAGCATCTAAAGAAATAGTCTAACATGAGAAAGACTGAAATAATAACAAGAAAAGTGGAAGCACTTGAGGATACACATTTTATGCACAAGGAAAATTTGTTTAAAGTTTTAATTAATATTCTCACAGAGATAGAAAGAGATACTGCATTCATGAAACAACAGTAAGTAGCTATTAAAAAGGAATATTCAGGGGCGCCTGGGTGGCGCAGTCGGTTAAGCGTCCGACTTCAGCCAGGTCACGATCTCACGGTCCGTGAGTTCGAGCCCCGCGTCGGGCTCTGGGCTGATGGCTCGGAGCCTGGAGCCTGCTTCCGATTCTGTGTCTCCCTCTCTCTCTGCCCCTCCCCCATTCATGCTCTGTCTCTCTCTGTCCCCAAAATAAATAAACGTTGAAAAAAAAATTTAAAAAAAAGAAAATTAAAAAATACAATAGTAGAAATTAAAACAAAAAAGTGTAGAAGATAAGGTTAAAGAAATCTCTCAGGAAATACAAAAAGACAGAAATTAGGGGAGAAAAGTAAGAAAGCTAGAGGGTCTGTCCCAGTGATCCACTATTATTATATATATTTTTTATCCAAATAACTGGAGTTTGCAAAGAAATCATCTTCAAGAAAATATTCATAAGTAGATGACATGACTCTCCAAGTTGAAAGAACCTACTACATGCCCACCATACTGGATGCCATTAAATACACAGCAAGGCAAACCACTATTAAATATCAGAATATGGAAAGCAAAGGAAAACTGTTACAGTGTCTAAAAGAAACACAAAGAAGCAAATAAAAGTAAGACTTTGAATTTATAGCGATGTTGGAAGATAAAAGAAAGCAAAATGATACTGTCCAAATCCTAAAAGAAAGTGATTTTCCCAACCTAGAATTTTATAGAAAAATATTACTCACATAAACAAATGTTTATATGTGAATATTCTCAGAAACCATTCTCTCTCATGTATTTCTTCTCAGAAAGCTCTTAGAGGATGTCCTTCAACACAAGGAGGGAAAAGTTGGCAGAGAAAGACATTGAACTGAAAACAGAATTAACACAACAAGAGAGCAAAGGGCACCAGGTACATAAGTAACCTCCTCAGATGGGAAGGGGTTAGAAGCCACTGAGAGAGTGGGGAGGAGGGAGGGAAGCATGGAGGGAGGGAGATGCCACTAATAATATTACTGATGCCCTCAATGATATGGGAGGAGATTTCATCAAATGGAGTTAAATTTGGGATTGAAATAATGGTAAGTACTTACTAGCAAAAAACTAAGCAGAAGGAAAAAAGGGGAAAGAAAAATTGGCATATATACATTATCATATATATTACATATATACACACACACACACACACACACATAAAATAAGGTCAGATGTGGATAGGATTTACATAGCCATAATAATATAAATACTATGTACTGATCTAACTCAAAATATTACAAGATTGAGAGTAGGATAGGAAGAACCAAGGTATTGGTGTGGGAGGAGAGGAATGATAGGAAAGAGAGAGCTAAATCCTATTTCCCAGAGTTAATTTCAGAGCTAGTACCTAGAGCTAAATGTATGAGAAATAAAACTATGTACATATTGTTCATACAGAGATAATAGAGTTGGGATTCATTGCTTTCAGGGGAAGAAAGTCAAAATGGATAATCTGACTCTTAACAAACATGAATTATTTGATGCTTTAAAGTATATACACCAATCTAGCACCAACAGAAATAAAAACTTCAGAGCAAGAGACAGAAATGCCAAGCCTTCTCCCTGGAAGAAGTCAATGATGTTGACTTGGATTTTCAAGGAAGGCAAAGATGAGATCCAAGAAAAAGGAAAAAGGAAGGCATTCTAGTGGAGCAGCCCAGATCCAACTGCCAAAATGCTAATCTAAGTACTTTGCTAATATCTACTCTTCTTGGTTTGCTTTTGTATTTTTTAAAGCTGATTTTTATTTATTTTGAGAGAGAAGCAGAGCATGCAGGCAGAGGGAGAGGGAGGCAAAATCTCAAGCAGGTTTCTCATTGTCAGCACAGAGCCCAATGTGGGGCTCGAACTCACAAACTGTGAGATCATGACCTGAGCTGAAATCAAGAGTCAGATGCTTAACTGATTAAGCCAACCAGGCACCACTGCTTTTATATTTTTTATGTTTGTGTGTGTGTGTGTGTGTGTGTGTGTGTGATTCTTATTTTTCTCAGTTTGAATCTTTTCACTGACCCAAATTTACTTCCAGTTCATTTTCCAAATCACTTAACAACATAACTTTACCACCAGAAATCACTGCCACGTACCACGAAGTACTGCAGTGGGAACCAAGATTAGGTTCTAACGCACCCACTTAAAAATTCTATCCATCATTAAACTCCTCATTGAATTTTCTTCCCTGAAACTTCATACAAGGGGTAACTAATTGGTTAAACTAATAGTACAAATAAGTGAAATATAAGGCCAGTTTCTTACCACTTCTACTTATATGAGCTTCAAACCAAAAACCTTGAGGAGTCAAAGACCTCAAATATTTCAGACACTGGAATAGGTATGTACATAATCTTTATTTTAAAACCTTCTAGGAAATTAAGACTAACAGCATTATCTCAAGAGGGTAATTAGGAAGATATTATAAAATTTTATTTATTTGAGTAAAAAAGAAATACATGTTCTTAATATCACTCATAATATGTTTGTAGACTCTTGATGGATTCTAAAGGCAGTCCTTTCAAGATAGAGGACGCAAGACAGACATCCCTTTACCCTCTTAGAAAAGGTGTCCCCTCCTTGCCTGAGGTCCTTGGCTGGTCATCAGAACCAGAAGAAGAACAAATGGTCTGATTTCCAGCCCAGAGCTGATACCTCTGATTAAAAAATAGACTTTTCTCCAACTCTCTAACCAAGATGCTTTCTCTGTTCTCTAAAATATGCTA
The DNA here is from genome assembly GCF_016509475.1 of Prionailurus bengalensis. Taxonomy (NCBI): domain Eukaryota; kingdom Metazoa; phylum Chordata; class Mammalia; order Carnivora; family Felidae; genus Prionailurus; species Prionailurus bengalensis. The sequence continues at coordinate 136,583,494 of NC_057345.1, read as the reverse complement.
TACATTCAGAAAAAAAGAAATATAAAATCCATGTGGAGGGCACCTATTTTATTTTATGAAAAGCTATTATAACATGAATACAATAATAATAAGAATTTAATAAAATAAACATAAATTAGAAATTAACAAAAAAAACTGTCGAGTCCAGTGATTTCATTCTGAGTAATATCAAAGAACAAAAAAGATACAAAGAACACAAAAGATACAGATTAAGTAGGCCCAATATTTTACTACATGTACTTAGTAAAGTCATGAGAGTTTAAATACACCCAAAACTAAACATTCTCCACTTTTCTAATTATTGAATCTCAGAATGACCTATTTTTTTTCCGGATAATAAATCTTCATATTGAGAACTGTATTACTTTAAAGGAACTTAGTATTATATGTAAAGATAGAAAGCCACCAAAGCATGTAAGTCATTGATTTTAGTATATTTGTGTCTTTCAGAAAAACTATAATTCACCATAAACATTTTTAACGCAAACTGGTTTAGTATTCTTTACTTTACCATATGCTTTATTAAATTAGTAAAATGAATGCATAAGAAAAAGATTGATATGGTTAAGTATTTTAAAAGTAATAGTGTTGATCATTTAGCAATTAATAGCCTAGATTTCAACTTATACTATCATATTGTGCTTTCCAGAAGCAATGCAAACTCTAGATACTTAGAATGTAAAGGACATTGAGGAATTAAACTATAGTATAAAACAAAAAAATGTTTCAAGAGTACATTTAAAATGTGTTTGAGGGGTTTGATAACTAATTAATACTGCTAATTCCCCGCATTTGGAATTTTCCCCATAAATACACACATGTCTACACATCTTTGATAAGTCTTCACTATGATTATTGCACAATAGAAATTGTAAGAAATAAAACAGTAATACCAGTGAGAAAGAATTTCACAGAAAATACTGATTACATTTGATATGGTTTGAAAACTGGCTTTGAGTGAGTATCTGCTTAGAGAAATGCTTGGAGAAAGAATGTCCTTGGGAACAATCATAAACAGAAAACTCTATAGACTGGATTTACAAAGAAATAAATATATACATAGTCTATAAAGGCAATGTCTTGAGAGCTATGCTGGCAATTTTCCAGGAGCCCTGGGAACATGCCTAATTTCCATCTAAATTTGCACACATCTTTATTGCAATCTCATACCCTGTGAAGATTTACTCACTCTCATGTCCTTTGGCACAAGGGGAGAAATGAGATGTTTCTCTCTCTCTCTGTCTCTCTCTCTCTCTTTCTCAGAACAGTCAAATCAGTGATGTCCTTGTAGACCATCAGGAGTCTAAATTGCATTCCTTAAGACCTCTCTTCAGCATCACTGATATTTAAAAAATGGAAAAAATGCAGTCACTTCACAATTGGGAATAACAACAAATAATTTCCATGCTGGGAATTGAACTATGCAAATGAATCACTGAATGAGGCTACATCCCATTGTAATCTCTCTGTAACTCATCCCACCTGTGCATGAAAACCCCATATTATCAAATAATTTTGTTATGAGATTTCTAAACTTGACACCCCTTCAAAAGGACCACGTCTTGGGGCGCCTGGGTGGCGCAGTCGGTTAAGCGTCTGACTTCAGCCAGGTCATGATCTCGCGGTCCGTGAGTTCGAGCCCGGCGTCAGGCTCTGGGCTGATGGCTCGGAGCCTGGAGCCTGTTTCCGATTCTGTGTCTCCCTCTCTCTCTGCCCCTCCCCCGTTCATGCTCTGTCTCTCTCTGTCCCAAAAATAAATAAACGTTGAAAAAAAAAATAAAAAAAAAAAAGGACCACGTCTTGAATGTCCATTTGAGAGAGTATTCCTCTCGGTTTTTTCCTATCTTCTCTTCTGTTGCCTTCTTCCTCTCAGAGTCAACTGCTCAATCCTGGAAAAACCCTTCTGGATTAGCCACTATTGTTTCATGGCCTTCTACCCGCACATTTACTGTGAAGCTTTTTGAGAAATACTTCAGGGTTTCTTTATCGACTTCTTTGACTCCTCCCACTCTTTTGTTATCTGTTCCTGCTCCCACAAAGTATGGAAAATATTTACTTAAATGTCACCAAAACTTGTAAGTCATCAAATCCAAGTGTGTCCTTCAATGCTTATCAACAATGATGTCAAAGGGTGTCTATTTCAGCCCAGATCATGCATGATCTCACAGTTCATGGGAGATGAGCCCAGGCCGGGCTCTGCACTGACATCACAGATCCTGCTTGGAATTCTCTCTCTCCCTCTCTCTCTCTACCCTCCCCCCCTCCCCCCCCACACACAAATTTACAAAATTAAAAACAAATTGATGATGGTGAAGATAATTATGATGCTGCTAACAACGATCCTGATAGCTGGCCTCACTGAAGGAAGGCAATGCCTGGTGCTGCACTCAGCATTTTCCACATGTTAGCACATTCATTCCACCACAACCTTTCCTTTAACAACAACTTGTAAACAGTCTTGGAAACACACAGAATCTTCTTTTACACTATGTCTTATCTGCCTACCCCCCTTTCGTTTCAGTTGTCCAAGGGAAGAATCGCATTATTTTTACTGGATTTAAAAAAAATTAATATTTATTTATTTTTGAGAGAGATACAGACAGAACACGAGGGGAGGGGCCGAGAGACAGGGAGACACAGAATTCCAAGCAGGCTCCAGGCTCTGAGCTGTCAGCACAGAACCCGACATGGGGCTCCAACCCACAAACCACAAGATCATGACCTGAGCCAAAGTCAGAAACTTAACCGACTGAGCCACCCAAGCTCCCCACTTTGACTGGATTAATTGCAATTCTCATATATTAAGAGAAAAAACTAAAACCAAGAACTTAGAATCAGAAAGTCCTAAATATGAACCACAGCTTGGGCCCTTACTGTGTGTTCTTGAACAAATTATTTTACCTTTCCATATATCTTAGTTTTCTCCTTAGAAAAGTGCACATAATAGTGTTGTGTGGATTAAATGAAATCATAGATGTAGCTCAATAATAAAGTGATTCAGAAAAAAAAGCCTGTATTATATTAACAACCTCAATTCTTGACCCCAGATTCTTCCCCAACCCACTTATCATGAAGCAATTCAAAAAATTTTCATGACTTCTTTTCACGACTAACTTCCCTTAAGCTTCCATGATTTTATCCAGAGCCTTCTTCTCCAGATTTCCTTTCCGTTATACTGTCTCTCATTTCTCCATCCCACCAGTAACCCTAAATCCCAATGGCTCATTTGACATGACTTCCCTTATACCTCCCTGCCTTTTCTTAAATATTTCTCTCCCCTCAATAGTTCTCTCAATATACTTTGACCTCAATATTTACAAATCAAAATTCAATCCTTCCTTTAGGATAGAGATAAAATTTCAGACAATCAGAATTATTGTTTCTTAGAATCATCCAGCTAAGATGAATTTCTCCTGCTTCTGTGTCCACATACTAGCCTAAGCTCTATTTATGAAAATCTGCCCTTGATTGGCATTACTTACTTAACTGTATGTCTCTCCACAGACAGAAGGACCCAGACATTACTGGTCCTGTTTCTGTTCTCTCATTTTACCTATCCCGTGCCCTACACAGAGTAAGCACTTGATAAATGTTAGATATATTTAAATAAGTTAATCTTTTCAGACTTAATATCCTCTATAAACGATGACAGGAAAAAAATTCATTTTTTTTTAAATTTTTTAATGTTTATTTGTTCTTCAGGAGGGGTAGAGACAGAGAGAGAGAGAGGGAGACACAGAATCTGAAGTAGGCTTCAGGCTCCAAGCTGTCAGCGCAGAGCCTGACACAGGGCTCAAACTCACGAACAGTGAGATTATGACCTGAGCCAAAGTCAGACACTTAACCGACTGAGCCACCTAGGTGTCCCCCAGTTGCAATTTCCTTAATATCAGAATCTCCTCCCAAGAAGACTTTCGTCTTTGCTGAAGGCATACTTTGCTGTGCTTAATGGGATGAGGCACCCATACAAGAAGTATGAGACCCATAAGGGGGCATATTTGGAAAAACAACAGATGATCTAAAAACTGCTTTCTAAGGATAGTTAGTTTAGTTAATTGCAGGCTTTGTCAGTGATTAGAGCATAGGAACTTGAAAAAGGAGCTGACTTTCTTTTTTAAAAATTTTTTTTAAATGTTTATTTATTTTTGAGAGAGAGAGAGAGAGAGAGAGCAGGGGAAGGGGAGAGAGAAACAGAGACACAGAATCCGAAGCAGGCTCCAGGGCCTGAGCTGCTATCACAGAACTGGATACAGGGCTCAACCCACCAACCATGAGATTATAACCTGAGCTAAAGTCAGACATTTAACTAACTGAGCCACCCAGGCACCACAAGGAGCTGAGTTTCTTATGCCAAGAGAATATATTTGAAGGAAAGAGGGTTCGAGGGAAGACAAGGAATCTATCCATCTGGGAAGAAAAGAGATGTTTAATGGCCATTTTTTCCACATGTTGCCTGATGTAGTCCAATATACATTTCCTTTCCAACACGTCCCCACCCCTCACCTCCCACCCCCACCATGAAGTTGTCAGTAAAATTCCTTATCACCTCCAAAGCATTGTAAAGTTCAAACTGGTTCAGCAGGGATTTTGTCGATGAACTGAAGCCTCCATCAAAATGGACACAAGATAAGAACTGAATGGATCAGCCATATATGGATGATATTTATATAATGTTCTATAACTATACTGTGTTTCCAGGAGATGGGGATATAAAAATTTAGTGTAATGATGACCATCATCTGGTCTCTTTTTTTTACTTTATGCCTCAAATCCTATATTTGCCTGAGTTGGTATCATCACCACTTAGCCAAACATTTATGGAGAACCTGCGAAAGATAGTACTCTATTAAGTAGAAAAAAATCTACTATTTTTACCAATAAAATCTCCTACTGACAATATGCCAGGTACTGTTCTAAAAGTTTATTATCTCATTTAATCCTACCTATAACTCAGTATTACTAGTATTCCCATTTTACAGGCTTAGAGGCTTAGAGAGGTTGAGTAATTTGCCCACAGCTAGTAAGAAACAGGGTCAGGGGTTAAGTCTGTTTTCATCTACTTTAATGCAGATGTTTTCAACCACAGTATTTACTGCTATTAAGGGGTCCCAAAGGTGTGTAACATATAAACCCTACCACCAAAATAGTTACAACTCATTTAGGCAAATTAAATAAATATTTCTTGAATGACAACCCAGAATGTTTGGATTTGAGGTCCTAATTTCAATTTTCAAAAATAAAAAAATAGAAAGATACTTGAGACTTAAAAATTCTGATTGCCTCAAAGTCGAAGTGTAGCAAGTATTTTCAACCAAGCGTGGTGGGCCTGATCATCTTTAGACAAAAGGAACACCAGATTGACCACTGTGCTGAATAGCATTAAGTAAACCAAATAGATTGGCTGCTTTGGTGAACCACGTATATGCAATCCAAAAAGGTATTTGGATATTTAAGAATTGTCTACCTTATTTTTTTGGCCTTCTAGTAGCCTTTTAATAAATAACTTACTAGATTTAGAATACTTTTTCCCCAACTGCCCACAAATAAATACTGTATATAGTCTAATATAATTTTTAATTTCCTCTGTTGTTCTGGGTTAAATGGCTATTATATTTTCACAATTTCATTTCGAGGTAGTCCTAAATTGTAAGCCAGTAAATTGTTGTGTTTCTACATTATGAATTTCCTAAGACAAACATCATAATTGTGTTTCTTTTCCTACTAAACAGCATCACAGTTTATTCTTGGGAAACATTTAGATGAGAGGAAATCCCTAGGAATTATGCAGAAGTGAATTTAAAGTTGATATTGTTCAAGCAAAGGAAAATCAGAAACTTTGATTGGGAATTAGCACAAGAATTCCTCTCCGGACAGACTTATAAATTATATAAATAAATAAAAATTAATTTAAATAAAGATCAGATTTCCATGAGAACACATAACCAGAAATTCAAAGTTAATGTAGACATTAAATATTGCTTCAGGAATAAAACAAAGGCCAAATGATCTGAGATAAAGAAATGCCAGTTGCATATTGAATTTAAAAACAAATAATGTCCTCTTATTCAATCTGTACCAACCTTAATTGCATAATGGGATTTAAATTTATATGACAGACATAAGTAAATTCACATTGTTGTACCTTGTCACTTTATTCCAAAAGCAAATATGGCTTTCACCTGAAGGAAAGAAAGTTACCAGAATGTAATATTGGAGAATGCAATCTTTTACATGAGAAATCTTAGTAGTTTATATTAGGTTCTCAATATGTTGGTATGGTATGCAATTACCTGATTAGATAGGTTTGTTTCTTAACCCTGTTTTATGTGCCCAGTAGACCAGAATGTCTCTTTTGGAGCTTAAGATACAAATTACCTAATTAAGACTTACACTCTGTAATAAAATCACATATACGAAATCTATTCAGTACATAGATGATTATCGTAAATATTCCATTGTTTTGTTTTTTATAGAAGGAATAATAAAGGAGCATTTGGGGAATTATTTTACCAAATTTTGCTTTTTATTTTTAATTTTACTCTAATTTACTTAAAAATATGTACTTTCATATAGGAGACATGCACATTAAATATATATTACATAAGAGAATATTTTGAGAACATTTGTGTGAGTATGAAGGATGTAATGAGAATGTTTATATGGGCACGAAGAATTAAGAAACAATGATTTGCGTTATGTTACCATGAAAAGTTTCTTTCCTCATTTATTTGAAATAAAGAATTAAATATTTTATAAAGGTGAAGTATTTATAGTCATTTGCTTCCGAGAAACCATCTAGCTCTTCATCCCAGATTCTCACTCTACTCTTGTCATCATACCTTCTCCATTTATTTCCTTGTCCAAAAGTGTATCAAATAGCCTTAAATTTAAACTTCAAGCCAAGCATATCCGCTATTGTCCTTTTTCTTGATGAGGTACTTTGTGTCCATGATGCTGTCATAAATGAATCTATTAAATAGAAATGATTATTCCGTTCAGGTATTAATTCCACAAATAAATTCATATCTGCTGTATATCACATTCTCTTCTAGGTTCTAGAGATACAGCAAAGCATACCGGATAGTAAGATCCCCGCCCCTATGCATCCTGACTTTTCATTAGTAATTGTTTCCTTTGAGTTGGTCAAATAAGCAAGCCAAACCTGAATCTTCACTCTCAGTTATCAGTCCAGTCCTAAGTGTGTTAACATCAAAGAAATTTTAAGCTTTTCGGGGTCATCTGAAAGGCTTCTCTTCATTTCGAAAATATATGGGAAAGATATAAGAAAACATTTGCTTTCTTTGGGTGACTTAAGGACAGTAGACTCCTGGTATAAAGGTGGAATAAATGGCAGAGAAGCTCAGGGGCCTTCTGACTGGGGGAGCCTGACACCCCTCACTAAAGACTCACAGCTAAAGAGATTTGGTAGCAGAATACAAGGGGGCTGGGACCAACATTTAGAGAAAGTGATGCCAATAACCACAAGGGAGACATCTCCAGGAACAGGGTAGGTTTTTGGGTTGGTGCTTCTAGTTCCACGAGTTGGTCTCACAGATTTGGGGGCAGAATCGATTCCGACATAGCACAGAGAGAGAACTGAGAGCTCTTCATGTTCCCGCCCCTACTGTATGGAGTTTTGTCCTGGGAAACTATGACTGAGGATATATATGTGTGTGAAGTCAGATATCTATCATTCTGGAACCCCGTCATGTGGCACCACTGTGGGCTTTGCAGGGGCCTTGACAAATGGGGCCTAACTAAATGTCAGGTAGAGGCCTCAGATTTTCTGCTTGTCTCAGCAAAACTTTGGGAAGCAGGACACCTAAACCACACCACTTTCATATCAGCCAAGCCCCTGGGGTTCTTGAACAATTCAGAAGGTAGGAGGAGGCCTCTCCCTACAGTAGATTTCCTGCTAATAAGCTTGTGTGGGAGTGGAGTGATGTACTGAAAGAAGGAAATTATTACCAGACTTGTACTTTGGGATATTGAAAAAGTACATTCAGGTTGAATTAGATTAATAGCTAATCAGTATTTGCCATTTGTTTGACATTCTTTATAATTGCCCTTTACACTGAGGATGAGAAAAGTTTACAAGACAACAAAAAAGATGCTTAAACTCTGAATTTGAAAGGGAACATCCAATTTTAAATGGAAGGTTTGAAACAACTCTTCTTCCTGACCCTATAAATATAAACCAAGACAGAAAAAGTTGGAAAAAGAAATGTGCTGCTTCCTGGCTCTACTCAACTTTCTGCTGCATTTTACAACTACTCCCCACTGTGCTATCCTCAGAGGAGATAAAGGAGAGCTGTTTATTACCAGACTTTTCCCAACCTCCATCTTCTTTCTTATTCCCTTGGGTCTGTATACTTGAAGACTGTAATTGTGTCTTAACTGAAATAAATCTTTTATGGAATATCTAAGTTCAATAAGGAAGCTAAAACACCACCATACCGCTCTTTGATAGAATGGACAAAATAACTTTTGCCTCTGAGGACTTCCAAATGTCAGACAGGTAAGAACATCTAAGGCAACACACTCATTAACCCTGCTTTCAGGGTCCTGCAGGATCAGGTTCCTACCCACCTGCACCCTATCTCACTCCATTTCCCTGCATATCTTTGACTTTTATATACCGTGTGCCTTTATACACATTATGCTGTATTATGCCACAAAAACTTTCTCCACTGTCACCTATATACAGCAACTTCTCTCTTCACCTTTTCATTAGTTAACTCGTCTTTCAGAGCTCAAAGCAATTGTCATTTTTTAGAGATAGATCAACCCCCCTATTACACATTCTTATGGTGGGAGAAACTTGCATCACACTATTTTGCACTATGATTATATTTCAATGCCCGCTCCTCCCTCAAGATGCTAAGTTCCAACAGAGCTGCTAAGATCCTTATTTTATTGCTCTCCATTGTATATCTATGCCTTGTGGAAGGTAGATATTTAATTAGTATTTACTTAATGACTGAATGAAGGGAGGAAGTGAGGATCTCAATAACCTGTAATAATTGTGTCAGCTATCATAAAACCTAATGTAAAATGAATAAATCCAAATTCCATCATTTATATCCGTGGACCCAACAACACAAGTATGGAATGGGGAGCATGAAACATGAGGGTAGCCCATAAAAAGATATGTTTCAGTGTTCTAGTTAATTACAATTTCCCTGTGAATCACCAATATGACATGACTATCTGAAAACAAAATCATTAGCAGTGTAGTGCCCAAAATCATAAGAGATTTTCCCTTTATACTCCAAATCGATCAGCATGTATCAAGAAAACTGTGGAATGCTGTTTTTATAGGAATGCCAACAAATTGGAACATATTCAGAGAAAAGAAATTGCCATGAGGAGAGATGGGAAACCACCACAGTCACAGAAAAGAATTCTCTTGCATTTGCTGATTCATTCCCTCATTTGATTCACTCAATGAACACAATTGAATGTTATCATACCAGGCACAAATATGGATAGTTGAATATACCGGCAAGCAAAATAGACTATGATCCCTGCCTCATGTAGCTTGCCTCTTTTAAGGAATGGCCATAAATATAATAAACAAGGGGGGAAAGAAGGTTGAATAATTAAAGGGGATCTGGAGTGCTAGGGTGGGAAGAGGATAGGGTGACAGGTCAGGTCAACACGTGAATACTGTGAGGAGGGTTGGTTTTCCTGAGAGGTGATACTTGATCAAAGAATGGAAGGAAGAAAGGGAGTCAACCAAATGGATATCTGGGAAAGAATGTTTTAGGCAAAAGAAGTGGTCAAGTGAATGCCCTGTGTCAAGATGGAGATTGCCTGGCACATTGGAGAAGCAATAACAAGGCCGGTGTGGCTGAGGTAGAGCGAGTCAGTGGGAGAAGTAGCAGGAGGCCAGATCATGGAAGGCCTCATAAGCCATTGCGGGGTAGAAGTGCTTACTCCGAGATGAAGAGCCAAATGAGACTGGGTAAAAATCTATACGTAAAATGAACCAAAGCATGGAAAGTATAAAATGGCAAAATGTAACTCTACTTTAAAAGTATTACTAAGAATTGACATCATGAAAAAATAGAATAGGCTATCTCATCATGGGAAAAAGTATCTTTTTTAGTTGACATCTTTAATAAAATGGATCTTGAATGTATATTCTTTAATTCATGTCCAACTTATTTATGGAAAAATGGAGGCAAAAGACAAGAAATTCACGTAGAATGAGATTTCAAGACCTCATAAATTCTATTTAATTTTTCATTTTATCATATTCTAATGTAAAATATTTATTCCCTCACGGCCCAACAAAATTAGGGGAAAAGTCTCCAAAAAGCAGAGTTTTAGTGCAGTTAGCATGTTTTAAATAACATATAACATAAAACATTATGTTAAAATGTATAATTATATGATTATAACACATAGGCATATATGAACATATATAGATATATGACATAAATATTAAATACTGTAATATTAGTACATAATACTATGTTTTAAGCACTATATCACAAACATTGTGAATATATGTCATTTAAGACCGAGCATGATTTGCTTCTTATCATTTTTTATCCTCATGGAGCATTTCTTGTTATATGAGGAAAGCAGTAAGATTTCCAGGACATACATTCCTTTCTCTTTCAGAAGATTTCAAAAAAAAATTTAATGTTTATTTATTTTTGAGAGAGAGAGAGAGAGAGAGAGTGAACAGGGGAGGGGCAGAGAGAGGGGGAGACAGAATCTCAGAGATTTTAAAAAGTGAGATTTTTTAAAATTTATCTTTAATTTTTTTTTAATTATTTCTAAGTGTTACATAGTTTCAAGTTGTTTTCCTAGTTGAAAATAGCTAGAGGAATTTAACTGTAACACCATTCAGCTTTTTAAAAATAAAGCTACTTCCTATATTTAAGCAGTATATCCATACTGTGACTTCTTTATGAGGGAAAAAAATATACAAAGAAACACACCACACACACACACACACACACACACACACACCTTCTTAAAAATGTTTCCGTTATTCCTCAGGAGTCACCAAATAGCAAACCCAAATGATTAGACTAACTCACCCAGATCACTAGTCAATTTAGAAAGAAGGAGGTCTTCAGAGTGAAGTAAGTGGACAGATTGAAGAACAAGGAGGGGGGTAATGTTTTCTGCAAGTAGCTCTTAGAAATCCTGTTCACAGCCTGGAACTGCATAAATTTTCTCTGCATATGTTATTGCTACCTTGGGGGCCATGATAGCATATGCATTTTGGTTTTTTTCAAAAAATAGATATATGTACATGAATATGTGTGTTTAATGCATAAATATTATGATGATTTTTCTTCCATGGGACTCCCTGGTCCCTTCAGACTGTACTATAGTATATACAGTAAATAAACAGTAATCCATTGAGAATGCATATATTTTTTTAAGAAAATACAATGTAGGGTTGAAGGGGGGCTGAATATTATTGCCCAATTTAGAATATCTCAGAAGTGAAAAATCATCAAGCAAAATAAACTCAGCAAGACAATATACACATTTGGGGGCAACTCTGACTCCAGCAGAAGAATAAATACTAATATATAAACTGGAACACAGAATCTTGGAAAAGCAAGGGATTCACAGTTAATTAAGCATTGGTGTGACAGCTAAAAAAGTTAAAAAAGTAAACTAACGTATTGTTACAATGCCTTACGTAATATGCTTAGAAGAAAATGTAACTGCTGGTCAGGTGATTTTAATAAAACCAGTAAGTTTAGTTTCTCAAACACCTGTAGGTTATTACTGTAAAAAGAATGCTATTATTTGAATATAAATTTAGTCCTTGATGTGTTTTGATTTTTCACAAAAAGATATATGTTCAGTGTACTTAGTCTTACTATTCTGTGTATACACGATAGAACAGGATGATAAAAGCAAATGATTGTAATATATTTGGTTTCTCAGCAAGTTTCCTCAAACACGGACTGACAAATCTAATATGAATCCCAGAAATTCAGTTACTTCTAAGCTTCAGTACTCTGGAATACATAAAATAAATATATGATCAATGAAATGAAATATGACAAAATGTTTCATATTGATGTTTTCTTCTTTCAAAAAATGCCTTTTTGGTTAATGCCCCAAGTCACTTTTTCCATACATTTTCTTTTTCACAATGTATAGATTTCCTAGTTCTGATCTCAAGTTCAGGGAGTCTGGGGAGAAGTGGGAGATTTCTTCAAACCAGGGCTGTTCCCCAGCCTTTCACATGAGAAAATTGTTAGGAGCATTAAAGTATTTCTGACTATGCCGCATTCCTTTGTTCAGAGTGAGTTTTGGGAACACATCCTTTTCTCATTATATTTCCATAAAATATATTTGATCTATTCTATTCTTAGAATACCTCTGATGTGGTCTGTGAGTGGAGCACAGTATAAAAATATTTCTTTTTTATATGAGACAAAATGTTTCCATTTCTTAGACACATAAAAAAAATTCACTATATAGCACTCTAAGAAAGTAAAACTTGTCCGATACATTTTCGTAGTGCTCAAAACAGACCACAGCGGCCCCCTCTTCCTCTATTGTAGTTCGGAACCTCACCCAAGGCACGGAGCCCTCTGCAGAACAAAAGGAAATCGGGAAGAAAAGAGGAGCCAAGAGAACCAAGAAAGATCCTGGATAATCCGATGAAGAAAGCAAATTTATATTTAGAAGAAATAAAATAAGTTAACCTTCTTCCTTTAAGACTAAATGAGCTCAACTAAATTTGTATTAGGAACTAAAACATTTTCAAAAATTCTAGGTTTAATGTGAACAGTTAACATGTCCAACTGGTGGTGAATAGTTGAAATGTTTGCTTGGTTAATTCAATTTAGAAACCACTAGAATCCAAACAAGTCTTTCTTTCCTGCAGTTTTCTACCACACTCCCTGGGTCCACAGCACCAGGCCACACATCTACAACATAGCCTGGTTAGGGCTGTTGATCATTCCAGGAGCAAGCAATTCTTTTTGAGAACATTTTCTTCAAATACTTGTCTTTGGCATTCCTTTCTAAGAGAACAACTATCTAAATCTAGTTTGCCAGGGTCCATTAAAAACTAAAAGTTAATCCTGAAGGACTTCCACCCCACAAACTCACTCCAAAACCAAAGATATAGAATAAAAAAAAAACAGAATAAATCTATCGCTAACTCTCTTTGATTGCTCACATGGTTGCACAGTTTCCATCTTTATGGTAAATATAAGGTCTATGAGGGCAAGAATTTGGTGTCTCCAACCACAATACCCAGCACGTCTAGATCAGTGCATGGTACACAGTAGTTACTCAATAAATATTTGCCAAAAAAATGAATAAATGAATTAATTATTTGGGAAACTGAACCTCATTCTCTATTCCCTTTATTGCTGAAAGGAAAATATACAAAGTGACAATAATTGGTCCAGTTAAAGTAAGAACTGGCCGATTATCCAAGAAGATCGTATCTTTCCCAGATGAGATCATTGACTGCGTATTTGGGAAACAAAGTCTCCTTGCAAAAGGTACTATGATTGCAAAAGTTACAGACATATCTGACTTCTTTTCATAAAACATAGTGCAATGTTCCAAAAATTATAAATATTTCTGTACTAGAGTAAAATAGTGAATATTGCTACAGTTTAAGCTTTCATATCATTTCCACAGTATCATAGATTTTTTTTACGTTTATTTATTTATTTTGAGAGGCAGAGAGAGCACACATGTGCACAAGCAGGGGAGGGGCAGAGAGAAGGAGAGACAGAATCCCGAGCATGTTCCATCCCATCGCCATCAGCGCAAAGCCCAATGCAGGCTTGAGCCCATGAACCATGAGATCATGACCAAAGCCAAGATCAAGAGTCAGACGCTTAACCAACTGAGGCCCTCCCGCATCCTACAGTATCATAGATTTAACACATCTGGTATTACTAGTATTGATTTGGACCAAAAGAAGCCAACATATGTACAGTGAATTCTGCTAAATTGAAGTATATGCAAAACCATACAATAAGACAACAGACTTATGATGAAAATAGTGTTGGGGCATGACACCCGAAAATTTTATCAGGAACTCATAGAAATCTAATGAAAAGGGTAGCACAGTTCTACACATGACAAATGATGCATAAATACTACAGTAACTGTCAATTTACCTTGAAAAAGACCTGAAGTTTGCTTGTGGAAGTGAGTCTCAGAAGGGTTGAGCTCATGTCTTACTGGGAAGAGGTGAAAGAAGGGCTACATGGAATGACATAGAACATTTTAACACTAGAAGCGGAAGGGCGTGGCTCCTGCCACATGCAGTGGACAAGGTGGCTGGTAGATGTGAGAGATGTGTATGTGTGTGCATTGCACATATTCCTAAACAGCTTGATTTTGCTGCTTGCAGTTTTCCCTGTTTACTCCCCTTATATTTCTCATAGACAAAATCACGCATAAGCAAGTACAAAATTTGCATTATGCAAATTGTTCCCAATATATTAATCACATTGGAACAAATTCGTGTTTTCAAATATATTTTTTTTTGATTTTTATTTTACAGAGAGAGAGAGCATGGGAGAGGGGCAAAGGGAGAGAGAGAGAGAGAGAGAGAGAGAGAGAGAGAGAGAGAATCTCAAGCAGACTCCACGCTGTCAGCTCAAAGCCGGACCGGGGGCTCAGACTCACAAACCGTAAGATCATGACCTGAGCCAAAATCAAGAGTCGGCCGCTTAAGTGACTGAGCCACCCAGATGCCCCACAAATTCATGTTTTCAAAATCCAACAGAATGAAAGAGAAACTATGACATAAATCTCAGCCTATTGAACATAGGACTATCTCAACACAGTTCACATTTGACTCTGATACCCTAAATAAGATATACTTTAGATTTTAAACTCCTTAGAGCAACATATATTCAGCAGTGTATCCAAGAGACCTTTCTCCAACTATATTTAGTATAATTAGATTAAGTAAATATTGTTTGGTAAAAAAGCCAATCATGTAGTCTTTGACTGCTAAGGGAGCAGAAGCAAAGTGTACAAAGTACAGTATAAAACAAAGACACTGTAAGGTCATTGGAGTTTTAAGTGGAGTTTGGACCTTGAGACCTCAAAACTGATATGCACACATAATGCATTTAATAAATTACACCACAGCTCTGTATGTAATTAAAAAAAATAGGTGATGTTAAATCCCCACCATTCTACATAATATTGAAATTTACTAAATCTTAATTTTGAAATTCTTTTGAAAGTTGATTAACATAGACTGATATTTTGCTTTTCTGCTTGCTATAAGTTAAATGGATATATAGATCTTTACCTACAGTTTCACATTCTGATTATTTGGGCTGACAGATCTGCAGAAGGGATTGCACAAGAATTAACTATATTCATGCCTCCAATATATGAATCATTATTCAAAATCACACCCAGTATATTGTTTCAAAACCTACTCCTCCTTTTATGTTACCTATTTTAGTTAATTATGCCATTCTCCACTATTATTGAAAAGATGAAAATCTCTTTTCTCTTTCTTCCATCCTAACCACTGTTTCTTCCATTTTCACAGAAAATGTATTTACTAATTTAAATAGAAAGCATCTGCTTGTACCTCACCCTGAACAGTTGACAAAAAAGAAAGATGCTGTTGGGGCACATGGGTGGCTCAGTCGACTAAGCATATGACTCTTCGTGTCAGCTCGAGTTTCTCAGGGTTTGTGAGTTCAAGCCCCACATCAGGCCCTGTGCTGACGGTGTGAAGCCTGCTTGGGATTCTCTTCTCCCTCTCTCTCTGACCCTTCCCCACTCAACCTTTCTCTTTCAATAATAAAAAAATAAACAAATAAACATTTTAAAACTTAAAAAAATGAGGGGCGCCTGGGTGGCGCAGTCGGTTAAGCGTCCGACTTCAGCCAGGTCGCGATCTCGAGGTCCGTGAGTTCGAGCCCCGCGTCGGGCTCTGGGCTGATGGCTGGGAGCCTGGAGCCGGTTTCCAATTCTGTGTCTCCCTCTCTCTCTGCCCCTCCCCCGTTCATGCTCTGTCTCTCTCTGTCCCAAAAATAAATAAACATTGAAAAAAAAATTAAAAAAAAAAAACTTAAAAAAATGATGCTATCTAATTGAGACAAAATAAATTTTATCTATATGCATACAAAAGAAATATCAACCGAAAGAAAAATTCAGAGATGCCAAATTAAAGAATGCAAGGATAGGAAAGGTACTTGTAATCAGAAATCCCAATATTTCATAGGAAATACCTTTGAAATCAGTTTAGGCAATAATTCTTTAAATAGATTATTTAATCTGAAAAATTATGAACACAGTTCAAATGAGGTGGTAATAGATCAGTAAAATCGTTGATGTTTTCATTTTTCTTTATGCTCAGAGACTTCTTTTTCTAGTTATATGTGATATTAAGTCTTTAAGTACGAGAAACTGTGCAGTTTTGCCCAATTCAGAGCTTACCAGATTCCTCTTAGTAGATGTTAAAGAAGTGTTATGCTGACACAATTGTGTAGAAATTAATAGAATAAGTAAATATTTAATTCTTTAGAATTTCTATTTTTTACAAAAAGGGAGGAAGTAAAGTTGGTACTTCACCATGGTAAAATTTGTTTCCCCAACTTCAGTTATTTTTACCTCCCCTCTCATGTTTACTTCAAACCCACAGACCACCGTGTATTATTTTCACAATTGTTTCCATATCTGCACATTAGCCATCTTGTTATTGACTTAATGTTTTTAACTATTGGTTCTTAAACAAATAGATTCTAGAAGTAAACTTCATATGACTATGACAATGGAAAACCAGAATAAGACCTTAAATAAAGAGGGTCATTGTAAAATTTGTCCCAATGAAACCCAAAAACTTTTTAAAATTCCATCTAGATGGCCAACAGACACAGGAAAAGATGCTCAACGTCGCTCTTCATCAGGGAAATACAAATAAAAACCACAGTCAGATATCACCTCATGCCAATCAGAGTAGCTAAAATGAACAAATCAGGAGACTTTAGATGCTGGTGAGGATGTGGACAAACGGGAACCCTCTTGCACTGTTAGTGGGAATGCAAACTGGTGCAGCCACTCTGGAAAACAGTGTGGAGGTTCCTCAAAAAATTAAAAATAGATCTACCCTATGGCCCAGCAATAGCACTGCTAGGAATTGACCCAAGGGATACAGGAGTGCTGAGGCATAGGGGCACTTGTACCCCAATGTTTATAGCAGCACTTTCAACAATAGCCAAATTATGGAAAGAGCCTAAATGCCCATCAACTGATGAATGGATAAAGAAATTTTGGTTTATATATACAATGGAATACTACATGGCAATGAGAAAGAATGAATTATGGCCTTTTGTAGCAACGTGGATGGAACTGGAGAGTGTTATGCTAAGTGAAATAAGTCATACAGAGAAAGACAGATACCATATGTTTTCACTTTTATGTGGATCCTGAGAACCGTAACAGAAGACCATGGGGGAGGGGAAGAAAAAAAAAAAACAAAATGGTTAGAGAGGGAGGGAGCCAAAACATAAGAGACTCTTAAAAACTGAGAACAAACTGAGGGCTGATGGGGGATGGGAGGGGGGAGGGCGGGTGATGGGTTTTGAGGAGGGCACCTGTTGGTATGAGCACTGGGTGTTGTATGGAAACCAATTTGACAATAAATTTCGTATTTGAAAATAAATAAATAAATAAACAAACAAAATAACAAAATAAAATAAAATAAAATAAAATAAAATAAAATAAAATAAAATTCCGTCTAGAAATGGTGACTATCTAGAATAGCCTAGAGCCTGAGTCCTGATTGCTCTTTATTTTCTTTTAAAGAAGAAATTTGCAATTGCTAGATAGGAGTTAAAAATATACAATTAAAGGGGCAGCTGGGTGGTCAGTCGGTTAGGTGACCGACTCTTGATTTTGGCTCAGGTCATGATCTCATAGTTCACGGGTTCAGGCTCTGCGCTGACAGCAGGCTCTGTGGTGACAGCGTGGGACCTGCTTTGGATTCTCTCTCCCTCTCTCTCTGTCCCTCCCCTGCTCATACTCCCTCTCTCCCTCTCTCTCTCTCAAAAATAAATTTAAAAAACTTATATATATATATATATATATATATATATATATATATGTGTGTGTGTGTGTGTATGTATATATACATTTATATATACAATTGTATATACAAAATATATATAAATGTGTATACATATATATACAATTAAAGACACAGTAGCACCAGATAATTTTTTCTTCTGTAATCAAAAGGAATGAAAGAAAATTGAAAAGAGATGAATTTTCTCTCATTGTGATTCATTAGTATTTAAGGTAATATTCACATCACACCTAAAATCATGTCACGATTGTCAGTGGTGCACATTCCAAATTTGGAAAATCACTAGTATACTGTAAAGAATATACTACCCCAGGTAGCAGATACTGATTTGAGGATCAACTCTCTCCACCTCATTTGAGACCATAGGCAAGCACTATGGTTTCTATGGGCTTCAAATTTCTGAATAAAATTGGGGATTTGGATTTTGTATCAAACAGGGTAGTCTAGGCAATGCTGTGAAAACAAATCACCACCTAATCTCACTGGCTATGTTGGTGTTTGTTGGTTGGATTTGTAGTTGTTGCTCAAACAACAAATTTATGTTTCCTTTCCTCCTCTAGTTATGTGCCAGTCAGCTGGGGTCACTTTCTTACCACTATCTGGAACATCACTGGTTACACTGACAAAAGGAAATCATGCCCAGCCTCTTAAAGTTTTTGTCCAGGCATAACATTTCAATCTGACCTTCTGCTGTGGTCTGAGAAGGTGAAAGTGTGAAGGTATTTGTGAACAGTCATGGTAATGTCCATCAACTTAATGTTCTGTGAAGTTCTTTGTATTGATTAAACTCTATAGTTATTGTAAAAAGGGAACACTTTGCATTTAGTGTATGAGATTTCTGAAATTTGTTGGATTGCTTAGTTTGGAAGCTTTTTAATTTAACATTGATATTATAGTAATGGGCCACATTTTATTTTTCAAAATCTATTAATCATGGTAAAACTCTCAGGAGATGAAAATTTGATATAGGGGCGCCTGGGTGGCTCAGTCGGTTAAGCATCCGACTTTGGCTCAGGTCATGATCTCGCAGTTTGTGGGCTCAAGCCCCACGTCGGGCTCTGTGCTGACAGCTCAGAGCCTGGAGCCTGCTTCAGATTCTGTGTCTCCCTCTCGTTCTGTCCCTCCCCCACTCGCGTGCGTGCTCTCTCTCTCTCTCTCTCTCTGTCAAAAATAAACATTACCAAAAAAAATTGTTTTAAAAAAATGTGATATAAACTCTCCAACAAGGATTTTAATGATTAAAAGTGAAGAAATGACTTTTTTTTGGTTTTGAATGCTATTTAGATAACACAAAAACACATGACTCAAATCATTTTGATGGTAGTAGGAATTGTGCAGAATAAAAGAAAATAAATGTGTTTAAAAATGTTAGGAAAGTTTTATATTCGTTAAATAGCCAGGGTCTGAGGTTAGCGGAAAAACATGGTATGATCTCTATTAATGTGCCCTCATTCTAAATGTACAGGCTCACATGTCAGCCATGGACTTGCCATGCCTGGTTAGATTTGTCTTCTTCAGTTACCACTCAGTTACTAACATAACCAGGCTCAGCGCCTCCTCCCCAGCATGGCTTGGCCGTCACATGTAAAAGTGATCTGGTTTGTTTAAACAGAATATTTTCTTACTGTTCTCTTTGCTATTATATATCAGAGCAGAAAGCTTTGAGTTAATAAACCAACATTTCACCACTGCCCACATGTCAAAATAGGTCATAGAACCTTCAAGGGAACATCAAATCAAAAAATCGATAATATCACCGTAGCTCGTGCCATACACTCTGCCTTTTGGTCCATCGCCAATATATTCTGTCTTCTGTTAGTCTCATATTCTCTGAGTATTGGTCTTCTCTCTCCAAGTTGATTAAAAATGTCTTTAGCACAGAAACCAAGCGGTGCGTTTCTTTGGGATCAACCACAATACCTTAAACAGTGGTAAGCCCATAGTTAAGTCCCTAAGACTTTTTTTTTCTTTCTTTTTTTTTTTTTTCTGGTGACACCTATTTAAAACACAGGGAAGACAGAGGCCTTTTAGTTCTTCATTTGAAAAAGTATGTTTGAGGAACTACCACACACAGTCTGGACTGTGTAAAGTTTGGGTAAATGACAGAAAACAAGCTACAAACACTAGAGCAGCGGTTCCGGTCAGGGTCAGTTTTGTCTCCTCGGGTACATTTGGCAATGTCTGGACATAGTTTTGGTTGTCACAACTGAGGTGGGGGCGCTGCTGGCATCTAGTGGGAAGAGGCAAAGAATGTTGCTAAACATCTTACAGAACACAGGACAGCCCCTGCAACAATTATCCAGCTCAGAATGGCAATTGTGCCCAAGTAAAGAAACTTTGGCTGCAGTAGGGTAGTGGGGGAGTCAGAGAGTGAAAAACAATTTTAAAACAAACTTGCTAATAATAATACTGCCATTCCCCAAAGTTTTTAATGGCAATAATTTCAATATTTGTGTCTCATTAAATAATAGAACCCTGATAAGGACAACTCCAGATGCAGACACATGACAGAAACTGTATAAAGGACTTAGTGAGAAGACTTTTGTGGATGGGGGTATAAACGGTTGTTTCCATTATGTCCTTAGAATAGAATTAGCATCTTCTTCATTAACGGAAAAAAAAATAATAGTAGGTGACGTTAAGTTTAGGAAAGCTATGTTTATCCTACAATTGTATTTCTGAAACCCTGATAACTGTGGCCACTCCACAGCTTGGGATGTAGTTAAGATTGGCTAAGATTCAAATTCTCTTTGCTCAAGGGTCTTGAGAAGAAAAATAATCCCCTATGTAATAGTAAATATAATACGATACTAACATTTCATTGAGTAAGCAATATCCACTTCACGTACAGAGACGTTTTAACCAGATAAAGTTGAATTATAGTAGGGCAGAATCATGGGAACTTTGCAGCCTGACCGTCTTGCCTGCCCTCCAAACTTTAGTTTCAAAATGCTGGGATCAGTAGTTTCATACAAACTCACATTTGTTTGACAGTAAAGATGTCCACTACTAGAGGTCTAGCCTAGAGTTGGGGAATGTCCTGTGCATGACCTAACTGTATCTAACCTGTGGGGCAAGTGCCAAAAGGTAATGCCCTATAATGTCTATTACTGCAAAACTTCATTAAAATGTTGACTCTTGTCCACCGGAGCTTCAGAGAAGTACAGCAATAAAAAGTTTCAAGGATATCCATCCTACCTTCTTTCCTACACGAGAGCTGCTAAGAAACCTATTTATGGCTGAATGGTAGTGTCTATTTCTCCCCCCCCTTCACCTCCCTCACCTCTTTTTTCAAGTGTCTTGGAAAGTATAGACAGATGGCACAATCTTCTCTTTGTATCTTTAATTTTCTACCTCACCTAGAGTAGAACTAGCAAACTCCTCATCACTCTGTCTTTATAGTTGTTGAACTGTTATTTCATACGACCCTTTTTTTGTTCTTCAGTTATATGTCTCTTTCATTCAGCTGACTATTCTTAAGAACCAAACAGATCCTGGGGCGCCTGGGTGGCTCAGTCGGCTAAGCGTCCGACTTCAGCTCAGGTCATGATCTCACAGTTCGTGGGTTCGAGCCCCGTGTCAGGCTCTGTGCTGACAGCTCAGAGCCTGGAGCCTGTTTCAGATTCTGTGTCTCCCTCTCTCTCTGACCCTCCCCCGTTCATGCTCTATCTCTCTCTGTCTCAAAAATAAATAAACGTTAAAAATTTTTTTTTTTTAAAAAAAAGAACCAAACAGATCCTTTCCTTGTTTTGGTAATCGAATTCTTTTACATTTCATTTTAAAAGTTCATACATTTATTCGCTCGATTTGTTAACATATAATTACTGAATACCTGCCGTATTCCTGGTTCATGTTAGGAACTAGGAACACGATAATTAAAACATACATTGCTTCTATCCTCACATGTCTTTGGAGAAGACGGATAAGTAACCTGTCAATGATATCCCAGTGTTATAAGCTCTTTGACAGCGTGAGTACAGTTCTATGAGAGAAAACCAGGAGAGGCAACTAAACTGGTCCTATACAAGCTAAGTCTTGAGGGTAATCTGCTGGCGGTTTTAACATCTAGGCTCAAATGTGAGGGATTAGGCAAAATTAGAAGAGTGGTCATTCCAAGAGGCAATAGAAGAGTGGTCATTCCAAGTGGGGTAAACAGTATACAGACAGTGGCATGATCAGATGTGTATTTTCAAAATATCACTCTTTTTCATACAATACTCCAGTGAGGGCAGGATTGGAGACTGTGAGACCAACCAGAAGCATAGTGTGGTTGTCCCTTTAAGAGTGACACCATCTTGCTATAGATGAGAGAAAGAAGAAATTGAAAGAGATGAACGTAATTATTGTTAGTTGGGGATAAGAGTGGGAGAGGTGAGGTTCACATCAAGGTCTCTGACTTGGTCAATTAGTAGACGCCGGTACAATTCCTTGAGCTGGAGATCACAGAAAAAGGGAGCAGAGACACAGATGTTTGAGGGGAGAAAGAATGGGATGCATTTAATTTTAGCTGCATTTTGTTTGAGTTACTTACCTAGGGGATATCTTCATGGGTGTGCAGTTGGCTATAAGAGTCTGAAACACAGGAACAAAGCAAGTGTGGTAAATAAACTTTGGAGATAAGATTTTTTTCCTTAATGGAATGAATATATCGTGTATATGTATTAAGGTAATCATCCCCAATATAGATCCAGAAGTAAAGGATCTCTGGTCGAGTTCTTTATAAGTATCATCAAAGGCTTTGAACATTTTCTCCTAATCACCATACACCTGCATTCCTTATTGGTGTCTCTGTCGAAAGGTTGAAGCAAATTAATTTTATTAATCTCTTATACTTGCACAGGCCTTCATGATTTAGTAAAGTTCTTTCCCATACAGTTCTGGACAAAGTCTCAGGTCTGTGAGCTGGCGTTGGAGAAGCAGCCTAGGGCCAGGAAACCAGGAAAGAACCACAGACCAGGAGTTCTAATGAGGTTGCTGCAACTATTTATTCTGGGGTCACAGCCAGTGTTCAGAACCAGAAGTCACAGAGTTAACCAAGCCAAGGCCCAAGATCCAAGCCAAGAGTCAGAGCCAAGGCTATGGGCAAAGCCAAGAAGCAGTCACAGGATTAGCACATCGGAACAAGCCCCAGAACTGCTGTTGAACCCATAGTCCTCCCTCAGGCCCCGTGTCCTTTGGAGGCATCCTCTTGCCACGCACTGGCACTCTCAGAGGAATCCCGTGGCTGAAATGGGAATGGGACAACTGAGGATTTCCCCTGCTTTTATAGGAGCTTCGCTTTGGAGAATACATCCAATATCCCACCAAAAGCATCTTAGCTACCTTCTGCACATTCTTTTAAGACAGGTAAGGTTGTTCAAAACAAAACAAAAACTTTGAGTATTGTTTATGAATTTATTAAAATTCCTGGATGCAAAAAAAAAAAAACCACAACCACATTATTTTATATTATTTTAAAATCAACAGGAGAAAATAATCCAAATTTGGTTGGATTTCTTTCCGAGAATCTTAAAAACAGAAAGTTCCAAATTCTAGTTTCAATAATTTCCCATGACATCCTATGATAGGTTTTCCTTTATTTGTCCTCTTCTGAAGAACTTGTGTCATAATCCCTAGATTATTTCCTTTATCTCTCTTTCAGCTTTGATGTAGCCAAAAGACCCTAAGATCCACACAGGTAAGAAACCCAAACTTCTTCTAGACCGGTATCCTCAGAAATAAACTTGGCAAAATAGATTTGTCTTTTTAAATATAATTTTAAATAGATATGGGGCGCCTGGGTGGCTCATCGGGGTGAGTGTCCAGCTCTTGGTTTCGGCTCAGGTCATGATCTCATGGCTTTGTGGGTTCAAGCCCCGCATCGGGCTCTGTTGGCAATGCAGAGCCTGCTTGGGATAGTCTCTCTCTCCTCTCTCTCTCTGCCCCCCTCATACTTGCACTGTCTCTGCCTCTTTCCAAATAAATAAATAAGTAAACTTTAAAAATAAATAAGTAAATAGATAATACAGTCAGATGGTTCAACAATTTTAAACATAAATTTGAAAATTTACAGTGAAACTTCCACTCTCAGGTCACCTCCTCTGTTTAGTTGTACACCACTCACTGCCCACAAAGGTAATCCTCATCATTAATTTCAATTTATTTCTGTAGGGCTTTGTTATGCACATATAAGCACAAACAGATACATGTTCTCATTTCTCCTCCTTCTAAGTAAAACAGCACACTCAGCATATTGCTGTGAACCTTGCCCTTTTCCATGAAAGTAAGCACAGAAATTTCTCATTTCTTTTTAGACTTGTGTAGTATTCTATTGTATGGGTGTACCATAATTAATTTAATTTATTTTATTTAGCCTGGACAATAACATACACATGTATTTGTTTCTAGTCTTTTACTATAACAAATAATGCGGCCATGAAAAATATGCTGCTTACATCATTTTGCATATATACAAATAAGTATGTAGAAAAAAAAAGTGACCAGAAGCGAAATTGATGAATTAGGTACTTACATTTACAATTTTAGTAGATATAGCTAAGTAGCGTTCTATAGCGTCATACTAATTTTCACTTCCCTGCAGCCTCACCAACAAACTTTTAGACTTTTGCCAATCTGTAACTGAAAAGCTCTGCTCCCTGATACCGTTTAATTAGTTTTTCCCTTATTGTGGGTGTTCTTGAGAGTCTTTTCATATATTTAAGAGTCAAATGTGTGTTTCATTTTCACAACCTTTGTCCACATTTAAATTGTTGGCATTTTTTAATCATTGATTTCAAGAACTTTTTTCAATTGAGGTATAATTGACATATAACATATTAGTTGCAGGTGTACAAGATAATTCAATAAATGATCACCACAATAAGTCTAGTTAACATCAATCACTGCATAGAGTTACGTTATTTTTGTGACGAGAATTTTTAAGATCTAGAATATGTTTATGACTTTAGCCTTTTTTCTACACTGTGAGTTGCTAGTACTTTTCCCAGAATTTTATCTTTTGGTTTTTTTGTATGTTATTTTTGACTGCACACAAATTTTAAAAATTTTATGTGTCAAATTTATTAATTTGTTTTTGGCTTCTGAAATAAAATAGGAATAAAAGTATACCTTAACATGATAAAAAAACAAAATATCTATTTCTTCTCCCAATCTAGCATTGTATTTTTTTGGAACACACCAGGCATGGGAACGAAAAAAGAATGCCCAGTATCACCACTATGATTAAAACTGTATGGGGCGCCTGGGTGGCGCAGTCGGTTAAGCGTCCGACTTCAGCCAGGTCACGATCTCGCTGTCCGGGAGTTCGAGCCCCGCGTCGGGCTCTGGGCTGATGGCTCAGAGCCTGGAGCCTGTTTCCGATTCTGTGTCTCCCTCTCTCTCTGCCCCTCCCCTGTTCATGCTCTGTCTCTCTCTGTCCCAAAAATAAATAAACGTTGAAAAAAAAAATTAAAAAAAAAATAAATAAAAAAAAAACTGTATGAAATGTACTGACCAACAAAATTTAAAAAAGAATGTAAATGAAAGTATGTCTTTAACATACCTAGGCATAAGCAAAAAAAATTTTCCAATACTTATATGAAGAAAGATTGTAAATGCTACTGAATGACAAAAACAAAAACAAAAACAAAAACAAAAACTTTTCTTGGACTGAGGAACCAACAACATAAAGATGCCAATTTGCTTTAAATTCAATAATATGGTTTCTCTATAACCCTCCCCAAAATAACAGCTGGGTGTTTTTGTGTTTGTTTTGTTTGGTTGGTTTGTTTTGGTTTTGGTTTTCTTGTTTTGTTTTAAGAACTAGACAAGATAGACGCACCTGGGTGGCTCAGTCAATTAAGCATCTGACTTTGGCTCAGGTCATGATCTCACAGTTCAGGAGTTCCAGCCCTACATCAGACTCTGTGTTGACAGCACAGAGGCTGGAGCCTGCTTCGGATTCTGTGTAACTGCCCCCTGCCCCTGTTCACACTCTGTCTCTCTTCTCTCAAAAATAAATAAACATTAAATTTTTTTTTTTAAAAAATAACTAGACAAGATAACTATAATATCCATATGAAAAAGTACATAAGAATATCCAGGAAAACTTTGATACAGAAGATCAAATAAATTAGCTTTACAATATATGAAAACGCATTCTAAATCCTCAACGATGAAAAGACTATGTTAGTATCATATGAATACTAACAGAGTAGTAAAATATTATAGTAAACCAAAAATAGATCTAATATGTACAGAAAAGTAGCTTAGGATAAAGAAGTCATCTCAAATCAGTGGATAAAAATGAACTATTCCATAAAAGCTGCTGGATATACCTAGCTAGTCATATAAAGCCAATTATATGTATATATATATATATGTATGTGTATATGTATGTGTATGTGTATATGTATATGTGTATGTATATATGTAAATATCTATTATTCATACATTCCAAGCAGCAAGTAAATTCAAAATGCAACAAAGGAAGAGGAGGAGGAGGAGGAGGTGGAGAAAGAAAGAAAGAAAGAAAGAAAGAAAGAAAGAAAGAAAGAAAGAAAGAAAGAAATGAAGGAAGAAGGGAAGGAAAGGGGGAAGACTATGACACTAAAAAGACACTGTGAGTTATTTTACAACCTTGAAATGGAAAAGACTTCTATCTATGAAACAAATACATATTTAGATATTTTTTAGAAGTTTCTGTACAATTCTAAAATCTTTGGGAGGATTTTTTTCTTACATAATGTCAGCTGGTGTTAAACCCTCAGCACACATTTTTGAGAAAAATATGAGTAATCTCTTTCTTTCAAGTAGAAAGATATATACCAAAATATCAAAGGACTATAAACACAGGGAATAAGATTTTAAAGGGTCTCTGGTTGAAATGCAGAAAAAAAAATTCAAGTGATCTTTCAAGTTAAGTATGTTAAGCTCTTGTATATTCTTAAAAGAACATGAATGATAGTGGTTTATAGTTAGAAGATACATGTTTAAGATTCTATTCTCTTTCATACCAACCATTTGACCTTGGAAAAATTACTTAATATTTCTGAAATTTAATTTTCTTTTTTTTAAAGTTTCTTTACTTATTTTGAGAGAGAGAGAGAGAGAACAAGAGCAGGGGAGGGACAGAGAGAGGGAAAGAGATAATCCCAAGCAAACTCCACGCTGTCAGCAAGGAGCCCCACATGGGGTTTGAAATCATGAACCTTCAGAACATGGCCTGAACCAAAATCAAGAGTCAGATGCTCAACCAACTGAGCCACCCAGGCACCCCTGAAATTTAGTTTTCTAATTAACAAAAGGGGTTAATGAAAGAATTCCTGTCAACCTCCCCAACTTATTGTTTTGATCAAATAATCTAATCTGAAAATATTCCATAATCTGTAAAAACTATATAAATATTTGTTACTTAATATGTTATATTTTTAAGCACAACAGATGTATATCTATTTTAATATAAGAAATTCTGAATATTCAGGTATATGGAGATGCTGTCTAGAGCATCCTAGGAGTCTTGCAATTTATAGGATACAAGTTAGAATAAGTTTATCACTGGCTATGAAACTCCACTTTAATGAATGATTTGAGCCTTATTATTTAGAACTAAATAGGAAGAATATGTAGAAAAATCATTACTCCAAACGGCATGCTATACCTGCCAGAGGCCAATTCATAGAAGCAATAGTACCTCTCATGAGGAATTATGGCAAAGGCAAATAAATACGCGATGCCCATCACCGAAGCCAGTGTACGGGGCAGAGCACTCAGTAGTCTTGGCAAGGGCACCTGAGCTCCAGAAGAAGAAAGGAAGGAAGCATCTCTTCTCATTCTGAACTGCCACCCCAGTATCCGAGCCTTTCTATCAAGGGTCACGCTAATGGCAAAACAGGAAACGATGGCCTCTTCTTCCCTCTGGGTTTTTCTAACACAGAGGATGGAAGATTTAGAAACAATGTGTGGGCTGGCTGGGTGGCTCAGACAGTTAAGCGCCCGACTTCAGCTCAAGTGGTGATCTCACAGTTCGTGAGTTCTAGCCCTACATCAGGCTCTGTGCTGACAGCTCGGATCCTGGAGCCTGTGACCCAGATTCTGTGTCTCCCTCTCTCTCTGCCCCTCCCCCCATCACATTCTGTCTCTCCCTCTCTCTCAAAAATAATAAACATTAAAAAAATTTAAATAAAATAAACAATGTGTGACTTGTATTTCTGACAAGAAAAATTTTTTTTTATTTTTATTTATGTTTATTTGTAAACTTTTTTTTATTTTGAGGGAGTGAGGGAGGGAGAGAGAGAGAGAGAGAGAGAGAGAGAGAGAGCTCTGTCACAGAGAGAACTGTCAGCACAGAGCCTGACTTGGGGCTTAAACTCACAAACTGTGAGATCATTAACTGAGCTGAAATCAAGAGCCTGAGGTTTAACTGGCTGAGCCACCCAGGTGCCCTAGAAAAAATTGTTTTTAAATAAGGATGCTGGGAAGGGGGAGTGGCTTTGGTTTTGCTTAGAATTTTAACTCTAATAGGCAGGTAGGGCCAATTTGATCAAGGGTACAAATACCCAGATGGACTGTTAATTTTAGAAAAAACAAAACAAAACAAAAAAACATGACTCACTGAGAAGGATTAGTAATGAAAATGACTAATAATGAAAAGAGGTATATAGGTTGCTAGACATACAGTCTGTGAAGGACAGATAGTATATGTTGATCATAGTGTCTGTTCTCAAGAACAAAACAAGTTAAAAATTAAAAAAATAATAATAATAAAATAAAAATTTTCCCTTTCTCCCTCCCTTGTAAAGAAAGAAAATAGAAAAAGAAAATCTTCTGTGATCAAGAAAAATTTTTTGGCTAAAGTAGTCTGAATCCTTTCACCGTGTGTCTCAGTCTTCACATCACATAGCTTGTGCCTTTCTTCCTAGTCCACATTACTGATTTTAGAAAATTTTTCTCCCGTGTTTATTTGCCCAAAGATAGCCTTCATCAAATGCATTAATTGAGTAGCCATCAGCAAATGCTCTATGGGATTAAGCTTCTCTGGATACGCTGCACAGGTTGTTCATGCCTATCTTTCCACCTAGGAGGATAAGATGTAGCCCTGACCCGAGGGTTCTGCCTCTTGGTTCCACCCACCCCCAGGGGTACGCTGGAGTTGGCATGCACCACTTGCCAGAGTTGATTATGTACACCTCTTCCCGGCCCTGAAAACAGCAGCGTCATAGTAGTAGCTTGAAATTGGCTATGGCAGGAATATTTACACCACAGAATTAGCAAAAGCTGAAAGCTTTCTCCCTTCCACCTCAAGAAAGCCACTGTTAGTCATTTTCCAGCACACCAGACCATCTACTATGTTCTCTCCAGGAGACCACTGTTCTCTGACCAGTGTGATGAAAAGGGCATCTTAACCACATTTCGGTAGAATGATTTGCATCCTACTTGCAATACAAACTGAAAATGAGTGCCTACTCATACCAAAACACAGAAACCATATTGAGCCAGGTATAATACCACTTGACATCCCCCCAAAAGCAGGACCTTGAGCCGCTAACTATATAATCACTTCATGGCACTATTGGGAACCCATTCTTGACAGGCATTCATATTTCTTTCTGACACAAATTGACTCCAGTCTTTTTTGTAGGGAGTGGTTTGGATTTGCAAAACTTCCCCAGTGCGCTAAGATCACCAGGACTCAGGGGTAGCTTGCTCAGGCTGAAGGCGATTGGCTGAGTGAGTACAGCCAGATATGAGAAGGTAGCATAGTGTGACTATTTTCCATGCCCTATTATTTGCAGCAGAACAAAAGGTCAAATGGTAACTTTCAAGACTTAGAGTTGGAGCATGAGGAGATGGGGTGGCTGGGGGAAGAGGGGACCGCTGCTGTTCAGTGATCAGCTCATGAATCAGGAACCAGCACTCTGAGATAACAGCTTCCAGCAAATATGGTGGGTAGGATGGCCCCAAATACTTTCCCTCCCAGGTGTCTGGCAATTTGAAATCTTCTTTCAACAGTTGTCCCAGAGCATTGTCATGAACTGAATTTTGTCCCCCTGCAAATATATGTTGAAGCCCCCACTCCCAAGGTGACTATATTTGGAGATGAGGCCTTCAAGGAGATAATTAAGCTTAAATGAGGTCATAAGGAGGAAGCCCCAATCTGATAGAACTGGAGTCATAAGAAGAGGAAGAGACACAGGGATTTCTCCCTCTCTGCACATGCACGTGAGGACACAGTGATAAGGTGGTGTCTACAAGCCAGGAAAAGAAGCCTCACCAGGGACCTTGCCAGCAACTTGATCTTGGGCTTCCAGCCCCCAGAACCATGAGAAAATAAATTTCTGTTGTTTAAGCCACCCAGCGTGTGGTAGGCTGTCCCAGCAGCCCTCACAAACGAATACACTCTTGCTCCGCGTGTTTTACTGCTGCGTGGTTACCAGAGCATTCATCAGTGAATACAGTTACCTGTGAACCTAAATCAAAAATGAAATTGGAGAAGAAAGTCATGCCAATTTGTTTTCCCAAAACTTCAAGTGTATTTCAAATAAGGAATTATAAGGAAAAGTTTGCATATAATACTTCACTAGCCTATAGTTTTCAGCTTCTAAAGGCTTCATTCCCCAAATTAGAAACATAAAGATTAGAGGGACATTGAGTTACTGGTAGACAGTGACCCTAAGTGAGGCTACCTATTCTGCTCATGAGGCATAATTCTTCACTTAAGTCACCCAGCAACACCGTTATTTAGGAGAAAACACGAACACTTCCTGACCACTAGGTTATCATGTGGTCTACCAATGTCAGAGTCATCCAAATGTATGGTGAGCTCCTGCGATGCCCCCCTCAGACTCTGCACTCTGGAAGACCCTCAGCTGGAGCATGCCAGGCACTGCAGAGGAAATTGGAAAGAGAGCTTTACTGAATATTCTTCTTAGCCCTTCTATTTCTACCCTCTCCCCCTTTAAATCCTGCTCTGTGCCTTGGGAAGTGACCAAGGTAGATAGCATCAACAAACCGCCTTTTGCCCTCCAGCTTCCAGTTTACCAGCAGAGTCTGTCTAAGGACTACAGGAGAGTGAGGCTAAGGCATTTATTCCTCTGCCCCACCTTCCAGATCACTGAGGACGGACTGTGTTCCTCTATTGCAGACCACAGCTCCAGGGAGCAGCCCTCTCCATTAAGTACCCTTGCTGAGCTCTGTGACCTCTCTTTCTCCTAGCCTACATTGCAAAGAGTCCCCCTTCTTCCTGGTGACTGGGTACTACACAATCCTTGTTCATTTCTCTCAATACTGCCCACAGCTTTGTAAACAATCCCTTTATTAAGTCCTCCTGAATTAATCAATTTGAGTGAGCCATCTTTTTTTCTGCCAGGACTCTGACAGGTACTAGAGCCAGTGAAGGTCAAGTATGTGGCTGAGCCAAGTTACATTAAAGCAGCGACAATAACAAAAAAATAAACAAACTTCTGCACGACCCTATCCCAAATTACTATGCTCTAATACATTCCCAACCCTCAAGTCTTTGTGCTTAGTGTTTTCTCTTCTGAAGAGCTTTCTCCATTGTTCCTCACATGGTTAGCTCCATCTGATAATATCAGAGAGTCTTTTCTGTATAAAAAACAAAAAAAGTCCTTTTCTTTCCTTGTCATTGCTCTATTTCATTTCATTCTAACATTTATCAGAACCTGAATGTATCTTTATTTAGTTTATTGTTTCTCGCCCACTTCTATTCCACAGGCTCTAAGAGATTAAGGAACATGGCATTGTTATCACATCTCTCATGTCCACAACTGTCCGGGACATAGTAGGCTCTCAGTAATTACATACAACCACTTATCAGTAACTCCCCACTCCCTCTTTCTCTTCATCCACGCGAATACACACATCCACACACCTACTTCTGCGATTATTCAAACCCATTTTTGATAGCCAACTTCTACAGGATGCCTCAGATACTGCATTAATTGGATTATGTATAAAAGAATTTTTGAGGATACCACATGATTGCACTAAATCTAGGTCTTTGAGGCTCCCTAGAAATATCCTTGGACTAAGGCAATGAGCAATGAATTGCTATTAACATGAAGTGCTTCACTCCCGGGGAGGGACTTGGACACTGGGGAGAAATAGTCTCAATTGTTGACTTTTTTGGCCCATTTCTATTTCTTTAAATAAAAAGTGGTACATCAATGGAAAGTTTAAGGATAATGATGGAACATTTAATATTAAATGAAAGAAAAACCAAGGAGATGTGGATGAGATATGAAAGACTTTGAAGTCCACATGACGAGGGATTTGGTCTTTTGCCTTCCACCTAGAATACATAATTAAGATGGCTTTGGCTCCAATGGGGCACATGGGGACTATAGAAGGATTGAACATTTTAAGGATTTAGAACATGTCTACAGTTGTCTCTGCCTTAATTACATAAGGGGAAAGCTTTTATTTTAACTCTGTCCAAGGAAACCCTAGTCATGAAACTGTTTTTATTTGATGAAATGTTTACTCTCACAGGAAAGAGGCAGAGTGCACAGTTGATGAGACAATCCTGAAGTGGTTATACATGAGCAAAGGAAGAGATCCGAGGAATGGGCATGGAAAAGTTGCCAAGATTATCATGACATCAGGGTCAAAGATCAAATCCATGACCTTCCTGCAAATCTTGGGAAATAAATGTTTACAAAATACATGGCATAATCGTGAAACTTCTAAAGGGTATTCTCCAAACAGTCATATATTCCAAACTGCTAAATTGTACATCACAATGAATAAAATGTTAATGTTTCAAAGACTTTGAGAGCAAACATGCTCATCTATGCAGGTTTCAGCTATAGAAAAAACCCTTGTCCTAAATCAGCCGTGCATACCTTTTTTTGGCACAAATGTTGCTAAATAAATTGTTGTAGCCAGGCAGCTGAAAGATAAAGACAAACACTGAGAACAAAGCAAGGGACTAGAGCGAAGACGGACTTGATTCATGTTCTGAGGGTCCATGTCACTCCTAACTGCTATGGGATGTTTACTATTCATGAAGGACAGAGGGAGTGAACACTGATTATGAGCTCACTCAAAAGTCTCTCGCACCCAATAAATTGTGTTGCATTTAGGAGGTCTGATTGGGAACGGCTGACCATCCCATCAGTATGCCTCCTCTGAAAGTTCTAAAGAATCTTGCAAGGTCACAAATATTATTACTTGATCAATAAAAACCTCATTTTGGAATGGTAGATTGGTGAAGATAAATAATACATGCGCAGTTAATGACTACGGCAAAGGACTGGCATTCAACAGCCTTGAGGTCTAGAGTCAGTCTGTCTTGCTTTACTCTGAATTCCAGGACACTTAAGCTCTTTCCCTCAGTTCGTTGATTCAACTTCCTTTACCACCACGTTCCAGCCATTTTGCTAGAAGATGGGAGATACCAAAATTAATAAATTCACCGTACCATAAAAACTCTAGCCCAGTCACAGTAACATAAATTAATACCTACAGAATGGGAACCACTAGGGTTAACTGTGTAAGGAGTCACCAAGTTTTCAAGCTCAGTGAAAACAAAGGATTCATATATCCAAATCCCCTGTGTTGAGTTCATGGGAGATAGTACAAGCTAAACATTTTGTTTTTGCTCTTGATTTGTATTTATTGATTTCTCACATATGCTTGATCCTTTTGTGAGAACTGTTTTTATCCTTGTACAAATCTAGTTATACAGAAGACCAACTTGGATTTCCAAGAGGTGTAAGCTATACCATTTCTGCGGGAAATAAAATATGATTGAAGTTTACAGAGAACAACACACTTGTACAACTTTGTCCATTGCTATTATGGCGTGGCATTTAGAACTTCGTACTTCTTTCACTTAAATCCCTAACTATAAGTTCTCAGAAGATAAAAGTATAAGATTTACACTGATGGGTTAATAACACCTAGCACTGAAAATTAGACATACTGGATGCTCAAGAACAACTTTTCTGTAGAGTTGGATTCTCATGTGAACCTATATCCACCAGTGTAATCTCTGATTAAGTTGAAAGCAAGAAAAAGTGTTAAACTTCAAGAGAAGTTCAATGAGTATGGAAGGGGAAATTGATTACACATTAAGAAACAGAACAATAAAACTCGTGAACCATGTCTATGTGCACATCAGAGTCCTCAGTACCTAGAAGAGTGGCACCCTTGAAATATTTATTCAATGAGTTAATGAATTGATAGTCTCTATGACAAAATGGTGAACACAGAGGGTCTCAGATGTCAAGTAGTTTGGCCATGTGTCATGAGAGGAATCACATGATCTGTTTGGTCCAAATGACAATATGAAGTCATCCAGCCATCATTCACATATCTAGAACAGAAAGTGAGTGATGAGGGGAAGCAAATGGGGGGAAAGAATAAACTTCATGGAGAACTTATGCGTTAAGCATTATGCAAGCTCCTTTATACAAGAGGTCTTACTTAGTCCCTAAAACATCCTATAAATTAGATACTATTTATTCATTCTAAAGATTAAAAAAAACCTTAGAAATAAGAGCCACAAGCAGACCCATTCAAAAGAAAAAGGGAAAAGTAAAACACAGTGTTTTTCAGGTCAGGGACGTAAAGTATCAGAAATTAAATTATTGTTCAAAATGTTGATATATTAACACTTTTATTAAAAATAACAAAACGATGGGGGCCCTGGGTGGCTCAGTCAGTTGAGCCTCTGACTCTTGATCTTAGCTCAGGTCTGGATCTCAGGATCATGAGTTCAAGCCCCACACTGGGATCTGCTCTGGGCATGGAGCCCACTTAGAAAAAAAAAAAAAAAAAAAGAAGCAGCAGCAGCAGCAAAATGCTTACTTAAGAAGTGTATGTGTGTGTTTGCATACATATGCACATTTCCATTGGATGATAAAACTAAAGCACCCTTGGAAAAATATAATGAACAAATCCAGAAAACTGTTTTACCAAAACCTTCTATAAATGATCTCAGTTCTGTTTTGGAAGGAACTGCTCTCTAAGGAGAAATGAAATAAGTTTTAGTTTCAACATTCACTGTCTTTGTGTTGTTCATGAATAAATTGGGCTAATTGTTGGATGTGAGAAGTGATGGTTTTATGATGCATATTACTGCCCCCAAATTATTGGTTGCTAAATTCGTCATCTCTAGCCAACAAGTTAGGCTGAATCTAGAAGACAGAGATAATTCTTAATGTGGGGTCTCCTAAGCAATTTGCAGTCCCCACATGTATCTGCAACAGGTAACCCAGTTATTGAGCACACAAACTTGAAACGCTGAAGGAGTTTCATATATCACATAACATTTCAATATTCAATATGTATTTTCAGCATATCGCTTTCTGCATATAAAAAGCGACTAGCACATCATGCATTACATTGTCATACTAGTTCTGAAGAACAACGGCTTTCAATTTAAAGAATAAAACACCCTCCAGCTGAACAAAATTCTCACATTACAATATGTTTAAAAGAATCTATTCCAGTTGTGGTTGGTTGTCTATGAGAAATCTTTTTCATACGGGGAAAAAAATTGAACATTCCCATGTGAAACTCTTTCTTGCAAGTGGAAAAAAAAACGTACGTTGCATTTTATACAAACTAGGTGAATTCAAAATGATGGATCATTTCAAAAATATTCATTATACTATTTACTTACATAAATGTGGTTGTATAAAAAGTAAAAAAGGAATGCATTCACAATTGGTTTAAGTAATTTTCTCTTGGCAAACCACCATATAAAACAGGGGCGTCATGGCGCCACAGAATTCTGAATTGTGGTGGAGCATCATCAGTACACATGGCATTAATCTTTGTCTCGTTGCAGGAGACACCCTTGCTTGCATTAGCAAGCTGCCTCTTAAATGTAAGATGGTGTAATGTAACTCAGGTTTAAATAACACAATAAATAAGATCTATTTCTCTTTAGTCCTTCTTACCAGTCGCTTCCAAGCCCTCTTTGTTAAAGTGCTTCATTGTTTACAGATTTTAATGTAAATAACAACTGGGGGGGGGGGGTGGAATACTTTTCCAAAAGAGCCTGGTAAAGGAAGAAGCTCAAGATGGTAAGATCATTTTTTTTATTTAATATGTTAAGCAATTAAGACTTTAAAAAAAAAATCAACATATGTATGTGAACATAGCATAATTATTTACCCTACTTTCTTACTTGTCTTTTAGCAAACTGACAGTTCCAATATTTTGGAAATCTCACTGTTTTATATCACTTCATGCTCCCCATGACAAGGGGAACACTTAGCTGTCTTTAATGTCTTCTAATTAAATATTCAAAGCATTCTTAAAGTCTTCTTTTTCCAAATATAGATATATTTTAAAATAACAGACTTTTCCAAATGCATTTTTCTATTGAGCTGAGAGGCTTTCAGAAACTGTCCCCACTGAATATAATAACTATTTAAGGAAACAAGCTATTTATGTGGAAATATTAAGAGGGATGATTTTGATAACCCACACTCAAGGCCAAAATGAGGATCATTGGGACTTTTACTGAAGAAGTTAATGGAGGCCAGGCCATTGGCAAATGACCTTGAAATCCCTCGATGTAGCCTCAAATTGGCTTCAACACAAGCTTATTATTAATGCAGACAGCTAGTTTATACCATGAAAAGCACATGGTATCTCTCTTTGAAACCATAGCTGTCACTCAGGCACCCCCAGATAAAATGTGAGCATCTATGTGACAGCACTTTTACAAGTTTTTAAATAAATATCACAAATTTATTAGCCATACTTTATGTTAAGAAAATTAGACTTCATCTGCTTAATTGCAGCCTTACATATATGTTAATGAATTATTATATAAAGGTATTTAAATGAAACATATTACAATACTTTAATCGGATTCTAAATTGTATTTTCCTCTCTGATGTGTAATGCCCTAGAGACACATACCCAAAACCTTTTATTTTAGATATCTCAACATGTTAAAAGTGCTTTCCCTAATGTTTTTGAAAATTGATATGATATAGTTGAGAACTTACACACACACACACACTCACTCTGCCCAGTCAGAAAGGAACTGTTTGCCTGGTTTGCAGATATGAAATCATTAGGGACTGGCTTTTACTTTGGGAAATTTGAGTACCATGTATTGTTAATGTAAAATAAAGAAATAAAGCCTGGGAAGTTAGAAGATTATTTTTTTTGGAAATGCATGTTTAGAACTTAAAAAAAAAATCTAATGGTAAAGCATTAACAAATACTTTTTCATATGAATAAAATCTGTAATCAGTTAGATAAGAGCAATGTGCCTTTTTTTGGCATTTAATCAAACAATGAAATCATATACACATTTCCTGACACAAAAGACAAATGATGTAATAATCTGAAGGAGTTTCTCTATCTCCTTGGAACTTTGCATACTTGACTTGTTTTCCATATTTTGTGACTTTAAATGGTGGGAAAATTATATTAAAATGCTTGTAGCAGTTCCTCTAAACTAGCATCCTTTTTGTTTTATTGTATTTAATATAAAAGCAGCAATTATTTGATTTCAAAGTTATGAAAATATGTACCTTATGAGAAAACAAGCAATTTAAGCTTTAATTGGTGTCATTTTTCACAGAACTGGCAAGATTCTTGCATCCCTGGCACGTTGTTTTTCTATAAAACTGCAGAGCTGCCTTCAATGAATGTTTTACGAACGCAAAAGTTGTTATATGAAGGTAGATGCATAGATGCCTGGAAATATAAGATTTCTGGTGGGAGTTATTTACAAAAGATGTATTTCATTTGTTACTGTGCGTGTAACAACTCCTATTATTCTAAATGTTTCTCTCTTCTCAATAAGACCGTTCTTAGCTCATGTCTATGAAACGTGGGGGCTGGTGTCTGAAGCAGAATAAAAGGCAATGCTTTCGTGAGGTGAAAACATCACACTTGTGAGAAAACTGAAAAAGAAATGACAATTTTAATTGAAAGGAAACAAAACTGTAATCTATTGAAAGGCTAATTCTGGTTTTAATCAGAAGAAAAACAATATAGAATACACACGGAGAGGCTCGCCTTATGTAAGTTACATACATGAACCACAAAACTTTCTATTTTCTGAAACGTTGGTTTACCATAAATACTTTGACCTATTCTGCTCAGATTATACATCTCCCACGTGTTTCAAAATTATGTTTTGTTCTGAGGGACAACAGTTATATATGTATTTTTGAGAGATTTTACAACCTAGCTTCTCTAAGGATATTTGCGGTTTTCACACCTGGGGAGGTGTCTGTCTGTTTGTCATTTTCGATCAAGTTCCCAGAGCTACAGCCAAGGTTTTCAGAAGGTCAGGATAAAGATAAAGATCTGCATTTTTAGAAACATGTCTAAATGGTTACTATGATCAGCCAGATGTTTGGGAAACCTGCAGATCAGTGTGCCTTGTGCAGGAAGCTCTTGTTGGGTAACTGGAGAGTAGGATAGACAAGTATTCTTTGTATTCTATTTACATCTTTGACTTCTGCTTTATATTGGCAATATTTATTGACAACCATAGCTAACATATGCTAAATGTTACTATCTGCCAGGCACTGTGCTAACCACCGTATACGCCTGTATCGCAACAGTCCTCTAAAACCAAGATAACCGCTGCCTTTACAGATGAAGGGATTATGTGTTGGGGAGTAATTTAGAATGGTAAATGAACAAGGAAGGACAAATAATGAACAAGTAAAAACCAGAATCCAGGTCTGTGTGACCCTAAAGGTCATTTTCCTAACCACTGCTCTATACTAAGGACATACACAGGATCCTGAGTGGTCTAAAAGCCTTTTTATGTTGGCTGCCCAAGTTAAGTATTAATGCCACTAGGGCTGATGTGACCTGTACTATTGACATCCTTGTCGTTATTATCATTATTGGTTTGGTTCAATTTTTATTCAAAGTGAGCCATCCAATGTGGATTGAATTGCATCAGAACAAGCTTTCCATTCTTGCTACTTTCTATGAATATCAATATTAAAAGGCTTTAAACAGTGGTCCAGTGGGAACAAAAGCATGTTCAACGCATGTATAATAGTCATCTACTAACTCACGAATCCATGAGTGCATTAAAACTCTACCAGAACATGACCAAAGGTACTGGTAGGGAAGTTAAAAAGACTTTTTTTCCAGGAAACCAACAAGTTCATTTCCAAATGGATATCGATGTCTTGTGCACCTTTGACAAATGTCTCCTGCAAGTTTCTCATGATTCTTCCAGGTGTCTCCTTGGTTCCTTCCAGCTCTCTTGGCTGCCTCCTATCACAGCACTAGCCTGTGAACCTCTAAGTTACAGGGCTTCTGCTGTTTGTCTCTCCATCCCCAGATGGGGGGCATATTGTTCTGAGCATACTCCAAGCCACAGTCCACAAATTTTTCTTCTGGGCCAGATGATAAATATTTTAGGACTTTAGACCTGTACAATATCAGTGGCAAATACTCAACTCTGCTGTGGTAAAGGAAAAACAGTGGTAGACAATATGTAAGTAAATGGGTGTGGCTGTGTTCCAATAAAGCTTTATTCATGGACACTGAAATTTGAGTTTTGTATCATTTTTATGTGACACAAAATAATATTCTCCTTTTGATTTTCCTCATTTCAAAGTGTAGACTATTTTTGGCTTATGGGCCATATATAAACAGTCAGCAGGCCAGATGTGGCCCATGGCCCATTGGTTGCTGTTCTCTAGCCAATCAATACACATTTGCTGACTGGTTGAATGGCTAGGTAATTGTCTAATCTCTGTTTAGGCTGAACACACAGTGAGAACACACAGTGAGACTATGCATATGATAAGTGAAAGCCTGTGTCATGACATTCAATTTCTGATTTAGAAATAATTAGAAAGCACTGAAAAAGCACTTCTGAAGTAGCAATTAACAGGCAAAGACAAAGTGATGCAGGGCCGTATATTTCATATGAAAATAAAGATTTCTGGACAAACCCAGATTGCATGTAGACTTACACAACATAAATCTACTATCGTCCACTTTCACCAACAGGCAAGGAATTTGGTGGCTTTTTGGCTGCTTCCGTGGTATCTTGCTTGCAACCCCTCTGATCTGCCGTTGGGGATCAGGGAACATCTATTCCCACATCTGGCTCTCACTCTGTGCTCCTCAT
Organism: Prionailurus bengalensis; assembly: GCF_016509475.1. Classification (NCBI taxonomy): domain Eukaryota; kingdom Metazoa; phylum Chordata; class Mammalia; order Carnivora; family Felidae; genus Prionailurus; species Prionailurus bengalensis. The sequence goes on along the minus strand of NC_057345.1, from coordinate 136,543,331 downwards.
CCATGTCATATTGGTTATTTAATCATTTGAGCACTCCAGCTGCCTTGCTTTCCAAACTCTTGTAGTGACTGTTTTGAGCAGATCTGTTGTCTTTCACATATAATTGCACTGCTATGCTCTGGCATTTTCCATGTTTCTGTTTCAGCACTTCAAGTAACTTTTAGCTTGCGAGGAGAAAACATCTTACAGGAAAAAGTCCGTCCAGGTGGATCTAGAATGGTAACTGCAGGATTTTCCTAGTGTCAAAGGTGAGGGTGAACTTGAGGTAAATATAGAATTGGGCATGCTTTGTCCTTGCCTGCCTTCAGAAATCCCTAATGTCAGAAGAAAAATCTGTGCCTCAGACCCATTAATCCTTTGGAAGAATACTGAGCAATATGACTTTACATTAATGCATTCCATGACTTTCCAACATGGGCTTCTTATAATTGCCAGTCCTGATGGGCACAGTACCCTTTTCTTCTGACATCGCTGAGATGCCTAAACATCAAGAAGACAGACAGCCATGCCCTTGGCCCTCGCCCTGTTGGCCAGGCTGGGTCAATCCCATGCTTCACATGCCATCACTTCTCTCCAACCCAGACCATTCAAAAGCAGAGAGTGCATGGATAATTACTTGGTTTACTAGTTAGGAAAAACAACGCGCCTGGTTTTAGAAGTTGTTCTTTGAACTTTATGAAGTGGTATCTGACTTGGTTTACAAGTAAAACATTTAATCTCTGGCCTAAAAATACTTGACTACAAAAGGAAATGGTGGATGGCATTATGACATAGAAGATTCAAGACTAGTGCTCATAGCAGCCCTCATAACACGTGATCATAAGATTTATCTGCTAAAGTACTTGTTTCTTGTCACCCCTACTGGACTGCAGACCCACAGGAGTGAAGACAATTCCTATTTCCACAACAGTGTAACACAGGGCCTAGTATGCAACAGATACGCAGTTAAAATGTATTAAATAAATAAGGTGATCAGAAGCCAGCTGAAAAATGATCATAGTTGTTTACTTGTAACAGGAAATAAAAAGATACTTTCAATCCTACACATACCACAGTGGCAGGTAAAACACTCAGTAAATGTTCCTGCTGTAGTCCAAGGGCTACACACATGTGTCAGCTTCTGTTCAACTCACGCCTTGTGTGATTTTGGCCTTCTGCCCCATCCCTGTCATATTCCACTTTCCTTACTGTGGCCGCACTACCTCACTGGCTTCCTTTTTGCCCCACCTCCATCTTTAGGTACTTCTACAGCCCCCTTACGTCCGAATAATATCCCCTGCTCACTGAGCTAACACCTGCATCGTGTATGCCAGTAGTGAGGACATTACTAGTCATCCTAACTGCCATTTCTCGTAGAGCAAAGAGAGTGATACACACACACACATACACACACACACGCATGCACACACGCACATAAGTGTACAAACATATGTACGTGCGTATGTATACATCTCACTCCCTTTAACACTGAATTAATGCTGTCACCTGATGGTATGTACCAGCTAGACTCATCTGCTTCTAAACATTGGTCAAAAAGTCTCATTTCTCTTTAATGTGACAGGAGATCAGGAGTACTAAGTAGTAACTGGATTCTTTGAGACCTTATGAATGTCTACGTTAAGAAATTATCCATAAAGGGATGAGGGTATAAATGTACAATAGATTGTAAAGGGAAAATGCTATCATTTGCCAACCATTACATGAAAGTAAGTTAGTTAGTGCACTATGCTCAACCATCAGAAACCCAAATTTAACTATCTTTGACCAAAAAAAAAAAGTATTATAAGGATACTAGGCTGTTTTGTGAAACCCAAGGCTAGACGTGTGGCTTGGTTTCTGGGAAAAGACGCAATCAAGGACTTACAAGTATTAGATCTCTGTATTTCTCATTCATCTCTCTTCTCTGCATATGTGTTCAATTCTCCATTTCTCTGCTCTGCTCAGTTTCTTAGACCATATGGCCTACTTTAATGACAGTAGAGAAGCTGGTCCAACCACTTGAGTTTCTAAATCCAAATTTCTGAAAAGAGATTTCTTAGTTCAAGTGTTTATTCCTGGACTAGTCCACTGGTAAACTATAGGCATGCAAAAGAGGGTGGGTAAGTGGAGGGAAACTTCTGGAAAAGGCGCCAGGTGTGTGTTATTTGGCTGACAATCTCATGAAGAGTGTAGTACACAAGGGTAAGTATGAGTTAAATATGCCTCCAAAACCTCTGACTTTAAGACATTACAGAATTCCTCCTGTGAATGAAGAAAACTAAGAAGTAGAAAAGGTCACAAGGGACAGACAAGTAATTCTCTCTGACCCATGTTGAAGTGAAGGGGAGTTCTGACTTGATAGTTTGCTCTAAGATACCAAGAATTGTTATTGGATGAATCATTAGACTTTTATGGGCTAGGTCATCATGTCTTACTCTATTCCAGGTGAAACCTAGAAATGATGGAGAAACAAATATTAACTGGACAAAGTGAATAACATCGGGTAAATCTGGGGAGCTTCTCATTGTATGTTAAACTAGACAATCCACAGATACCATTTATTGGTTCCACCTTTAGGTACCGTGTTCAGGCACTGTCGTAAGGACTATACATATTGAATTAAATAATATGAGGCCCCTTCCTTTAAGAATCTCAGCTCCAAAAAATACCTATGAAACAATGTTATATAGACATAAGGGAATTATGTACAGAGAGTTATGGTACATGATGGAAGGCAATTTAATTCAGGTGGACCATCTATGATGATTTCATAGAGGAAGTAGCATTTCACACAAGTCTTTGCAAAACAGCAGTAGTTTACCAAGAAAAGACAGTGGACGAAAGCCATTCCACACAAATGGCACAACTCAGTGTTTGCCATGATCATGCTTTCTAGGTTTGTTCACTCTGGAGACCCAACACTTGATAAGGAATAATTAAATCTGGCCAATTGAAGGTCAGATATCAATCTGCTAGAGTTAGCACTTTATGAAGGTAACAAAGAGGTAGATGAAAATAATTGAAACGACTCCATGGAACCCAAAATATATCTATAACTCTCTAAATCATAATGCGATACAGCAATCTCTAAGTGATAGCCTGGATTTTCTGTCATGAATGCTCAAAGACTTATTCCCATTCAAGGCTGGACATCTCTGCTTCTACCTATGCAATTGCTGCTGATTCTATATGAGCCCCCAGTCTTCCTGACCCTCACTTGTTCTCATTTGTTGTTATTTATAGATTTCCTATTTTTTTGTAGTGCTCAAATTTCACCAAGTTTGCCATGGTATATTAAGGAAGTCAGGTTTCTTCTAAGACATTCTGGGAATGACTTGGCCCCAAAGACAATGTCCCTCCTTTGGGCCCATCCTGTGTCTCCTCAGCTTCGAGTTTGTGTATTGTATCTATTTGGTGAGGTAGACATCCTGCCCCACCCTGAGAAGGCAGACTCTATTCTTTCTAGTATGGATTTTGTCCCTTTGTGCTCTATGCGGCAATAAGTTTCCAGACTGAAAACAAAGCTCTCATTAGGCAGAAAGAGAACCCCCACCTCATTTCTGGTTAAATGCTATTAAAAATCCTACCTGGCTGCTATATTTCAGCCATGTACTTTATTTATAGTTATGCATTCTCCTTAAACATAATTGAAAAGTGATGCAAATACCTGTTTGATAGAAAAAGTGAATAACTGTAACAGTATCTTTGGGTATTTGTGAATTGCAGAGGAAGGGGGGTTTTCCAAGACGGACAAGAGAGGTAAAGGATTTGAACACTGATTTTCAACTATGGAGAAAAGGGGTGGTGAGATGAGACTTCAGACTATCCACAACATGATCAATGATCATACTACCAGAATTGGCTAGCTCTAAAATTAGATAAGAAAAAAAAAGTAGAGGTATGATTTTTGTGTATGTGTATGAACGTGTGTGCGTATGCCCACAGGAAAATAAATTTTTTACACTTCAGAGACTTTTAAAAGAATTTTTCCTTCAGAGGGGAAAGTTCTCATTTCTCATTAGGTGATCAATAGGTTAAGAGGAATAAGTTGTAATCTTGACATTAACACTGTAAAAGAAGTCCGTGAGAAAGGAGCAACTAACTGAAAAGCACTGCACCAAGATTTAAAAGAGTAGGAAAAGATTTGGGCTGAATTCTGCTTTGTTTTATTTTTTATAGTCATTCCTTTTCTGTAATCACTGCCATGAATCTGTGTGCATCTAGAAGTGAAATGTTGTATATTTTCAAAGCACTAAAAATTCCTCGAAATAGCTCCAGTGGTTCAAAATATGCATGATGATCAAAATAGCCACCTATAAATACTGTGGGTCTATCACGTGGTAAATAAAACATTATCAAATATTTGTACATTCACATATGTATATATATGGAGTGGAAAGGAGAGAAAGCAGAGAGTGAATATTTCTGCTAATGCTTGCAAGTAGTTGGCAAATATATACCCCACAATATGACTACATTGCACGGGACTTATGGGAATATGTCTTTCTGTATTGTATACATACACATAAACGTTGAAATTGGAATGTTCACATGTACACATGCATATATATTTTAAATAACATTTTAAATGCTGTTTGAAAATACATATGTATATACATACTCACACACATGCTGAAATGCCATCATTCAACATAATTCATGATGTGTATTGAAATGTATCAAAGCAGAAACACATTCCAGAAAGAAATACTCACTGGTGCAATTAAATCATAAAGGAGTTTAATTTGTTCGCTTAGTAGCTAAATGTTTATTTCAACATTTTGGCCAGCAGTTTCTTTAATGAGAATGTACCTGAAATGAATTAAATTTGGTTATTATTTAAGCTCATGAGTTAAAGTATTTCTTTGGGGAGTGCACTTATACCTTGATGCATTTCAATGAATACTGTTCTTGAAAATGCATTTCAACTACTTTAAACTTGAAACCTGAAAAATCCTCATGATAGTCTGGTTTATGAAACTGATCATGAATATCAGTGGGATACACAGGCAGGATTTGCAACTCACTCCTTTTTGCATGACAGCATTATTGCGATATAACTTACAGACACAATTTACCCATTTAAAGCATACATTTACTAATTTTTAGTGTATTCAGAGTTGTCCAACCAGCATTCCAATCAACTTTTGGACATTTTCATCACCTCTAAAAGAAGGCTTGTAGTCATCAGAAGTAACTCCCCATTTCCTACCAGCTTACCCCACCTCTAGCCATAGGCAATTTCTAAACTACATTCTGTCTCTATGGGGTTTCTTATTCTGGACATTTCATGTAAATTGAGTCGTATGTTATGTGGTCTTTTGTTCTTGGCTTCTTTCTCTTAGAATACTGTTTTTATGGTTTATCCATGGGATGGCACCTATCTGTACTTCTTCCCTTTCTTTCTTTTTTTTTTCCTGAATAATATTCCATTGTATGTATTTATCACATTTCATTTACTCATGCATCAGTGGATGAACATTTGTGTTGTTTCCATTTTTTGGCTATCACGAATAATGCTGCTAACCAGTTTCGCATGGACAAGTTTCTTTTGGATATATAACACTTCCTGGTATATCCCCAATTTCTTGGTCATATGGTAACTCTATATTTAACTTTTGAGAAACCAAGAGTGTTTTTTTCAAAGTGGCTGCCCAACTTCACATTTCTACCAGTAGTGTATAAGGATTTTAATTTCTCTGTGGGGAATTCACTTTGATGTCTGTCACTCTTCCTAATTCATCTTCCTAATTCATCAAATACATGTGTTCCCGAAATACTGGACTCTGTCCTCTCCTCGTTCCTTCCAGTGAACATACAGGAGGATAGCCACAGAGATAAGATATGAGCTCTCTGATGAACTACTCTTGTATGCATAGCCAAAACATTTTGTAGACCCATAAAGACCAGCCCTCCTTCAAGCACACCATTAAAGTTGTCCCAAGAATACTATACACACTGTGTTTCATCAACTGTAAAATGAGGGAGATTGATCCAGAGTGAACTAGGTCACTTCCACATTTGTTTGTGGAACAGACTGTTTCTGCTTGAGACCTATTTTGCACATTCAGCCCCATGAGCAAGCCAGGTATACAAGGAGGCACAGATACTCTTTTGGATCAACTTAATGCATTTTAAAATACTAACTTCAACACTACTTAAACAATAGCCCCTTGAGAAATACATCAGTTCAGTGAAGGAAGATAATTCTATAAGTTGTTTAGGTTTTTTTGAACAAGTACCGTGCAATGTTCTCAAAAGAGAATTCAGTCTTTCACTGCTAGAGTAATTTTAGATGCACTGGTGTTCCTTCCTAAAATTATCATATGGCACATGCTTTAAAATTTTGAATGAATTGTAACTTACTGGATTATGTGGCTGTTCCAACTTGTGTTGCTCTATCCAAACAACCTTGAATAGGGCTTAATAAGAGAAACATTAAAGAAAGTCAGTAAATTTAAGGAACTGAACTGTTTAGTTTTTCATGTTTTTAGCATACTGCAGACACACAATCCCAGTGCATAATAATATATATGTCAACCCTTACCATAGTGGAATAGTGAAGGTTAGCAGATTCATAGCGACAAGAATAATTACAATAATGATGGTGGCAACAGTAACATCCCTGAGTGCATAGTGTGTGCCAGGAAACCTAATAATTATTTTATATTTATAATTTAACTTAATCTTCACAGCAAACCAATAAAGTAGTCATCATTAAATGTCTCCAATTTAAAGATGAGAAAATTTAGCCTTGGAAAGTGAAAGTACTCATACTTTGTTAGGCACTGAGAAATGCTGGGCCCTGAGCAGAACCCGGGTTTGTCTGATTCCAGTGTAACTGCCAGGCCACACTACATCTAACCCCGCCCACCCAAAACAGTTCTGAAATATATTTGCTACAGCTACAAGGTTCAGCATATTAAACTCCATTGGAAAGCCCATTATTTCAGTGAGTCAGTGGGAACAAGGGAACAAAACACTGTCTGTAGGTTAATAAAATGGTATATTTCTTACACACATTATTTTTCAGAAATTATGTAGAATAGTTTGATAAAATACAAATTCACTACTACTAAATTATACTAGACTACTACTACATAATATTTCAATCAACAGATAGTGAAAATACAACTCTCAATATGTTAGGATCTATAAAATTGTATTATACTGGAAAAAAGGAGTTTCAAAATTGAAAATGCTAATACCTACAGGTCTAAAGACTATTCATCACCTTAATGAATGAAATGTACTTCTAAGCATAGAGAAAGGAGTTATATATGTCCATTGATAGTAAAATGTTATAAAATAACAACTATAAAATAGAGTATGTGCTTAAAAATCACTTGGTTATTTTAATTTTATATATATATATATGAAATATAATACACGAAAAACTATTTTTTCTTAGCATTAACACATTAAAAATCATTAAAATAACAAATAACCACAGTTAGACTCTTCACTCAGAGCCCAGCTCCTGGAACACGCCAGAAGTTTAGCTAATATTTTTAAATAAACATTCAATTTGTGAACTGCATTCTGTGCTACCCTCCAGACACCTTTTTATTTATTTTGCTAAAACTCAAATGTCTTTCAAGGTTGCTAAATTTAGAGTACCAGTATTAGCGTTGTCCTTAATTAAAATTCAATAAAACCCTTTAATTTAAAAGTTATTGTGGTCAAAACTGTGGGTGAGCTACAGAATCCAGAGATAAAGGCAGTTAAAATAGATTTAACCACCTGAGAGGTATAATAATCATGCTGAAATGCATGGCCTGGAGTGTTTTCATTGCCATTATAAAATAAAACGTATACATAAAAATAAGGGAAGTGTTCACATATGACCATTAGTAAATAATTATCACATAATTGACAGTAAATAAGGAATCACTTAGTAATCCAGTGTTACCCAACATTTAAAAACAAATTCAAAACTGTATCTTAGAAAATTCATGAATTTATCAATTGTACGCATGTAAGAATGTTAACGATTATCTCCATAGCACATTCTCAATGTTAGAAGCGAAAAGATCTACAGAGATCATTGGGTCCAGAGAGGACCTGCATATGAATCATTCCAAAGTATTTCATACAGAATATAAGACTTGTACAAATATAAAACCTTATGTAATTCCACATTTTGCTTAAAAAAATCATATTCTACTTAATTATTATTACCTAAATTTAATCTATTAATAGTCACTCATCAAATATAATTTTATGCCAGATATACCTTTATTTGAAAAAAAAAAAACATACTTGGCCTTGAACAATATTCCTTGACTAACAAATATTTATTGCAAATATATAGTATATTACTACGAGGTGAATGGTTTTTTGAAAGACACTGGCCTAGAATCCAAGGGTATGTCTTTGCACTTAGTAGTTCTGGGTATTCAAAACCTAAATTTGTTACAATTTTGTTTTCTCATGTGTAAAATAAATTAATCCTACCCATCTCATAGGGTTATTTGGAAAATTAAATGCAATGAAAAAAATGTAAGTGAAATTATCTTGTAAACTGTGAAATAAATCACAAAATTGGCCAAATCAGTTATCTGGCATCTATTTACATGAAAGATAGCATTGCCTAATTTTTGAAACATTTTTTAAACATCTATTTTGGCAAGCATAAACCCAAATATATTTTCAATAAGACAAAATGATTACTATTTATAAAAATTACTAAAATTTATAGTCTTAATTCATATTAGTAGGGAAGAGTGGCTTTGAATCAGCTAATTCAAGCCAAAATTCATCAGTCCAAATATGTCTTGAGTACTGACTACCACAAATATCTTGTATGATGACAATAGTATGGATATTATCTTAACTTCTCCAGTTTTCTTTTGTCTACCTGATATCAAAATGTTCAGTTGTTTCTCTTATTACATATAACTAAGAATAATAAATTAATTTACATTCTGGCAATTGATGACATAATTTTTATGAGACTCCATAATTCTAGATTACTGAACAGAGTTGTGAAATCTTCTCCAGGGCTCTCTTCAGTTCCTTATTTTCTATATAATTGGTAATAATTTCGGTATAATTGGTAAGATACGACTAAGCTGACTCAATCTTGGGAACAATTAAAATGTCGAATTTCCAAGTGACTTTCCAGATACCATCTTTTGAAAAAAAGGACATGGATGATCAGGAGCTGTGGTCAAAGGACAGTTTTCATAAAGAAAAATTAAGCAACTAGTATCATCTGCAAAACTCATGTAGATGCATTTAAGATACACAAGTATTAAAACTCTTAAGCGTATTTATTTATTCACTCGACAGACATTTGAAGGTTTTTATGCATCAAGCAAAGTGCTAAGATCAGTAGGGTTATAAAGGTAAATCTTACCCAGACCATGCATGTAAGAAATATGCGTTGAAAAATACAGCCAAGAAAGACACATCAGATATAGATAGATGTGGTAAAAATACGGATTCAAATATAGCTGAATGTGAGAACTATACTATAAGATAGAAATTGGTGTGCCACAAAATATGTACAAATATAAAAATATCATAAGTGGTGACTTAAGTGAAATGATCAGGGAAAACTTCTTGGAATCAGTCAGAGTCTTGGGTCAGCCTGGCTCAACATCAAACATTACAATGGAGACCTAGGACCAGTGACAGCAAAGACTTGAGAGTGGGAAACTATGATGTGAGTTAGGACAACAATGAGGACATTTGACTAGAATAAGTGCCCCTAAAAGTAATCATTTGAAGATGAGTTTGTAAATAAAGTAGAGCTATGTTATAGGAGGGCATTGAGGGTAAAGTTAAGGATATTTGCCTAATATCTGGCGAACTTTTTGAAACTGCTGAGAAAGGACGTACCGTTGTACACTGTAGGAGCACTTGCCTGGGAGTATTAAATTGGCAAATGTTCACGAAAGGAATTACACTGAGGAGAGGCTAAAAAGGGGAAGAACACAGGCTACTGTAGCAGCAAGATTCAATGTAAATGGCAAGTGAGAAGTTAAAGAGGCCTGCACTTAGCTACAAGAATGAGAGAGAGAAAGAATGTTGTAAAGACATTTTAGAGACACGATTGGCAAGCAATAGTAACCATGTGGATTTAGAGTTAGAAATTCTATTTTTTTTTCCCTTTGGCAAGTATTATCTGGCATTTATCCTGTAAATTTCCATGTCTGCTAGAGCTATTGGGGTAGAAGGATAGGGAGGAAGGAAGGAAGGATGATGATTTACCTATTCTTCTCCATCTTTTTAAGCAGTATTTGACAGGGTGTATAACCCCAGAATGTCACGCATTCACCCTCCATTTAATTTTCCATCTATAAACTGACTACTGACTCTACTCCCCCTCCCCTTGATTTAAAAACATCTGCTGATGAGCTGGTGTTCTAGAATCCCCAGGAAATCAATAGAGGAGGGGTTCCCACAGCTCAGGTTAAAACACAGGAGTTTGCAATAGCACCAATAAGAATTTAAATGACAGAGTTTCAAACTATGTTGTATTAAGACATGTTCACATCTTAAACTGAATAATGAGCTGAGGACAACTAAAAGCTAAACATACCAAAGTCATCAAATCAATAAGAGGAAAAGAAAAAAGTAATATGAAACCCCATAACAGTCGCTAAATTCGACTAAGTTTCAAATTAATTTCATTACATCAGTGCCCCTTTGCCCTAAATTTGCACTATCTGCCATGTTTCCAACCCACATTTAAAAATTTTTGGTTCCTTCGTTGCCTTGATACTCTAATTCTTTCGTGTGCTCTTATTTCCTATTGCTTATTTCCTACTCTGCACTTACCGATTCTTTAGACTGGGAAAGAATTTCCACATTTGTATTTACTCCCCATTCCCCACTGTATTCCTGTTCCAGTGACTCATTCCAGATAGGCCTATGAACACCTGAACACAAGCAGCCTCAGTGGTTTTAACCAGTGATGTAAGCGATCAAAGTGCCAAATGTATGGTCGGTGTCTCCTTAGGTCTAACAGTCTTGATGTCTTCCAGTCTCCTGTATCCTCTCAGGTCCTTATGTCAGAGGGTTTTCATTATTTTTGGGGGGAAATATTTCAGATTCATATTTTAAAGCTATCCATGGGTTCAGAGAAGACTAGTAAAGTCTAAAAGTCATACTGGCACTCCAGCATAATGGGGAATTAGTCATCCAAACTGATAGATGGAAACTATATCTAAAAATGAAAGAGGGAAAGTATGGAGGGGTAGAAAAGGGTTGGGATAGGCATGGTGGACAGCAAAGAATTGTATTCTATTAAATCTTTCCTAACAGCGCATCTTGTTTGGATCATGTGATTTGAGCTGAATTTTGGGGGTCAGTTTTTGTTCTCCTCTCTCCCATTTTTAGAATTGGTTTGCCCAACATTATGACACACGTGTTCTCAGTTACCATAATAGACTACATATGTAACGTCAACTACATCATTTCAGAGCTCCATTTGCAGATTCTACATTTTATTTGACTCATAATCCACCCCCCCAACCCCAAAAGAGACAGGCTGTTAATCCCCATCCTCTGTGGGAAGTTTAAGCTACGGCTGGCAGAATGTGAGAAAAAAAGGCTGTGTGTCCCAGTTGCCGTGTTAGCTGTGATACACACAAATATACGTTTGATCTCCAATGTTGTTCTTCATTCATTCATTCTGGAATTCACAATGCCGCACTTCAGCATTGTCTTAGGGAAGCTCAGAGCAGATTTTTCTAGATGTGCCATGCACTCCCTTTACAGTGGAGTTTACAGCTATGGTGAATAGGGGCATCTAAATTTGTACTCTTTTTTTTTTTAACGTTTTTTTTATTTTTTTTTTTTTTTGAGACAGGGAGAGACAGAGCATGAACAGGGGAGGGTCAGAGAGAGGGAGATACAGAATCTGAAACAGGCTCCAGGCTCTGAACTGTCAGCACAGAGCCCGACGCAGGGCTCGAACTCACGGACCGCGAGATCATGACATGAGCCGAAGTCGGTCACTTAACTGACGGAGCCACCCAGACGCCCCTAAATTCGTACTCTTTAGGCTGAATCTTAAACTTTTGATAAGCCCTGTATGGAAACCCAGCCTCAGAATTTGTCACAGAGAATCTGTGTCTCAAAGCACTGAGGGGAACAGTTGAAAGAGATTGGCTCTTACCCTCCATATACCTGATGGGAAATCTAGGTATAATAAGAAAACAGGAAAGTTTAAATCATTTGAATGAATAGAAGAAGAAACTCATTCATGGAGAACACCACATTATAATTTCATATCGATACTTTCCAGCTATGTTAAAATTACATATATCTTTCTGGGCGAGAGTAGAGAGTTTGTGAAAACAACTGCTTGTTTCTGTGTAAAAATTGATAAAAATTGTGGTTGAAGAGACATGTATCAGGAAAAGGGAATATTGAAACAAACTGATTGCTGCAGCTGTGACTCTTACATTAAAACATCAGCACTTTGTATTTTGGTACTTTGGAAAGAAATTCAATTTACAAAATAATCTTCATTAAGCTCGTTCTGTTACAGCTTTGTCCCGGGGGACAAAAAAAAAATGCTTCATTTACGTCTTCTAAGAAAATTTATACAAAAATGGAAAGGGTATAAAGAAAAATCATTCAAAATAGATTTGTCCCTCCAACTAAGGAAAATTATGTATACAGTTTACACATATGAACACTTCAACGGGATTAATGCTTTCATATGACAATATTTCAGATATAAGTGCAGTTTTCTAAGAAAAAACTTTTTCATAAGACAATGTCTGCATGTTTTTCTCTAAAAACTTATAAAAGGATCATTAATTGTTTCCATCTTCATTTAATCTTTTCTTCCAAGTTCACCTTTATAAATTCTTTCAATGGACAAAAATGACCACTTTCTTTTTAAGTAGAAACTTCATAATTTCTAAGTTTAAAAATACTCTATTAATATGTGATTGTAATTTGATGGAACATACTGAAAAACCTATACTTTCTCTACCTACTTTTGCTTATCTCTTAGAGGATTCAACAAAGAAATCATTATATTAAACAGTATGATATCTGAGAACTTGAGAAACAAAAAATAATTTTTTTCTTACTTTAAAATTACAAATGTTACAACAATAGGTGCATAAAGAATACTTTTCATTTGAAAGTGACAATAAACAATATATAAAAACACCAAAGACAGCTTCTAAAACTTTAAACATGAGCAAAATGAAAGAGCAACTTTCCAAAGAAAAATAAAAACTAGAAAACATGATTATAAGATATCAAATTAAAAACAACTAATAAGGGGAGCCTGGGTGGCTCAGTCAGTTAAGCCTCCGACTTTGGCTCAGGTCATGATCTGGCAGTTGATGAGTCTGAGCCTCGCGTCAGGCTCTGTGCTGACAGCTCAGAGCCTGGAGCCTGCTTCAGATTCTGTGTTTTGCTGTCTCTTTGCCCCTCCCCTGCTCACACTCTGTCTCTCTCTCTCAAAAATAAATAAACATTTAAAAAAAAAAACACTAATGAAAGTACTGAAAAATTATTTGAAATTTATTGGATTATTTTTACTTTCAAATTTAACGCTCATACAAACAAGAAAAGTAATATAAATATACACACAAAAGTCACAGTTGCTTAAATCAACTTTCCTCTCTAAATGTATGTATAACTCTGATTTATCATATCTGATCAATTTCATGTGCACCAAGAAACTTGTATTAAAGATCGCATTATTCTCTTTCTTTTCAAATACTGCTTGGAGATTGACAGCATTCCATATTGTACTATACATGCCTTAGATCTATCACTCTCATCTATCACTCTGCATTTCATATCAAATTGATTTTGACACATCATATTTGAATAAAACAGTGGTAGAACATGCATACTCATTTACACTTCAATATTAATTGTTACACTTTTTATGCACTAAATAAATGTACATAATTGGTAAAATGCAAGGGAATCAAGTCAAATTAGCAAGTATGCATTGTAAAAAAAAAGGACTTCCCTAGATGATGCATTACTATATAGCAAGATATAGATAGATAGATAGATAGATAGATAGATAGATAGATACAGTAAGGTATATGCTAAATATCAGTATAGAAAGATTTTACATCTCTGTGTAAAGTCATTTAAACAAATATTCTCCATAACCTAGTAAAGCAGAATAAACTTTCATCGAGATCAGATTGGCATTCAGGAAATATAATTTGCCTTTATTCTAAAATTGAAAGAAATGATTTCCTACTTCAAGCCCATATACTGAGGAGGTCAGAACCTGTATACTTGGCAGAGTTCAGGCAGCCCCAGACCCTAGCAGCAAGATTCCCTTTGGGGTCAATGACCTCTAACTATTGGAAAACCTCTGAGAAGAGGTGAAGAAATAAAAGATTACAGTTAATCAACTGGCTTTCAGTAGAAACTCCTTCAAAAAAAGCTATGTCACTATAGACATTTTATCCATTTGTCGGTCAGAATCAAGTTTCACCAAAGAAAATGGTTTAAAAAAAGCAGGGGGGAAAGGCCTAATTGGTCACCAGTTTTCCCAGTAAGATCAGATCACAGCAGAAATGACTTAAGCAATCAGCATATGACTCACACAATTAGCATAAAAGTGGCTGTAAATAGAAATTTGGAATCCCTTAGACACATACTACTACATACCACAGTATTTATACCACAGCGAAAAATCTTTAATGTAGCAATAACATTTGAGCCAAATAACTACAGAAGAGAGAAAAAAAAAAAATGCAAGCTGATCTTCCTTAAAGGAATGTAGTTTGTGTGTGCAAACAGGTGTTGAAGACCTTAACTTAAAGTCAAATACTAACATCCCACTCAGCTAGAGGTCAAAGGACCTCAATCCATGAAAATAGTTTTGTTTTTAAAAAATAAATGAAACTGGCCCCTGACCTTACCAATGACCATGCACCAAGACATACTTTTTTTTTTTTTTAACATTAAACAAAGCTCCCAGATTCTCCTTTAGAGCTATTCACTTTTTCCACAATCCTAGAACAGTGTTTCTAAACCTGGCCACTGTTGACATTTTGACCCAGGTAATTCTCTGTTGTAAAGGTCCATCTTGTGCATTGTAAGAGGTTTGGTAACCTGACTTCTACTCACTAGATGCCAGTAGCATCCCTCGTACATTGTGACAATTAAAAATGTTGCCATACATTGCCAAATATCCCCTGGGGGGAAATTGACCCTGTTGAGATCTGCTGTTCTCAAGAGAGAGGAATAACCTTTGTTAAAGGCAAGCTCACGGAAGAAAGCAAGAAGTAACAGCTGACAGCTTTACAGAGAGGGAAAAGATTGAGAAATGAGACATAACAATCGTAACTGCTTACAGAGCAATCTGGAGTCATCTAGTGTAGAGACTTCGATCACTACACTAAGTATAAACATCACTACAATAAATATGAATGGCAAGTATTTTATTCTGTATCAACATAGAGATGCCCTACGGTGAGAACATCCCTAAGTTAGTGCTGAAAAAGATAAATTATGTTCACTGTGTGATCCCAAGTCATTAAGAAATTGTTAGAGTTTCTTCAGTGTACCTAATCAAAGAAAACAGAAAACTATAGTACCTTTGAGGAAAATTTCTATCAAAAGATCGATCTTTTCAAGATTCAGACCAATTAATATTTATTAGCAAAAAAATACTTCTGTGTGGACATATATCTTAGATTTTCCAGACAATGTTGATTTGGAATATTTTCTTTCATTTGTAGCTGTTCCTTAACTGATGGTTCAGAAAAAAATATCATCCATAAAGGTTTCCTGGTAAAAACCCTTCTCTATTATGGTATGAGCCTAGCCCGGCTCACAGGTCTTGCCCAAGATGAATGCTGTTAGCCCCTTCCTGGTCAGGTATTCCCATGAGAATGTTACTAGAGGTATGAGGGTGTGGGTAAGAACTGGCCAGTTTCTAAAGCCTGGGTCAGAGAAATCTACATTAGTCTGGGTTCTCAAAGGAAACAGAACCAATAAGAAATATATTTATATGTATAGGTACTTAGAAATATACAAAAAGATTTGTTGTAAGGAACAGGCTCATGCAATTATGGAGGCTGAGAAACCTGGAGATTTACAGGCAGAGAACATTGGAGACCAGGACAGCAGATGGGATAGCTCCCATCTAAGTCCAAGTCCAAAGACAGGAGGAAACTGATATCTCACCTCAAAGACAGTCAGCCAGAGAAAGGGTGAATTCTCTCTTACTCAGCCTTTTGTCTTATTCAGGCCTTTACCACATTAGATGAGGCCCACCCACCATGGGCAGGGCAACCTGCTTTACTCAGTCTACAAATGCAAATGTTCATCTCATCCAGAAACACCCTCGTGGATATACCCAGAATAATGTTTAACCAGCTACCTGGGCACCCTATAGCCCAGTCAAGTTGAACATAAAATTAACCATCATAGAACGTAATGTGGAGAAAGTCTGCAAAGAAAGGTCATGGTGGAAAGTAGGAGAAGGAAAACCAGAAAGGACCAGAGGAGCCAACTACCCTAAACAAAACAATGGAAACAAAACAAAACAAAAAACAAAAAAACTGTGTGGCTACTATCATCAGAACAGGGGAGGGGTGAGAGATGAAATGGCTATGTAATTGTCAAAATCTTCTTTTGTAAGAAACTTCAGAATTTGATATACCCATGAGAGTAGACAAATAAATGAGCAAGCCCAACTCTGAAGTTTGAATGGCAATCTGAAAGTGGATCATGGGAGCTGGAAACGAGCTAGGACAGGTGTCAAGTTTCTCATCATGATGTCCTGCAGACCTCACTTCTCCCCGAGGCCATAAGGAAAGGGTTCGGATAAAGGGATTCCAGAAAGAGCAGCAGAAGGGACTGGAAGGAAGTCAATAGTTATGCTCTCTGTTCAATTCTATTTTAAGTATTAAAATCAATCAACAAACATTCCTAGAGACAAACTGCAGTTTGAAAGCTAGCTCAATCACTAATAGCTCTCCATGTAATTTTGGCAAGTTAGTTAACTTCTCTGCTATTTAGTTCTCATATGTGATATAAATACACAGATTAAGTAAAACCCTAATAAAATGAGCATTCATATTTGATCTCCCTACTGGTAACTGGCCACCAGTTTTCACTCAGTTCCCTTTCTCAAACGGAGGTGGGCCTGGTAGGACTGGGATTTCATAAGTGATCACTCGGGGTCATTTTGGGCTCTCTCAGGTCAGGGCACTGTCACTTGTTCACAGCATATGTCTCAGTATCTTAAGTTTTGTGCTTTTTTTGTGACAGAACAGACCAACTTAAAAGTATAATTTTTCTCTTTTTTTTAATGTTTATTTATTTTTGAGAGAAAAAGAGAGAGAGAGAGCAGAGGAGGGGCAGAGAGGGAGACAGAGGATAGCAGAAAGCCTGATGAGGGACTCAGACCCATGAACCATGAGATCATGACCTGAGCTGAAGCCAGACGCTAAACCAACTGAGCCATCCAGCTGTCCCCAAAAGTATCATTTTTCATTAGCTTTGCATTGATATGTATTTTCTGTGGTTAAAATATCTGAATGTACTTTTGATATGATGGCAATGTTTTCCAGTATCTACCTTATAGGGCAAGGCAAGGCAGGTCTAGGGTCTGTGGGTCCGGAGGCTTATGTCATTTGGAGGACCTTTTTATTTTATTTTTCAATGTTTTTATGTTTATTTATCTTTGAGAGAGACAGAGACAGAGAGAGACAGAGCATGAGCAGGGGAGGGGCAGAGAAAGAGAGAGACACAGAATCTGAAGCAGGTTCCAGGTTCTGAGCTGTCAGCACAGAGCCCGACACGAGGCTCTAATTCACAGACCAGGAGATCATGACCTGAGCCAAAGTCAGACGCTAAATCAGCTGAGCCACCCAGGTGCCCCTGGAGGACCTTTTAAAGAAAAAAATACATATATGTATATGTATGTATATATGTATATGTATATGTGTGTTTGTGTATATGTATATGTATATGTGTATTTGTGTGTGTATGTATATACACACAATTACTATGTAATATATATGTATATGTATACACAAAATTCCTAATACAAAATCAGGTATGAAAGAGAATGCTTCACAAGACATCTACTTCTGGGGTCGGATGAGAATTAAAGATCATGAATGAAAATACTCAATGCCTGGTATTAAGAACTTCCCTTCAGCAGGGCACCTGGGCGGTTAAGCATCTGACTTCGGCTCAGGTCATGATCTCACAGCTTGTGGGTTCGAGCCCTGCATCAGGCTCTGTGCTGACAGCTCAGAGCCTGGAGCCTGCTCCAGATTATGTCCTCCTCTCTCTCCACCCCTCCCCCTGCTCACACTCTGTCTCTCTCTCTCAAAAATAAATAAACGTTAAAAAAAAACACTTCAGCAAATGTTAACATTGTTATTCTTATTATTGTCAAAGTGATCAATAATGATTATATAACATGTACCAAGTCAAATGACACTTGAAGATGTGAGAGGTTTGGGTGAGGCGGGGGCGGTGCGGTATTGGTGATGGGTATAGCCTTCCTACATCCTCTTTTTCGTCCTCTCCCTAAGACAGCTGCCCTCTGCACCCTGGCACATGGTAGAAAGAGACGTCATTTGCAGAAGTATCAAGTACAAAAGGCATCCCAGCCCTACTGGCCTAGCTACCAGTCAAACTTGTGAAATCAGATGTCAAAGTCATGTCCGGCTGTAGATATAGGAAACTGAAAACAGAACTATTCTGTAGGGATAATAGTCACAAATATAATTATAATACAATGTAACCAGCAAAATACACATATAAACCAACAAAATGAAAGTAGGGACAAAGTACCAACAAAATGAAAGTAGAGAATTAATTCTGTCTAATAGCATGAGAGAAGTCTCCTAGAGGAAGAAACACTTGAGTAAAATTTTAGACAGGAGGAATGACACCCAAAGGGAGGTGTATGTGAACAGGTGTGAGCCAAGTGAGACAAGTAGTACCTTGAACTTAGGTAGGGTGACAGGAGACAGGAACTGCAGAGGTAGTTTGGACTGGAGTTTTCTGTCACATTAAGGTGTTTTGGCCTGAGAGAAATGGAAGCTAATTGAGCATAAGTTTTATGGGCTTTGTGAGAACAACCTCAGGGGTAGTTGTGCAAGGGTCACACACAGAGGGGTAAAGGGTACTGTCACAGAGAGTGCCTTTGTGTAAGGTTGCCCAGGTTGTGTACTGGACAACTCTATGGGAATATCATTCTCATAGATTATAGTAAGAACAATACTCCGAGTTTTTACATCACTCGCAAGAGCAGTAACCCAGATGAGAGATCATGAAGAACTGAACAAACACATAAGGATACAAAAAGAATGAAGAGAAAATACCGGCACCAAGAAATATTTCTGAGAAGCCATTAGCAAGTATAATAGACCATACTTTCCTTCCATTTCTGATTGTTGTTGATGCTTTAAGGAAATACAATTGAGGTTGGGGCAAACTTGAAATTTAAAACCCATTTCAGAAAAGAATCATGCCTTCTTAGAACTTCGCGTCGACCAGCCATCATTAATGCTACACAAATATTCAGAATTAAACACTGCAGCAAATGAGAGCCTGGAAATTCAGGCTGTTTCACAGCGAATGCTCAGGATACTTGTGAGCACTTCCCCACCCAGACACTTCTTGTTTGGAAAAACAAAAACAAGACAAAATAAACCGACGAACAAAAACATCATTTGTTTCCATTTAGGCAGAGTTCAAGAAAATAGCATTCGTCTTATTTTTCTCACCAGTTTCATTTACTACGGATTTATGGAATTCATGTTCACATTACCTTTAGGGCCCAAAGAAATCCACAAACATAATAGAATGCCAAAACACAGAAGGAAAGTATCAAGTGTCTGTGGACACCGACCATGCACAAAACCACCCTGCCTGTTCAGTTCAAACCAGTCTTCACCTCCTCTCCGTCTATTTCTAGTCACCAGTTACCTGGACCAAACGTTAACTGCTAACAAAGCCCCAAAGCAATAATATGTCAGAGTACTCGAGATTTTCTTGTGACATTTATATCAAAATGGAATTCTCTTGTCTTAAGCTGTATCACCCACTCAAAATAAGACTAATCTGTTTATCTATAATCCCCAGCAAGTTCATGGTTCATGGTTAGTCATTTCTTCCTTATCAGATCAATTGTCAACAACCAGAAAAGAGTATCAACTGCTTGAAAACGGTGGTCTTTTTGCCTCCCAATCTTATAGCCTTTATTTTCCTATCAGCACGTGACTGTCTGATATTTGAGAGACCTAATAGAGGTTACCTATTTATATTGTAATCTTGTGGGAGCTTTTCAAAGATACAGAACCTCAGGCTTCACCCCAGACATACAGAATCAGAATGTACCTTCCCACAAGATCCCAGAGGCCTCCTGTGCACAGTAGGACTCTGATCTGCTTCATGGTAAGTGACGCTCCCCAGGTGCAGGGCTGACGAGCCGCGTTCGTGAAACCACCTTACACACACACACACACACACACACACACACACACACACACCTCATAAGCCAAAGAGAGGGCACAAATTTTCCAAACAGGAAGAATCTGGCCGGAGGACGGTTCAAATAAAATGATGAAAGGATGAGACACACTCCGAAAAGGAAAAGAGACCACCAAGAACATGGGAAAATGCAGGCTCCAATTAGAAGCACTGAAGTTTCCAAGTTTGGAGGCTGATTCCAATAATTCAGCTCTAAAAGCCTGCCCACAAAATACACAGAACTTGGTTCCTTCTTCTTATTTGCATAAGTAAATACCTTCCAAGGAGGGCAATATTCATCTCATATCGTATTTTAAGATGATTATAGGCAACCTCAGGTGGTTAAAGTCATTTAGCCTTCAGCCTTGTACCTTATACCCCACCTGAGGCGTGCTGAGCTCCTTGCAAGTGGGCTGCCTGTTGTGCCTTACTGCTTAATTATTATATTAACATACTGAAGCTTCCTTTGAATTAGCTCTTCTCTGTGAGCATGTTTATTCTATAGAAAAGCCCTTCAGTGATTTGCAGTGAAGGTAATTTTTCTTGTCAGCTTACTTCAAAAATCCAATAAGTATAAATCCAATGCAATTTGAGTTTTGCCAACATTTTGCTTCCATTTCATTCTGTTTTGTTTCCTTCACAAATTCTTTTTTCCCAAAACCCCAAGTGCAGAGCTGCATCTTCTGAATGCAAAGCAGGCTGCAGCCTTCCTCAGAAGACACGGTGCTGTTTGGCCACTCTGGCTCCCGTCACACTGGGTACCTTCGCCCACAGTAGGCAGAGTCCAGCCTGCCTAGTAGGAGTATGTCAGAGCGCACTGTGAACTTTGGCCCACTCGGCAGAGGTTTGTTCATCAACTAATTGCAAGTTGACCAACGTTCATATCTGTAAGTATAAAGCAAGTGAATAAAAAGCTTTTGTGGACCATTGCACGTATAAAGCTGTCATCCCCCAATTCATAGGCTTCTTTATACCTGCTCCCTAAATCTAAACCCGTGGGGGTGCTGGCAGGCATACCCTAGCTGGAAAAAAGAGAGAGGGAGAGAGAAATGGAATATTCTGTGGCATTCCAAGTCAACATCCACTTCTTCTCTGGTGAGAGCCCTTACCAGTATTAAGCCCTGTTTCTAATTATTTTAGCCACACCCCCACAGTACGTCCTCTTTTTTAAAAGTTTAGCATGTGGTAAGGACGCAAGTTAAAGAATAAATGTTGATTTTATTTGAGCCACATGCATACCCTCATGATTTTTTATTGTTTAAGATTCAGGGGGAAGAACTGTCCCCCCCAGCAGGCTGAACATTTAGTCAGAGCAGGAATCAAATTTTAGTCATCTTGGTAGCCTCCTCCCCCAAGCACTTGGACTAGAGATTGGTACCTAATCTTGTGCTCAAAAGTTGCTGAGTTACAAACCTACTACCAACCTTGCATCAAGATGCTTAAATTTCTTTTTAGCTAAATCTGACAGAACAACAACAGGGGGAAATGGAAAAAAAAAATAAAAAGAAAAAACATTAGCAAAGGCCTCTACTCTATCATCAAAGAAATTAGGTACTTTAGTTCATTCGTTTATACCTGCCACCAAAAAAAAAGAAAAAAAAACCTTCCTAATTGCTCTGTCCTCACACTGTAAAGTGTTTCCAGAAATTTCTCCCTGTAAAGATGCCTTTTTTGTAATGCTTATTTATTTTTGAGAGAAAGAGAGACAAAGTGTGAGCGGGAAAAGAGTAGAGAAAGAGGGAGACACAGAATCCAACGCAGGCTCCAGGCTCTGAGCTGTCAGCACAGAGCCTGACACCAGGCTCGAACTCACGAAGGACAAGATCATGACCCGAGCCAGTCAGGTGCTTAACTGACTGAGCCACCCAGGCACCCCATGTAAAGATGCCTTCTAAATGAACTATAACCTCGTTAACATCAGTTATGTGTAGATTTTTTTTCAACACTTTCTCTTGTTTCCTTTTCTCAGCATTACAAACGCATCCCAGCACCTCACCTACGTGAGACGGTGCTTCAAATGTACGATGTCCTTTTTTATGACGAAGGGCTACTGTCAAGTTAGACAAAATGACTTTGGTAATGCACGATCTCAGGGGAGAAAGCAGAAGACAAATTAGCAGTGGCTACAGAACCACAATGTAACCTCATTTTAATCACAAGTGTTCACCCCTCAATGTGCAGAGCTGATAGGTTGGTGAGCAGACTCAGAATAGGTCAGTTCCAACCAAGTTCAAATCAAGTGGTGGCAGCTAGAGATATGGCGGTGGGGTTTGGTGGTTACAAACACTGGCTTTAAACTCAGACAAGCCTGTGGTCCCCGAGTTATCTTGTGTGGCACGAAAAACAAAACACAAAGGGAGATTAAGAACAGAGAACCCTCGGGGAGGGTTATTTCAGTGAAAGAGAGATGTAACAAGTCCGAGGCAACATCAACAGCAGGATTCATCGTCAACCTTGATATTCCACCTTCAGGTTTCAATTCTCAGTTGACTATTTTTTTATTCCTATTTCAGGGCAACTGAATAATAATTGAATGCCTACCTTCTGCTAGGCATTAAGGTGTCTGAGCTCCACAGACTCTGGCTAGGAAGACAAGTAAACTGGGATGAAATAACTACAGCAAAGTGATGCAAAACTTGGCAGAGATGATAGGCATAGAGTGTAAAACACAATAAAATGCAATAAATTTGATTCTAAAGGAAGGTCACGTTCAAGGTGGGCCTTCAAGCAGAGGAAGAGTTTGCCAAGAAGACAAGGAAGGAAAAGGATTCAAGTGAAATAACTAAAAACAGAGCGTGAGAAAGGTTAGAGGTCAATGCCCCTAACCCCCACGTGGTTTGAGAGTCAACTGCAATTAATTCAAATTTAAATAGCTACCTGTGGTTAGTGGCTATCATATTGGACAGTGCAGGCCTCAGATTAACATTTATTCTTTTACTTTGTTTTGCTATAGTCCTGAAACATAATTAAAAAAAAAAAAAAAACGAGGTCTTGAAACAAATAAAGATCTCTAGAGTCAAATTAGTTGAATTCAAACTTAGGCTGTTCTTTTACAAGTGATTTGACCTTGGGAATTGTGTTTCACTACTCTTTGCCTCAGTTTCCCCAATTGGCAAAATAAAAGTGTAACATAGTTACACTGTAACATAGTGCCTGTAACATAGTGCCTGACATATAATATTGGTAATAAATGTTAGCTGTAATTATTATTTGCGAACATATAGTCTCTAATACCATGCTACTGCTTGTGAACATACAATCCTATAGAAAGAATAATGCAGTTAGTGTAACACGTGCACTTCCTACCAGGCAGCCTCAGAAGATTTTTCTTTGAAAATAGACAAGCCATTAGCTGGAATATCGTTTTCTTCCTTCAGTTTTACATCAAAGTTTTTAGGATTTTTTTTTTACGATATTTCAGTCATAACTTTGATGACCATTATCATGAAAAACACCAGGAGAGCGGCGTTAGCTAAATTTGTAAAGTTTGTGAGTGTTCATTTGACGTTATTGTTACTTGAAAGATGAGGATAATATGGACTTGTTCCTAAGGAAAATAAACGTTTCCATCCCCTACCTGTATGAAGATGTTTTATGTGCACAGGGCTACACCATAAACCTTATTAGCCTCCTCTGGGGTCATAAGTATAGTTTAGTTGCTGGCATTAAAAGTAAAGCCGTCTTTTCATTTAATACAGACTGAGATAAATTCAGATTAAGTGCGTATTGTGTAAATTAAAATGGTGATAACATTTATTATAAAAACACCACACAGGACTATGACTTCTCTATACTTCTATCATCACACACACATACAAGATTTTAAATTGTGGGCTCAAGTGAGCACCATACAGCATATTTGAGTTACACATCAACCTCTCACAATATATTATTGATCCACTCTCACTATCGTTTATTTTCTGCCTCAGGGAAAACTAAAAACTTCCTTATCAATTTGGTCAAAGTTTTTATGACTACCATAGCTTTGCCTGACTTTAATATAACATAATATATTCTAACACATCAATCCATAGTATCTTGCCCATCTCTGTTCTAAATATCACTCCTCCTCATAATACGATTCAATTTAAAGAACCTTCCCAAAGATCAATCTAAATAAATAACAGGTAGCTTTCAGGCAAACAAATGAATTTGCATTGCTTTATATGCATCATAAATTTTTCACCTAATTACCGAGGTACCTTGTTCAGAAACACAGAAACAACATTATAAATTAATTAGCACCGTCCCTGCTGACTTTTTAGAACTTCTGTGCAACGTAAAAGTCAAAAGTAAAAAATAGCCTGCAAAGCCCAACCAGAGGACACATTATATTCAAATACTACAGTCCACAAACGTGTCATAATATTATTTGTGGAATACATTTTGAACCACCAAGATTTTGTCACTGATCAGGTGGTACTCTATTTATTTTCACACTCAAGGTCAAAAAAAACAAACGAACCCTCCTCCCTTCTTTTTCTTTTGTTATATATGATCCAGACAAAAACCCATATTCTCTTGAAAGCAATTAAGAGACTTACTTTTCTCTCATTCTCTCATTACTAATTGTAATATTAGTAAAATGTAACAACATATTTCAAAAAGAGGGAAGGTCATTGACATGAAATAAATGTATTCTCATTATGTAAATATTACAGCCTTTAGTATCAAAATTTTAAGTCTGCTTAATATTAACCAAAAGAAAAGGAAATACATTTTTACTTAGCCACTTGTAACTCTTTTCTTTTCTTAAATTATTACTTCCAAATAATTGATAACGTATAATGTTTCTAAATGGAAGTAACATAGCCTCAAAGGAAATAGTAAAAGCTCATAATTTCTGAGCAGAAATCTAAAGTAGCAAGGTGTCTAAATTTTATTAAATACAACCATAATATTTTGTGAAAAAATGAACTTAAAATTCCTACAGAATAAGGGATACAAATATCAAATTAGTTCCCTAAACTTAATGCTAAAGCTCATTTAAAAATTTTAAAAGCTTCAATATGTAACTGTTATTTAGGTTTTTGTCAAATCATTTAAATTATATATAATATTATAATAATATTAAAATATAATATAATAATGCTATTATATATATCATTATAAAAAATTTGGACTTTTTCATTATTAGACATTGAAGTTCTGCTAATTCTTTTACTGAAAACTCAGCTAACGCAAGTTGTTTTCATTCTTGGTGAACTAACAACAGCCTGAAGGAATTAGTGCTGAAAAGAAAAAGTCAAGAAAAACAAAAATATTTTGTTTGACCAAGTAAAAAGCACCAAAAGTGGTCTGGTTTAAATGACGTACTAATTCGCAAACTAGGTCTGATTCTGCCTGACTTCAACAGCTGGGACATTTTTCCCCCCGCCTGAGTAGCTGGGGAATCAACCTAAATCCCTCTAATGCAGGCATCATATCTTCAACATGCCTTTTTTGGCAATACCAGTGAATTTTTATAAAAGGAAAATAGTAAAACAGAATGCTAGTTACCTGGAAAAAATTATAACATGCATGTTTTGTATAACGTGTACATACGTTAGAAGTGAGCATATAGACGACATTCTAATGAAACTAAGGAGCAAACTGTAATCTCTTTTCTGAATTGAGGCCTGAAAATAATAACACAACAAGGAGAAACCCCTGGTCACACTCTGGACTGACACACTTCAACCTGCTGAAACAGGAAAGAGTCAATTGGTAGATTTCTCAACTGCAGTTTCACAGTAGTTTACCCCACTGACCGTTGGTGAGCCATCATGCTGACGGTTTCAGAACTATCTTTCCCAGGCATATATGGAATGAAAAAATCAAATAAATGGTTAATTCCCTTAATTAACATATTCCCGGAGCTTTCCAAGTAGTCACTATGCTCTGGTCTCAGAAATACCAGAAGCCCATCCTCAGTGTGCATATCTTCCAACTTCAAATTCTTTATCCTGTCATGTTATGTCTTTGGGCATGTGGCTTCTATTCTGCCAATGGTCTGTATGGGGCTGCTCCATGAAATCTAAGTCATTCTGCCCTGATCTTTCTTAGTTTCAGGTTGCTGTTACCCTTCCAGTTGTTTCTGGTACAGAACAGCCTGCCAAAACAGGAAAAAAAAAAAAAAAAAAAACTTGAATCGTATGAGTATGTATGTGAATGTGTGTGTGTGTGTGTGTGTGTGTGTGTGTGCATAAAAATGAATGAATAAGAAGCTCGAGATATTTATACTAATGATTGAGATAATAGGTATTTTAGACTATCACTGTTATAAAAATGTAAATTGTTAGTAGTAAAATTTTATACTACTATTTAATCTTAACGTGTTTTCCTTGTTTAGTGGACCATAATCTAACCTAAATAATCGATAGAGATGTTAAGTAATGACGGGCAGACAACATAAGTAATAATCTCATTGAAAGGAAAAGTAATTAGCCAATGATAGAGCTATCATATTGACCATAAGGAGGAATTATAGATTATTTTCCCTCTGGAAGGGTAAAAATTGAAATCTATGAATCTATGTTATAAAAATAAATCTTAAATATCTAGGTAAATATAATGCATATATATGTATGTGTGTGTGTAGAGGTATACACACAGATGTATAGTTTTATCATATGTAAGGTACATTTGAGAAATTTTCCCCTCTTCCTAAAAAACAGAAAAACACCCAATGCTTAAATGGGATGAAGCATAGATTGTTAGCTGCAAGGGTGTATAATATAGGATATTTCATGTTTCATATTATCCCCTTCTTTAGTATCTTTGAGCCTTTGCCTAGCTCCTGAGGAGGAGGTCAACATGTGATTTCTGGGTCCATGACAAAGCACCACCAACCAGTCCCACACACTGAACAACATTCTACCAACTCACCCGGATCCTCTGCTACTCAGAAATATTCCCGTTCATTTCTCCTGCACTGCCATTGACCATAGCTGTACTATCTTGTCTGTCTTAAATCTTTAAACCCTTCAATTCACTTCCTTCTCCATACTGTGACTCTATTTCTTCCTTTCCTGAGAAGAGTAAGTCCATATGACATGTGTCCTTAAATTCCATTTCCTCCACCTTAAAACTATCACAGTGTCATCTTTCCCCTTTGGCCTCCATGCCTCCAATTTTAAGGGAAAAAGCATAAAATATTTCTCAAAATTCAATTCTGTCTCTTGTGCTTTTTTAAAAATTTAAATCTAATTTAGTTAACATATAGCATAATAAGAACTGCAGGAATAGAATTTAGTGATTCATCACTTACAAACTACACCCAGTGCTCATCCCAGCAAGTATCCTCCATAATACCCCACACCCCTTTAGCCCTTCCCCTCACCCAACACCATTCTGGCAACCCTCAGTTCGTCTCCTGTGCTTTTAACCCATCTGATCCCACATTGTTCAATTCATTCAATTCATTCATTCATTCATTCATTCAATCATTCATTCAGTCAGTTGCTTACTAGATCAGTCAACAAATACTTACTAGGTACACATGTAGTACAGTAGTATGAAGCCAGAGGTGGGTTCTAATACCTCTCCTATCATTTTCTAGCTAAACAAGTACAGACAAGTTTCTTAATCTCTCTGGCATTCAGTTTGCTCAGCTATAAAATGAGTTATAACTTCTTCATGTACCAGTATGAAGACAAAATGAGAAATGGCAGATTAAACATTTAATACTGTGCTTAGCACATAATAATCTTTGTGGCAAGCAAAATGCCAGTTTCTGTGGGTTTAGAGTTGAAACGTATAGTTGAAACAAATGGCCCTGGTCCTTGAGGATGATATGTACACATATCTACCATATATATATATATATATACACATATATATATATATATAGAGAGAGAGAGAGAGAGACACATATATATGTATCTATATATATATGTATATGTATTTGAATGTATGTATGTATATATGTGAGAACGTATATATCTATATATATACACATATATATGTATATATATACACATATACATATTTGTATATATACATATATACATATATATACACATATACATATATATGTATATATATGTATATATGTATGTATATATATACATATATATGTATATGTCTGTGTATATGAATGTATGTATGTATATATGTGAGAGTGTATATGTACACATACACACATCTATCTATATCTATATATATCTATACCTATATACATTTGTAAAAATGAAACCTCCTCAGAGTTGAGTAGTGCAAAATAATATGGAATACCTAGTGGAATAGAAAAGTAGCAAGTGGCATAGCTATTAAAAATAAAAAGTAACATTTATCCTCATTTGCAGATTTTATGATCGTACACCTGGCAAATTCAAAGAAATCAACTTTAGATTATAATTAGTAAATATCTAAGCTGAGAGACCAAGTACAAATAAACTTTAAAAAGTTTATAGTGTTTCTATATTATTTAATTCACACTTAGAGATAAAAAGATTTTACTAATACTTATTACAAAAATATAAAAAATAGGAAAAAACTTGACATGAAAAACATGAGACCTATATGAAGAAAACAACCAAATTTTGCCAAAGGATATAAAAATTTGCAATAAATTGAAAAATAGCCCCCTTTCCTGGATATTATAATAGCTAGAATATCCTGAATGCAGAACAAAATCCCAGTGTGATTTGTTTTATACTTAAAAAAAAATTCTAAAATGCATCTGAAAGGATAGATATGTGGGAATGAAGTTGGAAATTGGAAAAATGCAGGCATATGATGGGAAACTTTTCCTACTAGATATTAAGAGGTATTATAGAAGTATAATAATTAAAGTAACACGGAACTGTGCCCCAAATCAGCAGACAGAAAATGGAATAGAACAGATATCTCAAGGGCAAATCGTAATTCATATGTAAATCTATAGGATACAAGAAAGGTAACCTAATTTTTCAGTGGAGAAAAATAGAATTTAATAATTAATTCACTATCTGGGACTTTTTATTTTTTTTTATTTTTTTATTTATTTTTGGGACAGAGAGAGGCAGAGCATGAACCGGGGAGGGGCAGAGAGAGAGGGAGACACAGAATCGGAAACAGGCTCCAGGCTCTGAGCCTGACTCGGGGCTCGAACTCAGGGACCGCGAGATCGTGACCCGGCCGAAGTCGGACGCTCAACCGACTGCGCCACCTAGGCGCCCCTATCTGGGACTTTTTAAACTGAAGTACATATTTATCCCATCAATAAAATTGACCAGAAAAATATTTTTTTTAATTCTCACATCAAATATATCTAATAATACAAAAAGCAAGAAATAAGTTGTAAAAATATTTTATACATATCAATTATAGTCCTAGTATGTGAATCCCTCATGCTAATCAATAAGCAAAACCTAAGACCTAATTACAGAAACAATCAAGTGACAAAAAATGTACAACACGCTAATAAGCATGTGAAAAACAATGTATAATCTTACCAAAAAGGAAAAGGAACCGTAAGATATGCTCTCTGCCTGTCAAAATTAGAATGAAATAAGCATTATACAAGATTCCATGTCCGTTATGGGGAAGTCAAACTAACACACTATATAGCTTGGAGAGTAAATTGGTACATGCAGCCTTTTATTTGTTCATCCATCTATCCACACAACAAATATTTTGTGAGTATTTACTCTTTGTAAGGAACTATTTTTTGGTAGTTGGGAAGTTATCACCAAAGTTTTTTAAATGTTCCCTTTTTCTTTTTCAGGGATTACCTCTCTCACATCTACCCCTGAAGAGATGAGCAATGATGAGTGAGCAATAGTAAACATGTAAAAGATATTTATCATCATTTTAATAGCGAAAAATTTAGGGGCCCTTGGGTGGCGCAGTCGGTTAAGCGTCCGACTTCAGCCACGTAACGATCTCGCGGTCAGTGAGTTCGAGCCCCGCATCGGGCTCTGGACTGATGGCTCAGAGCCTGGAGCCTGTTTCCTATTCTGTGTCTCCCTCTCTCTCTGCCCCTCCCCCGTTCATGCTCTGTCTCTCTCTGTCCCAAAAATAAATAAACGTTGAAAAAAAAAATTTAAAAAAAAAAGCGAAAAATTTAGACACACCAAGTCAACATTTTTTTAAAATGTTAGGGGCCTTGAGGATGACTGACAGGAGTGCAAGTTGCACACAGTACAATCACAACTTTGTGATACAATAAAGATTGAGAGAAGTTGTCACTGGATGGCAAATTATAGGTTGTTTTGATTTTCTTTTGTATACTCTATTGCTTATAATAAGCATGTATTACTTTACTGTTAAAATAAATACTATTCAATTTTAAATTTAATGGAATACTAAGGAAAAAAAGACATTATTTTCACCTAAAAAATATGAGAAGTCCTCAAAGTCATCTTTCAGACTTTGCTTTATCATTAGGCCTTCTCTTTTGCATTTTTTTTTTTAATTTTTTTTTCAACATTTATTTATTTTGGGGACAGAGAGAGACAGAGCATGAACGGGGGAGGGGCAGAGAGAGAGGAAGACACAGAATCAGAAACAGGCTCCAGGCTCTGAGCCATCAGCCCAGAGCCTGACGCGGGGCTCGAACTCACAGACTGCGAGATCGTGACCTGGCTGAAGTCGGACGCTTAACCGACTGCGCCACCCAGGCGCCCCTCTTTTGCATTTTTATCTTTACTTGGCCCACAAGGGAGCTCAGTCCTCTCCTATGAAAAATTTACATCCTCCTATAGCTCTGAGCTAGCCTATATCTTCCCCACCTGTTATATTACTGCCAAATTTCTTGAAAAAAAGCAAGTCAATGTATCTTTTTTCACTTTGTTGCCACCTATATATCCTTTTCCAACACATTTCCAATATATTTATTGGCCCAGCTCTATCTCAGATCACTGGTAAGTCCATTCCAAATTCAGTTACCTCCATCCTTGCTGTAATCCTTGCTCTGCCTACCTTTTTTGATTTTTAGTTTTCCTCTAACAGTCTTCTCATCAACGCGTCATTGGTTTTTCTTTCCCTTCCCACTTTAAATAGATGCTTTTCTCAATATTTCATCTGGAACCATGTTCTCTTCTCACTTTCTATGCTCTTATCCTTGAAAGTGTTACCCAGTGTCACATATTCAGTTGTCACATATGCATAAAACTCATAAATCTCCAGTTTTCAATTTTCCTTAGAACCACATCTCCCCTTCTTCTCAGCTGCGTGCTAGAGATTTCCATCTGGATGTTCTTCAAGCATCTCAAGCTCAACACATATAAAATCAAGATATTCACCCTGCCCCTAAAATGTATTTCCCAACAGAGGTGCCTGGGTGCTCATTTGGTTAAGCAGCCCACTTGATTTCGGCTCAGGTCATGATTGTGCAATTCGTGAACTCGAGCCTTGCATCAGGCTCTGCACTGACAGTGCTTGGGATTCTCTGTCTCCATCTCTGCCCCTCTCCTGCTCATGCTCTCCCTCTGTCTCTCTCTCAAAATAAATATACTTTTTTAAAAAAATGTATTTACTGACATGACTTCTCTACTCCTATTTAGTTTCCCATAATTTTATGCATACCGAGCTCAACATCTTAGACTACATTTTTGTCTTGTTCCTCCTCACCTCATTAGTTGCCGAAGGCCTGTCACTCTTGGGGTTTTTTGTTGTTGTTGTTTTTTGCTTTGTTTTTTAAATAGCTTTTCATTTCATTTTTTATTCTTTACAGCTCTGATTTACCCATCCTTCCCTTCCCTTCCTTTCGCGTAACTTGGTCTGCTTTTAGAGGAATAATTCCCTGGTCATTAGGCTTAACTTCTCCCACACTCGCCTGCTGCCCAGCACATGGCCAAATTTATCTTCCAACAGCACTGCTGTGACTTTATCAGTACCTACTCAAATGGCTCCCAGCTGTCACTCAGAGTACATGTTCTTTACCTTGGCATTCAAGAATCCTTTCAATCCAGTCCTAACTTTTTTTTTCTTCTACTAGTGTACAGATTTTCTATGCTCTGATATGGACCACTTCCTATGCGGAAGTTGTCCTTTCTGAAACCAATAACACCTGTCCCAAAGAAACAGCATGATACAACTGTAAGACTACAGTCCTCCCTGTTTTTCCCCACTGGCTCCTTATTTTCATCACTTATATGGCAATTATCGACTTCTTTTTGCTATTATTCATGAAAATGCCTTTCTTCCAAGCTATATTGTAAGGTCCTTGAAGACAAAAATTGTATGAAATTTGCCTAGAATACACTGCAGCACCTGGCAGGGTGTCTTGCATAGAACAAATACTCAAATACTCAGGTACAAATTCATACATTTATAAGCAGCAAACTAACACTTTTGGTCATTATTGTATTTGTGTATTTATGTTAGCAATATGACTGGTTTGGTATCCTCTGTAAAACTGTTAAATTCTTAAGAAAAAGAATACCATTTACCCTCCAATAACAGATAATCCATTGTTTACGAAAGCCTTAGAAACCTGCTATATAAAAAGGACTTTTAGCAGGGGTTATATTCTTTACCCATGGCTTTGTTAAGGAGGAGGTATATAAAATTAAAAAAAAAAGATGATATTGTTACATTATGATTTGTCAGGGATTAGTCCATAATTAAATCTTGGTTATTAGGATTAAAGCCATTTTTGATCCAAATAAACCTTTGCAGAAAAACACAGGTGAATGTACAAGTTTTTAAAAATTGGCACAATTAGAGACCCCCGTGGTATATGAATCAGGTAACTCTTATTTAGCAAGTTTTTGAAGGGAAAAAGGCATCAAATGAGCAGTCATCTCCCTGAGCGCCTCTCTTATTTTAATAGCTATTACTCTCCATCCATTCTGATCTCCCTGGAGATACCCTGTTGCGTTCTTTTCCTGGAAAAGTTCTTCAAAAAATAAAGATAAATACAAGTCTCAGAATACCAACAACATTTCTCTCTGAGACATTTTCTTACATATGAAACCAAAATGGGATGATACTAGATCCCAGTCTTGCTCAGATCAGGTGAAGCTTTCCCTGGGTAAATCTATTACACCAGACCATTCCCTCAGCCCCGGGGCCAAAAGAAACAAAGGGAAAATCACAATAATATGGTAATATCATTCCAAGATCCCAAACGTATCTGTAAAACCTCAGCTGGAAGTTGGTTTAACCCCTCTGGTATTGTCATGTGACCCCCGAGGTGGTACCTTCCCTTCTATAAGTGAACAGAGCGATTACCATTACCCGTGGAAGCCTGAGTTCCCCAGTGACTCAGAAGAGTCTTGAGAAGGGATAAAGTTTCATAGCTTATAGCAGTTCCTCCAGCACTGAAATCTCCTGGAGCCCAAACTCATTCAGAAATGATGAGGCATTTGAAGCTGCCTGAAATAAGGGCTTTCTACTAAAGTGAGATGTGGCCACTCCACATCCCACCTGAGAAAATGATGAAAAATCATGTTCAGAGAGAGAACAAATAAATAAATAAATCCCAACAATGGAGCAGAGACAGTGGTTATTAAGCTGACTTAGATTCAGGCTTGTTGAACTCTTTAGATTCCGAATAGCCCATCTGCACCAGAGGTTTTCAATGCGGCACTCATCTTTTAATTTCTCCTATCTGATTCCTATGATAACTCCTGTACTCTGGATAATTAGGGAATGGAGCAAACAAATCGCCACCCTTCCGATACCAGGGTAAATGCAGTGCTACAGGTTTGCCAGCCCTTACAGAAAGCCAAAGCGCAATGTCACCAAGGTTTGTCTCTGGGCGGTTCCCCACCCTGCAGACTAGAGGGGAGAAAGTTAACGTGGGGACTTAACTGAGGCTAACCCAGAATTTGGCTGTCATCCCACAAGAAGCAAAGCAGGAATGACAGGACTCTTTCGCATTCACAAAATACTTGCTGCCACGTCTGCACGGATTTTCAAGTGTCATGGTGATCGTTGGCTCCTGAACCTCCTTCCCACTGGCTTCATCGGTTACATGCCGTGCGTATTTTCAAATGGGCATTCTTTGATCAGGCTGATGAGAGAAGCATTTTGCGCAGCGCACTTACAGCCACGGGACAAACTCTACGAACTGGGGGAGACTCTCAGCAGAGGCCATGTGTTGGGGTGGGGAGTGGGGCTACACAGAGAGGGGCTTGTAGCGACACTGGGGAAAAAGAAGAAAAGATGGACGGGGACATTCGCAGAAGAGGAAAGCGAGCCACTGACTCACACAAAAACGGTAAGTGAGGAAACTGAACATCTCGAAGACGTTCTAGCAAGCAATTGAGAGTCACTCAGGTGGAGCGGGACGGCAGAAGAAGGCTGAGAATGCATCTGAGTGCTTCTATGGAGAGCAGCCCAGCTCCAAAGGGAGGTGCTTTGATGTTAGTTTGCCCACTGGAGGTAAGAAAGAAAGGCAGCCACAGGAAATGGATGTTTAAGGCAACTTGCAAGCCCACATAGGAAGCGGCTGTTCCATTGTGGCTGTCCTGCCTTCTACTGGCGACCCTCTGTGGGCACCTTCATTGGGGAAACAAGCAACAAGCTGGCTCCAAGAAAACAGAAACATTTTCAAAGACACACAGAGATCTGCCTATTTTTTTTTTTTTAAGAGCATAAATGCAAAGGACAAACTAAATGGGTTAGAGGAGCACATTCAACTTTTTCAGAACTGTGAAATGAAAGGCAGGGGGAGAGAGCACAGGAGAGAGAACCGGAGGAAGAGCTCTAGAGAAAGAGGAGAGCCTACTAAAGAAGCCAGCCCCCCTGTACAGACAG
This sequence comes from Prionailurus bengalensis, assembly GCF_016509475.1. Classification (NCBI taxonomy): domain Eukaryota; kingdom Metazoa; phylum Chordata; class Mammalia; order Carnivora; family Felidae; genus Prionailurus; species Prionailurus bengalensis. The sequence continues at coordinate 136,508,228 of NC_057345.1, read as the reverse complement.
CCTGACGCCAGATGGCTTCTTCTAATAAATATTCAACCTTAACTCTGTTCCCATGTAACTTTGTTGTAAAGCTGCCAGCACACCCACACAGATCTGGGCCAGCAAAATGATTACAGTAGTACAAACAAAATAGTGCAATAGAGGAAACAGACAGACAGGGTCTTGTCCACAGACAGGCAGGGCTGGAAGATGTGAGCGGATGGACCTTTAGATTTAATGCTTCAGAACTCCTAATAAGTAGCACTGAAGGGGAGGGGACCTCAAAGGAAGAGAAGAAACATTTAACTCATCTTCTCCCTGCTTCAGGTTTCAGCACTGAACCATGTATACATTTCCCTTAGAGATTACATATGAGATGCTGTATCTCAAATATCATTTTCCAATATAATCTCTACATTTAGCCTAATAGTAACTTCACTAAAGTCCTTCCTTTTTTTTTTTTTAATTGCTGCAAAATATGGGATTTTGTCCTTCAAGAGTTTCCAGTCGGATTAAAAAGAGAATGATTCGCCGTAATTTTTTCTTTGTAAAACTTTGAAGTAATTCTTTATCAGTGCCAACTTCTTCCTCCCTAATTTGTATTTAAATTCTATGTAAATATATAGATGCCTCTAGATTCTGCGGGGAAGGGGATTCAGTATGTGTTTCAATGTTTCTTTGGAGATCATCTGAAAATAAGGATGCCAGAAGATAATGCCATTTTAATAAAGTAATGCATGGAAATTTTGAGCCAAATGATGCCAACATTCAACTTAAAGAAATGGTGATATGGTGACCTATTATTTTAGAAATCTATATTTTGGAGCACATTAAAATGCGATGTTAGCTACAACTATTAGAGAACTATATCAAGCTTTTTCAATTTCAGCTTTCCAATGATATATATGAACTTCTTCTAGTTAGAAATGGGCTAAACCAACAGGGTAATAAAATATGGCAACTTGGAACAAATCATCTAAAATGGTTGTTATAAAAATGAGCTCCTAAGTATATTTTACTTTTTATTTATTGATCTGATATCTAAAATTGTCCAGAAAAAAAAATCCCTAAAAGAATTCATCATCAGCCAAGGTTTTTTCTTACCTAAATTCAAGAATATATTTCATAGGGTTCTTTGATAACGCCCCATGAATGGAGACGTAAGAAAAACCAACAAAACAAAAAAAATTAAACACTTACAAAGAGCTAGATAAGTTTTGTTAAGTGCATACTGTTGTTTTGACAGTTTGAGAATCTGCACAGATTTTACATTTTATTACACTGACATCAAAAGCTGTATTGATAGGAAAGGACTATGTTTCTAACAAAGAGAGACAGATAAAAATTAACATTTATCTTCTAGTGATATTGAGCTAAGGGTAAGTCATAGTTTTTTTGGTTTTTTGTTTGTTTGTTTGTTTTTTCCCATCCCACAGAGAACTGTCTCAGGGACCTAAAAATGCATTGGAAGGTTAAGCCTTCCTAGTTAAGGATGTGGTGGAGAGAAATCCTTGAAAAGATGTGTACACGTTGCAAACACAAAACACAAACAATGCAAATATATCCATATACAAAATATGCAGTTGTGCATTCAAAAGAGGTAATGGCATGCAATAATAGGAAATTATTTGAACATCTGTTTGCACATTAATCTGCATATTTTTGCACATGCAATCATCCATTTGCATCAGCATATTTTGCATGTCGCATGCACACGTTAGACACCTGTTATTAAAAACCAGGTCCATAATAGGCTGCTAATTCCCTTAACTATAATTCCACTTTCATGAGATTTATCATAGAGTCCAAACGGTTGTACTTTTTAAAGAAAGTGGCCAATATACTCAGGAGCATATTAGTTCGAAGTACGTGCACTTCTCCCTCATCTTTGCATAGGCAGTAGACTTCAGGTTTCAAAGAGGGAACCAAATTGGTAGGTAAAGAAAGCAAGACAACATGGCAGAGACAAATCATGACACAATCCAGTTAGTTCCCTTCTTCTGATAGAAAAATGATCAACCTCTGAGGAATAAATTGAGAAATCATGCTCATCAACCAACCCCACCACCATGTTTACCTAGCACATAATACATGGTCAATTAATATTCTCTAATTCTTTGCTTAATGAAGGATTACAGAATTTAATTTAAATGTCACACTCAGGAGTGCCTGGGTGGCTCAGTTGGTTAAGTGACTGACGTTTGATTTTGGCTCCGGTCATGATCTCACTGTCATGAGGTCAAGCCCCAAGTCGGGCTCCATGCTGGATGTGGAGGAGCCTGCTTAAGATTTTCTTTCTCCCTCTGCCCCTCCCCTGCCTGTGCAAGCACACACAATAACTAAATAGATAGACAGATTAATTAATATCACACTCACTAATGGTTTCTGAGGTCAGATAGTATGTAACAATTAGATGATGTATCCGACTCTATTCTGATCTGCAGGTCTATCTCATTTAATCCACATGGAAATAGCCTCTGAGCAAATATTGAAAGACTGAGCTAGAAAGGCTGGGCTCTGTTTTTAACCAGAAACATGATCTTGGACGAATTTCTCTAGTAATCGATTTTATAAAATGGGAGACTGGCTTGAGCCGGCAAATATAGGGGACATGTGGTGCTGCTAGCCCCTTCTTTAACCGTGGTAGACACAAAAAAGAATCCACGCCGCCACATTTTCCCTCTGAGCCTGGACTTAGCCATAAATTCTCTCTTAACACAGCACTCCAGGCAACCACCACCAACTGATCAAATTTGGCACCCAAAATGAATCTATTTTCTATCCCCGGACTATATTATCTCTAAGACCCCTTCCATAAACGGAATCAAGAACTCTTACAGAATGCAAAAATCCTGTGTTTTTAAAGAAACTATCCTAACGACTTCATTGTTTTCTAATTACAAGGTATCAAATATGCTCTAAAACTAGTTGACCAACTGCTTGCTCTGTGCAGAATTTCGTTGCTATAGTATTTTAAATGGATTTAACCCATAAAATATGCTGAAGCAAAATAATGTTCAGTCTCTTTCCCTGTCTTGGATTATCCGTAAAGTACTTTCTTCCAGGCAGCTATGCAAAGCGGATCAGGGAAGCCGCATGCAGCAATAGCACAGCACAGCACAGCACAGCTCTTCAGGATGGAAGAAAGACAGCAGCCGCGGTCCCAGCTTCTGCCAGACAGAGCGTTGGTGGTGTGATAGAAAGCACAGAAACCTGGAGGCACGTTAAAAGGACATACTCAGACAACTCAAGTGATATGGAAAGATGGGAAACAAATGTAGCTCTCAGGGAGGATGGGTTTTTGAGAAAAATCCTGGGAAATCCTTCAGTGTGATAAGCATTGCAAACAGCTGAAATGAATCCATCAAAAGTATATACCGAGTGTTTGCTTTGTGTCCAGCACTATGCTATATTCTTAGAGAAGTACAATAAAAGACTATAACACGGTGCCTGCCTTTGGAGAAATTGCATTCTAGTTGGAAGAAATAAAACTTATAGATAACATTACAAAACGGCTCATAAGCCAAGGATGCTTTTTTTTTTCTTTTTTTTCCCCAGCTACATCTATACCCATATGGACAACATTTCAATCAACTATATCACTTTGCATGGCAAGGCTCCAACAAAGAATTCCCAGAGTACTTTTTATGAGGGAGCAAAATGCCCCTGCTGTGATTTTGCCTCTTGGGTCATTTTCCTAGCTATTTATTGGGTCATGCCTCTTCATTTCATAATGGTGGTAGCATGTTCTTTTTGCCTACATATCACACATAACTCTTGGTTCTAGAACTATCAGCCAGATTCCCTGCAAGGAATCACCTCTCTCCCACTCTCAGTCTTCGAGGATTGGGTGGGGTCAATGTTTGCATCCTAGCTCCAAGTGTGGGCAAATGATCCAAGATGGAGGGGGTCACAGTGAGTCCCAGCATTTGACTAGCATATGACGATGGTGAAAGAGAAACTCAATGTAGGATTGGACTAGCTTGTGGCCACAGGTAGAAACCGACTGACCCCCAATAAAGGAAGCAAGGCTGAGAGGTGGAAATAGGCAAATCCCTAGTGGCATAATAGGAGCACTATTACATAGCAACTTCTAATTCTAGCTAAATTCATGGACTTTTCAGGTTTCCAAACCATCAAATTCTTCCTTCCCACCCACCACCCGGCTTAAGCCAGTGTAAATTGCATTTTGATCACAAGCAACTTGGTAAATTCAATCCAAATCACTGGCATCCATTGAAGCAGTCACTTGGTCCCATTATCAAAATATATGTGAAAAGAATTTAAACTATTTTCCCAAAATCCCGTAATGAAGGTCAAAACAAATTGCAGAAAGCAATGTAAGGACAAAATAAGTTGAAGTACCACACTATGATAAACTGCTTTCTATAACTATGTTCTTACTCTTGTGGGGACTGATAACCAGGTCCCATTTCTCTTCACATTGCCCAAGACCCTCCTAAATATATCCTTCTGGGAAATATTAGGAAATAAGATCACCACCATAAGGGCCCTTCACTTGAGTCTTCGCTTGAATTAGGGTTTGTTTTTGTTTTTGTTTTTCAAGCTGGTAGTACGGATCTTTTATGGAAACAGAGTATCTAATTATTGGGAAGAATTATCAGGATTCCAAGAAGTTCATTTGAGGTCTATTTATAGAACTCTAAGTATTAATTCTCAACTTAGAGCCTCTTCTCCTTCTGCTTATTTCCCCTACAAGTCCAGCCAGCTCTCACTGGGTTCCTCAAAGAGAAATACCTAAATAATACAAATTTCACCCCAGAATTTAGGGTAATACCTAGGGATAACAGCCAATGGTCACTCTTTTTAAGTTTATTTATTTATTTTGAGAGAGAGAGAAAGAGCAGGGGGCGGGGCAGAGAAAGGGAGAGAGAGAGAATCCCAAGAAGGCTCCTCACTGTCAGCACAGAGCCCGACCCGGGGCTCAAACCCACGAACCACTATATCATGACCTAAGCTGAAATCAAGAGTCAAATGCTTAACTAACTGAGCCACCAAGACACCCCAATCCAAGTCACTCTTAAAGTCGTCCCAGGATACTGGCGGGACACTGATGTACTTTTGCCTGACTCCAGGAAGTACTTTATGTGATGGAATTATCTAGCTGGTAAAAATAAGTAATAGAGAAACAACCAAGATGAGGAGGGGTTAAGTGTCTCCCACATAATATCAGAGTAAATCCATAATAATGGCCCAACTGAACCACCAAGTCATTAGCTCATTGCCTAACCTAAGAAGTGACCCTGCTGTTTTAATGAAAGTTAGCTGTGGGAATATCTCCATCACAGCATCCCTACTATGGCATCACTTTTAAACTAAGCATTTTGTTCTTTTTAGTCTACTTCCTGTTTAGAAATCACTTCTATTTTGAGTGGAATGTTTACTTTTTCACCTTTTTGTAAGAAGAACTGCATTTTATTAGCTAGAATTCAAATACAGCTAAATGAGGAAAACCCAATAAAGGACTAAAAATTTTTTTCATCCAATAAATTTGCTGCGAAATGCCAAGTTTGTGGCTGTGCCTGCAGTCATTCTAGTTATAAGACACATAGTAGGAAACAGTTTTGGGGTTTTCAGCCATTCATTTATAAATTGAGTAAGATCGATGTGTTCATTCATATGAAGTAATGTAATTTTTCTTGGGAAAGTTTAATATTATACAAATCCATTAGCATATTTACAAATTAATCTTCCCTTAGGAAAAAAAAAAAGATTGAAGATTTACAAAAGGAAGGGCTTTATTATTTTTAAAGAAAATAAAAGAAAAAGCAGGAAAATTATATTGAACTATAACTGCCTTTTTATGACTAACAGTTTTGTAACGCCAAAATTTATGAAAGGAGAGGAGAAGAGCGCACGATGTAGAAAGCGTTCTCAAGGAGTTCACAGAAATTGCAACTCCTCCTACATCACCAGTTGCAAACCCCTATAAAATTAGGCCCGTTGATGTGAATATACGCTAAATGGCACTAAATTCATTAGATACTTAAGGCTATTATTGTGAATTTCCCCCCTAAATTTTTATTTTTTGTCTAAAATCTCTAGCTACTTGTTCTAATTTTGACAAGGTGGGATTTTCAACCTTCACAACACAGGTGACGGTAACAAAAACCTACATTCGGGGTTCAGTTTCTTCCTCAAACTTTCAGTGACTTATTAATATTGAGCAAGTCACTGACAACATAACTAATTCCTAACAATCCACTTTCATAAAATAGACTTTCCTACCGAGAAACACTTGGAGTAGAGGGTAAAGGAAGTCTCAATTTACACACAAATTCCTGACATATTATTAAGGAAAACCAGTGATTTGATTTTCCCCCGGCAGTCTCCTTTTGGTCATCCCTAGCATTGCTTTGTAAATGCCATTTTTTAAAGGAAGGGCTAAATGGACTTTCTACACAAAGAATGCAGCCTAATAGTAACAGCTATCTTGTAAATAAGAGGCAAAAGTTAGTGACTTAGTAATAACCACTTTTTGCAATGTATCTAACTATTGAAAAAAAAAAATCAAAGTATTAGTTATATTAAGATATTTTTCCACAGGAAAAATCTGCTGCAACAGTTTTTGAATATCACAATGCATAATTCTTTAGGCTGAAAATCATACACTAATAATTAAAAATAAAAAATAGATGGCTCCTATTTATTGATCACCTCATGTAATCCAGGTTTGCACTAAATGTTTTCAATGCTTTGTCGTATTTAATATTCACAGCAACCCTATCTGGTAAGTACTATGAATATCTGCATTTTACAGGTGAGAAAATTAAGTTTAAAGATATTAAATATCCAAAGACATCCAACTACTGAAGGACATGGCCCAGGATGAAATTCCACTCCCTCTGATTCCTGAGTCTACACCATTAATTTTACTCTATACTTTGAAATTCAAGTAATTAAACTTCCTTCCCAAAGCTTACTTAATAAACGAACTATTAATATCAGCCAGAATAATTTCAGTGATATGGACCTCCCTACTATAATTTGGCAACAACAGATATTAGGAAGTTTCTTTCCATTATATTCAACCAAACTCTACTTTTATAATGTATATGCACCGGTTCTGTGTTGTTTTTCATCATCCTTTTTTATGCGTTGTTTTCTTCTCGGGAACATTATCCTATCATTGAGCTACCATGGTTCCCATAAGGCATCTCCTTTCCAGACTAAACATCTCCATCTTGCAATAGCAGTCCCTGAAAGGATATATCAAGTTCTCTCACTACCTGTTCTCCTGCCCGAGGCTCACTGTTCTTTCAAGTCCCTTTTTAAAAAGGGTGCCTCAACCGGGCAGGACCCTCTTAAAGGACTTGACGACCAAGAATGGTAAGGCTTCCAGTCTTAGTTCCAATCTCTTTCACCTCGAAGTTCTAACGTTATGTGCAAAGCCATGGCAATTCCATTCTGGGATTAGTGAGATGTAGCTTTGAATAGGAAAGAAACCTCTGGGGCAATCCTGCAAAGCCAAGACTAGGACAGAAGACCCTTCCCTCACAGTCCTTTTAGCGATGGTCCTGAAATCAACGAGAAGTCAAAAAAGTGATCTGTTTGGAGCTGCTCAAACAAGTTTTATCACAGTGATAGAATGGAAACCCCTTCCCTATCCTATGTATGTGGAGAAGAACTGAATTCACCAGATTTCACTGGAAATACTTGAAGATAAGCCTGAAAGTATCTGAAAGCCTTGTTGCCCATAGTGAAATACCACATTCCCATGAACAGTTGGTGATGGAGTCAAAACCTCATGGAACACAGATATAAGCATGTAGTGCAATGCATGTTTGCATAGAATTTCTGCCTTCAATGTATCACTTCATCTTAATAGGCAAGGTAGAAAGGGGACAGCTGTTGGTTCTCTTCATTCAAGAGAGAAATTGTGAGCTGGAAATGTTAAATGGCTTTTTACATTTCACCCTGTAAATGGCAGTGGAGCTGAGAAAAACAAGATTGGCCTTCCAGATTAATGCACTCTTCAAACTTCCTCTCATGAAATGTGCTGCAGTCCATCACACTTAACCTACACTTTCCACACCTCCAGAAGGAGATATCTATAGATATACCTATTTACTTTGGCATGAGCTCAAAGAAATGAGCTTGCAAAGCGGGTCTTTTCTTTGTGCATTAACTTTAATTTTGCCTTTCCTCACATACACTGCACGAACATCAGGTAGATCCATTTACTTCCACCCCCTCATCCCACTGCTCCTCCTAAAGTGACATATTAATTATGGCTCGTTTGAAATGTTCCCTTACAAATGTAGGCTCAGACTTCAACACCTAAATGAATTATATATACACCGTGCAAGCCTGTTTGTTCCAGATTTCTCAAAAGGAGAAAATGAATGCAGTGTATTAATCTTCAAACTGATGTCCCTGATTGAAAAATAAATTATTTAAATGAGCAACACTCCGGGTTTTTTAATATTCTACCTTCTAGATTTTTTTTTCAGCGTGCAAGGTGGGGAGAATGAAAGAAATGTCCAAGTTAACTACCAAGATGATACAGGAGCCAAATTAAAGCTGTATAAAGGACACATCATCATCATCAGCCCAAACTGTTGGGTCCCACTATCAAATAATTCAGCAGTTATCCATCAAATTTACTGGATATTCCAGATAACTTGTAAAAAAGGGCTAAAACTTCAGGTGGACAACTATACACCTAAATACATTTTATCCCTTTCACACAGAAAAAAATTAATGCATCCCCTAATATAGATTTTTTTTTTTTTAAGAATCTTAACTTCCGGGTGTATGGAATAGGGAAGACAAGTGGGATAGCCATAATACATGTTTAGCCAGTCTATATTCTCTTGGATTTAGCTTCTTCGTGGGCAAATTTCTCATGTTTCCCATTTTATTTAAAATCAGATTTTAGATACCACATGTACAACTAAAAATTACAGGGATGAAACTACCAATAAGATCAAATACAAGAAGAAAGACATAAAACTCAACAAGAGAAAATACACCTTGAATAGAATGTAAGTAGTCTGAGTAGTCATTGAAACTGCCACATAGAGTGTGCATGAATCAATGAAAAAAAAAAAAAAAAAGAATACCCAGTGAGCACAATTTATTAAACTCAGCAGGTACAGGGAAGGCATTCAATGATGAGAGTTATATTAGTCAGGGGAGGCTAATTGCTTTAAAAAAAAAAAAAGACTGAAAATGTATAATGGCACAAAATCAAGAGAGTTTTTGTTAAATAGTGGCACTGAGAGGAAAAACGTTGATGGGGCTCTCCTCTATGTAGTTACTCAAGGACCTAACTTGATGGAGTCTCAGCCATATTCAACACATGGCTTGTAAGGTCACTATGGGGATTCTCTCCCTTCCACCCAGCAGGTAAGGGAGAAAGGAATGGAAAAGTACTTGCAGTGATTTTTAATGAGCTGGAGCTGGATGGGAGGCACATCTCTTACACTTATATTCTATTGGTTAGACATTGTCACATGACAACAATTAAACATAACACAGGCTGAAAATGCTATAACTATATGGTCATGAAGAAGAGAAATCTATGGATTTTCTTCCTTTTTTTAAAATGAGTCAGTGGTTTCTGCCACTGTCTGCCCTTCTGGTCACCATAGTCATATTGACACTTCTTCCCACACATCAAACATTCAATAGTACTCTAAAAAGAGACAATCTACTTAATGCATCCAGCTCAAGTCCATTGGTTATTGAGTTATTGTATTTCTCTCTATTAAGATAAGAGGGTTTTTTTGTTGTTTTTTTGTGTGGGCCTTGAGCTGTAAACTAAGGAGAAAAGTTCTTCCTCTACCCTATACATATCTCTACATCAATAGTAGAGTAGAAATAAAGGTAACTCCAGGGGTGCCTGGATGGCTCGGTCGGTTAAGCCTCCAACTCTTGGTTTGGCTCAGGTCATGATCTCATGGTTCATGAGTTCGATCCGGGTGTCAGGCTCCATGCTGACAATGTGGAATCTGCTTAGGATTCTCTCTCTCCCTCTCTGCCCCTCTCCCGCTCACTCTCTCTGACTCTCTCTCAAAAATACATTAAAAAAAAAATTTTTTTAAGAAAAAAAGAAATCAGGTAACTCCAATAAAGACTCCAAGTGTGAAGAGAGGAAAATGGTAGACACACAGTAATCATAGTCATAGCAATGATGAAACCCTGCTAAGCAGGTATAGTGAAGCCACAATTCATGATAGATTTATAAGTTCCAAGAACCTGATTCAACTCTCTAGGAGAAGCTACTGTGTCCACTATTATTCATGCCTTAGCTGTACCCACTGTGGTATTTTTCCTTGCCCATTGTCATCAATGGCCATATCTGAAGTAAGCACTAAAAAATGTACTCACTTTTAGAGGTTAAAATCATTACTGTCCATTTCCTACTAATGTAAGTTTGGGGAGCTGAGGGTCATTATTTCATCACAGAGTTTTACAAGGCTGGAAATGTTTTACTGGCAATACAATTCCCTCAAATTCTTAGTTGGCTTCTATTCTATTTGTTTCCAGTCATTTCTATGAGTGAGTAATAATCAACTAAATTCTTTTTTGGATTTAAGACTTGGGCCTCTTTTATTGGTTTGTTTGTTTAAATGTTTTGTTTGTTTATCAACTTAGTTTGCTTTCTTTCTCTCATGCCTTCCTCTCAACCTAAGGCAGCTGCTCTGGGATCTAAAACAAAACAATAGACTTGAATGGGAAGGTAAGCCACTTAATTATTTAGATATAATTCACATACCATGCTATTCACCCACTTAAAGTGTACAATTCAGTGGGTTTTTTTTTTTTTAGCCTATTTACAAATATGTGCAGCCTCAAACAATTTTAGAGCATTTCATCACCTCATAAAGAAACTTCATCCCCTTAGCTACCATCCTATCTCTAGATCTGACCTATTCTGGATATTTCATAAATATGTGGTCATAAAATATATGATCTTTTATGACTGTTCCCTTTCACTTACTGTAATGTTTTCAAGGTGCATGCATGTTGAAGTATGCATCAATACTTCATTCCTTCCTTTTTATGGCTAAATAATTCTGCATTAGATATAGATATATCACATTTAGGCTATCCATTTATAAGTTCTTGAATATTTGAATTATTTCTAACTTCTAGCTATTATAAATAATGCTATCACAAACATTTATGTATGACCCATTCTGTGAACATGTGTTTTCATTTGTTTTGGAGCAGAATTATTGAGTTAAGTGATAACTCTGTGTTTAACCATTTGAGGAACTTCCAGACTGTTTTCCAGAGTGATTAAACCAATTTACATTCCCAACCGCAGTGTATGAGGATTTCAATTCCTACACATCCTTACCAACAGTTTTTACTATCTGACTTTTTGAGTACAGCCTTCCTAGTGGGTGTGAAGTGGTATCTCACTGTAGTTTTGATTTGCATGTTTTGATCACTAAAGATATCAAGCACGTTATAAATGTTTATTGACAATTTAGTATCTTCTTTGGAGAAATGTCTATTTGGCTCCTTTAACCATTTTTCAATTGGGTCTTTTTATTATTGAGTCGTAGGAGACCTTTATATATTTTAGATACAAGTTCCTTACCATATATATGATTTGCAAATATTTTTCCTATTCTGTGGTTTCTCTTTAAACTTTTTTGAAAGTCAATTTTAATGAGTTTAATTTATCCATGATTTTTGTAGTTCTTCATGCTTTTGGTGTCATATCTAAAAATCCATTAACAAATCTGAGATCACGATCATTTTTGATCATGTTTTCCCCTAAGAGCTGTATGGTTTTAGTACTTACATTTAGGTGTTTAATCCATTTTATGTTAACTTTTATATATAGTGTGAGGTAAAGATCCAATTACATTATTTTGCATATGGCTATCCAGTTGTCCAAGGTACCATTTGTTGAAAAACCTATTCTTTCACCATCAAATGGAAACTCTTGTCAAAAATCAGTTGACCATAGAAACATTTATTTTCTGGACTTTAATTTTTATTCCATAAATCTATATGTTTATTCTTATACTAGTACCACATTGTCTTGATTACTTTTGCTTTATAATATGTTTTCAAAATTGAGAAGTGTGAGTCCCTCAAATGTGTTCTTCCCTTTAAAGATTGTTTTTGGTTATTCTGGGCCTCTTACAATTCCACATGAATTTTAGGACCAGCTTGTCAATTCCTACAAAGAAGTCAGCTGGGATTCAGATAGAGATTGCATTGAATCTGTAGATTAATTTGGGAGTATTGCCTTTTCAGCAATATTAAGTCTTCCAATGCAAGAACATGAATGTTCCCCCCATTTATTTGGATTTTCTTTAATTTCTTTAAACAATTTTTTATAGTTTTAAAAGTAAAAATTTCATTAAATTTATTCCTACACTTTTGTTTATGCTTTTGTATAATGAAATTGTTCTCTTAATTTCCTTTTATCCTATTCATAACAAGAAAATAGAAATACAATTGATTTGTTTATATTGACTTTATATCCTCCGATCTTACTGAACACAATTTCTTAGCTCTAAATATTTTTTAGTGGATTCCATAAAATTTCCTATGTACAAGATCATGTCATCTGTAAATAGATATTGTTTTACTTCTTCCTTTCCAATATGGATATCTTTTATTTATTATTCTTGCCTAATTATCTCTGGCTAGAATCTCTACACAATGTTGAAACAAAACAAGGGTGAATATCTTTGTCTTGTTCCTGATCTTACTCATACTATTAAGTATCATGTTGACTGTGGGTTTTCCACAGATGCCCCTTAACTGGTTAATGAAGTTTCCTTTCTACCTTGTGGAGTATTTTTGTCATGAAAGAGTGTTAAATTTGGTCACATGCTTTTTTCTGAATCTATTGTGATGAGCACATGGGGCTTTTTTGTTTTTCTTATTCTATTAATATGGTGTATTACATTCATTGATTTTCAGATGTTAAATCAACCTTGTGTTCCTGGAATAAGTTCCACTTGGTCATGGTACAATTCTTTTATATATTACTAGATTCAGTTTGCTAATATTTTGTTGATGATATTTTAATTCACATTCAGAAGAAATATTGGTTTATAGTTTTCTTATGATGTCTTTGGTGTTGGTATCAGAGTAACACAGCTGGCATGATATACTTTTTTATATCCCTGTACTTTCAATCTATTTACATCTTTACATTTAATGTGTATCTCCTATAGATAGAAAATAGTTGGTCTTGTTTGCTCAGCTAGTCTGACAATTTCTACCTTTTAATTAGATTGTTTATTCATATTTAGTACATTGTGATATAGTTGAATTTATGCCTGCCATTTCATGTTTTATCTATATTTAAGATGTGTTTTTTGTTCCCCTACCTCTCCTTTCCTGCTTCTTTTTGCACTATGTAAACACTTCCTACTGTAACATTGTAATATATTTAATGATTTTTTTTTTTTACTTTTGCTTTTAGTTATTTCCTTAGTGGTTGCTCTAGGGCTTGCTGTATATCTCTTTACATAGCAGAAAAAGCTTCAAATTTATATTAACTTAATTTCAGTGAGATAGATATAGAAATGCCACTCCTATATAGCCCTATTCCACTTCTACCATTTTGGGGAGCATGACTGTTATAGCTATTACATCTATAAATGTTATAAACCCAATAATACTTTGAATTTTACGTATAATATTATGTTCTTCAAAGAACTACATGGAGAAAAGAAAGTGAGTAAGCATTTATCGCTTTTGTTATATTAATCTTGTTATCATTTCTGGTTGTCATCATTTGTTCCTGTGAATTCAAGTTACCATCTGGAGTCATTTCCTTAGCCCAATACAGTTTTGCTCCCACCCACCTCCTTGTGCTATTATTGACAAATATATTACATTTCTATATGTTACAGGCCCAACAACATATTATATACATATGGCTTTATACAATTGTTTTTAAAATCAGTCAAAAGAAAAAATGAGAATAAATACGCATTTGTATAGTCTATTAAAATTATATCATTTCCTGTACCAGTGCTCTTTTTTGCTTTATTTTGTTTGGATTCTAATTACCATCTAGAGTCACTTGCTTTCAGCTTGAAGAAATCCTTTCCGTATGTCTTATAAGTCAGGTCTTCTAGAAATAAAGTTTTACTTATCTGGGAGTATCTTTTCTTTTATTTTTGAAAGACAGGTTTGCTGGATATAGGATTCTGGGTTGACAATGTTTTGCTTTGAGCATTTTAGAATACGTTATTCTACTACCTTCTGGCCTCCATTGTTTCTGATGAGAAGTCAGGTGTAAATCTTATTGGGGTTCCCTTTGCAGTAAGGAGTCACCTTTCTCTTGTAGCCTTCAAGATGTTCTCCTTGTCTTTGCATGTCAGCATTTTACTATGGCTGTGTCTATTTGTAAACTTCTTTGTGTTGATCTTCACTGGAGATCATTGAACTTCATAGATGTTCAGGATAATGTATGTCAGTAAATTTTGGAAGCTAATAGCCATTATTTTTGAATATTTTTTTCTGTTACTTTCTCTCTGTTTTCTTTCCTGGTCCTCTCATGAGGTATATGTTGGATGCTAATGGTGCCCCACATTTCTCTAAGACACTATTTTTTTCACTCTTTGTCTCTCTGTTCTTTGGTTTGCATAATCCCTATTAATCTACAAGGTGTTAGGTTGTTTCTTCTGCCAGTTCAGATATACAACTGAGCCCCTCTAATAAACATTTTTATTTCAGTTATTACATTTTTTTGACTCCTGAATTTCCATTTGGTTCATATGTATATCCTTTTTTTTCCTATATTTTTACTGATATTCTGTATTTGATGCATTATCATCATGATAAAGTTTTGGGATGATGGGGGATTCATGAGGTCCAGAGCCGATGGCCAAGAAATAATTCTTAAAGATACATTTGGTGCAAAAAATGTGATTTTATTAAAGCATGGGATAGGACCCATGGGCAGGAAGAGCTGCACTTGGGTTGGAGGGGGGTGCATTTTATGGAGTTAGGAGAGATAAAGTCCAGAAGGGAGTTTCCAAAGAAACTTTTACATGCTAAAGACTTACTGGAGTCCTAGCTATTGTCAAACTAAAGTTGTTTTTCCCTCTAGCAAAGCATTAACATTAAGACAGAAGGGAGTTTCTGGACTTTAGGCTATGATGGGATTGCCTTTTTCTGGTAAATTGATAGAGACACTTATCAGTTTAACCATTTGTTTGTTTTTGTCCTTTCCTGTTTTGGGGTAGCTGGGAGTGTCCAAGGAATATCATACATGTCCCACCTGTGTGTGTGTGGGGGGGGGGGGGGGGTTGCTAACTTGTGCTTTTCCCCTCAGCCTGCCTCATGCTCCCTCATCAATCATATCCTCTTTTTAACTTTTTTTTATTTTTAATTTTATTTTTATTTTCTTTTAATTTACATCCAAGTTACTTAGCATATACTCCAAGGAGTAGATTCCTTAATGCCCCTTACCCATTTAGCCCATTCCTCCCTCCCACAATCCCTCCAGTAACCCTCGTTTGTCCTCCATATTTATGAGTCTTTTCTGTTTTGTCCCCCTCCCTGTTTTTATATTATTTTTGTTTCCCTCCTCTTTTTAAATTTTTAATCATGGTTTCCATAATTCTTTGAATATATTCGCAATGTCTATTTTGAAATCTTTGCTAAATTAGACTTCTAGCTCTTCTCATAGATAATTCTGTTGACAGTTTTGTTTTGTTTTGTTTATCATTGGAAACTGGATATTTTAGATTATATATTATAGCAAATCTGAGTATTTGGTCCTCCTCCTTTAGGTCTTGTTATTGTTATTTATTTGTTTATTTGTTTACTGACTGGGTGGAATTTTTCAGTCTACTCCCCAAGTAAAGTGTTGCTCCTGAAGGGGTACAGGCTTGGATCTGCCCTTGGGATGCCCCAGGATGTCACTGGGTTTGTCAGAGCTCTCTTTGACTATCTTTTCCCTGATCACACTCTTAAGTTCCACTAATTGCTGTCTGATTACTCTACTGTTTTCAACAGTGCCCTGGGGATAAATTGTTTCACCAACTAACACAATGAAGTTCAGGCTCTTTTGAAGGGACAGTTCCTAGGTCAGTGTTTGAGATTTGTTCTGACACCCAGCAGGGCTCTTCCCAGCTGTCTCTTTCCTTATTTCTCTCCAGAAAACTAGACAGCCCACAATTTAGACTACATCTCCAAAGAATCTATCCATCTCGTTTCACTACAATTTCTATCATTTCAAGAGTGTCCTTAACCTTAAACCTCTCCACACTCTGTTACAAAATAAAGTCAATTTATTGGAGATAAAGTTTGGAGATATCTCTTTCATGGTTTATTTCTTCTACCTCCGCATGTATCCCCTAAGAAAATTCTCTGAGCCATAGCTGGGATGGAGAGGATAATGACATGCTTATCTCTAAATAAGATATCCATTTCAGGAGCTTAGCATCCAGCAGAGGTGTGGGAGTAGCAGCCCCAGGTCTTTTCAGCTTGCCTCTTTGAGTGTGGATCCTCACACCACATGAACTAGGACAAGACTATCAGGGCCTCCGAGTCCTTGATGGTGCCACATTCATGATAGAGCCTCCAGCCCATGCGTGGAAGCTGGACAGAAAGGGATTTATTTAGCCACACTTACCCAGAACTTAGCCTCACCAACAGGTAACTGGAGCAGGATAAGGAATGCTGATGTCCTGCCCTGCCCAGGAAGATAGCCCTCCAACTGGGAGATAGAAGGGAAAGTCTATTCTTCCCATAATGTGAACCTTCTGTTGCTGCCCTTTGTTCTTAGCTATAGCAGTCTGGGTAGAGTTTCTGTCTTTCTGAGCTAAGAGGCAAGGGAGGGCATGGGTCTTGGTTCAAAGACCGCATACTCTCCCCAGTTGTAATAGATTTTCTTGAATAAATATTTCTTCATTTGCTGTATGTCCACACTGTCATTTTCAAAGACTAAGTTTTAAAAATTTTTCATCTTACTTTACTGGGGAGAAGATCTGAGAAGTTCCTCATACTGCCATGCCAGAAGTAGAACTCCCACCGCCCCTTAATTTTATCTTTGCTCTAGTGGTGAGTCAGTTGTTTTTGTTTGTTTGTTTGTTTGTTTTTTAATTAGAGCATTATTGGGGCTTTGATGTCAAAGTCTTTTCCAGCCTTTTTGCCTGCTGTTTGGAGTACAGAAGCAGCCTTTCCATTCCTAGGAGGTCATTTATACTTATAAATCTTTCTTTCCTGATCTCATCTCATCCTTATAATACCATGTTAAATGCAGCAAAGAGCAACACACAAATATTCTTGCTCTTTCTAACAACTTTTCCTAAACTAGCTGGCTCAGTATATTTGCCTTCTCAGTTGTTGCAGGCAATCATTTAACCAAATTTTTAGCCACTGTGTAACATAGATCTCCAATATCTTTCTACTCCCCAATATTTGTTCCATTACTTTCTGAAGACCAACTATTATAAACCAATGACCCATATTTTAAGTTTTCGATATGGCAGCAATATACTTCAAAATACTAGTTTCTATTTTAATTAGGTAAGGCAGATCATTAAAACAAATAAGCCCTATTAAAGTGAATTTCTTGTTCAAATAATCGTCCTGGCTTGGAATGGCCTTACTCAAACTAAATATAGAAATAAAAAAAAAGAAACTACTTTTTTATGAGGAATCTGCAGCATATCTTTCAGACAACACACAACCTAAAATATATTTTTATCTTATTCAAAAGTGGGAAACCTCTCTAGTATAGACTTAAGAGCTTTTCATGAGCATTTACATGCACAAAGGAAATTTGCAAGCATGTTGAGAGGAGTGTTTACAAAACATTGAAAGAAAGTTTTATTTCCTGAGGTCCTTCTATTTTACACATTGTGGGAGATAAGATTTGGAGGGAGAGATACTGGTTCCCCGTTCTTATATTTTCACAGAGGGATGGAATTTCCACTCCAATCTAGAAGGGAAAATTAATAGGGGAAGAGGCATTTTAAGCTTCTCTCTGCTCCTCACTCAATCCCATGGTGTTTTGGGCTGAATTGTGCACACAGACACCCCAGTCAGAAGTTGACATCCTAACCCCTCAGTGCCTCAGAATGTGACTGTATTTAGAGACAGGGTTTTTACAAAGATAATTAAGGTAACATGAATTATGTGAATTCATATGGGGGCACAAGTCCAATATGACTTTGTTTTTCCAAGAGGAAATTAGGACACAGACAATATGGAGACAGAGAGACAACCATAAAAGGACACAGTGAGAAGGTGGCCATCTTCAAGCCAAGGAGACAGACCTCTAGAGAAACAACCCTGCCAACTTCTTGGTTTCAGATTTCTGTACCCTAGAACTGTGAAAAAATAAATTTCTGTTGTTTAAACCAGTCTGTGGTATGTTGTTATGGCAGCCCCGGTAAAGTAACAAATATGGTGAGAAGGATAACATGTAATTGGTAAGTTTTGGAGAAGTAACAGGGCACACTTACTACCTTCTGACAGTGAATAGTAGCTAGTGAGCAAGGCACTTATTCATTTATCCAGAAGATAGCTATTAAGTACATACTACAGACTGGGTGCTGTGTTAGATGCTGCTAATTAAGTAGTCAAACATTCAGATTTGACCCTTGCCTGCAAGAAACTTACAAGCTAATAGAGAGGGGGGGGAATGAAGAAACTGTGTATACAAGAGACCCAGAATATGGAGAAAAGCTGAGTAGCCCCGTTTCTTCCTAGGGAAATCAAAGGAGCTGACATCCATATCGATCTACATTGGGTAGCAGGAGCTGGGGGAAAATGGAGACTATGGGTCAAAGTAGCCAGCCAAAAGAATTTTCTCATCTGCTGACCAGATTATTTTGATCCTATGGTTTTGAGGGAAGCCTACCCTTGGATGGTATTAACAGATGGAACAGGGCCTTGGATATGGGTCACAGAGACAATTACTGGCTAAGGGTTTCTCTTGTTTTCTATAAATCTATTTTTTTAATTTTTTGTGTTTATTTTCTTGAGAGAGACAGAGACAGAGTGTGAGCAGGGGAGGGGCAGAGAGAGAGAGAGACAGAATCTGAAGCAGGCTCCAGGCTCTGGGCTGTCAGCACAGAGCCTGATGTGGGGCTTGAAACCACAAACTGTTAGATCGTGACCTGAGCCAAAGGTGGACGCATAACCGACTGAGTTACCCAGGCGTCCACTGTTTTCTAATGACTGGCTTATGGCTATCACCAAAACCTTACTGATAAACTAAAGTACACAAATATATAAAGCAAACTCTAAATAATTCATGGTCAAACAAAACAAATTTCAATCATTGCATATAGTTCATTACAGAGTATGGAAAATAATAATGAGGAGGAGAGCACAGGCTTTGGAACTGGAGGCAATGTCAAACAAAATATACGCATGAGGACTGGGGAAGTGTCAACTACTAAGGAGAGGATAGTGAGGAAAAAAAAAAAAACAGATGTGGTCCCTGTTACTTATGAACTTGGGAAAGTTATTTAATCTCTTTGAATCAATACTCTTATATGATGAATCAGGGTCATGTTAGCTATTTTGGAAAGCTCTTGTAAAAAATACATGAAAATATAAAGGCATTTAAAATCATTTAGCACAGAGCCTGGCAAATCGCTACGTGTTGAATGTTATTTTTTTCTCAATTCTCTCCACCTTTGCTCTCTACGAAAAGTACCAACTTAAAGAGTCCCTTTGGGTATTCTTCAGTGAGTTACCAAATATCATAATCTTCATAGCCAAAATCTAAGGCTTAGAGAAAGATGACAAAAAGAGGCTGGATTTTTTTGTTTGACCAAACCCTTGAACCACCATGGATAAAACTTTTAGAATCTTTAGTATATTCTTCTAAAAGGTATGTGTGTGTGTGTGTGTGTGTGTGTGTGTGTGTGTGTGTATTATTCTCTATTTTGCCAGTTGCCTCATCCTTATCTCTATAGTACTAAACTCAGAGCAAAGAGCAAAAGAGAATGTCACAAAGAATAATCTGCAGGCATTGAAATCAAAATAATTCATCCTCTTAAAGCATTAAGAATGATCTTATATTTTTCCATGCAGAATACTAACATATATATTCCATAATATAGAACTATCTCCCCTTTCTCCAGAAAAAGATAAAAGCAATACAAGATAGAGTATGAATCAATCTCTGTAATCTTTGAAGCCATGCTGAAAATAGCACAGAACATATAGTTCAGATAACATATCAATATGGGTGTGTTATCTGTACTGTATTGAGTCAGATGCTCCACGTACCCAAGCAGCTGCCAATTTGGTTAAGCACTGTAAGAAGAACGACTCCTTCCTTTTCATACCTTCAGGTAATAGCCTCAAGTACTCACAGAATCTACTTTACTTGCTCATAATCTCCAAAGATTTCATTTGGTGCGCTATGACCCCAAATTACGCTCACATCCTATAGTCTAATCTCTAAAACTATGAAGTCAAGAAATTGCAGACTGTAAACGGAACATATCCCTTTCTCTTATTTTTGTCACCCTTCCGATTAATCCATACCCCATGAATCAGAAGAATTTTGATTTGGGATAAAATGCTAACTATTCCAGTGGACTTCCTGCTTTTATTTTAATCCCAAATTCTCCCCCAACATCTTTGCTAAATTTTCACTTGAAACAAAATTGGGCTAGATTTAGATTTAATCTACTATCCATCATATTGATCACTTATTTTCTTCTATGCAAGGTACCATGTTAAGCTCTTTAGGGATTGCCAAGATATAAAGCAGCAGAGTAATTGTTACACTGGGATATAAAACCATACAATACCAAGTAATATCCTCTATACTTTCACTCTTGTACATAAATGTGTACTCCTTTCATGACCAAGTAAACAATGCTAAAAAAACCTTTTGTCTTTAACTCATTTGGCTGCATGTAAAATCTCTATAGCTGTGGTGTATAATGAAACCACCCTCTGTTTAGAGATCCCTACAAAATCTGCACTCAGCGAGTTCATTTAAGACAGAACATTCCCACAATTTGAACACAGTGTTAGCAGTATAATAAGCAGAGAACAATCTTCTGGGTAATACCAAAGTTTACTTAAACAGATTGATAACATGCTCACCAAAAATAACAGGCATGGTTTTTACGGTTTGTTCCCTTCTGTATGACTTACCCACCAAGCAATAAGTACAATTACTGAATTTCATTGTAAATGCCCAGACCCCCTGATGAGTTCTGATAGGAAATCATCCAATAATAGCAATGTCATTTCTCTCCGTAACTCACAGTTTTTGTGGCTGTCAGAAAATATATACACTTCATTAAAATCAAGAAATAAAGAGGGTACATGTAGAGAAAACAAAGTTTAAAAAAAAAACATGCAGTTATTTTCTCTACCCTTAATATTTTCCTCTTCCCCACAGATCTCTTTACAAACCCTTCCCTTGATGCTCATTGATAAACTTGGCCAATCAAAAGGTGTCAGCAAGAAGTAACTGGTCCCACAAAACCCAACATGATTTCCGTAGCCACAGCCATGACCTTTCACTTTTCCTTTTTGGTTACAAAGCTGCCTTAGTGGTCATTCAAATCCTGAAAGTGTTAAGTGGGAGTAGTCATAAATCAGCATTTTAAAGTCTGCTGCCAGCGTGAACTCTCTATATTTAAAAGGGGAGGGGGAGATTTAAGGTCACACTCAATAGGACTTCACAGTTGTTAAAAGTCAGCTTTCTGGTGATCTGGTTAACTCTGAGATATGAAGACCTTTTTAAAAAAATCTAGTTATATATATGAAAATCATATACAGATATAAACATACACCTATGAAATATTGGAAATAACAAACATAAAGTGAAATACTTACAGGGTGAAATATACCAAAATTTAAAAAAAAAAACACATACATTTCAAGGACATTTAAGTACAGGATTTTATTTGAAAATACTTACGTGGCTTTTTTCTATATATAAAATTAGGTATCAATGCTTTTGTTTCTCTATTATTAAAATTAGAAATAATAACAAAAAGCAGAGGGTTATATCAAATTCACTTGTGACTTGAACAATCAGGTGAAACTGATTCATGCATTTCTGTGATGAATGCAAAACGTATAAGGACGTGTGCTCTGTAAAGATTCAATGTTTGTAGTGCAAATCTTGAAATAAATTAATTTGAGCTAAAATATTCCTACCTCATCATGCAAATAGGTTTGGACATAATATTTTTTTCAGTAAATTTGGCCAAATGAATAGTTAGGAATTGGGCACATCCAAAACAATCGGTTATTTAAATGAAGTCTGTTTTTTTGGAGGACACACTTTCTAACATGTCTAAGCCAGTAGAAATAAGGAGCCAGATTATAGTGTCTATCACATCTCCAGACACACACATAGTTAGTTGAATATGGCAAAAATTCTCTAAAACAGGGCTGGTCAGACTTTTAGTAGAAAAGGCAGCCGTCTACATGACATGCGTTGGGAAATACTAAAGAGCATCTCTGCCAAAAATATCTGTTCCATTCCCTATGTTCTTATTACCATTTCTCCTGTAGCATTTAGAATTCTAATCACAAGTCATTATTTTTGCGCATCATTAAAAATCTTTACCAGAAAGCCAGGATATTATCTAAGAAGCCATTAATAAGTCATTAACACCTTACCTTGAATTAAATCAATCAGACCATACAGATAGTTTACTTAAAGGCCCTGAGGGAGTATATATAATACCAAACAGGTAATCTTGAAGAGAGCAGGGATTTAAAAAAACACAAATGTTAGGCCATTTTGCAAGAAAAGCCCCTAAAACACCGGGTGGTTTGTCAGGAGAGGCAGAATTACAGAGGGTCATAAATGCGAAGGTTAGAGAAGATGTGGTAGGGAGAAAGCCTATAGCATCACTTCCCTCCCAACCAACCGATTAAAGCCTGAGTATGATGGACAGCTGTTAAAAGACAGTAACAGCATGTGATTTATGCTCCCGGCCTAAATAATACAGGCTTCGGTGGCAGCTCCCAATGCTGCAGTCCTGGGACAATTTTGAGTGAGGTCTAGATTTCCCAGCACTAGCAGGTACCTGATCTTAGTCCGAACCAAAGCGTAGAGAGTCTGCAAACATATGTTAACATTTTAGAGGGAGACACAAAGTGAAATGGAAGACTTGGGTACGATGCCATCAGCCACATTATTCATAGAAATCATACAGCCAATTACTGAATTATTAAAGTTGCATCCAGATAGTTCTGAGGCAAGTAATTAACGTCAGCTACCTGGAGGGGTGAAGCGAGGGAGGACATACAACACAGCGGATGATTGATTGGAGTGCCAGCTCCAGGCAGATGGGCCTGACAGTCCGGGCAGGTAACCTTGTGCCCACGCAGAGCCACACCCTTGCTCACAGCCCAGCGTTCAGCATCCCAAAGGCCTTCAGACTGTTGGCCTAGAATCACATACATCGCTCTTGTATTCAATAAAGGAGACTTCAAAATAACAGTATTTCGTTGAAAATTACACTAGTGGAAATTCTCTGAAGTAAATTAACGATAAAAGAATAAAGCTGCTGGACGAATGTATTTTTCATGCTTCGGGGCTATGTGTTTAACAGTTTTCTAACTGTTCATTCATTTATAAAAAATACTTCAGTTATTATCTCCTAGAGTTGAAATTAGATATTTCATTGACTGGAGGGAATGAAAGTCGCTCACTTTTACATACGACAACTATTTTAAAATATTTCTATAAAATGCTTCCAAAGACCACCATCAGCCCAAATTCTTGGCAAACATTCTTGAGTGTATATATAGCTGTTTTATAAATGCCATGCTGTATGAGCTAACTCCTTCAGAAACATGTTTATCTTAATTAGGAAAGTCAACAGACTTCTAATGGGAAGAAATGGGTATTTTTCTCTGTGGTATCCACGGCATCAAAGGCCCAGTGCTTCTGCCAAACCAATCTTCCTTCCTGCCTGCCTTTCAAACCCAGGTGATTGCAGACAGCTGAGCAGACATTTTCCCCAAAGTCTCTATTGACCTGGATCCAGTGTTTGCTCTTTGTGCGCCCTCTCTCTTTCTCTCTCTCTCTCTCTTCCTCTCTCTGCCTGTCCCTCTGTCGCTCTTTCTGTGTGGATTTTTAGTGGTTGTTTTGTTTTGTTTTGTTTTGTTTTGTTTTGTTTTGTTTTGTTTGTGTTTTTGCCTCAGGAAACCTAGGGATATTCATGGCACTGAGGCAAATAATATGGAATTAAAAACTAAATTCTTGAGGCCTTATCCTAGCAACAAGACCATCACCATCTGTTCAGAAGACAAGCCAGCCATTATCCACTGCATTCTTTATACAAACTCCATCACCTGTGAGTGGAAGAAAAAAAAAAACAAAACAAAAAACCACTATCCCTTCCTGGGTTCCGTCTTTGTGACAAAGTGGGGTGTTTCCCTCTGATGCAGTAAAACCTAAATCAAACAAATGTGAGTGGACGCTCTTATAGCAAACTGAAAGCTCCATATCCAAAGGCCGTAAGTGGCCATTTCAAAATATCTGATAATTGTCATCTGTATGTAATAAAACCTGACAAAAATATATTGTTGATGTATTTAGGTAGCTTTTTTTTTTTTTTTACTTAAATTAAAAAAGAACAAACGGGATGTATCTGTATTTTTAGTGGTGAAATGCCTTTTTATTTCATTTACTTTTAGCTTCAAATTCTTATCCATTTTACCTTTCAAAAACCACATCAAAATTTATATTTTGAAAGTGGCATTAAAATGTTATTTCAGTGACTTTGGGATAAGAGTCAATGTATTTAGACAGCTACTTTAATTCAGGATAAAAAATTTTTCCTTGGGAAAATGTTTAAAACAGGGAAGACAGTAGCATCCTTATATTTTATGCAGTAAAATTTATACTATTAGGAAGAAACAGGATCTGTTTCCTCTCCTAAAATAGTTCAGTGCAAAGGCAGAGAATATCTGTAGATAGAGGATTTGAGAACCCTAGCCAGAGTCTGAAGTCCAGATAAGGGAAAATATGAGACAATTCTGGATGATTTTCCTGCTAGAAGGGAGCACACATGAAGACGGAATCCAGTAAATTAAGAAAGAATAGATATATTGAATGTCTGTCATGCGCCAATCACTGTGTAATATGCTATTGAGTATTATTTTTTCATTTGTCATGGTTTTTATGAAAAGTATATTAATAAAAAGTTTCCCTCAAATCCTAGAACATATTAGTTCTGTGATTATGACTAACATTTGGTTGATGTATTACTTTAAAATCTCTTTTTCCTACATGATCTCATTTGATCCTGATGAAGAGCCTATCAGGCAGACTGAGCAGTGATCCATTTAAAGATGAGGGGCCCCTGGGGAGCTCAGTCGGTTGAGCGTCCGACTTCGGCTAGGGTCATGATCTCTCAGTCTGTGAGTTCGAGCCCCGCGTCGGGCTCTGTGCTGACCGCTCAGAGCCTGGAGCCTGCTTCGGATTCCGTATCTCCCTCTCTCTCTTCCCTATCCCCGCCCCACTCTCAAAAATAAATGGACATCAAAATAACTTTAAAGATGAGGAAACCCAAGTTCAGAGGGGTGTGCTGCTTGCCCATGGCTCCCAGGAGCCATGGTCCAAATTTGTGACTTAACTCTGTCTTTTAAAAAAGGCATCATTTATATGTTTACCATCCAAAAGGAAACACAAATTAATGTAAAGACTCAAGCTTGAGCACCAATAGCTCTTCATTCTCTTGGACAAATTACTGACATACCTGTTGGCTGATGTCCAAAAATATCATTTGCGTCTTACGTAGGCTTCAGTTTGGGAGTCAATGTCCCCAAAGTTATTTGTAAAATATGAACTAAAGTTATCCGTGTGGCCGTTAATTACCCTCCTTCTTAGACTGCACATTGTATTCCTATCGTCTGCATATTGGGCACTAAAAATTTCCTACATGTTTCCCGCATGGTTTTCGCTGAAATTTTCCTCATCACAGCCACAGTTGAAAATCCTTGCCTATGAGATAGGAATTCGGAGAAACAGCAAAATCATTCTCTCCATCCCGTCTGTGGAGAGGTTTGATCTGAGGAGAATGAATTACCAGTGTTGGCCTAGTTTCAGTGGATGGAAAAATATATCTGTCTGGTTATAACATATCAGAGTAGGACAAAGGCACACATTAAAATGGTAACAAGAGGGGTACATGGGTGGCTCACTCAGTTAAACGTCTGACTCTTGGTTTCCACTCAGGTCATAATCTCAGGGTTTGTGAGTTCAAGCCCCACATCCAGCTCTGTGGTGACAATGAGGAAACTGCTTGGGATTCTCTCACTCCCTCTTTCTCTGTCCCTCCTCTGCTCACTCGCTCTTTCTCTCTCATTCTCTCAAAATAAATAAATAAACTTAAATTTTTGTTTTTAAATGAAAATGGTAACAAAGTAAGATGTATAGGGAGATCATGGCAGGATACTATGATCCCATAAATAGGTATTCAGATGGTAAAAGAAAACCTCTTATATGTCAAAATAATTGCCTTTAGTCAACTGGGGCCACCTGATTGTATTAAAAATTATAAAATGAAATATTTACCAAGATATAGTTCAAAGATATGTGCAGGATCATAGATTCTAGGTATATGTCAAGTGGAATGAGAACTGAGTGGTATATCTTTAGCAATGCAGTCAACTCAGTTTCAAGCCTAAAAGAAAATGATTTTTCAGAAGATTATTTTTCCCAGTAAGATACAATACAAATATAAAAACATTTATGTAGACATCATTATTCCCAACCCGTATGTTCAGATTAATTTAAAACAGGGGTTAGTGATACTAACAGCGATGTTTCGATCCCCATGTGGCCTGGTGACCTCATTGTTTCTATCCTTGAATATACAACATAGTCTTTCCCATGTAGTCCTTTATAAGCATGTGCTGGTGGTCACAAAGGACAAGAAAGGGAAAATAGAATGGATCAGGAAACTAAGGAAATTGCATTTACACTCCTCAATTATAAAAGTCAACATAAGATATGCATGTCTTATAAGTAAAAAGATTCCTTTTAGCTGGAGTGACCAACCATTCCCGTTGGCACAAGACTTCAGACGGCCCTTGAGACGAGGAAACTTGAGTTCTACAACCGGGAAAACCCTGGGCAAACTGGAAGGCGTTGGTCACCCCACTCAGCTAGGAGACATATGCGCCCGAGCAGAAGAAATCTAGAGCTTCAAACTTCTTACTAAATTTATGCAAGCCCTTCTGCAATTTTTGCCAATACCAAGATGATTGCTTGTTTTCCCTCCTGTTCTCATCTTGCACTACAATCAGAAGTGATGTTTGCCTTCTTTGCCTCCTGCCTATTGTTGAGTTATCCATTCACCCCATTATGCATCTACTCTCCTTTACTAAGCATGAGTGCCTGATAATTTGTTAGTAAGGTGAAAATTTTTGTATCAAGTTTTTGTATCAAGTTTTCGTTTAACTTCTAGTTCACATATAGTGTAATAGTGGTTTCAGGAGTAGAATTTAGAGATTCATCACTTACATATGACATCCAGTGCTCATCACAAGTGCCCTCCTTAGTACCCATTATCCACTTAGCCCATCCCCTGCCCACCTCCTCTCCAGCAGCCTTCAGTTGGTTGTCTATCATTAAGAGTCTCTATGGTTTGCCTCCTTGTCTTTTTTTCTTCCCTTTTGTTCATGTTTTGTGTCCTAAATTCCACATATGAGTGAAATCGTATGGTATTTGTCTTTCTCTGACTGACTTATTTCACTTAATATACATTATCTCCATCCACATCATTGCAAATGGCAAGATTTTATTCTTTTTGATGGCTGAGTAATATTCCATTGTGTATATGTGTGAATGTATGTGTACGTGTGTTTATGTGTATATATACATATAAACATATGTATATATATATGTATATGTGTATATACATATGTATATATATCTGTATATATGTCTATATATATATACATACATATAAACACATACCACATCTTCTTTATCTTCTTTATCCATGCATTGGTTGATGGGCATTTGGGCTCTTTCCATAATTTGGCCATTATTGATAATGTTGCTATAAACACTTTTTTCCTAGGCTCTAGGGAGCCTAGAGCTGCTCCCCTACTGTTTAGGGAAAGAAATAAGATGCAGTGGATCACTTTGGAGGTTGTTAGAGAACCAACTCATTACTCTGTAAATTGATTTTTTAAAGGAGGGGGGAAAAAGTATAAAGAATTTTATCCTGCCTTTCATTACTTTGAGATAACTAAATAGCTAATGAAGGAAAGTTTTTCTTTTAGAAAAATTCCAACAAGTAAATGCAGAGAGAATGATGGAGTGAGAAAAATCACAAGTTTAAAACCCTGAAATAAATGATGAACACAGGCAGTGATCATCAATGAAGGTAAAATCATTATCGAAGATTGTTGGAGAACTTTAAAAAGGGGACATGACCTTTCAGGCTTAGAATCATTTAAAATGGAGCAATCATTGAGTGCTTCACACAGAAGGCATACACAGTACCACGTATGAAATGTTCTAGTGTGAAAAAGTAAAACAAAAGTCTGAAGCTAATTGTAACAGGTGCCTCCTCTAGCCTCCTCTGACCTTAGGAGTAGCTCAGGGAATAGCCCCAACTCACTGTATACAAGCATCACCTTCCAGGAAAACCTTCAGCCAAAGGGAAAGGAAAACCAGTGGTAAGTGTGAGAGGCATTTTCTTAGCTTCCAGTGAATGGAGCCCCACCATCTATAGCAGATACCTTGAAAACACAACCTTTTCCTTCTTTCCTGGCTCACTCTCTCTCCTCCCTCAGTCCCATCTTGTGGAGTTACTCCCCAAATAAACCACTAGCATGGGTGCCGGGGTTTTTGTTGCAAGCCTGCCCTCTGAAAAGCTTTAAGTAAATCATTAGTGAAACCTAGATCTAATTACCTATTTACAGGAAATACAGGAGATAGAAAGACAAGCTCACTGTTGACTCAAGAGATATCCAACCGTCCTAGGACAAATGACTGCTATTTCCAAAAAATTGACTACAGGAAAAGAAAGGGAGGGAGAAAGTGAGTGAGAAAAGAAGAGAGGGAAGGAAGAAGGAAGAAGGAAGAAGCCTTTTATAGAGCAAGAAAGACCTAAAACATAGTAACCAAGTACAGTATGTGGACTGTGTTGAAATCTGATTTGAGTAAACCACAATTAAAAAAAAAAAAATCATCGTGAAAGTAAGTGGACAAATTTGAATATAAACTGAATATTAGGTGCTGTTAAGAAATATTTGTTAATTTTGTCGGGTTGGTTAGAAAAATAATAACGGTTACACATGAACAACAACAAAAAAGCCTTATCAGATGAAATATATACTAAAGTATTCATAGGTAAAATAATGGTGTTTTGTCTGAAATTGCTTAAAAATACTCCAAGGAAACAAACAAAAGAAATATTTGTAAGTGGGGAATTGATGAAATCAAATTGTTAAAATATTGGCAGTTGATAACATTACTCTATGGGCCATAGTCAGTAAGTGTAACCAGTAAAAGTTTCCATTCTGTTAAAATTTAAGTCATTTGATTTTTAGCTCTTTGGCAAAACCCACCCCACAGAAAGAAACGTATGCATGTAGCAAACTCAAACTTACTATAGGTAAATGTCAGCGTATGTTATTTGAAAACATAAGGACTTTGAAGAGTATTCGTAACCTGCTTCCTCTTCTTGTGGAAGCCCAGGGCATTTCTTTTTTTTTTTTTTTTTTTTTTTTCAACGTTTATTTATTTTTTGGGACAGAGAGAGACAGAGCATGAACGGGGGAGGGGCAGAGAGAGAGGGAGACACAGAATCGGAAACAGGCTCCAGGCTCTGAGCCATCAGCCCAGAGCCCGATGCGGGGCTCGAACTCACGGACCGCGAGATCATGACCTGGCTGAAGTCGGACGCTTAACCGACTGCGCCACCCAGGCGCCCCCCAAGGCATTTCTAAAGCCATAGTCTCCCACATCATCCCAAGTTAGTCCTAGGAGAAATGTACCTTTCCCTCCTCTCCTTGATACCATGCCTCCCGTTATCATCATCCAGATGCTTCTGTGTTTCTCGCACTGAATTATAAATGTGTGAGGTCAAGATCTGGCTCTACCCACATAGCCTGGAACACAATATATCCCATAGTTCAGTAATCCCTGACTGAATTCTGTGATCTGCTTTTTACATTGGACGCTGGGCAAGGCACTAAACACAAAGATGAACACGACCAAAAACCTGCTCACAATGAGTTACCAGGGCAGCGAGGCATATAACCTCTGAACTGAAGAGAATTATGGCCCATGTCTTCCGCATTATTGGTAGAATCTCGGCACTTAGAGAAAATGTGACTTTTCAAAAATCATCCTGATGAGCATATTAGTATTCATGGGGTCCTCATGACTCGCCATAGGTCCCATTGTTGTGGAACACATTCCATTTGAAAAGAAATAACCTCCTGAAGGGCAAACGTTTTAAATCTAAATAGTACCCTTTCTCTTTGAAATTTTAATTTTTGGAACTTAACAGAGTCCACTGTTACCAGAACGACCATATCCACCAAAAACCATCTTAACGTAGCTACAGAGTCCCAAAAGGATAATGAGTTCTTACAGAGTTTCCCTAGTTATGAAGAGGAAATCGTTAGTAACTTAAGACAGAAATAAAGAAATCATCTAATTAATGTATTCAGAGATGAATCTTAATGTCCAATTATTCTCTTGATTTGACACAACCTAGTAACAACATAACATAGTCAGCAACATTGTATTAATGTAAGAATTAAAGGGAAGGTAGCCAAGTAGGGGTGGGTGAGATTTTTTTTAATCCTTCCTTTTCTCTTCTTCTAACATACAATAAGCAAATCTTCTGTTCATCTTATTTAAAAAAGAAAACAAGGAAAACCACAAAATAAACTTGTGCTGAAAAGTCAGAATTCTATTACAATTAAAGCTTATAAAACATCATTTAAACAAAGGTCTGCCTGTTCAATTCATTAAATATTAACAAATGATTTTCCTATCATTCAATATAGGCTCTTAGTTCAGCTTCATTGATTGATTTAACCATTGTCTATTTAAACGTATATAATTTCCATAGTTTGTAATCGGGCCAATATTAAATGTTACTCAAGAGTAAGAAGTTAAATGGTCAATATTACGTCCATATTTACACTTCCATTTCCTAAAGGGTTGCAAATCAGAGATGTTTTTTCAAACTTTGAGTATTTTTGATTAAACACTACATAGTATTTTTTTTGTACTTGAGAGCGTACAGAGGTATTACAGTACAATCTACACCCACCTCTAACCTCCACTCTCCCAGTTCTCTACAAAACAAAACAAACAAACCAAAATCCCTACCTCTTCTTTTTTCAGTTCTTCCAAAATTAAAATACTCTACACTTGGGGCAGCTGGGTGACTTAAATGGGTGAGCAACCAGCTCTTGATCTTGGCTCAGGTCACAATCTTGCTGTTTCATGGGATCGAGCCCCATATGGGTTCTGCATGCTGAACATGTGGAGCCTGCTTGGGTTTCTCTGTCTCCCTCTCCCTCTGCACCTCCCCCCCCCAAAAAAAAATAAATAAGTAAATAAACTTTAAAAATAACAAATGCACTATGTTTTAAATATTAATAATTTATAAAGTGCAATATCCATAATCAATAACTAGCATGTTTTAAGATCACTTAACCACATTGTACTTTATCTCCTTAAAACACTCTAAAACCAAATAAATGTGTTAAGCAAATAAATTTCAGAAGACGAATTCAGGAGTGTTTTAAAGTGTTTCAAAGGTAAACTTAAATTCTCTGCTTTTATACATATATATATGCTATATATATATATATATATATATATATATATATATATATACATACATACACACACACACACACATATATACAGCCAAGTGTCATTGTTCTACAAAATATTCTCAAATTTCTTTGTTAAATAATCCCTCTTTATGTCCTCTCCTTCCTGAACACTTCTAAATGATTTTTGCTTCCCCATTATTAAAGTTTTGAGCAAATGTCTACCTGCTTTGCCCCATCAGTCTGGTCAAGGCTGTGGTTTTTTTGTAGCATGCCATTCTATTCTGACTATTCAGAGTCATAGGTGTGTTTGAAATGACTGATGTGTAAGTAAATGTCTGAATAGTCTGTCTATCCATTAAGAAGTAGCATTGAGCTTGCAATATATGCAACATCCCTTTCTAGGCACCAGATGGGATACTAAGAAATACAATGACATCCCAAAGTATATAGAAGACAAGGTATCTGACCTCAAGAAGCATCAAATCCAATTGAAGAGATACAGTGCATGCAGATGACATACATGTGGTACTCTTGTAATTATTGGACAACAAAAAATGCAAGGGCTTGAAGGAGAGAAAATGACCGCAGTAGGCTAATTGTCGAGAGGAGGTTTTTTTGTGTTTTGTTTTGTTTTTTTCTTTTTGGGAAAACAGATTTAAAATAGGCCTCAAAAATATGTGTAAGAATCAGACACACATTTAAAAAACAAGCAGAATAGTATGCCCAAAGGCATGATGATGGAAACCTAGCAGGTAATATAAAAGACAGTGAGGGAGCGGTATGTCTGGAGTAAAAAAATAATAAATGGGGGCAAAGG
Organism: Prionailurus bengalensis; assembly: GCF_016509475.1. Lineage (NCBI taxonomy): Eukaryota > Metazoa > Chordata > Mammalia > Carnivora > Felidae > Prionailurus > Prionailurus bengalensis. The sequence goes on along the minus strand of NC_057345.1, from coordinate 136,475,692 downwards.
GACATCAGGTTAGAAAAGCAGCTTGGGATTATATGATAGAAACCCTAGAAAGCCAAGTTAAAGAATTTGGTCAGTATGTGTCAGTGGGGTACAGTTAGTGTGGATGTTTGATAAGATGGCATGAGAAATGATGTTTTATAAAGATTAGTCTAGGGGGTTCATTTTCTTCTGTTCATTCATATTTTCATTCATTCAACAAATACTGATTGAAAATCTAGAATATCCAGACATTGTACTTAAAATAGAAACAAAGACAAGCAAGATACATTTCCCACCCTCGAGGTGCTTTTAATCTAGAGGCAGAAATAAAGCAGTAAGTGCCATATATTATGATATACGGCATAATGCCGCACCACCCTGAATGCTGTGGGTGTCCAAAAGAAAGACTTTCAGGTAGACTTGTGACCCGGGGATAGTTCCCGGCAGGGCCGATTCTGGAACTGCGACATGATGGATCAATATGAGTTAACAATATGAACTTGGAGAAAGAGAAGCCATGGACACATTTCAGGCACATGGGAACAAGTCCTGCAAAGACACAAGAGCATAGCCGAGGGAAGCCATCTCTTCGTTGCCCTATGTCGTGTGCCCTTGGCCCATCTGTGGTTTCAGCAGCAGCTGTGATACACAGTTCTGCACAAACTCAACAAGCATCCCGAAGTATTTTCCCATTCAGGGACTTCTTTGAAGTTCTAGAAGCCACTTAGCCCTCGCATAAATGCAGCCGAGGTGTTGGGGTATTACACCCAAAGGCATCCTTTAACCAGTGGATGAATGAGTCGGCCTCTTGTCCTTCTGATAATTCTGGAAGTGTTATAGGCTTCTCAGCGGTTTCAAGGAATGAAACCTTGTTTTAGGGACTTCAACAACATACCATGGGGTGACAAAAACACCCCATCTCACTCCTCCTTCCTTATTTAACCACACAAGTAAACTTTTTGCCACCAAGTCCTTGCCTCAGGCTCTGCATTTAGTAAAACCTAAATCGAGATAAAAATTAATTTATTCAGGGTGTCTATAGAGAAATGTGGGTAGTGACAAGAGGGGTCAGGGTAGATGGGGGAAGGAGAAACTATGATTCTTGAAACTGGAGAGTGCTTTGGGTGTCATTTAAAAGCTTGCATTTTATCTAAAAGATCATAGGAAATCATTCAACGATTTGGAACAAGACAGTAACATGATCCAGTTTTTTGTTTTACAGATCTCCCTGGCAACATGTAAGAATGAATTGAACATCCTAACCTGGGAACTGAGAGGCTGCCTTGAAGACATTGTACTTTGATCCAAGCAAGATATTTTGAGTATTCAAGGTATTAATTGTAGGGGTAAATATGGCAGGTAAAAGCCATCTGTTTTTAGTTTTTGTTGGAAATATGGAGTGAGAAGTAGAAGAGTTTCTAGCTTGAGATATTACCTGAGTAGCCATGCCGTTCATCCAGTGATAGAACCCACCAATAGTAGACTACAAGGAGAGGGGTGGCATGCATTTATTCTTCAGCACGTTGACACCAAGGACATGGGGTACAATTCATAGGGAGAGGTAGGTAGGTAGGTTGTTATTTCTTGATCGATGTCTGGAGGGCAGACACAGACATACGTTGAACTGGCTTATGTCAAGCCCTGTGGTACATTCTTACAAATATGTGTTTTTTCACTTAAACTTCAGAGCAATCCTACAACATGAAGATTATTTTCGTAACTTTTAATTTGAGAAAGTAGATTCAGAGAGATCATGTAATTTGTTTAGGATTACAAAACAGGCGAACAGTGGTGATGGAATTCAGACTTGGGCCCGATTACCTGCACACTGTTTTTATACTATACCACTCTGCGTCCCCCACCCCTCCCCACCACATTGCCTGTTCTGTCATCTTCCTCTCAAAATGTCTGTGTATTATAGAGCTGCAGTTTTCAACGATAGCAGATAATATGGTAACTGGTCCCACAGGACTCACACCTCAACTATAATGACTTGACCCTATGCTAAACCATCAAGCTAATCTATTACCCTACCTGCACGTGACTCACACTTCATATTGCTGTCATATGGCTATAAGTTGTTTTAACTGATATGCTGGAAGTCCCTATGCAATATAATACTTTTGTGAGTTTACAAAGCATGCCACCAGCTACAATTTAAAAGCAAGGAAAGAACAAAAGTGCTCATCTTAAGTAATACTCTCAAGATCAACAGGATGAAGGAAGGGAAAAGATAAGTGTATAACAGCACAAAGTGGTAGGTGGTTATTGTCATTGGAATGCTTCACAGAACAGATGGGCTCCTAAGAGTAAAAGGGTGAAGTATCCTGTGGCGTGTTCAAGAGAACGCAGTTCCGGGTATAGACTAATGGCTTGGAAGAACACACATGCAGCTCTGAGTGGGCGAAGATTCGAGGCCGTGATTGTACAGAAAAGCTCAGATGTAAACGTACTAAGAATCAAGGTTTAACAAGTAATAGAGAAATAGAGTGAAATTGATTATACGTATACACGTATGTCTGTGCATATATAGACATTTCCATAAGAGGGACGGGGAAAGCTAGCATTAATCAACACAGGCTGCCAAGGACAGAATAACAAAATACTCAGACTCAAAGAGATCTGAGAGAGGATCCCACCTCACAATGCCCACTTACACCCTCGTTTTGCAAAATAAGAAATAAGTGGAAATGTTAAGTGATTCTTTTCAAGATTTAAATCCATGAATGGGCTGGACATTTATGGAACGCATATCTGTCTAGCATTAGAGCAGACTCTGGATTTTACTATATATACAATAGTAACACTTCCTTCAAGCATTTATTAATATATAATTCTATCTTAAAAGATAGTCTTTCAATATTCATGAAACAATAGGCTCACTACAGAGATGTGGCAAGACCCATGGAATTTGTAAGATTTTCATTAAGATCTTAAATTTTTATTACAATTTTAATCAATACTATACTTCGTGGCCATAAACCTGAAGGGTTAATATTTGTAAAATCTCGATGTTCTACATGACTGTAACTCTCTTAAATGGAAGTATCTTCTTGCTTTGTAATCATTTGGATATAAAGCCAGATATTAATAGTTGAAAATAGTTTAATTTCCCCACACATCTGGTGGTTCTCAACGTCTAGGGAACACCAGAAGCACCTGGAGGGCTTGTTAAAACATAGATGACCGGGCCTCGCCCCAGCGTGTACAATTCAGTAGGTCTGGCAAAGGCCTAGAAAATCTACATTTCTCACAAGTTCCCAGTGATGCTGATGCTGCTCTTTCGGAGACCTTAGTTTGAGAACCACTGCGTTCATTAGCCCACGAATACCTTGTGGACAGAAATCGTGTCTCACTCACTTCTGTTTGCTCACTGTCTGCCATATAGTAGAATCTCAACAAATGTTCCTGGGAATGGGTGAATGAGTAAATGATGATATAAATGATGTAACTAAAAATTTTAGCTAATTTGGGCTATTAACTGCCCAGTTCAAGAGTCTTCTTGTTACTCCCACTTGTGAGGAAATTAATAAATCAAGAAAATATTAAGTAATTGCTGCCCCATTTGCTGAAAATGGAAAAGCTGAACTCTGTGTTGTCATGGAGACAGTATTCTATTTTCGGTACTAGTCGTGTCCTACTTGTTAATGACTGTTACAGTAACCAATAGGAAAATAACACTTCACTCACCACATTTCATTAAATTTAACACCTCATATTAAGCTTAATGGGACAATAAGAACAAAGTTCTGCTTGCCAATTGTTTACTGAATTCCACCATTTCCATGTAGTTAGTGACTTGCCCAGCATCAGTCTTTATGAACAGCTCCCAAAATCAAAAGGAGATAGGAAAATAAAAGCTTTCTATTTGACTTCACAATAATGACCTCTGGGCCGGACATTTCCTGACATTTAACCAATAGCTGAATTAAAAGACTCCACTGTCTTTGATTCAGGGTCTCTGCTTCTACCATAGATTATTACCTCGCAGGAAATGCCCTTACTTTCCAACATTATAAATTTAATAGAAGGGAAAGCAAAATACTATGAAATCTGAGCACCAGGACCTTCAAATCCTTGCATTATACGGCGGTAAATGCAAATAGGGGAGGAGCAGAGACAAAATCATTTAACTTGAATACAATTCTTCACAGTTTGATCTTGATGCCAATCACAACGAAATGATCACCTCCATCACTGAAACCTGAAGTCATGTTACTTTATTTCCAAGGAAAATTGCACTGTGAGAGTAAGAGCTCCATGATGCAGAGGGAGGGAACAGATTATAAACAAATAGTCCAGGCTCCAGAAGAAAAGAAAAAAAAAAAAAAAAGGTAATTAAAGGCATTTAATGATGCACACATCCGAGCAAAAGATCAAGGAAATATTGGAAAATATAACATCATTTAGAAGTCAAGGGAAATAAATGGAGAAGGAGAAAAGGACAGATAACTCAGAGGGACTGAATAAATCTCAGATAGGATATAAAAGACTGGAAACAGATGTTTATATTAAACTGCCAATGGAGTGATGAAACCATACAGATTGTGGTACCAATTTAACTGGAAAAAGCTATGGCGAGCAGACAGAGATTTGAGTTGGAGCTCTATTTTCCACCAGTCAACTAAAGGAGGTGACTGCTGTTGCTACTGCTAATGATGAATACCATATGCTAGCAAGAGACATAGCCAGTGTGCTCTGCTGTGTGTGTTAGTTTGGGAAGATATGTGTAATTTTCTTTATCTGATACAAAATTAGTGCGATTTCAAATAACTGCATGCAGAATGCCTGAAGAAGAGCCCATACTGCTTCTCGTTGAAAAGTCAAGAGTGAGTCATTTCAAAAAAAAAAAAAAAATTCATTTTGATTCACTCACTCAGTTAAAGTAATTTTACCTGATTCAGCTATGATCCTGCCCTACTTGTCTATTTTATTTTTATGGTGGAGAGGAAGCCTACGACAGAATCACCATGTACTCAAGTAGTCAATAGGATATTTCACAAAAATAATAACAAACTTGCTGCTTACGGTGTTCTTTACCAAAGCAGATTAAGTGTCCGTGTACAAATATTGTAATAGTTGACTCAGTGTATCAGCAAAGAATCCAAACTTTTGTGTTCTCGTCATAAATTGAGTTTCATATTTTAACATGTCAATTCCCCAGTTTAAAAAAAAAATCTTCCAAAAAAAAATACTAGAATTGGCAATTTGGGGTTTGTTTGTTATTTTCTTTAAAGGAACACTGGTCCAAACCCAAGGTTAAAATAAACAAATGGTCAAGATAGAAAAAAAATAAAAGGACAAGTAAGAGAAATAGTGTGTAAGTGAAAACAGCTTTAACTGTCTTAATTCTGAGGCAAACGCCTAGTTAATCTGATCAATTCAACAGGAAAAAGAAATGATTTGAATTTTTTATGTCCCCATCACTATATTTATGTTATACAGACATGCTCTAACTGTTCTTTTTTTTTTTTTCCCCCAAAACTTACTAAAATATGGAGAGGAGAAAGGGAGAGCCACAGAATAACTTTAAAAATATTTTGGTAGTCCTCATTAAAAAGAGTTTAAGTACCTTGGATTTTATTTTATTGCATGGTAATAAAATTTGGCCAGAGGAGAGATGTTCTATCTGAAACTCAAAGGCCAAATGTAAGTGCCACTAACTCATAACCAATGAGCCTTTGACCCAGTAGACTTAGAGCTGACAAAGCCTGTTGTCCCAGAAAACCATCTGCACTACTTAAGCTACTGCCTTTCTTTTAAAACAACCTCTGTGTTACCATCTGAAGTTTCTTTTGTACCCAACATTATGGAAAGAAAAAAACAAAACAAAACAAAACAAAACTGACACACTGTGAGCCAAATAGTAACAAATAGCATCAGATAAATGTTAATATGCTATGCCTACTGATCTATTCTGAAAAATGAAATTAAGAAAAGAGAGAAAGGAAAGAAAGAAAAAAAAAAAGACAAGCACAATATACACCAGAAAACTGAGGGAAAGAAGGAAAAACAGAGGAAAAGTAACTGTCAGTAGAGACCGATTATGCTGCCTTTCAAGCTACTGTGATTCCATTCCCATCTATAGGCCTGGGATTTATTTTCACCGCTGAAATTGTCTTTTGGATCTCTAATATCAAGGGCAAACGTGTATTACTCGACAGCATTCCAAACCTGTCTGTTGGGAAGATTGAAACCACCTGATTCTGTCTTCTGCTCCTGGTCTGATACTGTTGGGCATATGCGTCATAGGCCTGTGTGCGCAGTTCTTCCAGGAGACTGTGCGTGATCAAGCCTAGTGCCTCGATGAGGGTGAGTTCACCTTCAACCTCTCCGGAGTCGCATGGAAACTCCCAGCAAAGCTTTGCATTCCTCATTAAGAAGAGCACTTGCTCTCTCTGGAAAACCTGCGAATGCTCGCTGAACTAGCAAGGGACCTGGGGCTTACTTGAGGAAGGCCACTAGACACTGAGCTCTGCTCCATTCCACGCCCTCCCCACCCCCCCACCCCCATCCTACTTGGGTTCCAAGAAGCAACAACGAGCTAGGCAAGCATGGAAAGAAATTAGAATTGTAGAAGTGCCAAAGGTATCCCTTGGAGCAGTGTGAATACCATGTTGTCATGTAAAAGAGCTCTTGAAAGATAAAGGCACGAAGTTCAAGTATATTACCGGTTCCAGCCTAACATCAGACTTCCAACGATATCATAGTGCCTGCAATAATTAATTCACCTCTTACTTCCAAAAACACTTTGAAAAATTAATTCCCAATGCTAAAATGAATTTGGCAGAACACATTACAATTTTGCAGGTTACCTGGCAATCATTTTGAAACTTACCTTGGGTAAAATGTAGACTGGTATCTTCCTATCGATGCAGGCTGTCTGATCTGTGGGCTTCAATTTATTTCTCGTAACATTTAAGAAAACACACCCCCGTTCGATGTTTTCATAAAGGAATGCACGTTATCTTTCATAAACATTTATACAGATGCAAAAATATGTTTTAACTACAAGAACAACAATACTAATTATTAACTACAAATAAGCAAGGGTAAGTATTACACTCATAAGAAACCCAATTAAAATTAAACCTCATAAATAAATAAGTTGGAGATAAACTTTGTTGTTATTGCATGGTTGTTATTGTGGTTGATCATGGAAGGTGCCTACATAATAATTTAATCCCAGCTTAAGGGCAGCCCAGACTGCAGAGGGCTGTACTTTAACCAGAACACAAACTCCTGGATTTGTATATCAGAAGCTAGGAATGACCATTTAGATACCACTCAAATCGTAATCTATAATCTGCAATCTATCAACAACTAAGAATACCAATTGAGACAGAAACAGTTACAAAGATTGAAATGTAGGTATAATAAAATAGAGATGTTTTTCAACACATTAAGTTTTTTATGGGTTTTCATGTGTGTGCTTTTTTTTTTTTTTTCTTTTCTGAGTGAGGCTTCAGAATGTACAAATCCAGAGAGAACCCAGATTCTCTTTGATGGGTTCTCATGTGGGCTAGTACAGTCCCAAGAAGAGACTATTTATGCGAATACTGCAGTAGAGAGAGAGAGAGAAAGCTGGATACAGCTGGCCCCTCTTTCCTTTGGCAAAGAACAGCAATGGCCTTACCATCCTTCTGTTTATGGCAACAGGAACTACTTTATTTGAAAAGTCACTCATTTCTAAAATTGCAGTGGACATGTTTTCATCAACAGAGCAGTTCAGGAGGAAAAAATTATTTTATTAGCTAATTTTCCTTTCATGAATTAGGGATTTTTCTCTGCACAGAGAGAAACTTCAAACCCTTCCAGAAATGGAAGCACGCCCATGGATCGACTGCTGCAGATCAAGTTTCCAGTGGGCTAATAACCTGCTCCAGTGAAAACATATTTTTAATTTGCTTTTAGGGTTATTTATTTTTTTATTATTACGCTAAGGGTTTATAATTTAATGTCAAACATAATTTTGCACGAATTATGTGACTCTACTATGATGCAGTAGATAAGCTCAGTGTGCCTGGTTGGCGTGGTCTCAAACGATGTTTTTGAGAAAATGGATCACCATTTGGCAGGTTGCCATTCTGTAAACTGCTTGGTAGAACTTGAAAAGGAAAAAGTTGCAAAGATTTTCATGTTTTGCAAAAAATATTCCTAGTAATATTAGAAGCAGAAAAAAAAATAATTACCCTCCTAATGCTTTCTACTAGGTGTAACATAAATCGTATGAAGCTAATTAAGAAATTAAGAGGTTTCCAACTAGAAATTGCAACATCCTATTTATTATAAATTGTCAACCAGGCAAGTAGAATAACATTTTTAAATGAGAATATTTGTTTAAAAATATAGTAGTCATCATAGTGTCTGCAAGCTTTATGATCAGTTTGGTAAACATTTAAGAGCATGGACAACGTTGCCAAGCATTATCCTGGGAATGAGAGCTACAAAAATAAAAAGTGTATTGCAACAGCTCTCAGGAACTTCACTGTCGAGTAGAAGAGACAAGCAGACACATATCCTGTCAATGTAATGCAGTAAGTGCTATAATGCAGTTATGCAAAGGGTTCTCTGGGGCATAGATAAGGAGCACTTGGTCCAGATTTGGGAATGGGGTGAAAGGTCAGGAAATGTCAGCAGGAGGAAACTGGGAACAGATTTAGCGGAAGTTGGAAAACAAAGAACCAAGAGAATTGACTTGCCAAATAAACGATTACTTATTTATATATTTGTCTACAAGTTTAAACAAATGTAAATATAACATTGTATGTCATTAAGCCATTTTGACATGCTTTAGCTACTCTGTTATTTACATTGACCTTATGAGCTTCACTATGGAGACTACTAGTATATTCACTTTACAGATAAGGAAAACAAAGCCCAGAACCAGTAGGTGACCAGCCCAAGGTCACTCAGGTAACACATGCATTTGTAGGAAAGCCGGGAGCAGAACACAAGACTCTTGACTTTCAGCTCAACAGTCCTTCTGGTGTCCTCCACTCTGCCATTATCCTGCTCATTGATCATATCATCACTAACAAAACCACAATAACTTTTAGCCATGGAAACGTATAATTAAAGAATAAGGTGAAATATCTTTTTGGCCTTTCCAATTAAAACCAAAATGTCATCACATTAATGTAATCAGTAAGAATCACATCTTTATTTTAAATGTCATCCAGTCATCAACCGCAAAGTCAAAATCAAATCATAGAGAATATGAAATCAAAACTTATCTGCATCTCTACACTTATTAAATACAAATATTTTGGCAGAAAACTAAGAGAAGACTGAGAGGTTAAAGCATTCCAGTATACAACTGTCCTACTGGGCCCAGTAACTATACAAGTTATCCCACCGATGATAAGGAAGTTGCTACGATGTTGGTTGGGTGGCTAGGCCATTACTCCAATTTTGTCATTATTGTAAATGAAATAACTGAATTACGAAACTTTCATAAATCATTTTTTTTTTGTAAATTCAATTGTTGTTACAGACAACATGCAGTAATGAACAGTTCTACACTTGAGTTCCCACTCTTGCTTCAAAATATTTATTTTTGACTGTACACAAGATGTGGATCCTGGATTAGACAAAGCATTAACTTCACCTATTATGATGTAACTAGTTTTTTTTTTTTTTATTCAAGAGTTGTACACCAAGCATGGGCTGCTCTGAATCAATGTTTAATCCTATAGCACAATATTCAGTATGATAAAAGGTTTGCTTTAAAAATGTTAGAAAAAAGAACACCTGGGTGGCTCAGTTTGTTTGGCAACCTACTGACTTCAGCGTAGGTCATGATCTCACAGTTCATGAGTTCGAGCCCTGCATCAAGCTCTGTGCCGACAACTCAGAGCCTGGAGCCTGCTTTGGATTCTGTGTCTCCCTCTCTATCTGCCCCTCCCCCGCTCGCACTCTGTCTCTTCCTCTCTCTCTCTCTCAAAAAAAAAAAATACTTTTTTTTAATGTTAGAAAAAAAATTTTTGTCTGTCTCTAAAGAACCACATTATTCCTGGCAACAGTGACTTTTCCTATTAGTTGTCTACTTAGACTACTTGGGCAATCTATTACAACTCCTCTTAATATTTTCTAGCTACCTGTATGTATCCCTATCACATAAAAAAAAAAAAAACAGACTTCTCCCGAGGCTGCGTGAATTAGTAACATTAGCTTAGGCTGTGTGGCAATCACAAACACACCGCAGAATCTCAGGATAATTAAAAAGGTTTAGTGATTGCGCAGACTAAATCCTTTGTAGGTTTGGTAGCTTCTAACTGATGTCACAGGAATTTGGGCTACTTTTATCTTGCGGGTATGTCAGGAGGAAGAATCAACATCCAGGGAGGGAGCTGAAAGACCACATACCAGCTCTTAAATGCATTTTACCTAGAAGAGATCATGTTAACTCCCCTCACAGCCCATTGGCCAGAAGTAGTCAGATGGGTCTGCTTGGATTATGAAGGGAGGTGAATGGAGGAGAATGATTGAATTTTCTGGAGACACTAAATTTCTCCATCATACTGGACATGGTCTTAGTGTCACTTCCATTTCCAACAGCCACAGAAAGTCTGACATGGTCCCTGGTTCAAATACACCATGATGTAGATTATGTGTGTACAGGTAGAATAAGTATTCAGTGATAAATAATGACAGAGATAATATTTTTAAGCTTTGAACCAATTAGGTAGAATGGAAACTAATTTTCCCAATTATCTTGGTACATATTCCTTCACTGAATCTTTATAGAAATCATATCTTCTGGGAGGCTCAGGGAGACACTAAAATGTGTCGGAAGCAATGACGCCACAAGTACTGGGTCCAGGATTTGAATCTGCTTTGATCTTACCCTGTACGTTGGCTTGTGCTACTCTGTCATGCTGACTTCCCAGGTGTCAATTGATTAGAAAAGTGATCAACATCCCTCTCCAAATCAACTAAACAACAATAACAACCCCACAAATAGAAGGTCCCTCTAACACAAGGTTTCTGAGTCTTTTAAGAACAGTAAGGTCAGAGCTAGGCTCAAAGGTAAGAAATCGGCCTGTTCCTTCAAGATAGCCGAATGAAGAATGGGCACTTACCCTTAGTTCCAATTAGAAATGAGAGCAAAGGTAGCCAATGAGATAGAAGGATTTTTAAATGCAGAAGGAGTTAAGGCTTGATACCTGTAACAGACAATATAGAGCATTGATTAAGAATAGGCCTTGGTGTCAGGTTGGTCTACAATACTTTCTGATTTCTTGATAGTTTCTGATGCCTTGATTTCCTTTTTCCATAAAATGGGCATAAGGCCTACCTTGTTAGATTATTATGAAGATTATATTCAAGGAATTAGCATTTGAGGTGTTGATCACAATGTATGACAATGCATTTTACTGGAAGAAAAAAGGTCTTGCAGGGTCTCGATTCATACTATGTAGTATTATATACAATACCCTAACCTCTGTGAGAGTGCCCAGATCAGTTTCATATGTGATTTATGGGGCTTTTATGTGGATTTCTGGGTCATGAAATGAGAGACACATTATTATAGAATGCGATGTGCCATATGAGACCTGCATAGCCCGAAACACATTCTAAATAACACAAGCAATATGAATGCAAACCCACCCTACAAAATACACACTCAAAAAATTTTGACACAAATTCAACAGACCTAAAACCACTTATCTCATTTCATACCACCTCAAGAAATTTTCCCATTCTATCGTCATAGTTGTTGATAAGCTTGTCAGTCATTAACATGGTGAAAATAATTCATGCCCTAATAAGTCACTAAAAATACAGCTTCAAGATATTAACCCAACTTAAATCATCTGTGTGATTTCAATAGTTTGGTTTTACATAACACCATTTAGCATATTAATCCTGGTTCTATTCTCACAATGTAAATAGCCAGGTACATTGATTTGTATTTTCCACTTATTCAACCCTATCTTTTTTGTGTCATGTTAACATTAAAGTAAATGATACAACTGAAGTCAAAATTGGTTGCATAACCTCTAATAAAATCCCAGAAATGTGTTTCCACCCTAAGTATAAACCTCTTGTTTTCAGCAGTGGACTACTTAAGTATTTTTTTCCATTGCTTTTCGACTCTAGGATTAAAAAATGTGTGTCCATTCATTTTAGGCACTAAATGGACAGCAATGGAAACTGAAGTTCACTATTTATCCTAGAGAGATAGAGCTTTGGTGGTGATATCATGGCAATTTTCGCAGGGAGCTGGGGTTTTGGGCCACCTCCAGATATGCTGATGGAACCATGCTTGATGGCACTCTGAAGACATTTAGCATTTCCTAAGTACTGAGTAACCAAGAATGACTTAAAACGTAAGCTAAAATGAGAAAAATAAGTTAGGAGTAACCCAGACAGCCATCAAGGTTGGAAAGAAGACCGTCTCATCACTAATCATTAGACTAGACCTCCTTTTTATAGGAATTTATAGAGTCAAACACTCGTTTCTAATAACTGAATAGTATCTGAAATATTTCAAATAAGACTAGTATACCTACCATTTGTCCTTTGGAAACGGCATTCAATATAAGAAATTTTTATATGGGTACATTTAAATGGATGTTTCATACAATACTCAAGGAAATAAGGATTGTCAAGAGGAGCCATACGCTACAGAACCAAAAGTCAAGAGTCCCGTATTCCGGTTACAGCTCTAGTCATTTTATCAAATCATTGTATTCCTCTGATTCCCAGTGATATCATCTGCCAGATAAGATGTTTATACAAGATGATCTTGTGGATCGCAGGTGATAATATCAATCTCTTCACTTACATCCAATGCTATTCTTAGACTAGTACATCTTTCTACCATGTACAAAATGCTTCCCAAAATACAGCTACCAAAATATGGCTTCTGACTCCACGAAGTCTATTTAAAAAGCTAAACCAAGGTTATATCTTAGGAAAAACAGCATCACGTAATGTAAATTAACAGATAATTATCTAACATTGTGCAATGAGAGCCATCTTAGACCTTATCATTCATGGCAATTCAACCAACCATTTCAAATAGAGGTATCCCAAATTACCTTGACTCTACTAAATGGTAAACCTATATTTAAAAAAGAGGGAGGGGTAGCTTTGTGTGAGTTGCAGGGAATCAGAATAACTAAAGACTAACAACAATTCTGATTGTAATAGTTATTATTTCTTGAATCCTTACTAAATGTCATGTAGTGTGTTAAGAAATTTGTAGTTATTATCGTACGTAATCCTCTCAACAACTCAAGGTATTAGATAATGTTATTCATATTTTACAGGGAAAAAATGACTCTAGACTTTTTATCTAAGGTTGTATTATTAGTATATGTAAGAGCTAGTATTTGAACCCATTTGTTTCCAACTTCAAAGCCTATGCTCCTAACTACTGCCTTATTTATATATAACTTTCCTGTTGGAACCCTACACTGAATCTCCTAGTAGAGTCTAGAAAGACTATTTTAGGAGGAAAACTATTATATAAGGTAGGGTGGAATATGTATAATTCTGTTGCTTAGGCAAGGGTTATTTTAATAGCCCACCTTAAGCCAGGATTCTATTTGTCATTTTGAAAGTAAGAGTTTTGTTATTTAATAAAAAGGGTCTAATTTCACTAAAAGATACAAAAAGTAAGATGAATAAAAGTGATAATATGTTTCTTCCAGAATTAGCATAACTATTCCAAGCTTAGACAGATTTGCATAAAATTCAAGTTTCAGATTACTGTCATAATTTTTAAAACTGCCTTGAATGGAGGTAGATTTAAAAATAAGAATTCTGATAAATGTTTCTGCCTTGTTAAATTTTGCCAGTAGAGAAACACATATCTACATTCAGCTCTAAAATAAAACATTTTAGAGCAAAACTTTCTGTCTCCTACATTTCTTTTTCACAGTATGCCCCTTTACCAATTCCACTATATAACCCACAAATCTAATTAAGAATGTTTGAGCCAGCAAGAGAATTGTGCAAATGATTTTCTATCCCAGTTTTCGCTCACAAATAGACACTATTTCATTTGCTATATATTCAAATAATTCTTCCTTTAAAAAAAAAAGTTTTAGATTCTAGAAGTGTTCACAAACTAATTATGCCAAAGCTCTCAATGAGCTCAACTACGATTTCATCATCGCAGGAAACACAATTGTACCTCTTGTGGCTCGTAATGGTAATGGTAGACTTCTGCATCACTGCTTTGACAATCTGCCACTGATTCTCGTGGTCTTCATCTTGGTCTCTAAACACTTAAAAACAGCTGGCAATCTTGATGGAGAATTACATTCTCACTTGTTGGTCCTTGAGCTTCTTAACAACTTAAACTATTGTCATAATGATGTGGCTATGCCCTTGGGCTTCGGTCTGACGTATCCACCACAATCCCTGGTTAAAGCCTCTTAGTAGGGTCCTGAAATATATCTTAGAGTTCCAACCTAAACACCTCTGGAAAGAAATACGTTCCTTAAAGGCTCTTGCCTTCATTTTGCGACAGATACATGTGAACAATGGAAGTGAGAAAAATCAGTACCATCAACCAACACAATGGTAGGCATGTGATTTTTTTTAATGAGTATTCTCTTGAATCCACACTTCGAGAATTGCCTTACTTAGTGAGACTACATGGCATTATTACGGTGTTATAAAATAAAATTGCATTAAGGAACGTGATATGAGTAAGCAGGGGGGAGGGAAATAGTAAAAGAGAAAAGTGAAAAGGAGGTAATTTGAGAAGACTGTGGAAAAATGAGGAGAAAATAATCCCCAATTTAGATAAATGGCACTGAAACCAAGAAGAAAGAGATGAGGAAAGCTATCATATATGGTAAAAGATTGTAGATTATTATAGCACTCTGTTGAGTTGAATTACAGTATTATAATACTAGGATAAAATGTGAATGGACCACAGTTGTGCGATTCAGTAAAAAAGGCCAAAATCATTACGTGAGTTTTGAAACATAGAATATAACGTGTGGGTTGTGGGTCATTTTTGGATGGGTGAGAGGGTCTAACCCTATCAGAGACTGAAATAGCAGAGGTTACAAAGCTTACATTTTCAAAAATAAAAGGTCATTGCTATTTTTAGAATTCACTGTTAGATTATTATTGCTTTTAAAAATCAGTGTTGACCTCTTAATCTCTTTTTTTCCATATGTCCGGAGGCAAATCCTTATGGCATCAGTTGATTTTGCTAAAATGCTATGGGTACTAAAGAAAGATGATGGCATTAATGACCAAACATTATATTCATAAAACATTGGGTTTAACAAAGAAACGGTTATGTTTCCTACAAACCAGCAGATATTTGTCTTGACACCTAATTTATGGCTGCTTTAAATCTCAACTCCATGCATGAATCTTTAGTCGCAGAGTCTCTATACCAGATGAACAACTAAACTAGGCCCATCAAGAACTTAATCCCTTTAACACAGCTCTAAATAAAGTCAGGCCATTGTTTTTTCCACTAACCTGACAAACCTGTGTTCCTGGTATTGCAGACCATTGTATGGTTATTGCATGGTTAAAAAATAAACTGCTCACACCTTTTACATTGTTATTAGAATTGAACTAATAAAAATTTATACCAATGAGATGCAGAAATTATTTATTCAATATTTGATGTGTCCAAAGTTAGCAAGCACAAATCATTCTTTTTAGGTGCCTTCTTAGTAATACTGGGGCACCCTGAGTTTCACACCTATCTTTCCACTTTAAGCATCTAATAGCACTTAATGCTCTGGCACAACAATTATTGGGGTGCCTGGGTGGCTCAGTCAGTTAAGTGTTCGACTGTTGGTTTTGGCTCAGGCCATGATCTCACAGTTCATGAGTTCGAGCCCCACATCAGGCTCCACACTGCCAGTGTGCAGCCTGCTTGGGATTCTCTCTCTCTCTCACTCCCTCTCTGCCTCTCCACTGCTCGTGCTCTCTTTCTTTCTCTCTCAAAATAAGTAAACAAAACTTAAAAATCATTATTGAAACTCTTGTTTTCAGAAGTAGAGATGCTGGGGCGCCTGGGTGGCTCAGTCGGTTAAGCATCCAACGTTGGCTCAGGTGATGATCTTACAATTCCTGAATTCGAGCCCCTCATCGGGCTCTGCGCTGACAGCTCAGAGCCTGGAACCTGCTTCAGATTCTGTATCTCCCTCCATTTTTGCCCCTCCCCCACTCTCTCTCTCTCTCTCTCTCTCTCAAAAATAAACAAACATTTAAAAACATTTAATAAGGGGCGCCTGGGTGGCGCAGTCGGTTAAGCGTCCGACTTCAGCCAGGTCACGATCTCGCGGTCCGTGAGTTCGAGCCCCGCGTCGGGCTCTGGGCTGATGGCTCAGAGCCTGGAGCCTGTTTCCGATTCTGTGTCTCCCTCTCTCTCTGCCCCTCCCCCGTTCATGCCCTGTCTCTCTCTGTCCCAAAAATAAATAAACGTTGAAAAAAAAAATTAAAAAAAAAATAAAAACATTTAATAAAAAAAAGTTGAGATGCTAATAAGAAATGGTAACGTATCAAAAATAATAAAAACGAGAGAGAGAGAAAGCCTGCATCATTATCATCATGCCTCAATCACGTAAGAAAAAGTGCAAATACATAGGTGAATGTGGAAAGTACAATACAATTTAGGAAGGAGAAGAACCCATAGAGAACACGGTGAAGACAAGCTTTCTGATTATTGCCTACAGCCCTTAAACAAGATTACATAGCAATCTACCAAAGTTGTTCTAGTACAAGAGCACAAAATTTGTTTTTCCTCTTAGAAGTCTCTGGTGAGGAAGACAAGTGCCTTTTCTGGACACAACTTGTGTTGCCTCTAATCACAGTACTGAAATGTACTGAAAATATTTACCCTTTAGAATTAGAACAGTGATGACCGAACAGAATGGATTTTTTTTTCTATGTGATGTATGGATCTGTTCACTTGCCTTTTGTTTGAAAATAAGCCATAATTTGGAACTTACCTAATTGTTTTCAGACTCTTCTCTATCTACCCTGGATGCAGTTTTCAACTTCCACTTTCTGGGTGCAAGTACCTTTCTCTACCTTAATCTTAATTGCCCGAAGTTTATGCCCTCTGCACATGGAGATCCAAGGGCGGTCAAAAGTGGCAGGGTAGCCTGCCTAATAAGCAACATTAGTCACAAACGAAATTTGAAGTTAGTGTTCTCAAGCCTAGTTCATTCCATCGCATAGGCATAAGATAGGAAAGGACATGTGTTAAATAGATCCATGGATGATATTGGATTATTCCCTCTTTTTTTTTTTCTCAAGACAACTACAGCCACCCACCCCACTTCTTATGTCCTTGGTCCCATCCTTCTCTGATCTGCTCTTGTTTTAATTTCTTCAATAACCTCTTCACCACTAGATCCTTCAGTCAGTCTGCAAACATCTTCACACATACATTATCTTAAAAAGAAAAAAAAAACATTATTTTACTTTTCTCTTTTTTTTTCAGTTCACTTTTTTTTTTTAATCAAGCTTTCATCTTGTGTTTTGAAAGGGTAAGTAAACTGTGTTCTCAGAGCAGATGCCACATTATATAAAGATAATCTAGATGTGGGTTTTGCTCCTTCCAGACAGCAAGTTTCCTGAGAGTAAGGGCTAGGTCCTATATCTCTGTATCTTCACCAGCTAGAATTGGTCCTAGTTACACAGCAGATGCCCACCAAATAGCACATGAACTAAATCAAGTCCCTCACCCACTTACTTCTCATCCTTTAAAAATATGTCTTCTGCTCTCACAACTCTAGTGAAGGTCAACAAATCAAACACCCTTTCTCCCCTTCTACATGCTTTACCTCATTGCAGCACCGAACAGTGCAAAAGCATGCACTTTGGGGTTGAATGGGGCTGAGGAGAGCTGTTTGCTGACTGTGCAACCTTGGGCATGTTACCCAACCTCAATTTCTTCCTTTGTAAAGGAAGTGCAAGAATATACTATGTCTCATAGGATGCCTGAGAAAAGTGAATAGTATTGTACACATCCAAATCTGATATCTTGGGGGTTTTTTTGATTTTTTTTTTTGTTTTTTAAGTTTATTTATTTATTGAGAGAGAGAGGAGGCACAGAGAGAGAGAGAATATGCCAAGCAGGCTTTGTACTGTCAGCACAGAGCCCCATGTGGGTCTCAAACTCACAAACCATGAGATCATGACCTGAGCCAAAATCAAGAGTCAGACGCTTAACTGCCACCCAGGCACCCCAAGATCTGCTATATTGTTAATGCTCAGTATGTGTTCGTTCCCCCCCCCTTCTTCTTATACCCTTCATGTTCCACTTCCCACAATACTACAGTCTATGACCATCTTTTCTTATTATCATACACTGTAATTTCTCAGACTCTTCCATTACGGTTCTCCCATCACCATGGCTTCTAAGAATCTGTCCTTCCTCATTCTTTCATTCTTCACCTTCTATCTCTTAATAACTCCATCCAGTTTTCAAATTAAAATATTTACCTTTGAATTGTGTTTCCTTCTGCTTACTGACTTCAAATCTCTCCAGCCTCCCAATCTTTTGCTCTTCCACAGCAGGCTAGTCATGTTTTGGCTGTCCATGAGCTCAAGCATACATTTCCCGTACAAAATATGCCACTGCCTCCACTCTCCCAATATGCCTATCTTCTTGGGTTTTCCATTTTGGTAATGAGATCACCACTTTATAGAGTCAAACAAGCCAGAAGTCTGGGCACCCTTCTTGACCCTCCATGTTCTACAGCCTAACTCTGATGCATCTCCCCCCCCCCCCCCCGAGCAAACATTTTAAGTAGCTCCAGTTGTCTACAATGAAGTCTCTTGTTTTCCTCCTTTGCTCCTTTATGACTGATAGAGCCAGAAGATCGACAACCTCCCTTTCACCAACTCTGATCATCATCCTTGCTACTGCCTGGATGCTATCAATACCAATGCCTTAGTCTGGCATTCAAAACTCTCCATAGCCTAGTGATTACTGCAATTTCAAACTCATTTTCTACAATTCTCATACATCACCTTGTACTTCAACCAAATTGAGCTGGTCTCAGCACTTCATTAATGATTCCAGATATCTCTGCTTTCCTCTTATTACTCCATGCCTTTCCCACTGCCCATCTTCCAGTCCTTTTCAAATCTTATAAATACCAATAGGCCCAATACCAATGTCCTTTCTCCATGAAGACTTTCTTGGGCTCCACAGCTAAGAGCTATCTTTTGTTCTTCTAAACAGTCAAGATAATTTAGCAGGTCCTCCTTTAAAATACTTGTCTCCTAGCAAACAATGGTTATTCATGTATACTGCACATTTTTACTCCTTCCCAGTGCTTGTCCATCCTCTCCTTACCACCCCGTTCCTTGATATCCTGGGGAAAAACTTACAGTGGCTTAAAAAGAATCCAGACATCAAGGTATAGTAAACAAGCAATCTTAAATATATACACAAAACTAATTCAATAAACTTTTCAAGAGATAGCAGAACATCTCCAGCAAATAAAGTTGCTGTACATATAAAGTTACATAGTCAAAGTTTTGAGACGTACAATTCCAGGAACTCCTCTGTGCTCCGGGTGGTAAAGATTGTTGGAAATCTGACCACCAGATAAGAGGAGTGTCACTGTGTAACCAAAGGCTTCTTGCCAAAGATTTATAATTAACAACAGAATCAACTGGCATTACTAAACTATATTTCATTTCTGTAATCTCCTTTCCCTCTCTTTTGTTTTCCTCCTCCCTGTTTGTGACTGATAGAGCCAGATGATCAATAATCTCTCTTTCACCAACTCTGATCATCATCTTTGCTACTGCCTTGATGCTATTATTCACTTTAATACATTAATCCTTTGGTTGAAATTCTTAAACCACAATTCGTTAACGGACCATCTTGGCACCCGCATGCTGATAGAAGCTTGTCTGATGTTTCAAAAATATAGACATATAGATATAAATATATATAAATACATATATAAATATCTATAAATAAAATATGTAAGTATATACATATATATAAATATTTATAAATACATATTTATATCTATATATATCTGAATGAAGTCTCTCTCTCCCCCAAATATCCTAACTGAAGATACAAAACAGAAAGATTTCAGCTCTTTTGCACAATCAAAGATATAAAAAGAAAATTGAATCTTATTACATAAATTAGGGAACAGGAAAGTTTCACCTTGCTATTACAATTAGGTGTCAATATGTCATTTAGTGACAAAGTGCTGAGACATATTATGGCATTTTATTGAATGGTACTCTCATTATTATCACAATGAGAAATAGAACACACACTGTACTGGTTAGCAGACCAAACCTTTGTATGATTGCTGTAACCTTTGGTGGAGCCCAGTGATTTTTGTTCCTTTTCAGAAAGACATTAAAGTGACAGTGTGGCAGGCCATTTTTTCCACCACACACACTAAAACTAGTGTGCGTGCAGCAGAGCCCTGCCAAAGCACGTTGCATTCATACAAAGATCCATACAGATCTTAATCATAAAATAATCCATTCTGTACTCTGTTTTTATGACATTTATATGAATCTGGCCACAGCCTCATCAAGCAGTTCACAGAGGAAAATTGTTCTATTTATGTGGTCGAGACAGGGTGGACTTGATTTTCAAGCAAAGAGAAAAAGAAAGAAATACCCGATTTTTTGTAGCTGCAAATCTGGAACTCAAAAGAACTATTTTACACCATTTTGTAACTATATTTGTAACAGAGGATCAGAAGAGATGATAGTCTCTTTCTCCGTCCCCTGTCAGTAGTAAAGTCATATATTGATATTTCTGAAACCGAGAGACAGTGAAGACACCTGGAAATCGTTTTCTCCTCTTTTATTTAATTGTAAAAGGCAAAGAAATGGTTGTGTGGGTAAAAGTGGAAAGGAAACTTTCCAATGCGCATCTGCTTTAATTTATTCTTGCCCCTCCATTGTAAGAACTAATAATTTTTCAATTAATTTCCCCAGCTTTTGCTCCGTTTACTCCTCTAAGTAGCTCACCTTCACACACCCCAGAAAAGATGACCTCTGAAAATTTGTACAAACTCGTCTGACCTTGCTTTCAGGTCTGCAATGATGGCCAAAGTTAATCTATGTACTATGTACAGTGTCATCATTTTCTGGACTTTACTAAGATATATAAAGACTACTGTTTTATTTCCTATATACAGCATCTCTCGGAAAGCTAATTTTCTGACTAAAGTGTATGAATATGTATTCTGGGTAAAAATACATAATAGTGTTCCATGCGCTCACATTGCCCTCCACTCACTTATAATCATTCTGACTTCACTATCAGTGCCCCCCCCCCCCCCCCGGTAATGTTAGCTTTATGCCATCACATACAGCTCCTTCAGATGCTGGTTTCATTCCCTCCATGTCAGAAACAAGGTTCTGATGGTTTAAATCGTACATTTATGAGAGAGATCTGAGTTCAAGTATTCTGGCTTCTTTCAAGGTGCCTTTACTTGTTTGAATGTGGAATAATAAGTAAAGAAAAGTCCAGGAACAAGTATATAATCAGACACCACGTGACCCGAGGAACCACATTAGATGTGGATATTTTTGTATATGTTTCATTAGAAAATAAACCTTTTCCCTTTCAAATAATAAAAAACACTCCTCCTTTCTTTTAGAACAAAGAGAGGGAAAAGAGAAAGTGCCAATAAGTGTAAGACTGTTGTAAGAAGCTGAATTAATGTGAATAATTACGTAACGATTGCTCCTAATTAAATAAGGATAATGTTCAGGGTTTTTTTTTTTTTTCTTCTCAGAAACCACTGGTATTTAGGAATATACTATACACAGCTTTCTTTCTCTAGCCACCCCTCCCCCAAATAAATGACAGCATAAATAGACACATAAACTCCATATGAATCATTAGTGTGTGAGATACTGTTACCCTGGGGCTGCTCTAACTCACATATATTCCCTTCTTCCTATTTCAAATCTTTAAAATATTTTCTTTTCAAATACTTATAAAAGCACGTATGGTTGAAATAAAAATAAAGCACATACAGATGATATTTTCAAACACAGCACTCTCATATACTGGAAGGAAAATACGCATGTTCTGCTTCTCTGGGTCCAATATATACATTCAGGGAAAGTAAGAGCTTAAAAGTAGGGAAGATCAAGAATAGATCATAGAACTACTTTAAAATGTTACAACTGTCATTTATAAAAAAAAAAAAAATTGGCATCTTTCACCCAGTCCACCTACCTAATGTTCAAGTTTATGAAAGAATGTGCATTCCATTGTTAAAAGTGTGTGTGTGTGTAAAAGTGCCTGTACTTCATGTGCAATCACTATGTGAAGATGAGAGTTGTTGATAAATTTCAGCCATCCTAAAATATATTTGATTTAAAAAAATCCATTTATTAAAAAAAAAAATTCTCCATAGTTTGTCCGGAGAATAACTATTTATCAATGTCAATGTCCTTTTATGGTTTAGCCGGCCCTAACTTTGTGGAAATGATCTTCAAGGTAAAGACTGCCGTAAAACCCTGCAAATCCAACCCCTGAATGTCTCTTTTCTGAATATAAGGACCTCCTAGAAGGCATGTTTGACCCTCCCTACCCTTCTTGTAAGAGCCAAGACAAATGTTAACTGCAATGTTGGAGAGTTCAGCATGAAGCAAAGTGGTGGAGATTATACCTGTTTTGTTTTTTGTTTCTCTATTTTGCAGTTAACAATGAGAAAATTCTATAGTACTCCTTGAGGACAGCGAGAAAGCTCATTAATGTTTTGTTTCTGTTGTTGTCATTGTTTTCTGACCTGGCAGATACTCACCTCCCTAAACTTCATTTTCCTTCACAACACTGGGATTTAGGGGAGTGGCAAACTCTCCATAGGAAGAATCGCACATCAAATGTAGCCTGACCACATGAAATTAGCTGTAATGAAGACAAAAGAATGCAAAGGTATGTGTGACATTAAAAGAAGAGCCCCAAGACGACATTCATAAGCCAGGTCCATGCACTGAGCATGTCTTCAAAATCTAGCAGGGAACACTTTTCTGGAGTAAGAGAAGAATTGCACAATGGAGCCACATTATAACATATATTGAAATTACGTGATCACAACTATATGCAATTTGGCTAAAAAGATAAACAAGGACAAATCTATTTATGCATCAAGGCACTTCTGCCAGCTATTTCCACAGAATGAGCATGAAATAAGACACATGAAGCCACTCTTCCTTTAGCCAATACCAGTTGTCATGTGCCTTTCATGTATTAAACAGCTTCCAGCACTGTAGGGTGACTCAGATAACCATTGTTTTCTACAATACAGATCCTAAATACAAGCCAACTACTTTATTTATGGTCAAGCAAAAAGACAAACCAACCAAACAAACAAGCGAAAAAACAAAAACAAAAACTATCTATTCCATTGGTCTCCAATATGGCAGCTTCCTAAAAAGGTAATTTTGTCTATCCCTTTTTGTTTGTTTGTTTGTTTTTAATTAATTTATTTATTTGAGAGAGACAGAGACAGCATGAGTGGGGGGAGGGGCAGAAACAGAGGGAGAGAGAGAGAATCCCAAGCAAGGCCCATGCTGCCAGCTCATGAAACCATGCGCTCGTGACGAAGCCGAAACCAAGAGTCAGTCACTTAACCCACTGAGCCCCCCGGGTGCCCTGAACACAATTTTTATTCTTATATACTGACTTTAGAAACGTGTTCATAGCTATATCAGATAAGACTCTCTACATATCTTTTTTTTTTTCTTTTCTTCTCATTTCTTTCTTTTAGGCAAACATTTAACATTCCCAGTAGATCTGATCCCTGGTACCCATTAAAGAAATCAATTAGTAAAGCAAAAAACTTATTGAATATCTGCAGTATGCCAACCTAGATGCTATGGGCAATAAAAGAAAACATGCTACTTGATATCAATCTTCAAGTAATTAAAAAATTTATGCATAAAAATGGCAGAGGCCAGACCACGACTCTTTACTACCCAACAATCACACATCTTTGTATTCCATGAATTAAATTCTAGGGAGACTGAGGGATTATGTTATGAGTGTGCTATGGAATAATCTGAAAAAAAATTTTGTAGGCAGTGTTTGAGGTGAGTATTAAAAGAGGAAGTATAAATTAGATAGAGTAAATGAAGTTCAGTTTTCTTAATGTACTGCTACATGGTTAAATGACTGATAAGATTCTCAAAATAGAGAATCCTAGTTCAGAACAATTTCCTAGGACCCAAAAAATGGTTGGGGGCGAGGGGGAACAGGCAAGGTGGCAGACTCAAATAGAACGAATTAGTTGCCCACTTTATTTTGGAATTCAAAAAGCAAAATTTTGAAAATGACATTAGAATGTTCTCTGGCTTTCAGAGAACTCATTGGTTTGACACACTGCATATATTACAAATGGCCCTTGAATTTCTTACTAGTGAATTGGGGACCAGTTGAGGCTATCCACAGGAAGGAGACTTTTTTACCATAAAGACAGCAATTCACCATGGAAGTGTTGAAACAGATTAAAGTCATGCATTTGTGAGTGGAAGAGAGCCAAAGCATAAGAGACTCTTAAAAACTGAGAACAAACTGAGGGTTGATGGGGGTGGGAGAGAGGGGAGGGTGGGTGATGGGTATTGAGGAGGGCACCTTTTGGGATGAGCACTGGGTGTTGTATGGAAACCAATTTGACAATAAATTTCATATATTGAAAAAAAAAGAAAGTAAAAAAAAATTTAAAAAATAATAAATAAATAAATAAATAAATAAATAAATAAATAAATAAAGTCATGCATTTGCATATACTATGAAAATCTCTTAAAAAGTCAAAGATCCTAACAGAATATCCAAACGCAATCCCTAATTTCTATTACACCGGAAGGAAGCTAAAAATGTATAAAACACGCATACAAAACAACAGTCTAATGCAACTTTTCCATTTTGACATTCTGTTGTAACCAACAAAAATGATGACCAAGTCGATGATCTACCTAAAAAACAAGTATGGTTATGGCATAACTGGCCACACCTTTTCCGATTTTTTTTTTAACAAACACACCTGTATTCTTTATTCATATACAAAGAAATACACTCAATTTAACATTGTCACATGTGTAGGTTAGGCCAAGCCCTGTTAACTGCGGGCGCTTGGAACCTGGAAGACAACAGGGTTCACTGATGTATATACAGTCCCCTGCAGAAGAACAGGAGGAAGAGCTCTGCAAACACCAATCGAGGAGACTCTGGCTCCCTTGTGAAATAGTATCTGGGAAGCAATAGGCCATTTGTGATGTGGCCGCAAGCAGGAATGGAGGTATCTTGTTTTGACCAAAGCTCCGTGATACCTTGAGTGGCAGAGAGATAGCCCCGCAAGCCAGGCTCTACCAACAGCCGCAAAGGACGAAAGTCTCCAGAAGCACAGAGTCACGCGAGGATTGACTGCAGTAGTCTCCATCTCTCTTTCTGGGGTTAAATGCCCATAAAGATAGCAGCACCATCCTCGGTGTCATCTTCCAAACAAAGGACCACAATGCAGAGAGAACAATATTAATTATAGTCAAAATCACTTGTGCACTCAGCGATTTCAATAGGGACAATCAGTTTAAGTGGCAATGGCAAATTCTCAACATAAAACACACTTGCTACAATCCAAACTGGATTTCGAAAGAGGTGAGCAGCCGCTTTAGTTGTTTAATCTGGTTATATTTGAGCTAAAGTAGTTCACATTTTTAGAATGAATGAATCAAAGGCGTAATTGTTTTTGTCATCTGCACAGCAATTTTACTCCTGAATGCATTGTTTTAGGCAGGAATTAATAAAAATTGCATGCGCTTCAGGTGCTGGGTAGATCACCCTTTTCCACACAGCCCAGCCTGGAGCTGTGAATGCTCCTTTTCTTATTATCAGTTAATAATTCTCTCTCATTGAGGCAAATTAGGAACTTGACTGTGTTCGAGAGTCCAGAACACTGCTAGAGGCAAAAGGGGGCTAAATGGCAGAAATTCCTGTCTGAGCAAGATGCATGAAGCACGACATTGTGTCCACCACAAAAGCCGCTCTGTATTTTTGATCCTTTCTAATTTAATTAGCCCAAGAGGTAGCGCATTAATTTGCCAAGAATTCTTCTGATGCGAAAGCTGCCCTTATTGCAGTGAAGGGAAAAAATAACCTGCGTGCTACAGTGGCATGCTAGTAATGAAAGGGGGTTATTTTTGTGTTACAAATGGCATTGCAGGGTTACAAGAGACCTTTAAACCTTTTTATCTCTGGTTAGGTCATATGTAACACAGTGCAACACAAAGCGCTAATTAACCAATTCTGGTCCAGACATCTTTTAGAACACTTAAGAGAGTTGCACAGTTAGAACCCAGGTCAAACGCATGTGCTTTGTTTGCTTTTAAAACCTGAAAACATCCTCTGGTGTAGACATTAAAAATAGAACAGAAAAAATCATCCACTGGCAGTTCAGTTACTCTACGGACTCGGCACTCTCGATGTTTATTCTCGTCTTTGTTTTCTTTCTGTTTAATGATATTCTTTATGTGGGCAAGCTGGAGCCTTGAGGTCCCTTAGAAGGTCTCTTGGCTCTTTATGCTGTATTTGTTTGGTAAATTGTCTCCATGTTAATCGTCTTCATCAAATACTTGGAGTCGGTTTTGAAAAACTTTGATCACATCTACCACCACCAATCCTCTTCATCACCATGTGCTTCTGACATGCGCTCCTGCACTCAAATAGGTCATTTACTCATTAAAGAATGAGAAACATGCATCCTACCATAAATTCTCCCCAATACTTTGAACTGTTAATTAAGCTTATGTAATCACGTCTCCTGGTTGCGGAACTATTTCTCTTCCAGAAATTACAGGAGCCCGCGTAGGGACTTCCAACACCCTGTCGCCTTCCTCATCACTTTCCATCCCTGCTGCCTGAACATGGTTGGGTAAAAACACTCCCTCCAAGAGACTAAGGCAAGAAAACCTGAGGATTATTACATTTTACATTCAATTCTCCTGTCCCTTTAGTGAAAACCAGTGGAAGACAATAGCTGTAAAGGAAAGCATTGATACTTTGCTCCCTCCCAGCTTCTGGCTAGAAATCAGTGAATTAAGGGAAGGTGGCATTCAGAGTGTTTCCAGCTGTGTATTCTGGATACCTAGAGGCATCGCAAGTAGCCTGATTATGGGAGAGTGTAAGATTTAGTAGCCAAACTGAGAAGAGGAAATTAGCATTGTCAAGATGTAGGGCAGGATGGACCCAGGTTCAAGGGAGTGGCCTGGGGTGAGAAGGAAGAGAGCAGAGGAGAGAGAAGAGAGGGATCTTTCTTAAAAAGGGATTATGGACAAGAGGTTTAAAAAAAAAAAAAAACAAGGAAAGGAAAAAGTAATTGGGTGTTAATTGCAAGGGAAGGATAAGGGTTGGGGGGGGTGAATTGAATTAGGAGAATCTCTAAATTTAGCAACATTTTCTCATGGACAGCAGTACGAAATAATCCAGCTTCTTAAAACAGAGCTTGTCCTTTCAAAACATTTTTATTTTTTAAAGGAAACACACTTCCAGACATTTTCGTTCCAACCTAGAAATACTTTTCAGTTTGATTTACAATGCACAGCTTAAAAAACCCTCGAATTAATTTTTGTTCTGAACTTAAAATTCTTTATCTTTTATATTGCTTTGTAGATTATGTTTAAAAATCCACATCTACATAATAAGATGATGGTTTTCTTATATGAATTAAAAAGTTCATATATATGTTATTAATATCACATACGAGCAAGATAACTTAGCTGAGAATGTGGTTTTATAGATATATGTTAAACTGTTCTGAATTTTTCCAGGTTGTCCAAATGATTTGAAAGGGTAAAAAGATTTTTTAATACACAGTAAATACTTCTGAAATAGTGAATTAAAATGAAAAACAGATGACACATTTATTCAGCTTTGGGCTTCTGTAACATCAAACAGCACATTTTCTTCAAATGGTTTCATCAGTGGACCGGTAACCTCTTAAAATGATTGACTCAAACATGTCACTTATTTGATGATTGCAGGTTTATAAAATAGTCCCTATTTTTTTTTAATCCATCAACATGTTACATATGTCTCACAATAGATTAAAAGGTAGCATTTATTCCTATGCTTTCTCTGCAGATAATTTTAAGTTTTCAAGTAAAACGATGATATAATGTATGAATAAAGTATTTTAAGTCCATTAAAGAATATCTTAAAATTTGTAGTTGATTGATTTCATTAAAGGAGTTTAGTTTAGTTTAGTTTCGTTTTTTTAAAGATTGATAAAGTCCATCTAACCCCAGCTCACAGAAAGAAAAAACGGAGCAACTTTTTACCAGGATGATATGCTGGCGTGGAATTTATTCAAAGGAAAGGATGGAAAGCAAATGAAAGGCATATACAAATTTGAAAGGAAAAAATATTAGCGAAATCATTATTTTGAGTTCATTTTTAAATAAATGATAAGAAACTACTTTCAATGACTTGATAAAACGAAATTTTTTTTTTCTCTTGAATTCCAGATACCTCCCTAATCTCAGAGAATACACAGCAGAGCAGAAACAACTTACCTATGTCTACTTTCAAGATAAAGCCAGGACCCTGAGATCTCAATCCATCCTCCACGGAGGATGTACCATGGGGCCCACACCAGGGTAGGTCTGAGAGTGCATACATTCCCTGATATGCTCATATTCTCCGTGTCCCTGG
Organism: Prionailurus bengalensis; assembly: GCF_016509475.1. NCBI lineage: Eukaryota > Metazoa > Chordata > Mammalia > Carnivora > Felidae > Prionailurus > Prionailurus bengalensis. The sequence continues at coordinate 136,447,053 of NC_057345.1, read as the reverse complement.
AAATCTGTTGATACTTAAATACTCTCAGTTGGGACAAGTTTAAGAGGAACTAAAAATATAAAATCCTCCCTGGAGAAAAAGGAAGAGTGAAAGACCAATGGCAAGAAACAGATTTCTCCCCAAACATACCAAGAATGAAAAAGGGCACCTTGACCTCTTGGTGTGGGCCTGGGATAAGTAAGTGTCCTGAGGTGATGTCTCAGGCAGGGTCACAGTCCAAACAGATGACACACTCAAGCGTGGAGGCTGAAAAGAGTTTAATAAAGGACACTCTACAAAAATACGGTAGGGAAACTGCTCAGAAATGGAGTGCACCGGGGCCAGTGACAGCAGAGAGCCGGTTATACCGTGAGGCCTTGAGAGGCGAGAGGAAGGAATGGTCATCAGAGCCCAGAGAGAGGTGACTGCAAAGGACCACTCACTGGCACAGAGGCCACTGCTTGGATAGAGGGCCACAGGCAACTCACCACCGCTCACCAGGGAGGGGGCTGGGAGAACTAACACACTCTCCTCCCACCCTCTGCCCCACCATCGTCACGAGACTGTGACAGAGACCAGCCAGAAAGCAGAGAGCAGTGCTTATAATCAGCCTCTCAGGGAGACAATGGCCTGGAAGGGCTGTCATAAGATAACCAGCATAGGTGACTTTGAATATTTAATTGTGGAGAAGAAATAGTTCTTAACATGAATACAAACTGCTAATGACCTTGTGGAAGGAAAACACGGTCTCTTTTCCGGAAGCAATATTTGCAGTACTCTAGGATAAGAAACATGTATGTATATGCCCTCACCCACACCCCCACTCACATATACCAAACTATTCTTCAAAGAAAAATAGAAGCCAAGTTATGAAACAAAATAATATAAAATATATAAAACTATGACAATAAAACATAAGAATGTACAAAATTATAGCTAACTTTAAAATTCTGCAACCAGCCTCAGTTTCTCACTATTAAGAAATGTAATCTATCCAGTTAAGGTGTTAAAACACACGAGGAACAGCGAGAGAATGAGGAAGAAAAGAAAAAGTAAAGCAAGAAAAGACAAACAACTACGGGAAAAGTTAATTGAAACATGGTTCTTTTCATTTCCCTTTTCTTCCCCACAATCCAGGCCCAGATTGCTTGCTAACTCTTAGAAGCCAGAATCTAAGGGTCCCCTGAAATCTCACTGCTCTTGAGGTTTTTTCTTTTTCTACAAGCCAGCAGATCCCACCCTGTTTTCTAAGCAATCTTAGAAGACATCTAGAAATACAGAAGTGTAATTCTCCAGTCAGGGGGAAATGGGGGACACTGGAAAGCTATTTCCATAACCAGTGAAGCTATTTTGGATCTATATTTCTGTTCTCCACCCATTACCCACCCCTTGTGCAGCTCCCGTGTGAAAGCATGAGGCTCCTCTGAAGATATGAAGGATCCTAGGTCACGGCCTTCTAGAGACAGTGTTTATGCATGCAACTCCATGGGCCAGTCTCTGCTAAATAGTCTCCTTTCTCCCTTCCCTGACCTACGTACGCACAACTGAAAACATCAAAACTGCATATTCTCTGTCATGTCATGTAGAACGCCATCTTAAGTGCATCTTGATTCCTCTCTTTCTTCCTTTCCTCCTTCCCTCTTTATAACACGCGTTCATTTCATGGACCTTTACTGAGCTCCAATATGCAAGCCACTGGGCAAGGCTAAGGATACAAAATAACTCAGCATGCCCCAGCCAGATCTTGAGCAACACACAGAACCACAGAAAAAGGGAGACATACTGTCTCACTGTCCTTTCCCCTCCCCCCCACCCTTGTAACACAACAGCAGATACTAAACATATAAATGCATATCTAGAGCACATCTATGTATTATTGCATAAATGCGTGCATATGTATATACATAGTCTGATCCTAAAATACCTCCAGTCCCTTGGGGAAAGATCCTCCTCCACTCGCCACACTGTCTCCTGGCATCATTCCTATGTTTCCTGGTCTTTCATTGAATTCCAACAGGTTTTCAAGAATTAAACATATGCAAGGAAGGTAAAGCATACTCAGAATGGCAGATATAAGCTCATTGCTGGATGAGAGCTCACGGTGGTAGGAGCTGGGAATCAGCTCTGGAAGAGGAAGAAGGACATAAATAAAAAGATGATATATGCAGACGGTATTTTATAAGACTGTGGGAGGAAAAAGAAAAAAAACTAAGTACCCAGGTTCCCTTCAAAAATACCTTCTTTCCATTTTTTCCCCCTGGAAACCTACTCCTTAAGAACAAACCGGCTTGAAATTGAATCTTGGGAACTAAACTGTATGAGGACAGATAATATGGAAGAAAACCCTTCATTTGGGTAGTCACCGCTTCTCGGAAGCATCTGCCTTAGGATAGAATATATGCTTCTCCAGAGCTATGAGAGTCAGCTGGGTAACCTTAAAAATTGTTGGGTCCAAGGGCACCTGGGTAGCTTGGTTCATTAAGCACCCAACTCTTGATTTCAGCTCAGGTCACGATCTCACAGCTCACGAGTTTGAGCCACACATGAGGCTTTGCGCTGACACCACAGAGCCTGTTTCAGATTCTGATTCTCTCTCTCTCTCTCTCTTTCTCTCTCTCTCTCTCTCAAATATAAATATTTCTAAAACATTTTTTTTAACTATCAGGTCCAGCCCCAAACCAGGTGGGCCCAGGCACGAATATGGTTGAAAATCGCCCGGTTGAGGGGCACCTGGGTGGGTCAGTCAGTTGAGTGGTAGGTTCTTGGTTTTGGCTTGGGTCATGATCTCCAGGTTGCCTGAGTTCAAGCCCTGCATCAGGCTCTGTGCTGACAGTGCAGGGGGAGCCTGCTTGGGATTCACTGTCTCCTTCTCTCTCTGCCCCTCCTGCACTTGCGCTGTCTCTGTCTCTCTCAAAATAAATAAACTTTAAGCAAATAAAAAATAAAACTCCTCAGTTGGTACTAACGTGCAGCCATAGTTGTATATAATAAGTATATAGGTAGACATATGATTTTTGCATTCCTATCATCCTTAGTAAAAGAAAATTATTCTAAATAATTCGGTTTTGCTTTTGACATCAAGAATTTATTGGAATAATATAATAATATACCTTTAAACTCCTTTAAAAATAAAGATTGATATCAAATTTTTAAATAGAACCTATTGTTGTTTAAGATAACCGAAGCATGGAAGTTTTTTTAATGCTTAATAATAAAATGACCCTCCTAGAAAAATAGCAAGGTCTTGGTAAGCAGATGGAGTTTGGGTCAGAATAATGATGCAAAATTTTTATTCAAGCTTACTCCCTCCCACCCACGTCTTCTATTTTCTCATCTATGCCATGTCTGGAGTCTATTGTACAGAATTTAGATAGGTTGGTAATATGCAACACAAGTTAGTTTGGGTACTGCTGATTTACAGAGACTCAAACTCTCTTTCATCCAAATATTCAGTAATTTTATAAATACATCTACTTTGGTATCCATTTTAGTAAGTAGTACCGGTCATGGTTTCCCAGCGCATTCACACAATTTAAGAAGCCACCTCGATGCTGGGCTTGTGCTGTGCACAACAGCAGCCGAAATTAAGGAAGGGCTTAGTCTTTAGAGGTATGCTCGCAAGGTATGGAAACCCAGATTAGCTCTGGCATGTAAACTACCAAAAACATTCTTGTTAACTGGGCAACATGTTTTCTAAAGGTGCAGAATCCACTTTGTTTCTATCACTTGTCAGAGTTAAGCATAAATAATGTACAAACAAACAAACTGTGCCAGTATAAAATGTAATATTTGTTTATGAGACACTTCCAGAATCTGACAGTGGCCCTCTGTTAACAATATTTAGGCCATAACTATATTGGCCAAATTTTTCAAAAAAATTCTTAAGCTTTGGGTAATGTTAATCAGCTTTAAAACCACCCCTGTATCTGGTTTCTAATCTCAGATAAAATCAGGACAGAGTCATCAATTCTAATGCTCATAATGTCACAGTAAAAGCTAAGCAAGAAGAATAATAAAGTAAGAGATTGTTATATAGCAGGCTAACATTCTCCTAATCCTGGGCTCCCTGGACTTTGGGATTTTTTTGAACCAGTAGAAATCCCTCAAAATGTTAGAGAGTTCACAGAGTTACCATTACTTTTCAAAACGTTGCCAAGAAAGAATATTAAAACTACATCCATTATCACTATATCACGATACCACACAAACACCAAAAAAGTAGAAAGTACAGAATCTCTCAATAAAGGATAATCCCACAAAAAGAATGCACTTGACGAAAAACAATTTTCCTTGAATATCTTCTTTCCCTGCAATACAGTTAAAATGTCATCACACATCAGCCTGAGTCCACCAGCCAGTATTTGAGAATCACTGTTCAGAGGGTGTTTATTTAGTCTCCTATCTGGTTTCTAGGAAAACCCTGCTTACGATCTCTTTGATACCCGAGCAGACCTTTCTATCCAGCCCATTGTAAAGGGTGCCCGGCACGCTCATGACAAGTTAGAAAGGAGTTTTTCTCCACCCAGCGCAGGGCTCCCAGCTCCACCAGAACTTGCAGGAGCACCAGCAACATCAGAAGAGTCACTTCCCTCAAAGATCACCATCAGTGCAATGCCAGAGTTCTCTTTAATAGTAGTCGTAGTGGTGGTAGTAGTAGTTGTAGTAGTGTCAGTAGTGGTAGTGGTGGTCGTACTAATAGTAGTGGTAGTAGTAGCAGTGGTGGTAGTGTTAGTGGTAGACGTCATCATAGTAATGATAGTAGTAGTAGCAGTGGGAGGAGGAGTAGTAGTGGTGGTAGTAGTCACAGTAATGGTAGCAGTAGCGGTGGTGGTTGTAGTGGTAGTAGTAGTGGTAGTAGCAGTGGTGGTGGTAGTAGTGGTGGTTGTAGTGGTAGTAGTAGCAGGGGTGGTAGTAGCAGTAGTGGTAGTAGTAGTGGTGGCGGTAGTAGTAGTAGTGGTGGTAGTAGTAGTGGTGGTAGTGTTAGTAGTGGTAGTGGTGGTAGTAGTGGGAGGGGTAGTAGCAGTAGTGGTGGTAGTAGTAGTGGTGGTAGTGTTAGTAGTGGTAGTGGTGGTAGTAGTGGGAGGGGTAGTAGCAGTAGTGGTGGTAGTAGTAGTAGTAGTGGTAGTAGCAGTAGTGGTAGTAGTAGTGGTGGTAGTAGCAGTAGTGGTAGTAGTAGTGGTGGTGGTAGCAGTAGTGGTAGTAGTAGTGGTGGCGGTAGTAGTAGTAGTGGTGGTAGTAGTAGTGGTGGTAGTGTTAGTAGTGGTAGTGGTGGTAGTAGTGGGAGGGGTGGTAGTAGTAGTGGTGGTAGTGTTAGTAGTGGTAGTGGTGGTAGTAGTGGGAGGGGTAGTAGCAGTAGTGGTGGTAGTAGTAGTGGTGGTAGTGTTAGTAGTGGTAGTGGTGGTAGTAGTGGGAGGGGTAGTAGCAGTAGTGGTGGTAGTAGTAGTGGTGGTAGTGTTAGTAGTGGTAGTGGTGGTAGTAGTGGGAGGGGTAGTAGCAGTAGTGGTGGTAGTAGTAGTAGTAATGGTAGTAGCAGTAGTGGTAGTAGCAGTAGTGGTGGTGGTAGTAGTAGTGGTAGTAGTGGTGGTGGTAGCAGTAGTGGTAGTAGCAGTAGTGGTAGTAGTAGTGGTGGCGGTAGTAGTAGTGGTAGTAGTGGTGGTGGTGGTAGTAGTGGTGGTGGTAGTGGTGGTAGTAGTAGTGGTAGTAGTGGTGGTGGTGGTAGTAGTAGTGGTAGTAGTAGTGGTGGTGGTAGTAGTGGTGGTGGTAGTAGTGGTGGTGGTAGTAGTAGCAGTAGTGGTAGTAGTAGTGGTGGTAGTAGCAGTAGTGGTAGTAGTAGTGGTGGTGGTAGTAGTAGCAGGGGTGGTAGTAGCAGTAGTGGTAGTAGTAGCAGTGGTGGTAGTAGTAGTGGTGGTAGTAGCAGTAGTAGCAGTAGCAGTAGTGGTACTTTGTTTTAAACAAAACTTCGGGCAGCAACTTTTAACCCAGCACCTAACCCCTAAGATTCAGAATAAGAATCTATGGCCGGTTAGTCTTATAAACTAAGGTTTTTCCATAATGTATGGAAATTAAATGGAAGAGAACAAAGTGTGTATGATTTGTATATTTGTATATAATTGTTATTTTATATATTTAGCCAAAACATGGAAGTTTCCCCCATCTTACAAGATCTTTTATTATGACATTCGGAGCAATGGGAATAAAAATTGCCTTGCTCATGTTCCATAGTCTGTAATAGTATAAGCCTCTGATCTGCCATGCCTAAGATAAATTTCCTAATAAATGATAAATATATACTGCTAAAACTGAAACGTGTGTCTGTAGGACAGACAGGTAGTTCTACCCGATGATCTTGTTTTTCTGCCTTCACCATGACATTCAGATTGTTAACTCTAAGGCAAGTCTTTTATTTTGAAAACCTGAACAACAATCATCTGATTCAATATAAAACATTGAAAATGTCCTGCAACTGAGCATACTCCAGATTTAAACTGTAGATTTTAAGTTAATTGTAAATGGTCTAATTTTTCATTTATTTCAGTTTTTTCTTAATAGTCCTTTGATCTCCAATAAGGAATAAAAATAGCTTCATTGGTTCTGTAAATAAATATTTCTTTCTTAATCGATCTGTTTCCATTCTTTCCCAATAATGATCTCACACACATGAATCGCCCCCAATTTTCCTGTGCCCTGCATGCATAGTGATCTCAGACTTTGAATTCTGTGAAATCGTAGAAAAGAAATAGAAGGTCCTCAGAATGGCTCATACGGAAAGGTAATCTTGCAGCTTTTTGTTCCCCTCCCCTGATGTGAAAACACAACCCATGAGAAGACAAGTGCATAGGAAGGAAGCTCCAACAGGGCTTCTGTACAGGTAGCGGAACAACAAAGTAGAGTGTCAGCCAAGTAACGTTCGCGTTTAAAGTGGGCTAGCCAGCTGAAACACAAAAATCACAAATAAATAAATAAAAATTAATAGACAATTTAAAACTTCCCACTCCAAATTGAAATCAAGAGCTCTGATATAAAGTACTTTATCTGAAAAAAGAGCAGCTCAGCTTTACAAATTTGTAGCAAACCAGCAAATTTGTGCAGGCTAAGCAAGAAGCAAGCAAATGAGCATCAATTACTCCTGCAAATAGAACCTAAGAAGGTACACTTGAACAACAACAATCCTTATTTTTAGCCCCATCTTCCTCTTTTTCTAATTTCTCGGTTGTTATTGCCAACATTGCTTTTTGTCCTTCTACGATTGGCTGAAATCTAATATTAACCAGCTAGCCTACAAATGATTATTTAATGCTGATCTGCACAATATTCTTTTTTTTATAATTTTTTAAACATTTATTTATTATTGAGAGACAGAGAGATGCAGAGTGTGAGCAGGGGAGGGGGCGGAGAGAGAGGGGGAGACACAGAATCGAAGCAGGCTCCAGGCTCCAGGCTCCCAGCTGTCAGCACAGAGCCCCACGCGGGGCTCAAACTCACGAACCGCGAGATCATGACCTGAGCCAAAGTCGGTCGCCCAACCAACTGAGCCACCCAGGCGCCCCTGCACAATATTCTTAAGAATAGTGTTATTAGTATTTGAAATCCAGATTTAATTCTGAGAAATTTAATCTGGTATTATATATGATCTACCAGATAAGATATATATAGCCACCGACGGGAAGAAATGACTGCAAGTTCTGCAGGAACTGATTGTAGTTGAATGGACCATTTTAAGAGATAAAAAATGAAACAGACAAACAAAAGGGGGAAAAAGTGCACATTCAAAAGTGAGTCGGTCGCCATCAAACCATTAGAAAAGTTACAGAGGCTCGTATTGAAAATGTTCTCTGGCTCTGTCTACGAAAGGCTTTAGCCAAAAGCTTGGAAATTCCCATTCCTATTGTGAGGTAGATATGTCAACCTAAGTTAAATTCACTTACCATTGGATTCATCTTTTTCTCATTCTAGGCTCACCAAGCACACTTCTGTCAATAAATAGGTGCCCAGGTAGAGCTGCCCAAAGTGAGGGAGCGTGCTTATAAGGCTGGTCTGTGAGTTACATTTTTCACTCTAAACTAATCAGATGACATTCTGATTCCATATCAGTCATACTGAAAAATGGATTCACTCTTGAGTAATTGAAATCAGGCTTCTGAGAGTGGGAGATGAAGGACCAGACTGGACCACATTCAATTCCCCCCGGTATGTGCCCATCATCAAGACACGTTGGAAAAAGACATCGGGAACCATTAGCTATGTGTTTTGTTTTGTTTTGTTTTTTTCAGTTTGAAACTTTTACAGACATTAGGTTTTAACACAACTTTATAAAGAAAGGGAAGCTTCACTAAAATATAAAGCTGAGTCTACTTCTGCCAATGCACCTAGACAGACATGTTTCTTCCCTCCCTGGGATCAGCATTACATTTTAATATTTATGCTTAGCACCATTCCTAGAACAGAGTTAATCTTTAAGAAATTGTTCATTTTCTACCAAAAATAAATAAATAAATAAAGTGCTAGCTTTTAACAACAAAATAATATCTCACCTCACAAGCCTCAGCATTTGCCTGAAAAAAACAAGCCTTTTGGACAATATCACACATGCGTGCATCGAGGCAATTTTTAGCTTGCTTTAGGACATTGGTTCCCAAATATCTTTTTAAAAATAAGTCAACAATATAGGCCAGAAATTGTTAAGCAGAAACTCCTATCCTAAGTGTGTGGTCTCAGGTAAGGAAAATGTTATATGCAGAGTAACATTGGTTTTCAGGGGATAAGAACCACTCACAGAGGAAAAGTATTTAAACTAATGAAGAGAGCTTTCCAGAACTGTGTCCCTCTTTATACCCCAAATCAGGAAGGACTGTAAACCTTCTCTCCCACAACCATTCCTGGATTCCTGGGTGTTGACAGGCAACAGGGATTTTGCAGAAGGCACTGGCAGAGAGTGTCACCACTAACACTTTCAGTAATGTATAATTTTTACGCTGAGGAATAAGAACATAATGTCCAGCGCAATGGGCATATAACAGAAATCCCTATATTTGAACAGTTCGTCCTGGCGCAACTGAAGCCAAAAGCCCGAGACCTTTCTAACAGTGACTACTGCTCTGATTCAGGTTGGACTGGGTCAGAGCTGATAGATGTAGATGACATTAGCTCTGATCTGCGATGGGGCAAGACTTGGAAGCAGAGCAGGCGTAACACCAGGATGACAAAGAAGAGGACCTGGTCTAGACCTAGATCTCGCTCTGTTTACTCCTAAGAATTTCAGTAGTACTCTAGACAGTAAGAGTTAACTGTTACCATAAGATATTTGCTACAGCCATAGCTACACCTAAGTTAATTAAGTATAATACCTGTATCCATACCTAAATATTCTTACCTGTTAGCTAATTGGACATAATTACTTAATCAATAGTTTGAGATGAGCTTTCTTCAAGTTAAAAGCAAACAAGTAAATATACAAATAAATTGAAGATGTTGACAAGTGGTATGTGATAAAAGAACAGAGTGCTACAAAGGAGAACAGTGGAGAAAAAGGGGAACTTTAGTTTGAGTGGTCGGGGAAGTGTGAATTCGCTGAAAATTGAAGTAAATTTGAAGAGCAGATTGAGGTAGCATTTGTATTATCTAGTTCTTTGAGGAGTCTTTCCTACCCTTGTTATGTTTATATGATACAATCTGGGGTCTTTAGACAGTTAAGTAAGTAACCACTTTCTTTCCCCTGGGATTTGCAATCAATTGAAAAATAAGACAAAAAAAATCTAACAAAGCAACAAAACAAAAAAAGAAACAAACAAAACCCAGCCTGCCAGAGATCAATAAGGCTGATTAGAGAGGTGGGCTTCAGATCTGTGGTCTAAAGTCTGGCTAACACTCCCTAGGATCCACAAGCCATCCCCATTCTAGCCTTAGGAAAAGAAAGCTCAGTGGAGGAAAAGTGTAGATTTTAAAGGCATAAGAGCCCATCAGGATCACTCCCTCATGGCAACCCAAGGCAGGCAGGAAGACAGGGACAGAATCCCCGCTGTTTACCTTCTTTTAATTTTGCTCTATTCAGATAGGAATCAAGTGCCACAGAGACCAGGCCCCTGTCACCCTCAGATAAGGTAATTTGCTCTTACTCCAGGAGGAGTGATGAATATGGCATATGCTGGCTTACCAGGAATAGCCCTGAACAGGACCTAGGTTTCAAAATGTGCTCATGTCCCTTCCTGGTCACACTACTCGTTTACTATGTGTTCTGGTGAATGGTCTGATCTCTGCTAGGGATCAAGCCTGATAATGAAAAAAGAATATGTTTTGTAAGTCATCAAAAAGCATGAGTTTTATTCTTCCTGAGAAGTTTGCCAAGGTCACTACCAACTTTGTGTACCTTGAAAAGTGTGAGGCCCCTTAGCATCTCAGTACCTTTCTCTAGTCATTGATGGTAATTCTCCACCTACAAAATGACAATATGCTCTTGGAAGTCTGCAGTCTTTTCTAAGCAGTGGGATCATTTTTCAAACAGGATCTGAATTGGAAGGCCAGTCTATAAAAGCAATGAGAGCTAAGTGACCTTTGGAGAGGCCTGGAATTTTGAGGCTCTAAAGGAGCAGTGTCTTCCTTTCCAACATTCTGTCACCCTCACTTCCTAGTGACAAAGTGTCCGTGTGTCCAAGCATCAGTCAGTGGTGCTTTCCTTTGACAGCAGATTGAAGGAAGCAGGCTCATTGTTTATCCATGTCAGATGAAAAAAAAAAAAAAAAAGAAAGAAAGAAAGAAAGAAAAGCAAAAAGCAACAGGTGAGGGGATAAGGATCATTGCCCTTCCCCCTACTTAAAAGACAAAAGATAATAATTACCAAGGATCTATTTGATTGATAATAAAAACTGTGACAGAGCCAACTTTTATTTCATTTCATTCATCAGCTCTGTAGGCTGTTTTTGTACAAGCTTTTGCTATTTTCTATACTGTTGCTTCTTTGGACTTCTATGATTTGTGAAATCCATTTTAATCTAAAATCTTTGTCTATTCTACAGGAACAATTAAAAAAGAAAACAGAAGTTTTTAGAGAGACATGCAAATGGCGTGCACTTCAGAGTCCTGAGGCTCCCAAGCTTCAGGAATTCTCCATTTCTTCAAATGTTGGTTTAGTCCTGCACTGAATTAGCCAGTAATATCGCATTATATGATAAAGCATCATTTAACAGGAAGTTATACTCTTTTATGTTATGTTTGCATTTCATTTCCATGCTACTTTTCATAAAATAAGTGATAAGTAGAAGCAGAACAGGTATTTGTAATTACTCATGAGTCATTTGCTCTCACGTAATTTAATCGCCACAGATCTTTAATATTTATAGCACATGTTGAAAGGATTTAACATATGTAGTGATCTTCACCAAGTAACTCCATACCCTTCTTGAATACAAAGATGTAAATTTTGTCACCGTTTATGCAACCTGCTAAAAATCTTGCTATTAATTCATGTGAATGAGTTTTGCCTCTAAAATTTTAATTAACACACAAATGCTTTGCACACTTCAGTCTGCAATATCCCACACATGCATTTTTTTAATGCCCACTGATCAGTTGGATAAAGGGGGTTTTTCTGTCAGTAAGACATGTTCTCATACCTGAAAATTCCCACAAAGCAGTTACTTTTATGTAAAAGCCCATTCAAAAGCTAAATAACCATCACACTGCAAGTTTGTCAATGGCAATAGTGTTCTCTTCACATTCCGATATATTTCAAAATGTGCTGTAATAAGTAATGGGGAGTAGAAATCTATTAAGGTGAACAGGTAATAATAATAGTCCAAACAACTAGAATTTGAGGGAAAACTATGTCATAAGTAAGGTCAACCTTAATAAAGAACCAGTAGCTTCAGAAAATATATAACCACAATCAAAACCATTTATAACTTAGGATTTCTGCAGTTGTTTCTCGATGCAGGACACTTTGACTATCAATTATAATAATAGCAAGTAGTTCTCTTTCAACCCCCCAGTATAAATTACTCCAAAACTTTCCAACGTAACACAATGGACTTAGATTGTTGCCACATATTTTGAAATTTTGCATTCAAAGTAAGTTTTAAAATTTTATTAAAAGTGCTTCTTTGGGGTGCCTAGGTAAGCATTGGACTCTTGCTTTTGGCTCAGGTCATGGTCTTGCAGTTTCGTGGGTTCAAGCCCCACAAGGGGCTCTGCACTGGCAGTGCAGCTTGGGGTTCTCTCTCTCTCCCTCTCTCTGCTCCTCCCCCACTCACACTGTCTCTGTCTGTCTCAAAATAAATACATAAACTTTAAATTTTAAAAAATACTTCTATAATTGGCTTCTTTCTCTAGAACAGTAACAAAAATAGTAGGAGTAATATAATAATATTATGGTGTTTTCTGGAATCTTTAACACACACACACACACACACACACACACACCCTTTGTTCCTTTGAAACATTCTTCACAGGCAACTTTTCAGCTGTGTCATTTTATTATTATAAATCATTATAACGCTAAATATTCTTTCACCATCCTGTTTTCTTAATACTACTAAGAATTCACCAATAATTGTGGGCTATTAGAAAGCAAAAATAAATATTTTTCTAGATCCATTTTTCAAAACAGAAGTGTGCATTTTCCTGAAGGGATGAAATAGAAATGTTTGATTAACTGACACTTAGAAATCATTCCTAAGCAATCTGTTAGAATTTCTTTCGCTTTACAATGTTTTCTGTTCTATGCTATCAAGAACGATGAATCATAATTTCTGGCAGCTAAAACCAAAGAGGGTGATAGGCTCTATTACCATCCTAAAAATATGCATGTCCTAATGCTCTCTTAAAATATGTCTTCTCAGAGATGTTTCAGATTTTCTCAGCCAAGCCAAACGACATTAACTAAGACCCTGGCATGAAGATTTGCTTATTTTAGTTTGCTTCACAATGTAACCATAGCAGAAAAATATTGCTACTCAATGGCAGATAAGTTACTCTGTCACATTCTGACCTATTGTTTGTTAACTTCACATGATGGATGATGGAATCACTTATGATCACTAATCATTTTGATCATTCACATATGAAGACAAGAAACTAAGGCCACATTAGAATCCGTTCTTTTTAGGAGAAGGGAGAGCATTCCCTCTTTCTGTTTTAAAGAAATCTGGTTAAAATGAATTCAGCCCAACATCACTGGGAATAATTGAGAATAATTAACAATTTAAAGAAAGACAGCATAATGTGTCTACTTCAATAACTGATAAATTTCTGGGGAAAAAAAGTAAAAAGTGCTACTAACGTATTTCTTGTGTTCAGCATTCCACAGGGAAATTTGACTTTAGTTGCCTTTTCCCTCTGAAAGCTTACTACAGGATTCCAGGAAGTATCTCCTAATAGAGAACAATATGTAGCAGCCTATTTAGCTGACTCTCCTAAAGGATGAAGAGAATATGCAGCAAAGGTCACTCTGAAGTCAACAGAGGGTGTCTTGTCATTCTGATGTTACACCTTTGAGGCAAAGGTCTTAATACCTTTTCAGAAAATAAAAAGCAACAAAATGGATACTTTTCTCTGCTGGAGACAGAAAGAGGACAGGGGTCATGTAATTGCATATCTCTTGTTTGCATTGTTTCACCCATTTTCTCTTTTTTAATAGAAAACAAATTGAGCAAGGAAACACTGCCTACTGATTTATTTTAGGTGACTAGCATATTTAAATACTTCCCAAAACATAGGATTCTTTAAGCAAGGCAAAATGGAAATGTTTGATGAATTCAGTGAGAAAAAAAATCTAAAGAGATTTTTTTTTTTTAAGTAGCAAAGGACAAACACAGAGAATTCTGGAAATCATTTTAACGTGATAGATAGGATAGGAAAAATGGAAAATAAGAAAAAAAAAGAGATCTCCAAGAGAGTCTAGATTTAGAGTCTAGAGAATAAACTCCAATCAGCAGAGTGAGAAACAGGGACAAAATATAAACTATAGACAAAAGCCTATTATTTTATGCCAGGATCATGCCTAGAAACCAAGGTTTACTTATTGAATTATATCAGCATTATCCAAAGATGTTTCTTGAAACATGAATTTTATTGTGGGATTATAATGTAATGTCAGAACAACTAATTTCTATAATCAAAAAGTTGGGATACACTGGATTAAGCAATGTTAATGGGTGTCATAACTATCAGACTTTCAGCCTTTAACATGCTAATGAATTTTATGACCTTCCAAGACAAACACATGCCATGTTTCTCAAACTTATTTCACAAAGAAAATTGGAGAGAATGAGAGAGATGCAGAAATACAGCAGCTCTAGGGAGTAAGAGCCCATGGACACTGATTGGGACTGTCCCAACACATAAAATACACACATCATACTAACAAGGAGAAATAATTGTTTTTCCTTCAATTCATTCATTTAAATTTTCGTCATTTTCTGCATGAGTACTCTCCACATAGTATCATTATTCAATTAATTACATTAGTAATTATAATTCCTACATAATATTCTACTACTATTTTTATAGTTCCTTCTCTTCAACTCGTTCATAAATAAAAACATGAAAAGTGCTAAACGTACGATGCTATGTTAACCCTTACTTATGACAAAGGTCACAAGCAGAGTGACTTGGGAATACACGGCTACCTGTTTTGCTAGGAACTTCAAAACATGGAAACCAAAGGAACTTGCCTGATTCAAAATATTACACAAAGCATGTGGGTTAATTGCTTATGTACCTAAGACCTCACTTTTTTTTAAAGTAATATACATATTTAAACTATTTTAAAACATCATCAATTGAGAACATTGTGACTTGAGAGATGTCAAAACGTAGGGAGAATGCATATCTAAAGAACAACACGCTACAATATATATACCTGCAATAACAGAACAGGAGACGAGCCGTATGAACAGAAACCACATCCTAGAATATATACACAAGGAACTGCAGTCTAGAAGAAAAACAATCTGCAAAGCAGAATTCTAATAAATCTGAGCTCAGAAAAGTCAGGTAGGATGGATGGGAGGGGAGGGAAGAGAGGAGAGAGTACACCAGAAGACAGGAGGCAATGATGAATGACTCTCTCCCAAAACCGTACACAGAACTTCCAGAAGTGGGCATTTTCAACCCCTAGGCAAAACAGACAAATGGAGAGAAACAGTTCATTGCAAAATAGAATGAATGATCTCTTTGGGAAGAATGAGGGCAATTATTCTGGGTATGTTAGAATGCTAATTAATTACCGAAGAGAACTTTAATTTTTTTAAAAAGAACAGAATGATATTTTTAAAAAAGAATAAGTAAATAATTATTAGAGCTCTTCAAGATAATCTTTAAACTTTGTTAAAATAAAAAAGTTTATAGTAGGTTTTAGCAGAAAAATTAGGAGAATAAAAAACAAACAAAAAATCCTCTCATATTTAATCTAAAAGAGAAAAATATTTAGATATAAAAGATCGACCCAGGAATAGCAACATCTGATTAATGTGGATCAAGGAAAGACAAGAAGGAAGGAAGGAAATTATTAAAGAAATAATAGGAAATAAAATCTTAAGAGTTATCAAGAGTAAGACCAAAAATGCCCACCAGGTGCCTAGCACAATTAATGCAAAAAAGTAAACCCACTCTAGACTCACTAGTATGAGAAGCTAGAATACTAGGAATAAAGATTTGATTCTAAATATGTTCACAGAGTCATTTAAAATGAGAAATGAGACAAGGATCAGGTTAGCATCAGACTCCTCACTGGCATCATAAGACACTGAAAGAGAGTGAAACCATATTTTTAATCTGATTTTTATAACCACCCAAAATAGCTCAATTTATCACAGGACAGAATAAAAACATTTCCCCAAGATTCAGACATTTAAAGAAAATGGATAGACCCTTTTGAGGGTATACATTTAGCAAAGTGAAATAAAAAAACAACCCAAAGGATTAAGGAAACAGTGCATTTAATTGGGAAGAGTCTTGATGCATACTCCCAGGCCAAATCAGAGCAGCAAGATTAATGACTCAAAAAGAATTCTCAGAGGGAAATGAGTGTGAGAGGATGTGTACAGGTAACTATGTACTATCACTAATGAGGGAAAACCCTAAAGATTGAATAAAGTCAGTTGGTGAAGGGTATAAAAGAAAAAACTGGGAAAAAATATCCAATGGGAAAAAGACAGCCTCTTCAACAAACGGTTTTGGGAAAACTGGACAGCAACATGCAAAAGAATGAAACTGAACCATTTTTTTCAGCATACACAAAAATAAATTTAAAATGGATTAAAGACCTAAATGTGAGGCAGGAAACCATAAAAATACTAGAAAAGAGGACAGGCAGTAATTTCTCTGACATCCACTGTAGCAATAGCAACATCCTTCTAGATATGTCTCCCGAGGCCAGGGAAATAAAAGCAAAAATAAACTACTGGGATTACATCAAAATAAAAAGCTTCTGCACAGTGAAGAAGACAACCAATAAAACTAAAAGGCAGGTTACTGAATGGGAGAAGATATTTGCAAATGACATATCTGATAAAGAGTTAGTATGCAAAATATATAAAGAACTTTTATAACTTAACACCCAAAAAGCAAATACTATAATTTAAGAATGGGCAGAAGAAATGGACAGACATTTCTCCAAAGAAGACATCCAGATGGCCAAAAAACACATGAAAAAATATTCAGCATCACTCATTATCAGGGAAATGCAAATCAAAACCACAATGAGATTATCACCTCACACTGTCAGAATGGCTAAAATCAAAAACACAAGAAACAACAAGTGTTGGCGAGGATGTGGAGAAAAAGGAACCCTCTTGCATTGTTGGTGGGAATGCAAACTGGGAACAGCCACTGTGGAAAACAGCATGGAGGTTCCTCAAAAAATTAAAATAGAACTACTCTCTGATTCATACCCTAGAACTGCGTATTTACCCCCAAACTACAAAAACACTAACTCAAAGGGATACATGCACCCCTATGTTTACAGCAGCATTAGTTACAACAGCCACATTATGGAATCAGCCCCTGTTCATTGATAGATGAGTGGATAAAGACGTGATATATATACACAATGGAATGTTATTCAGTCATAAAAAACAATGAAATCTTGCCATTTGCAATGACATAGATGGAGCTAGAGAGCATAATGTTAAGTGAAAAAAGTCAGAGAAAGATAAATACCATATGAGTTCACTCATATGTGGCAGTTAAGAAACACAACAAATGAGCAAAGAAATACAAGAGGAAAAAAAAGAAACAAAAAAAAGAGAGACAAGCCAAGAAACAGACTCTTAACTGGAGAGAACAAACTGATGGTTACCAGAGGGGAGGTGGAAGGGGGGATGGGTGAAATAGGTGATGGGGATTAAGGAGGGCACTTGTCATAATGAGTACAGGTGATGTATGGAAGTGTTGAATCATTATATTGTACACTTGAAACTAATGTAACACTTTATGTTAACTAATACTGGAATTTAAAAATGTTTTAAATATTTTACAAAGAGAAAATCCATTTAATTTATCCCTGGAAACATTCTCCTTTGAATACTAGAGAGATAGTTGTATTCCATCCATAAATGTGCAGGAGTCAAAAGAATCCTAAGAAGCACTCTATGTCTTTACAATGAATAATTGAGCTACCCCCATAACAACGTAAAATGTGTTCATTGTTTTCCAACTTTTAGAATCAACACATACAGATCACAGAAGATTCAATGTCTTCTGTCAGGAAGGTTACAGAAGAGAAAGTGTGTGTTATAAAATACAAGTAAAAAAAATACAAAAGTAAAGGTAATACCTGTGATGCTGAATTGGAATTGTAGGTATCAGTATTAGGTCATGCTTTTAAATATATATCTATAAATATACAAATACATATGTATTTGTAACTGTATATTACATATAAATGTTATATTTGTAATGAATATACATATCTTTATATCCCTATATAAATATACACATATGTGCATATAGATATGTATTTTAAAATAAATATATATGCATATGTGTTCATGTATATCTATATGGAAATATATACGGACATAAATTTCTTAGTTATGACCACTGAGAGGACCTAGAAATAATAACACACCAGGAACAAAGAGCAGACTTACCACCCAAACTCGATTTCCAAATATTATTCTCCAAGAATATATGGTTAATTCCAGACCACATGAGGAAAAGCATAGGATGAGCCTGAAACCTTTTGCCATGGCAAAAAATAGAAAGTCCTCAAAGAATGATGAGAATATATCAAAAGGACAGCTCAAGAGGTTTCCATTAGCTAAAGGTGAGCATGAAAACAATGATAATAGGTGATCATAACTCATACACTCATAGGTGATCATACACAAAATAAGAATCCATAAATCCAGATTAATATAAACTGATTAATTAAGATCTTTTAAGTGGGGATATGACAACCAGAGATAGCAGAAGCTGAGGAGCAGTAAAGAAAAGGACAGAGTGCCACTGTCTTACAAAATAAAAGCAAGTGATACTGTCTATTAATGATGCAACAAGATATTAAGGTTAATATATTGTTTGAAATTACAGAAATGAGCAAAGGCAGAACTGTGAGTATCATTATATTAGGAATGTTATGATCTGTATTTGTGCCCCCCCCCCAATTCATATGTTGAAATCCTAACCCCCTCCCCCAAATGATAGTAGTGACAGACAGGGCTTTTGGGAGGGGCTAGGTCACGAGAGTAGCACCTTCATTAAAGGAACAGTGTTCTTATAACCAAGGCCCCACAGAGCTCGGTAGCCCCACCCACCATGTGAAGACACAGCAAGAAGGTGCCATCTGTGAACAGAAAGTGGGCTCTCAAGATACTAAATCTGCCAGCACCTTGATCTTGGATTTCCCAAGCTCCCGAACTGTGAGGAATAAATTTCTGTTGTTTACTAGCCACCCAGTCTGACGTATTTTGTGTGACAGTCTGAAGGGACTAAGACAAGTAAGGAGAGGAGAAGGAAAGATGCAAACTGTCTAAATCCTTAGGTATTAGGTCAGAAAGTTAATAGGGAAAATAGCAACGTAACCATATTATTTAAAAATATGTACATAATATTTTTAAGCTTAAGAAACTGCAATGATGCAAACATGTTGCCTTTAAAAATGATTGCTGAGGGGCGCCTGGGTGGCTTAAGCGTCCGACTTCAGCCAGGTCACGATCTCGCGGTCCGTGAGTTCGAGCCCCGCAGTCAGGCTCTGGGCTGATGGCTCAGAGCCTGGAGCCTGTTTCCGATTCTGTGTCTCCCTCTCTCTCTGCCCCTACCCCGTTCATGCTCTGTCTCTCTGTACCAAAAATAAATAAACGTTGAAAAAAAAAATTAAAAAAAAAAATGATTGCTGAGAGCGAGGAGTGAAAAGTTTTGGGACCACTCACTGCATTTTAGTAAAAGCCTGAGCATATAGTTTCATTTTTGAGCTTCTGCATTGATTCCTTTCATGAAAGTTTTAAGAAATGTGGGTATTCAAAAAAAAATGTGGGTATTCATACATATATCCAAACTCCTACTTCCTTCCCAAGGTCACTATTGTTTAGCATCTTTGGAAGGTCTTAACCATTATTATACTTATTTTTCAGCCTTATTATGGTTGAAATATGAGTGTCATGGGTTTATGGGTTCTTCAAAAAGAATTATGCTGCTTTACACTTGCTCCCAATTTGCCCCATCCAAGCATCAGGTATTACCAAACAGCTCACGTGTATTGGGATTTGATAACAAAAAATTAATAACTTGGTAAAATCCCCTTTCATCATTACAATCTTCTGGTTAGAATTATCTAAAACTTTTCGTTTTCTTACAGTCTTTTTCTATCTTTGATAATTTCAGCAACTTGTTGGAAAAAAATTACTCTGTATTATATTTTTTGTCACTTTGTGTGTTTATTTTTATTATTTTAATTTTATTTTTTAAATTAACAAAGATTGAAACTGACTTTTTTTTAGATGTATACTTCTGAGTTTTAACACATGAACAGATTAATGTTCCCACCATTGTAATTAGGATATAGAACAGTTCCATCACCTCAAAAAACCCGCCTGCACCACCCATTGGGGCTCATTCTGATGCACTCCTAACCCCTGACTTTCCACCAATATACTTTTGCTTTTGAGAATGTCATATACATGGAATCCACAGTATGTAACCTTTGAGGCTGAATTCTTTTACTTGGCATAATGCCTTTGGAATTCATCCAAGTCGTTTGGTATCAATAATTAACGCCTTTCTAGTACTTAGTAGTATTCCAATATATGGATGTACCACGATTTGTTTTTCCTTCATTTGCTGAAGAAGATTTGTGCTGTTTGCAGTTGGACACCAATATGAATAGAGTCATTACAGACACCCGTGTACAGGTGAACTTCTGTGGGAACATAAGTCTTCATTTTTCTAGGAAAAATACCTAGGAGTCAGATTGCTATGCCAAACAATGCAGGCACCCTTAGCTGTTTTCCAGAGTGACTGTATCATTTCACATTTCCACCAGCAATGTACAAGAGTTCCAGTTGCTCTACTTCCTTGTCAATGTTTGGTATTGTCAGTATCTTTATTTTATCCATTCAAATAGACGTATACGATATTGCAGTCTTTCACTATTACATATGATGTTAGCTGGTAGGTGTCCCATAGCAAGTTGAAGAAATTTCCTTCTATTCCTAATTTGCTGAGAACTTTTATTATGTATGAATATTGAATACTGAAAAATCCTTTCTTGCATTAATTAATATCATCACATGATTTTTTCTCCTTAAACTATTAATAAATGGTCTGTACTATCTTTACTTCCAAAACTTCTGACACTAAGTATGTGGGGGTTTTTTCTCACACCAATCAATCCTCCAATGTTCCAGGCACCAACTAGGTGCCCTACAGTTCAATTCAGTTCTGACTAACTGTTTGGAGTTAGCATTGGGAACCATGGGTTTAAGGGCTCAGTCTCACAAGCCTACCATCACTTCAGATGCCATCACAAGTATTGGGTGCCCAGGGTACCCACACTTCTGTTCAATTTGGCTTCAAAGCAGGGGGTTCCCATAATCCCTGCCCTTTCAGGTTCAGTAATTTGTTAGAACAGCTCATCAAACTCAGGAAAGTGCTTTAGTTATTCTTACAGGTTTATTATAAAGGCTGCATTTCAGAAAAGCCGAATGGAAGAGATGCATAGGGCAAGGGATGGGAGAAGAAGGGTGGTGCATGGAGCTTCTATGCCCTCTCCAGGTTCTACCTGTTCCTGGTAGTACCTTAATGTGTTCATCAACTCAGGAGTTCTCTGACCCCTGTCATCACATTATGAAGTCATGATTGATTAAATCATTGCCATTGTTGATTAACTCGATATCTAGCCCCTCTCCCCTCCTTAGAGGTTGGGGGGCAGAGGATACAAGACTAAAAGAGCCAACCTAATCATACCTAGGTCTTTCTGGTAACCAGCTTCCATTCTGATGCTATCTAGGGGCATCCAGCCACCAGTCACCTCGTTAGCATACAAAAGATACTCTTCTCACTCCAGAGATTCCAAGGGTTTTAGGAGGGACAAAAACCCAATACGTATTTATTATTATACCACAGATGGGTTTCGCTGATTGATTGTCAAATACTAAGCCAACCTTGAATTCATGGAATAAATAAATATTCTTTTATTCATTACTGGATTTGATTTGTTATTATTTTTGGTGATATTTTGCGTCTATATTTGTGAGAGATGTTGACCTATTATTTTCTCTTATTGTCCTTCTGTTTTTCATATCATGGTAATGCTCACTTCATAACATGAGTTGGGAAGTGTGTCCTCATCTTCAAGAGTTAACGTAGCCTTGGTTTTATTTCTTCTGTATATACCTGATAGAATTTAGCAGTAAAACTGTCTTGGCCCGGAGATTTATTTTTCACAGGTGTTTAATGATGGATTAAGTGGCTTCATAATTATAGAACTATTATGGTTATTTATCTTAAGAGACTTTTTGGAAATTTTTGGTTTGGGGGAAGTTTTTCATTTCACCTAGCTTATTGAATTACATACATTGATCTATTTATATTATTCATTTTTTATCCTTTTTATTTCAGCAGAGAGTGTAGTAATAGCCTTCTTTCATTCCTTATACTGGTAATTTGTTAAAGTTCAACAGTTTGATTATGATTTTTCTGAGTGTGAATTTCTTTGAGTTTATCCCTTTTGGAGTGCATCAAGCTTCTTGAATCTTTAGGTTTCTGTTTTTCACCATATTTGGGAAATTTCCAGTTGCTATGTCTTCAAATAATTTGTTCTATACTATACTTTCTCCTCATTTTCTGGGACTCCTGTAACATGAATGTTAGACATTTGGTATTATCCCAAATCTCTTTATTTTCCCCCCTTTTTTCTCTATTCCTTAGATTGCATAATTTCTTTTGATTTATCTTCAAGTTGACTATTTCCTCTTTCATCTTCACTGACCGCATACAGTGAGGGTTTCATTTGTTTATTTATTTGAGGTTTTTCTTTTTGCTTGCTTATTTTTTGTAGAGTCTGGGTTATCATAGCTTTAGTTCTAAAGTTCCCATTTGGTACTTCTTCATATCTTTTAGTTTTTTGTTTAGACTTTCTCTATATTTGCTTCAAGAGTGTTCATCCTTACTTATTTGAGCACCTTTATAATAGCTACTTTACAGTATTTGCCAGATAATTCCAATTTCTTAACTATCTTAGTACTGGTGTGTGTTCTTTGTCTTTTCTCATGTGAATTGGATTTTTTTGGGGGGGAGGGGGGAGGAGGTTCTTGCTTACCAATGAATTATTCATTATATTTAGGCACTTTGAATGTTATCTTATGAGACTCTGAGTCTTATTTAAATCCCATAGAAAATCTTGATATTTTACTTTAGTAGGCAATCAACCTAGTTGTTTTAGACTCCATGTTATAACCACCTTCCTGCGGTTTGTGTTTTCAACATACATTTCAGTTTTCAATACCTTTTCAGCATTATTTACATCTGTCTTCTGTGTTTGCCACTCAGTGGCTAGTTTAGGACCTGGGCAGTTACCCATCTCTTAGCTCCATTCTCAAAGTATGCTGTATATTGTTCACGATTAGATCAATTCATGGGCAATTCAAGTGAGTGCAGGAATTTATAAACATTTTTATGGGATTGCTTTCCCAACCCTTGTATATCCATGATCTCTTTGATACTTTGTGATTCCCTAGGACTCCCTTTGCAGTTCCCCAGAAATCTTGGGCTTAAGTTACCCACCCTGACACAAACTTGCCATGACTGTATCTGCATTCAGGGTCAAGCGGAAGGAGGACAAAGAAAGAAAAAAAATATTGAATGTTCTCATCCCTCAAAGTTTAAAGCACTTGTGGGCCCCTGTACCCACCACTGTTTCTACCACAAGACCATTCTCCTTGCCCTGTTCCTGCAGCCAGAACTAGAGGGCTTCACCCCACATTCTCTCTCTCAGTATGACGCTAACTTCCACATCTTGTACTACTTGAATCCAGGCTGGGGTATACTAGAGGGGGAACAAATGGTAAACTCGCTCTTGGTTCGGTGGTACTTCAAATTCTAGTAAGATCCTCAAGCAGCTGTTCCATGCATTTTGTCTAGGTTTTATAGCTCCATTCACTATGAGTGACAAGTTGGACTGGAATCCCTAAGTGCTTATTCTTTAAGTTAAGCTTATGAAAATCATTGTTACTTTAAAATTAGTTTCTATCAAAGGCTTACCTGTGTGTGTGTGTAAGAGAGAAAGAGAGAGAAGGGAGGGAAGAAGAGAGGGAGGGAAAGAAAGCAGGGAGAGAAGACCAAGAAGGAGAGAGTGAGGCAAGATAGAAAGATAGCCATTAATCTCAAACACCTGACTGGAGTGACAGGAAGGCAACTTCTTTAAGATATGACAAATTGTTACTCTTGTCTGGGAGAGAGATCATTGTGAGAAAGCCATATTTCTTAAATGTACATGTAGAAGTTATACTCTTCATCACACAATTTTTGCCAAGTGGAGTAAAAGCGCCACTTTAGTTTTGAAAAAATAAATAAGGCAAAAATTTAATTTAATGCTTATCCTGAAAACTTTAGAGGTTAAGGTGGAGAATCCTTCCTTAAAAAAAGCTTTCAGGGTGCCTGGGTGGCTCAGTCGGTTAAGCCTCTGACTTCGACTCAGGTCATGATCTCATGGTTTGTGAGTTTGAGCCCCGCAAGTTCGAGCCCTGCATCGGGCTCTGTGCTGACAGCTCAGAGGCTGGAGCTGGCTTTGGATTCTGCGTCTCCTTCTCTCTTTGCCCCTCCCCCGCTCATGCTTGGTCTCTCTGTCTCTCAATAATAAATAAACGTTAAAAAATTTTTAAAAAAAAGCTTTTAAGAGGGGTGCCTGGGTGGCTCAGTCGGTTTAGCATCTGACTTTGGCTCAGGTCATGATCTCAACATCCGAGGGTTCGAGCCAAAGGTCATTCCCAAAGGTCATTAAGCCAAGGGATGAAACATAACATAACCTTGGGGAAGGGGTTACATGGACAATTTAAATTGTATTCCCAGGTTTTTCTGATAAACGGCAATGGGCTGAGAGTAGAAGTTTTGACTTTAAAAACTTTCCATTCACATATATCAGATGTTTCTAAGTGTTTAGATATTTACACCTCATAATATAATTTTATATAAAGATTAGAAATCTCTACTCATTATGAATTCCTTTAATCTTAAAAGCATATTTAAATGGTAAACCTACTAAAGCACTATTCATACCTAGAAGACTATTGTGAATAAATGACTTAATTTTAAAATTCAAAACTGATTCTTTTTCTATGTATATTTTTCCCATTCTATTGTGTTCTTCTTAAAACGGGAAAACCAGAATAAAATCCTCAGTACTTCAGAGCTAAACACTGAATAAGGATAAAGTAAAATTTTCATTTTGCTCATCATCTGTAGGTGTTGTGAAGAGGGGGGATTTTAAGAGGTTGTGTTCATACAGAAACCCAGAAATATGTAAATCTTGTCTTGCCCCAGCCACCTCTCATCCCCACAAAATCCCCATGGAAGTACATGTATAAATAAAAATGGCAGAGCTAGGCAAATTAACCTTCATTATTAACTTGGACTTCGGTCCCAATGCCTAAGCAAAACCAGAGCTCTAGTCTGTTGGACTGATCAGTGGAAAACTCCTTTCTCCCAATTATAAGCAAAATAGAGGCATAAACTAAAGCATACTGAATGACCCACAATTTTCTCTAAGCCCACATTAAGATTTCAGAATTTACTACTGACTCAACATGGGCTGGTTTTGAGACTAGCCATCTTTTCTGAAAGGAAAGTTAAGAGTACTTGTCCCAAAAGTTAAGCCACCACTCCAGCGTTCCTGGGCCAACACAAAAGTCAGAGCCTATCTGCATTGTGGAAAGAGAAGAAATTTTCCCTATAGAAGAAACTGAAAACAACTGCAAAGGCAGGAGTGAGAAGTGAAATGAAAGAGACGTGACCAGAGATAGGCTTATCTCCGATTCTCCACCTATCTCCTCAGTTTTAGATTCTTGAAACTGACTGATCCGGGGCACCTGGGTGGCTTGGTCGGTTAAGCGTCCGACTTTGGCTCAGGTCATGATCTCACGGTCCGTGAGTTCGAGCCCTGCGTTGGGCTCTATGCTGACTGCTCAGAGCCTGGAGCCTGTTTCAGATTCTGTGTCTCCCTCTCTCTCTGCCCCTCCCCTGTTCATGCTCTGTCTCTCTCTGTCTCAAAAATAAATAAACATTAAAAAAATTTTTTTTTAAAAAAAGAAACTGACTGATCCTTAGGGAGAAGTAAAGATTGATACAAAAATCAACAAAGAGAATATTCTTCCCCTAGAGGGTATTCTCCATGAATTAGCCCAGCGTTTTCTTACCTTTTAAGTTTTTTTAATGTTTATTTTTGAGAGAGAGAGAGACAGAGACAGAGTGTGAGTCGGGGAGGGGCAGAGAGAGAGGGAGACACAGAATCCAAAACAGGCTACAGGCTCTGAACTGTCAGCACAGAGCCCGACGTGGAGCTCAAACCCACGAACTGTGAGATCATGACCTGAGCCGCAGTCGGACACTTAACCGACTGAGCCACCCAGGCACCCCCTTACCTTTTAAAAACACTCATCTCATTTGTCAGAGAAGTATCCATATAACAATTCTCAGATTCCTAACCTTAATTACAACTGAATGGCCAAACTTCATCTTTAAAAGTAGAGACTGTGTTGTTTCAAATTATATACATGGCCTTGAACCGGCCCATAGTGAAATTAATTGGTTGCTCACTTTTCTGCCAACTTGACAGCCAAGCAAAATCTTGCACCTATTTTTTTCTTTCTAACTGCATTCTGCCACTGTATGAGTTTCCTATTGCTGCTGTAACAAATTACCACACACTTAATGGCTCCAGGTCTGTGAGCTAGATGAGGTCTAGGAATTGAACATGAGGTCATGAATGCTCACATTGGTGATTTGAGTCAAATTTTTGTGAACCAGACTCTTTCCAGGTATGAGAAGCAGCACCTTAGTTAGCTGCACATCCATTTCATCCCTAGAGATTCCACGATAGATGAACCGTTGCCATAAGTCCCTGTGGGTCACTCTTCTCACGGCTTCATCCTGGCAGCTCATTAAGATGATTACACTTATCTTGTCTTTGCTAGATAGGCACTGGCCTGAGGCCCCTACCACTCTGTGAGTCCATGATTCCATTGGAACTTGAGTGCTCCAGTGCCAGTGCAGCCCCTGCTGCTATCTCTCCAGCCTGCAAAGGACAGACATTAGAGAGGTTGGTGTTTTGCCTTACCACCACATTTCTGAACGTTCAGGTGAGGGGGCCTCTTCATGGGGACATGGTGAGTGGGTGGCTGCACAAATTGCATATACTAGACTCATTCCAACATTCACATCTCCCTGGACCTTTGGACTCCTTCTGCTATAACATTCCAGGAAAACTCCAGTATTTCTTCCTCACTGACTCTATACCACCATTGGGTATAGTCTTCAGTTCACCATATTTACATCATTCTCAGGTGGATGAGCCAACACGTTAAATCCCAAAACCCAGGAAAAGATAACTATATGGATGGATTTGACCCAGTCTAATCTTACAGTTTTCCTCTCTGGCTTAAGACCCTTAGAAACTATTCTTATATATGCTACACAGACTCCGACCAATAGAACTTGGCAAGGTGCTGAAACTCTTTGATATAGACAATTTCCTCTGTAACCAGGCACTGTACTTTTTCATTCCAGTGTTCCTGTGTACCCCATTCTACTACTACTGTATGGATTGTATAGCCATGGGCAATTGATTCCATGTATATGAGCCTCATCTTTAAATGCAAGTAACAATACCTACTGCATAGTGTTGGTGCATGAAAAATAAATAAATAAAGCTACTAACACAGAGCCCAAGACATAAGAAGTGCAGAACATTGCAGCTTTTTCCCTGCTTTAAGGATCAACCTTGAAACAAAACCCCCAGATACAAGCAAAAAAAAAAATCAATGGAGAATTCAACCACTTTATTAGATTACTTCTTTTCTTACTTAGGACTAAAGAAATCTTACTACAAAAAAAATTATTTCAGTTCATTTTAGCCTATGTCACACATAGCAGGTACTTCCAAATACTATTTGTGAAATTAAATCCTAACCCAAAACTTGAATATGTGTAACTGTCCTTAGAATTTATTCTCCTTCAAGCATCTATGTCTGAAGAAAAAAAAATCCATAGGATTTCCAGATTTACCAGTAAAAGACAAATGTATCATAAATTGGTATTTTAATTACTCATGAGTGGGATTGATGCTGAGCCTTGAGTGTACTTAACAGGTTTTGTTTTTCATGAAAGCCTTCATTTCCGTTGACATTGGCAATCAGATTATGAATCTTAGCTCCAGTGCGGTAATTATGTCAAACACAGCTTGGGAGGGTAAAAGTGTTCAGTAGAGAGCAGTTGCCCTTGTTCAGAAGGAACAAGCACAGAAAGGATAAATGGCTACTTATCAAATTCATCCTACTCGGGGAATGACAAAGTTTCTGTAGAGTCATAGGAATAAAACTGCTGTTAGAAACCTAATTTCCAACTTGTACAGAAGAAGGAAATAGAAGGATAGAAACAGTGGACAATAGAAATTCATTTATTCACTAACATTTTATTCTCCTATTGCCTAGAAGAAAGTGTAAACATACTGTCTCCCCACATGTTTTAATTTATACTAATACTTTCACCAATTAAGTTGTTGGGGAACGCCCTTTTAAAAGCTGATGCATTTAGGACTAGCTTGCCATCAACTTGTGATGTCAATGTTAATCGCTTTAAGAACCTACAGTTTGAAGAAATACCCATATATAAGTGTTGCCAGGGCTATGATCATTCTTTTGGGAAGCAACTTCCTTAATAGCAAAAAGGTGCAATGTATAAACACATATTCTCGACTCATCTTTTAGAAATTCACTCATTCCAAGTACTTCCCCAAAGTGTAAAATTGAGATACAAAATAACCATTCCATGATGTGCTTCAAAAATGTACCAGATGTATTTCTCCATTCTTGTGGGAACCTGTGGATTAGCCTTCCCACGTGAGCTATCCCTATGCAGGAAAATCATTTCCTCTTACTTTTCCCACAAACTCTGTTGCAATTTGCAGGACATTATGGGAAATTTGCCACACTATGTGGGACACTTTGGTCTCTTGCTGGAATTCTGTAGGCATGCACACCCATGGTTTGAAGCAGGGATCAAGATACTTGCTTCATATGATAAGATCGAACATATAATGCTTCATGAGGGGACCAGGAGCCTGCCTCTCCTTTCCAAAGTCATTAGAACTGACAGTACAGCCCATTCATTTAGTCAAACTGCAGAACAGAACAGCATAACCATTAGCTACAGATATCCCTGCTGATTTAACACTGCTAGAGACTGCAACATCACATCTCTGCACTGCCAGGGAGGAAAGGATTTGGAGAACTCATCCAAAATGGGTTCTCTTCTTAAGAGAAACTCAAACTCCACCATTCTGCTTGCTCTGAGTGTCACAGAAGTTTTGAGCTGCTACAAATCCTTGTAGTGGTGGCATTTTATTCCCCTGGTAGGCCTGGGGAGACCTGGAAGCAGGGAGAGAATTGTTTTTAAACAAGAGCCTCAATTGTCTATGTAAGCTAGGTTTCCATTTATTCAAGGAAGAAATCTATTTTTAAGTCAATTTTCTCTTGAGAAGTAATGATTCCACTTACAGGGGAAAATGTTTATGAACCTGAATGTATAAAAAGCTCAATTTTATAAAATCCAAAATTTGCAAAAAATATAATTTACAGAAGCTTTAAGAAACATTCATTGTTTACTTCAGGTGTTTCTATACTTGTTTTTTTTTTCTCTCCAAAAAATACCATAAAAAATACATCAAAGTATAAGAAAAGTCCACTGGGTGTATGTATCTAAAAGTAAGTGCCCAATAAAAATAGTTGATTTGGCCAATTTCAAGTAATCAGTCTGAGCTTCTCCCTGTGACTTCTGTGCTAGGACTGTGAGTCACCAGGACATAGAAGTTGTGTCTATATTATAAAAATGAACAGATAGATAATAAATGAGATCACTAATCACACTAAAATGTAATTGATCTAACCATGAACTGAGATTGGCTATTAATAGGAAATAATAGAAAAAAATTAGTCTGCACATGATGGTTCAGTGGCAATCCTAGAGACATAGGTATTATCAGAGATGATTCTAATTAAAAAAAAAAAAAAAATCTAAAGCCCTGAAAAGTTATCACAGTGGTCTTCAAGAATCTCCTAAGACAAGAAGAAACTATTGGACCAATTGAATCCCACCTCTGAGATATTTAAAAAATCTTAATAGTAAAGAAACAAAATGATAAACACTTTGAAAGAAGCCCCAAATTTCCCTAAACAATTGTATAAAATAGTTTTTTTTTTCTCATCTCTCCCTCGTCCATCAACCCAGCCCTCTCTTGTCATTTGAAGCTTCCCCCCCATCCCCCCCGAACATAAACACACGAACACACACACACTAGTTCCACTCAAGTTACGATAATAAAGATCTACTTAACCTAAATAAAAATCAATAAATCTAATTGACATATTTTTAGTCCTTTTCTTACTTAGCCTCTGAAAAATCACAGCCCACTCTTTACTAGTCCCTTCTTGAAACATCCACTTTCCTTGTCCTCCATAAGTGGCCTCCTACTTTCCCTTCTACTCTGGTCAATCTCTGTGGACCATTCTCTTCTCCTTGGATAATGGTGTTGGTGTTAAGTCACCCTCTCTTTTCAATACACACTCTTCCTACATAATCTTTTTAAACTTATGGAGAAAATTCGCAAACTTAACTCTTCAGCCTAGACCTCCTACTTCAGGTAACCAACTGCCCTGATGTGTTTATTCAGTTCTCTTACAGAACCACATCTTTAAGTTCTCTGGAACTGATCTCATAGTAGTTCTTTATTCTAAATTTGGTTTTCTTCCAACGTTTCTTGATGGTACCAACAACAGTCTAGTTGTGCAAGCCAAAAACCTGGGACCACCTTTAACAATTCTCCACCAGTTCTTCCTCATATAACCAATCCATCTGAAACTACTATAAAATTTCCCCCTGATGTTTTATGAGTTCATCCATTTCTGTCCATCTCCGGTGACTCTACCCTCATTCACACTATCATTATATGCTATCTGGACCATTAAAATGGTCTCATAATAGCTTTCCACTTCTACTCTTGCCTATTCAAACTAAAGCCAGAGTAACTGAAGTAAACAAATAAATTTGATTATATCACTTAGTGCATAAAACACCTCAGTAGTTTCCAACTGCTCTTAGATAAAGTTCAAGACTCTTAATGGGTTCCCTGTCTACCCATCTCACTAGCATATATTCTATACTCCTCCTCTCATACTGTCTTCTTCCGGCACACTTAGCTTTTTTTCAGTTCCCATACATACTACATTCCATCTTGCCTCAGATGATGTCCCCTCTGCTGAACACTCTTTTCCTCTTGCCTCAGTCAATTTTTCCTACAGATCTCAGGTTTAATGTCACTTCCTTGGAAAAGCCTTCTATGACTTCCCTGTCCTAGGAATTGCCCATCGTATGTTTTTGTAACAATATCCCTATACCTCTACATTGTGGCCTTTATCAGTTATAATATGAAAGTTATCTGTGTGATCATGAGATGTATATATAAGCAATAAGCTCCATTAGGTAGGTGAAGGGTCTCGTATTTCACTGCTCCAACATACTGCAGGTCAATATTTGTAGAATGAATGAGTGAATTAGTATTTGTAGAATGAATGAATGAATGCTGAATGAGTGAGTGATGTATTCTGGGAACTCTTATTAAACAAGAATAGATACTCACTGAAAAACTCGACCAGCCCAACAACAACTAGCTAAAGTGACCATAGAATCTGACGTATTGTTAGTAGTGATTAAAATGAAGATGGTGACAATAATACTGATGATCATGGCAATGTTTTAGTACTCAATGAGCTTTATTTGGCACATGGACAAAATACCAGTGTAATCCTCATCATAACCCTAGAAGTAAATATTCCTGTCCCCTTTTTATAAGGACACTGAAATTCAGAGAGATAAAGATGTTTTGTTGAACTACTATTATTAAAATTTGATGTGCCTCTCAAGTATGTTTTTACTATTTTTATCTTTCAGATAGAAGAGTATTCCTAACTTCTTTAACAATCCAATAATACCAAACATTTTTTTTTAACGTTTATTTATTTTTGAGACAGAGAGAGACAGAGCATGAACGGCGGAGGGGCAGAGAGAGAGGGAGACAAAGAATCGGAAGCAGGCTCCAGGCTCCGAGCCATCAGCCCAGAGCCTGACGCGGGGCTCAAACTCACAGACCGCGAGATCGTGACCTGAGCTGAAGTCGGTTGCCCAACCAACTGAGCCACCCAGGCGCCCCAATAATACCAAACATTTTATATTTAGTGCCCTACGGGGAAACTGCTGACCTTTAAAAATAAGCTTATTCACAAACATTTCCAATAATTTAAGTGCATTGTTGTTCATCATTAGTAAGTGGAACTCTGTTTTTCAGTACTGCAAAAGCACTTATTTAGAATGTAATGGTCCAGAAAGTTAAGTAGTGAGTTGACTTGAGTTTTTTCTTACTATAATGTACTCTCTAAAAACCTAGCCAAATTATTGCTATATATATAAAGGTTTAACTTTCTATAACACTAAAATAGAAACTATTCCTGGTATAGAAGGTAGGACTATAAAAATGTTGATTATAGGTCTATCTAGAAATTAAGAGTGGATTAATTATTCACTTGACTCTGTTGTACATGTCTCTGATAAATGTTTTCATATTTGTGATTCCAAAAGAAACTGTAAAAATGTAACTTCAAAACACACTCTGGTAATATAAAATGTACCAAAAAATTAAAAATCAATAACAATAATTATTCCTTTCTTGTACACCCACCTTCATAGGCCTCTGATCACTTTCAATGACATAGCTACCCTATGGTCAAGCAGAAAAAGTACTGATAAACCAAAGCCGTGACTTCTCAATACAAAGTAAACTCTAATCGTTGCTGAACTCTGTAAGTGCCAGAAAAGTTCTCTCCAACTTGGACCAACAATCCAGGATGATGTTGTGCAATTTTTCCAAGATAGGTGCAATTTTCCCCCACCTTCCCAGCCTTGGTTGATTATAAATTATTTTATATGAATCTTCTGTCATCTAAATTTTTAGAATATTTCATTTACAATATCAACTATTCGGATAAACCTGTGAAAATGACAGCTGATCCTGTTTTAAGAAACGTGTCACTCTGTCTCACAAGAAGTCATGCAATACTGAGACCTAATGATGGTTTTACAACTGTTTTCCAGCATATTTTTACATTGCATGCATTTTCACTTCCAGCCATGAAGCCAGTACTTAACAAGACAGAAAATTAATAATTCAGCTGAACATGTTTAACCAGGTAATGCAGTCACATGCTAACTCCCCAGATGATTGAGCTTTATTTCATCTTCTAGATAGGGATTTTAAGTCATGTGATACTACGACCAAGGTGACAGGGATTATAATGCACCAAAAAAGTACAATAGGTATACACCTCAAAAGTGCTTTTCTTCTGTATTTACACCAAATATGAGAGGAGGGGGAGTTTGGGGAGGAGGATGCCAAACTGACACCCCATGCGTAACTTGTTCCACTGTAGCTGGTTTTTTGCAGCACATATGGCTCATACCATACTGATCTGAGATCCCTCCAACACATAGAAATAAGCAGAAAAAGTGACGAATTAAGTGTTAGCCTTCACTTTGAGTTTCCTGGCTTTGGAGATTTTTCTCTAAGAGTATTATTTAAAAGTTGTTAATTTCCTTTTATAACAGTTTTTTTTTTTAATGGAAGAAATTCCTCATAGAAGTGTAAAAGGGATGGCAGAATAGACTATAAAGGTTCTAAAGATGTGTTAATACTTAACTGTGGACTTTTTGAAATGCAGATTATGCAAATACTCATCAAGGTACTTTGAAACATATTATTGATCCAACGGACGCTACTGATTTTATTTGGTGTTATTAGAATCTGCTTCTAAACTGCAGATTGGGTATTTTAAGTAATATTGTTTACCTAGTAGATTAGAAAGATTCCGCCAGGGCTATAAATATATATATATATATATATACATATATATATATATATATATACATATCCCACATATATATATATATATATAAATAGAACATATGTTGAAAATTAGCAGTCCAAGGCCCAAGAAAAATCTTTATGCACAACTCTTCCTCAGAGCAGACAGAAATCAAACTGCAGTTTAAAAACCAGATATACCTTCAGTGACCCACCATCATATTTAGCATTAATAGACACTGTCTAATTTCCCTTAATATCAAGTCATCAGGCAACACTTGAATCTATGGCAAAATGGTTTGGGTCTCTTTCTTCCCTGAAAAAGTTTTAAACAACAGATTCCCCTAGAAGCCGTTAGTCAATTCTAAATTGTCTTCTAGATAGTTTAGAGCTTAAAAGAACAGGTTCTAACCAAGGATGACAAGTTTTACCACCTTGAAATGCAAAAACCACTAGGCTTATAATTTCAGCCCTTATTTATGCTAGGTTAGCATGCATGTCAAAAGAGAAATACAGTTTAATCACTTATTTAGAAGATAAAAAAGATAAGATGATTTTATTCACCTAGAATACTTCAAGTGAATGAGTAAATCTTATGGAACATGTACAAAAACCATGTAACTTTTTCTCCTTTCATATGTTAAAATAAATTATAATTTTCAAATCAATGTATTTCATAGTAAGAACCTCTCCTTTTTGCATTTCATACAATAACTACATAATAGATATAACAGTTTAAATACAAACATATTTTCAAGTCCTAAGTCCGGAGTGACAACTTTAAATTATTTATCATTCATTCATGAGATTCTGGTATCTCTATGCAGTATATTTGCGTAACTGGACAGAGGGATTTCCAAGACAATGAAATGCAGAGAGAAAGAAGGACTCAACAGTAAGAGGTATATTAGGATCAATGCTTACTCCAGTTACAAACGACTTTTTCACTTTTGAGTGGTGGGCAAAATAGTCAGGAGTGGATTACTCAAAGCTATTCCTAATCTGAAAATGTTTGTGCTTGTATACTTCATGCATCTCCATGTGGAAGGGACGAAAATGAATGAAGAAGAGATACAAAGCTGATTCAGAAGTCCTAATTTTGACCATAACCCAAACTGGTGGTTACAAGCAAGACTGCTTAAATAAGATTAACAACCAAAGTAACAGGGGAAACCCATTTTAAAAGCATATCTGGAGCCCTGCTTTTGAAAGGAGGACAATATTACGACAATCTTTACAAACAATAGTTAACTCAATAAATATATTGAAAGTAAGTACATATGGATGAAATTTCCCTGACATCATTTAAAAATAATTAAGGGCGGGAAATACTTGGGATAGAAAGCATTTGGAATTTTATTGAAAACAAGCCGTTTGTAAAATAACTGGAGATGTTTAATGAGCTTAAAATGTAGGCGTGTTGGCACATCTTCCTTTTGGATTAATAAACTTTTTATTACTAGAGCCTGGTGGGTACACATTCCTCAGATCTAGTGTCAGCATTACCCTCTTTCAAGAAAGAACCCTGGAGCCAGCCGTGGACCACATCCATAGTATCCTTAAGTACAGGAAATCCTGGGAAAACAAGGGATGGCAGGAGGAGGATCATAGCAAAAACATGGTCATATAATGATACAATTTTTCTCATGCATTGAATTGCTGTTAGAAATAATCAGCATGAGAGAAAGGACTTGAACTTTGGATTTATAACCAAAATCACATTCTTTCTCTAAAGGTCTAAATGATTTCAAAGGTACCTATCCTGCTAGAATAACCTATAATCAGTGGGTTTGAGGCAATTTAAAAGCAATGATACAAAAACAAAAGGTCGCAGACTCTTGCCTACCTCTGTGTCGATCATATTCTACAAAATGCTAGCTACTGTGGGCATTGTTTTCTTAAGTGTAGGGCCCAAGGAGTTTATCAAACAAAACCTAATTTAAAAAAAAAACAAAACAAAAACAAGAAAAAAAACCCTAAGAGGGGTGCCTGGGTAGCTCAATCTGTTAAGTGTCCTACTCTTGATTTTGGCTCAGGTCATGATCTCACAGTTTCGTGGGATTGAGCCCTGCATTGAGCTCCATGCTGACAGCGCAGAGCCTGCTTGGGATTCTCTGTCTCCCTCTCTCTCTACCCCCCTTGTGCTGTCTCTGTCTCTCTGAAAATAAATAAACTTAAAAAATTAACCTAAGAAAATAGAACAGCTTCCCGGTACCCATGACCTAGGATACAATCCATAGCTTAAGGTCTATTTGTATATCAAATTTTCCTTTTGAATCTTCCATTCCCCCAAACAAATGTCAAATGTATTCAGAGTTTATGGAACAAAAGACCATAAGTGGGAGAAGGCAAATGTTCTGGAAGAAATGAGACTTCAAATAGGCCCTGAGACATGGATAGGTTTCGGGAGGCAGAAAGATGAAAAAGAAAGTAAGATACGCACCCCCCCCCAAAAAAAAAGTGAGAATCAAGGCACAAAAGTGAGTGTACTGAGGATAGAGAGAGTAACTAAACCAGGGTGAGGAGTACTTTTGAGGAAACTGAAATACAACAGTGAAGAAAATGTAGGAAGACTACATAAGGTCTTTTAAGCTAAGCAAAAAAGCCAGGACAATAGCAAAGAGATCACAAGTTTTGTGTTTAGAAGTGTCATGATGGAATGCAGATCTTAGATTTATTAGTATAGAGGTACAAGGATGTCAAATGGATTGAAGAGACACTTGAGGAAGGAAAATGAACTCAGATATTATTGCAAAATCACAAGCATATCGTGATTGGAAAGTAGGATGTGTGCTGGCAGCTACCAAAGCCAACAGAGCAAGAAACTCCACCAAAGTGTCAAAAGCCAATATAGTCAACTAATAAAGAGAGATCTTCACCTAGTAAAATGGGAAAAGCATGGACTGTGGACTGAATTTAAATCTTCACTTCATTACTTATTAACTCTGTGACCATAGTCAGGTCACATAATCCCTTCAATACTTTAGTTCCCTGATCTGTAAAATAGACATAAAAATAGCTGCCATGCAGAGTTATAAAAAGTAGGAGACGAAATGAATATAAAGTACCTGGAAATGAATGAATGAATGAATGAGTGAATGAATAAATGAATGAATAGTAGCTGTTATTATTAAGAAAGCATAGAATTTAAAAATGTGGGATATTTGTAATTTCCATCATGACCAAAAATGTCTTTAATGATCCTCTCACTGACCCTAACAGATATTCTCCATGGAAAGAAAAGAGGGAGAGGGCGAGAAAATCTTAAGCAGGCTCCATTATCAGCGAGGAGCCAGATATAGGGATAAATCTCACAACTATGAGATCGTGAGCAACTATGACCTGAGCAGAAAGCAAGACTCAGACCCTTAACTGACTGAGCTACCCAGGTGCCCCTTGATGAATACTTTTAATCATCACTTGCAAAAATGTGAGTCATTTTATATTCTGTTTCTTGCTGTTACTCTTTTTCAAACCAATGGCTGCTAAGTAAGTGAGAACTTGGCAGGATGAACCAAACAGATGCAATTTCAGGGACATGTGGACCCTGACAAAGTAAGAAAATAAAATTTCTAATATTGATTGGTTTTTGCTTCAAGAACTCCAGGTATTCTTGCTGTGTTTTAAGCATTTCCTACAGATAAAAATAATAGATATCACTGCTTTTTTCTGTCATTCACTCTTTATTTTCATATAAATAGGCTATGGATATTATAAAGATCCTAAGATACTAGAAAAGCCAAGGTTGATCTCATCTTTCTGGATGGAGAGACCTTGTCTCCCCTTTTGTGGGTGTGACAATCCTTCAACAGCCCAGAATGCAGACATTAACTTTTACCCAAAATGCACATAGCCACACCTTTCCGTCTGTTAATATTCCAGAAACCAATGCCACTGCCCTTCAAAAACTTAAATGAAAAATATGATTTCCCTATGTACCACAGCACCCAGGCCTGGATTTTAGAATTACTAAAGTGGTTCATTTGCTATAAAACTCTGCCTTTATCCACCCTTCCCAGTAAAGGTAAATTTCTCATCTTAAATAATTTGCAGTCTATGCAAAGGAAACAATCAACAAAACTAAAAGGCAACCAACAGAATGGGAAATGATATTTGCAAATGACATATTGGACAAAGGGCTAGTATCCAAAATCTATAAAGAACTCACCAAACTCCACACCCGAAAAACAAATAATCCAGTGAAGAAATGGGCAGAAAACATGAATAGACACTTCTGTAAAGAAGACATCCAGATGGCCAACAGGCACATGAAAAGATGCTCAACGTCACCCCTCATCAGGGAAATACAAATCAAAACCACACTCAGATACCGCCTCATGCCAGTCAGAGTGGCTAAAATGAACAAATCAGGAGACTATAGATGCTGGTGAGGATGTAGAGAAAAGGGAACCCTCTTGCATGGTTGGTGGGAATGCAAACTGGTGCAGCCGCTCTGGAAAACAGTGTGGAAGTTCCTCAAAAAATTAAAAATAGATCTACCCTATGACCAGCAATTGCACTACTAGGCATTTACCCAAGGGATACAGGAGTGCTGATGCATAGGGGCACTTGTACCCCAATGTTTATAGCAGCACTCTCAACAATAGCCAAATTATGGAAAGAGCCTAAATGCCCATCAACTGATGAATGAATGAATAAAGAAATTTTGGTTTACGTATACAATGGAATACTACTTGGCAATGAGAAAGAATGAAATATGGCCTTTCGTAGCAACATGGGTGGAAATGGAGAGTGTGATGCTAAGTGAAATAAGTCATACAGAGAAAGACAGATACCATATGTTTTCACTCTTATGTGGATCCTGAGAAACTTAACAGAAGACCATGGGGGAGGGGAAGAAGAAAAAAAAAAGTTGGAGAGGGAGAGAGCCAAAAGTTAAGAGACTCTTAAAAACTGAGAACTAGGGGTTGTTGGGGGGTGGGAGGGAGGGGAGGGTGGGTGAGGGGTACTGAGGAGGGCACCTGTTGGGATGAGCACTGGGTGTTGTATGGAAACCAATTTGACAACAAATTTCATATTAATAAAAAAAAATTTAAAAAAATTAAACTGAAAAAAATAAATAAATACATAATTTGAAGTCTAGACACCAACTTCAAAATCATTCCCTTAGAAAGCATCTTGGCTGAGCTTTATTCAACACCTCTATTACAAAGAGATATTAAAGTTGCCACTTACAAAGCTGGTGGTTCATTTCCATCTGGATTTTAAGAACAGAGGAAAAGAGGAGATGATACTGTATTAGGATAATGCCTTCAACTGCTGCTTAGTTTCATATCATTTTTAATTACACTTTTAACATCAGGTTTCGAGGTGCAGACTTTTATGAGTTATAATTGGTAGTGTCTCTTTTCTTTAACTTTTAGCTTTTCTAATAGCTATGTAGGATATCTCACTTTGATTTTATTTTGCATTTCCCTATTGACTAATGGTGTTGATCATTTCTTCATGTTTACTTGCCATTTGTACCTCTTCTTTGGTGAATTGTTCAAATCATCTGCCTGTTTTGTTTTTATTTGGTTGATTTTCTTGTTACTGAGTTGTAAGAGTTCTTTATACAATAGTTCTGAATACTAGTGTATTACCAAACACGCTTCACAAATATCTTTTTTTCTCAGTAGGTAGCTTGTGTTTTCATGTTTTAACATCATTTTTTGAACAAAAGAAATCTCTTCAGATTAAATCTAAATGATTATTTTTTTTCTTTTATGGTTTCTGCTTTTTGTGTCTTATCTAACAAATGTTTGCTTCACCCAACGGTCACAATGATTGTTTTTCTGTTTTTTTTTTTCCTAGAAATTTTACAGGTTTAGTGTGTGCCTTTAAGTTTAAGATACATTTCTAAATTGAGTTTTATAAATGGGTTGAGGAATAAGTCAACATTAACTTCTAGCACTTTATGGGGTATTCCAATACCATATATTGAAAAGACTACTCTTCCTCCATTGAATTACCTTGGCATCTCTGTCTATAAACAA
Source organism: Prionailurus bengalensis (assembly GCF_016509475.1). Classification (NCBI taxonomy): domain Eukaryota; kingdom Metazoa; phylum Chordata; class Mammalia; order Carnivora; family Felidae; genus Prionailurus; species Prionailurus bengalensis. The sequence continues at coordinate 136,407,468 of NC_057345.1, read as the reverse complement.
TTGTCTATAGATAGTTGTATGGGTATATTTCTAGGGTCTCATCCTTTTCCAGTGATCCATATGTCTGATCTTTCACCAAAACCATGCTTGTTAATTTCTGTAGCATTGTAGTTAGATTTTAAATCATGAAGTGCGAGCAATCTACTTGTCTTATTCAAAATTACTTTTACTATCATAGATAGGCCCCTTGCTTTTCCATGTGCATTTTAGAATCACTTGTTGATCTCCACACAAAATCCTGCTAGGGCTTTTCTCGTGGTTACATTGAGTCACTAGATCAAGCTGAGGAGAAATGACATCTAAATATTAAGTCTTCCATTTATGAACATGGTAGAGCTCTCCATTTATTTTAGTCTTCTTTGATGTTTCTAAACTGTGCTGCAGTGTGCAAATAATGCAAAAGTCTTTTTAGTTTTTCCATAAATATTTCATGCTTGTCAGTGTTATTCTAAGTGTTACTGCCTTATTTCAATCTTGATTTTTAACTTTTCCTTGCTAGCGTATAGAAATGAAGCAGATTTTTATATCCTGAGACCTTGCTAAACTCACATACTAGTTCTTGTAGTCTTTTTGCAGATTATTTGGGACTTCCTAGGTAGACAATATGTCTTCAAATAGAAATAGTTTTATTTCTTCTTCCTTAATCTATTATGCCTTTTATTTCTTATTGCATTATTGCACTGGCTAGGAACTCCAGTATCATTTTGTGTAGGAGTGGTGAGAAAGGATATCCTTAACTTGTTCCAGAAGGTAGGGGTAAATAATTCAACCTTTCACCATTAAGTATTATATTAACTGTAGATTCTTTTAGAGGCCCTATAAGAGACTGGGGATGCTTTCTTGTATTCCTAAATTTCTGAGAGTTTTATTAGGAGTGAATGTTGAATTTAGTCAAATACTTTTTCTGTATCTATTGAGGTGACCATAGAGTTTCTGTTTTTCAATCTTTTGATATAATAAATTACATTGATTTTCAAATGTTGAAATAAACTTGCTTCCCACCAAGTTACAATGTATTATCTTTTTTATATATGGATGAATTTAATTTCCAAGTTGTGAAAAACTTCAGTGCCTTTGTTTATAAAGGATATATTCTATAGTTTTGGTTTCTTCTTAAGACTTTTCCAACTACTAGTATCAGGATAATGCTGGCCTCATAGAATGAGTTGGGAAGTTTTCCTCCTCTTCATTTTCTGAAAAATTAGGGATGGAGTTAGTATTATTTCCTCCTAAAATGTGTAGTAGATTTCACCAATGAAACCATCAATAAATGGAACTTGTGTTTTTGGACCATTGTATGCATTGTATGTGTATTGGGGGGGGGGTGGTATTTGTTTAAGTAGGCTCCATACCCAACATGGGGCTTGAACTCACAACCCTGAGATCAAGAGTCACATGCTCTACCAACTGAGTCAACCAGGTGCCTCTTTTTGGACAGTTTTTAACAGCAAACTTAATTCAGTAAGTACAGACTTATCAGGGTTATCTATTTGTTTCTGAGTAAACTTTGACAGCTTAGGTTTTTGAAAGCAATTATCCATTTCATTTACCAAATTTATTGGTATAAAGTTGTTCATTACATTCCCTTACTGTCCTCCAAAAATCTGAATTTTCTGTAGTGACGTCCTTTCATTCCTAATATTGGTAAATTGTGCTTTCTCTATTTCTTGATCAGTTTGTCTAGAGGTTTATAACATTATTTGACCTTTTTAGAAAATCAGCTTTTAGGATTTTGGCTTTCTCTTTTGTTTACCTGTTCATATCTTCATAATTTTTTTCCTATTATTTAATTTGTGCCTGATTTGCTCTTCTCTTACTCCTTTCTTTAGGTGAAGCTTCCATTATGGTTTTTAAATTGTTCTTGGTTTCTAATCTAACCATTTAATGCTATAAATTTCCCTCTAATCACTGCTTTGGATCTGTCCCATAAACCTTGATATATTCTGTTTTCATTTTCATTCAATTTAAAGTATTTTCTAATATCCTTCATGACTTCATGGACATCTGTCTTCCACTATGAAGTGATTATTTGGGGGTGTTGAGCCAATCTAGTCAGGAATTGAGCTGAGTTGGGTTTTGTTGTTGCTAGCTAACTGTAACTTCATTAATCCTCAATTTTCACATCCCTCTAGCAGTTAACTGATGTCACTTTGGGTTGTGAGTGACAGCTAGAGTGCTAAGTGGTTCTTCTCTGTCCCTGCTCTCTCATCAGCTTTCAGCATAGTGCATGGGCCTATACCACACCAGGGTCTACCTCCATGCCCTGACCCTCCTTTGCTATTCAGCACTGGGTTCACAGGAAGCTAGGAAGTTCTCTCTTGTCCTGGTCCAGCTTCAGTCTTAGGCAGGGTCTCTATATATGGGCCTTCTCAGCATTCCTGGCCCTCTGACTCATGGCAGCAAAATTCTACCTTGTATTTGCACTAGTCCTTGGAGTTTCCTCCTCTCCCCCAGAAGTAGCACATCTCTATTTGTTTTAAATATAGGATTTTGAGCCCAAGATGGATTTCTGCTGCTCCCCTAAGGGGAGGAGTTTTTGCTTCTATATTTTTTCCCACAAAAATGGATTTTTGCTTGGTTCCTAAGATATTATTTCCTATTCCTCCTCCAGAAACAGACAGGTTTTGTTTCCACTTCTTCCCCAGAAGAAATACCTGAACCTAGAAGAGAGGATCTGCTGCCCCTTCCTGGACAGGTTTTTCCTTTATGAGAGAAAAGGTGCAAAGAAGCAGATTTGTGCCTGCTCACCCCCCACAGCAGTTAATCACCACCTTCACACCTTTGAGTGTGAAGAGTCAATTGAGGAAGACCCATTGAGGAAGACTCTCTCTAGACTTAATACCTTCCTCCAAATTTGCTCATGAGAAACTAGCAGAGGTTAATGCAGAAATGCTTCTGAATGAATACAAACTCCCTTTGTGTCTGGAGCCCCCATTTATTCCCAGATAAGACCTTTCTAATGTGATAGATTTTCTGATGTGTCAGTTTGGTGAGGATATAGTCCTCGGTTACTTAACCAAACCCTAACTTAATTGTTGACATAAAGGATGTTTGCAGATATAAGTAAAATCCATAACCAGTTAACTTAAATAAGGGAAAGTATTTTCGATAATCTAGGTGAACTGATTAGAAAGCTTTAAAAAACAAGGCAAAGGCTTCCCTGAAAAAGAAAAAAAAATTCTGCAACCGAGTAGCAGAAAAAGGAATTAAAAAGATCCCATTTACAGTTGCACCAAGAAGAATAAATACCTAAGAATACACTTAACCAAGGAGGTAAAAGACCTACTCTGAAAACTGCAAGACACTGATTAAAGAAATTGACGATGACAAAAACAAATGGAAAGATATAACATGCTCATGGATTGTAAGCATTAACATTGTTAAAATGCTCATACCACCCAAAGCAATCTACATATTCAACGTGAACACTAGCAAAATTCCAATAGCACCTTTCACAGAACTAGAATAATTCTAAAGTTTGTATGAAACCACAAAAGACCTCGAATAGCCAAAACAGTCTTGACAAAAAAGAATAAAGCTAGAGGTATCACAATCCCAGATTTCAAGATACAGTACAAATCTATAGTAACCAAAACAGTGTGTACCCAGAATTAAATCTATAGTTAAGTGCTCAATTAATTTATGACAAAGGAGGCAAGAATACACAATAGGGAAAAGACAGTCTTTTCAATAAATGACTGGGAAAACTGGAGCTATACGCAAACGAATGAAACTGGACCACTTTCGTAAACCATACACAAAAACAAACTCAAAATGTATTTAAAACCTAAATGTGAGATCTGCAACCATAAAATTCCTAAAATAAAACACAGGCAACAATCTCTTGGACATCAGCCTTAGCAAATATTGATGGATATGTCTCCTCAGGCAAGGGAAACAAAAGCAAAGTATTTTGGGACTACACCAAAATAAAAAGTTTTGCATAGAAAAGGAAACCATCACCAAATCAAAAAGACAATCTACTAAATGGGAGAAGATATTTGTAAAGGTTATATATGATAAAGGGTTAATATCCAAAATATACAAAGAACTTATACATACAACTCAATACCAAAAACACAAATAATCAAATAAAAACTGGGCAAAGGACATCTATAGATGTTTCTCCAAAGAAGATACACAGATGAACAAATACCTGAAAAGATGCTCAACATTGCTAATCACCAGGGAAATGCAAATCAAAACCACAACGAGCTGTCATCTCACATCAGTCATTATACCTAGTACCAAAAAGACAAAAATAACAATTATTGGCAAAGGATGTGGAGAAAAAGGAACCCTCATGCCCTATAAAATGTAAAATGTAAATTGGCATCACCACTGTGAAAAAGTTATGGAGGCTCCTCAAAAAATTAAAAAATAGAACTACCGTATGATACAGTAATTCCACTATTGGGTATTCACCCAAAGAAAACAAAAGCACTAATTCAAAAAGATATAGGCAGCCCTGTGTTCATGGCAGCATTATCAATAATAGCCAAGATATGGAAGTAATTCAAGTGTCTATTGATAAATGAAAGGATAAAGATGCAGTGTGTGTAACACACACACACACACACACACACACACACACACACACACACACTGGAATATTACTCAGCCATAAAAAAAAGAATGAGATTTTGCTACTTGTGATGATGTGGGTGGACCAAGACGGTATTTTGCTATGTGAAGTAAGTCAGATAGAGAAAGATAAATACTATATAATTGTACTTATGTGTGGAATCTAAAAAAAAAATACAGTCAGTCTTAAATACAAAGAACAAACGTGATTGTCAGATGGGAGGTGAAAAGGTAGGGATGAATGAAATAGATAAAGGACATTAAGAGGTACAAACTTCCAGTTATTAAGTAGTAGAGATGAAAAGTATGGTATAGGGAGTATAGTCAATAATATTATAATAATGTTGTATGGTGACAAGTGGTGAATACGCTTATTAGAGTGAGTATTGAATAGTGTATAGAATTTTTGAATCAATATGTTGTACACCTGAAACTAACATAATATTGTCTGTCAATTATACTTCAATAGTAATTTTAAAAAGAACACACAAAAAACAAGAAGGTGAAAATTCTATCGTTGCCAATGGCAAGAATTCTTTCTTTTTGTAGTCATTATATATTTACACATTTTCTTCGTCATCACTTAGTTTGACAGTTTGTTTTTATATCTTGGCTATTGTGAATAATACAATAATGAGCATGGAAGTGCAGATAACTCTTTGAGATAGTGATTTTATTTATATATACCCAGAAACTGGATTGCTGGATCATATGATAGTTCTATTTTTCGTTTTCTGAGAAATCTCCACACTGTTTTCTATAGTGGTTGTACCAAATTCCATTCCCACCAACAGTGAACTAGGGCTCTCTTTTCTTCACGTCCCACAATATTTGCTACCTATTGTCTGTTTGATAATAGCTATCCTACTAGGTGTGAAGTAATATCCCATTGTGATTTTCATTAGCATTTTTTTCATGCTTAGTGCTCTTGAGCAGCTTTTCATATACCTTTTGGTCATTTGTGTCTTTGAAAAAATATCTATTCAGGTCTTTTGCCCTGCCATTTATGAAAATGTGGATGAACCTGGAGGACATCATGCTAAATGAACTAAGATAAGTGAACACACGAAGATAAATACTATATGACTTTACTTCTATGTGCAAGCTAAAAAGGTCAAGCTCACAGAAGCAGAGAGTAGAATAGTGATTGACAGGGTTTGGAGGTGAGGGAAATGAGAAGATGTTGGTCAAAGAATATAAACTTTCAGTTATAATATGAGTAACTTCTAGTGACCTAACATACAGAGTGTTGAATACAGTTAATAATACTGTACTGTATACTTGAAATTTGCTAAGACAGTAAATCTTAAGTATTCTCAGCACAAGAAAAGAAAGAAAGAAAGAAAGAAAGAAAGAAAGAAAGAAAGAAAGAAAGAAAGAAAGAAAGAAAGAAACTACCTAAGGTGATGGATATGTTAATTAGCTTGATCACAGTCTTTGCTTCACAATATAGGTGTATCAAATCATCATGCTGTACACATTAAATCTATATGATTTTTATTTGTCAATTATACATTTATATTGAACATAGAAGGAGGTTGGGGGAGAATAAAATATGCCTGTGGACAGCAATTTAGGTCTGTTGCCTGTTTCATACTGACCACAATCTTCCCTTCCTGGAGGCCTGCACTATGGATTTTGAACTTTCTTAGCCAGCTACCACAATCACTTGATTCATTCCTTGTGACAGACTGATAGCTGGATGGATGGATGGATGGATGGATGGATGGATGGATGAATTGGTAGGTAGGTAGGTAGGTAGATACATACATACATACATACATACATACATACATACATACATAATCTCCTACTTGTTCTGCTTCTTTGGTTGAGCCTTGATGGATACAGTTCCTGACTTCAATACCCTTACATTCAAGTGGGAGGAGACAGATAATAAACACATAAAAACCTTAAGAGTTGATGAATAATACGAAGAGAAGGTAAAGACACAGACAAAAGACTGTCATCTTAAATAGAATGTCAAGGAAAACATCTGATGATATGATCTTTAGGCAGAAACTTGAGTGAAATCACAAAACAATGCCCTATATGTGTTTGAGAGAAAAGCATTTCTAATCTAAGGAATAGCAAGTACAAAGCTCATGAGGTGATGAACACATAGTGTGTTTAGGCAGGAGAAGGATGGAAGGGCCGAGGTTCAGGCAATGACAGATAAAATGGACGAGTTAAGGTTAAATAGGCTCATGGGGCAGACGCTGTAGGGCTGGAAGGTCATGAAAGGCTTTTTGGGTCTTGTGAGTGAGATGTAAAACTCTGCAAGGTTGTTGAGGTAGTGAGTAGGCACAGGTTAGAGGGACTAGGCTGCTGGGGAGAAAGCAGACCATATGATGGAAGAGTCGAAGCAGGGTGAGTAACTCCGAAGCAATTACAATATTCCAGGAGGGGTGATGGCATTGTGGCCCAGAGTGATACAAAGGGAGAGGCCAAGCACTGGTTGGATCCTCTGTATATTCTGAAGGAAAAATGAGAGATTTACTCAAGGATTTGAATGAGGATTGTGAGAAAAAGCAGAGAGACAAAAATGATGCTAACCCTTCAGGCCTGAGCCTCCCTCCCTTGAAAGGCTTTCCCTCATTCCTCATGTCTGGATTTGGGGGTACCCCAGGGCCCTGCTCTTTAGACCGCACAGTGACTATCACACCACCCCATGTTTGCCTGTTACCCTTCTGTGATTCACTCAAGATTGCAGGTTTCTCCAGACTATGGACTGTTGACATCTTGTTCATAACTTTATTCCTAGTACCCAGGGACATTCAAAAGCATGTGTTGAATGCATGGCTCTTTTTTTAATGTTTGCAGTTCATGATTAGGAAATTTTATCTAATAATTATATTCATTTCAACTGATTTGTTATATTTGATATTATGTTAAGTATGATCTATTTTGTTGAACTTTATTTTCATAAATTGCTAACCATTTATAATTTATTTTCACTGTTTTTTTTTCACCCTTTCTTCTATCTCTACTACAGTTTACTTCTTTTTTCCACAAATTTGGATAAAATATTTTCATGTTATGGAGAACTCATCTGTGATATCTATAGACATTTTCCTTATCTGTTTATATTTCAATTTTCATATTTTTGATATGTAGAAGTATCTTTTTTATTTTCATTTTTAGGAGGTCAAATTTATTATTTCTCTTTTCCTTTTATACCTGTAGAGAAAAACTGTATAATTTATTATATTCTTCAAGTTTTTATCGTTTGATTTTTTTTTAATCTCTTTTTTCTCTGGGGATTTATTTTGTATGTGGCACAAAAGAATTTACTTAAACTGCTCTTTCTCTAAATATGCACAAAGTTGAAAAGGACAGTGAGTTTTAACCTGAGAAAACTCCTTTCCAATTTCTCAAGGTCAAGAGTGGCCTATTTTGTGTTTTTTTTTCAAGTGGTAACTAATGTCCTTATTGTTTCCAAAACAATACCAGCTGTCCCCGTAGACGATATTAAAATATGAAATAATGGCATTCTTTATTTTAGAAGATGTATCAATACAGATCAGATGTTTCTTTAAATTGGTTTACTGAGCTAACACTACTGCAAAATTTAGAGTTTAAGGACCAACGCAGCTTCAGCTTTTGCAAATAATCTTCCCAGCTCCCAAGGCACTCCAAACTGATAGAGCTAAAAACAAGAACTTTCTTTTGGTTCAACCATTCTTTGAACCTGGGCAATTTCTAGGCATTCTTATGTGCTCAACAAAGACTATCTTGATAGAATTGTGCTTATTCTACTCGTGACCTAAATAAGGCTTAATTCAATTCTTTAATAGCATAACACTAGTCTACTGACACATTCTTAATTTAGCAGAGCCACAAATAATGGCTTTCTTAGCTTTTTTCTTAGCAAACTAAGAACAAACCTTCTTAGCTTTTTTCTGCCTGTCAAAATTAAGCACAAAAGGGCAACGTAAGAGTGGGAAACAAAAGGATATAAACACAGAGAATTTTTCAAACTTTAAAAACTAATAATAAATTTGAGGGCAAAAGTTGACTACTCTGCCAAATGTAGGACTTCACATAGTTCAAGGCCCTGAATCCCTAGGGTTACAGAAATCCCAAATACAACATATTTTCTATTATTAGATTTTTCTAATTTTAATCCTGTTAAATTTTTGCCTTAATAAAAATATGGAGCTTCATAAAGCCAGTTTATAAGATCAGAAAGTTTTCCTGTGCCAGACTATTTCAAATTCCAACTCCAGGTTTTAGTTAAAAAAAATCAAATCCATAATCAACTTATCCTAATTTTTATCAAAATGAAAACATTTACTGAGGAAGGGAAGTGACTGAGAAATATGCTGGAATTTCACCTTTGTCACTTCCATTTAAATCAAATAAGAGAGCGTCCATGTGGCTTTCAAAGGTACAAATAAAACATGTTAAGAATTTTAGCTGACTGCTTAATGACTGGATTTCTTCTTATATATTATTAACTTTTGAACCATAAATCTACCTTACATCCTAGAATCTCGGCATCAGGGCACTCAGCTAAAGTTTAAATGTTCCCGCGTAGAAAATATCCTCTGGTAAAAGATCTGAGGAATGTTTAATGACCATCAAGTGACCAAGTAAATCATCTGAGAATTCCACCTTGTACATTTCATAATGATGTACCTTCGCATTTGGTTCAATATCCAAATAGCCAGAGCAAATAAAGGGCTTAAAAATGAGTGTGTATATTTCATCTCAGAGATGTCATAACATGAATATTTAAGTTAAATGATCTTTCATAAAAGCAGCTTCTTCAAAATATTTGAATAAAAACAAAATTTGGCCATGTATTAGAAATAATTAGTTCAAAAAGCCCTTGTTTAAAGCAAAAGCAGACAAGGACAGACTACAGACTCTACATGTTGTCACCACAGCGCATCAGGTGTTTTTACTTGAATACATTTCTTTGTCATGCAGGGGTTAGAAAAGAACACTTCTTTTCTTGCCAAATTTGAGCATTTGGCTTTACAATCATGATCACATTCAGGTCATCAATGGGGACTATGACCGTGAAAGTAACATTGTGCTATGGTGCATTTTAGATGGTTTATTTAAATCCTTCTTCTGGTGGGCTAACAATATCTTTTGAATCTAAAACTCAAGTCATTTCAACAATAAGTTTAAAAATGTACACAAGTGTCCAGAATTCTGATCACCTAACATCTGACTGTAATGATCATTTTAAAACACTTTTAACTGCCAAAGTCCTGGTTCCCCTATCACTCCCAAGCTGAAACACGATAAATTTGAGGGACTCTAATAATTTTCAATCATTGTGTACTGCACATGCTCAGAGCCGATCACTTCCAAATTCAAGCGCATATAAAAATTTGAAGAGCTTCAATTATTTTAAATCACCATGTGCCGCACAGAGAGAGATCTGAAATTGTTGTAGTGTTTCACATTTTTTTAAGTGCTTCAGTTTGGAAGGGAGTCAAGCGGCATTCCAGCATTGAGGCACAAGACACATTGGCCTATTTTGACACCCTAACACTCATCACAACTAGAAAATATATACCCAAAAGCCAAGGAACTAGTTTTTTTCTCCATTACACATTTTGAAAAGCGAGGGTCTTTTAAAACCCAAATAAACACTCCGTTCAATTAGGAAACAGCAAAGTGAGAAATGTCCTGATTATCAGATCAGGCCAGGGCAGAAAGATCCAAATGGGTTTGCAAAGAATAGTTTTTCCCTAAATTTAAGGCAATACAATGGCTGAAAGAGACTCACAGCTAAAGAAATGCAAGAAGTTTCCGAAAACACAGCAGGCAAATTCATACACTCCTACAGCTGAATTTTAATTATCGTGGCATTTTTCCCCGCACCAAGATTTTCCTTGCCCCAATTTACCCAGCAGAGCTCACTTTCTAGTTCCCCCCTGGATGGATCATTGTACAGCATTATGTTTTATCAACACTCTCGCACCATTTTTTCTATAATCTCTTTGATTGTGGGAGAAGTGAGCACTTTGACATTTTGCACAGCTCAGAGTTCACTTTCAACATCCAAATCCTTAAAGAACCCCAAAATTATGTCAGCACAATCAGGCTATTTAAAGATGGCCTTTCTTCAGCATTCTCCATCTTTTCATCCCAGTAAAAAGTTATGGTCTCCTTTGTTGCCTTTGGGTTTTCACGTATTTTTGGCCTGGCAGGGCCCAGAGAGCAGGATGCTCTTCATAATTCTGCGTCAGGGAAAACATAATGTCCTGTAGTTCGTTGGGGGGGTGGGGGGGGCGGAGAGGGAAGGGTAAGGAAAAAAATGAAAGAAAAAGAGCCTGAAGGCACTGGAATAATTAAGCAAATGCAGGGACAGCTGTGGCAGGTCCCGGGCAGAACTGGCTCCACTGAGCTGAATTAATGACATCAGCAGCCCAGTATCTCCATTAACATTTGATCATTAATTATTACCCTCTGACAGTAAGAGCCTAAACCTTCTTAGCAGTGGCCTGTTATTAATCCGCCTTACCTGCCCGGAGCACGGGCTGCTCGCCTACCTCGGTGCGGTTGGTGGGCTGGTTTTCGTTTCTTGTTTTCTTAAACCTCAACTATTGCTTCATTTACTTGGGTAAACGGTGATGACCATCAAATTATAAATCTGCTTGGATTGCTGGATTGTGTTTTTTTTTTTTCATCTAAGATGGGGAGAGAACCTACCTGGACCTGTTGCATTCATTTTCTTTGTCCAGTTTACAAGGGTCAGGGGACACGGTCTACCTGAAGAACAGTGCAGGACAGCAAAGAAGTAAATCGTTCACCACTGTCCCCTTACCTACTGGGACAAGAGCTTTTCAGGTTTTCTCAGAATCCCGTTCTTGGGGCTCTGATCATCAGAAATAACTGTCCTCTCAGTTCTAAAATTCTTTGCCTAAAACACCTAAACCAAAAACACAGAGAAGCTCAATTTCATGTCTGTATCATCAAATGATTATCTCAGCAAATTCTGATAATCCTTCAAACAAGTCACATTCTGCTTTCCAATGACAATTACTTGAATTTTATCTTTTACAAATTAAAGATTAATGGCATATCTATATCTAAATTCTTCTGGCGAACCTTTCAAACTTGTCAGAGCTTTGGTAATTTAATATGTGCATGCATGCACACACAGAGACCCAATCTACACACGTGTACACACACACACACACACACACACACACACACCACAGATAATCTATAAAATTGCAGGAGAAAGATTAGGGAGACAAAAAAAAAATCAAATGACTTATTAATGTTTAACAATGCCCCAATTTCTCTCCAACAAAGGTTTTTCCTTACCACGTGACAGTATGTCTCCATCACTGGTGAGAAAAAAAAATTGGGAAATGCAAACAGAAGCTCATGTGTTAAGTACTCTCCTCCTGGCAGCAGACCTTATACTATTAGCGTGATAATTAACCTTTACCAAAGAAGACTTCATAGAAGTCTAATACATTAATTTGCTGATTGTTCTTTTCCTGCTAGAGACATAATCCAGAGTTCACTACCTAGTCATAAACATAGACACAATATAACTTAATAGAGTGCCTGCTACAGCTAATGACCCTGAATAGACTGAGAAAATCCCAGTGCCTTTAGGACTGTAGAGCATACTCTCCAGCCCACAGAAGGAATCTATGTATATCTCTCCTCTTCAGCAAGGAAACAACAGTAGAATCAGATCTGACCAGCAGTCTCCATTGGACCCTTTTTTTTGTAGGTCACTGGCATTGGCTCCCAGGTGGCAGGCAGTATAGTTTTTTTCTGAGAGGAATGTGAGAAAGAAATCTCATGCTCACCAGCCAAACCCTCAAAAGAGCCTTCCTCTCATTTAGGGACAGACCTCTGTTCTCCTATTCACAGTAGCTCACTGATTAGTCTTTCATGAGGCTCCTCCTGGGTCCTTTGGTCAACTCATGTGATTCATTGGGCCTCTTTATTGGAAACCATTACTCAGAAATCACCTTGGACACAGAGCATGTGGAATGAAGTCTTTGATTAATACAAGTTCTTGGTTATCCAGTACAATAAAATCATAAAATGAAAGAAAAAGTAGTTTAGTTCTCTCGTCAGTAAAAGCACTAGAAAAAATAAACACCATGGTTCCTTGTAAGCCAAAAGTTGAGATTTTCATTGAGACATGTTGTTTGCGTAACTAAAGACAGAGTGGTACCGGAAGAACATAAAAAGAAAGACAAAGTAACCAGGACTAAATCTACTTAGTAAATTAAAAAAAAAAAACTGAATGTCTTAGATATACAAGGCAATTTTGTGATGGGAGGAAAAAACAATCAACATTTCCTATCTATGTACCATTTTCTTCAAGCCTCATGGGAATTATTATCATAAGTTATCAATCTTTCTCATGGATTCATCAAGTTAGCTTTCTTCCCTAAGACTCTCTCTTACTCTACATACATTGTAGCAATTCCTAGGATTTAGCTCAATTTCTCTTCATTTCAGTAATATGTTAAGTGCTTCTACAATCATCCCAACAAATGGGCCAAACACTCCCACCATAGATTTTTCTGGTCTCATAGACTCATATATGCTCAACTTTTTACAACTTTCTTATAAATTCACTCAAGTCTTCTCTTTTAACATCACCCTAAATAGATTTGAACCTGATTATGTATGTGTGTGTATATATATATATATATATATATATATGAATATAATAAATATATATACATATTTTATATATATTTGTGTTTCCCTCTTTCTTCCATAACAATAACATTGGTAGTTTGGATTCTTAAAAGTTCTATCACATTTCCTCTAGCTGGTTATAGGTGGTACCTGTTCCCACTGCAATTTCTCTATAGTGTCCCTTACTCTTAAGTCACAGCGAGTCAGTCACCCAAGTTCACATCAGGATCTCGAGCCATAGATACTGGCTTGCAACAATTCTCCCACCGCATATAATCAATCCATATTAGAACACACTTACGAAAAAAGGAAATGGACGAACGCAAAGCATTAAGGCACCATCTTTATGATATTTATAACAAAAGGAGCCACATTTTCCATGGGTGATCCTTAAAGAAACAGTCACTATGTTAAACATTCTCCTATTATAGTTCCTTATTAAATATTTTCCTGAGTTGTCTTCATCTTATACCACATTCACAATGACTCTTTAAAGAATTAAAATCTTGCATTTTGATTACCTCTTTTTTTTTTTACATTTAGCAAAAGATTACAGAGCAGATATTGTTTGACATTGAATTTCTGTTAACATGTCCTCCACTGGAGCATAGTTGTACACATTGTTTCAGAGCTAACATAATGGGGAATATTGTCAAAGAGGGCTGTGTTTCAAGCCAGATGGTTTATCTGCCGAAACAATTCTCCCAGTAGAGAAATAGTGGCCGCACAGTTGCAGTAGTGTTCATAAGCCTAGTGCAGTAGATTCATTTGGCACCCACATTTTGGAGGCAAACAAAAGTGCGGCTTGTGTGAATCTCAGACTCAGACGTTCATAAGTGAAAAGGAGTTTTCTGCAATTGCACATTGTGCCTTATTGTAAAGGCAGTAGTGTGTTTCTATCAAAAACAATATGCAAATATGATTTTTGAACATATATTAATAGCTTCACCCACACGATGCAGGGGGACAATACCACAATAAATTGCTTCAGAGATTATCACAGTCTGGCCCAAAAAGGGCCAAGTTGCCATACTTGCGTTGAAAGCAAATGTGTTACCAAAATTCAGGTCCACTCTGTCGATTACAATTTGAAAAAGACTAGACATGTGTCATATCCTGGGCTTGTGGCAAAAGATCAACTGTTACCATTTAATGAGCCTACGAGAAGTCACAAAGTGTTCTACCAATGTGGACACGCATGGCTCTTCGATGTACCTTCTCAGAAAGAGCTTGACTTAAAATCTCATGATTTTCAAAGGCCCTTCAAAAGAAACCTTGGTGGATCACGGCCTTGGACTCTCGACCCAACAATGATCTTCAGAGGTATTGCCACACGCGCTGGGAACCTCGCCCTCCTTTGTCACAGGATGGGCACTTCCCAGTAGACTAACACTGCCCACATTTTAAAAATAAAACAGAAGCGTTAGAGGACTCCAAGAGGGGGTTACCATGCTCTAAAACGTCTCAAGCATGCAGAGGGATGGGAAAATCCCTGAGATTCCAGAGCTGAAAAAAAAAATAGCACATGGGAGTTTCTAAATAAAGACATTCTTGGGTATGTTGGGGAAGTTGGTAGCAGCTTTGCAACTCTCTCCCTCAGAGACTATTTTTGCGCGAGTGAGCGAGTGAGCCAGTGCAAGGACGCCTGTGCATGCCTGTGCCCTTTCATGCTCAGAGAATTCAGTGAAAAGTGATGGCGTTTTATTTTCGTGGAGAATAAGATACCTTTTAAAATACACATTATTTCCCCTGGAATCATTGTTATCCTTGATATATTTCATATCTTAATAACTTTATGTAAACAAACTATGTTATCCACTTCTGCACTTAGGATGAAAGAAGGCTTTTTTTTTTTTTTTTTTACAAAATAACGAAAATAAGGTTAGAACTGTGATCTCCACAAAATAAGTTACACTTTCTTCACACACAAACACACATACACAAATCTGTGGCCCATAGTAAGTCTCAAGCAGGAAGAGGAAAAAGAAGGGTAAATACTAGAAGCTGAATTGCCCTGAAATTAACAGGTTAGCTGCAAAACCCAAGATGCTGTAAATATTCACATTTTATCTTTCAGGGCCCTCGAGTATGGTAAATTCAGATGAATAAATTTCACTCCGAATTAATGTCTATATTAAATCCAAATAATTGTTAGACATGCATGCAAGATGAAGATTGTCACATGTCTGTCTCCAAAACATACCATTAAATGAATACCGGTGCACAAATCAAAATTAAAAATATAAACAACTGCCAGTTACCTACATCATTTTAGAGGCTATCCCAAGAGGCTCTCTTCCTTAATACTGTATATGCTGTGTCTTGATCTTTTTGAGTGAGGATTTGCTGGCATGACATTTAATGCAGGCATCTTATACTGGCAGAATTGTGGGATTTTTTTTAAGTGACTGCTTTGGGGGTTTCTCATTTTTCTTCTTTTCTTCTTTCCCTTTTTCATTTTATGAATGCTGTCATTCACTAGCAGAGAGCTTGTAAGACACCGTGGCCTAAGGAACACAGATCCCATCGCATTTATAACAGAACTTTTATAAACATTTAGTAAAGGATCTAATATTTTATATTTTAAAACAAAGAAAAATCCTATCAGGCGAGGTATGTAATGCTCTAAGTGTTTATGTGTAATTAATGCCAAAACTCTTTAAATACTCCCATGTCCCAAATACCAGGAAAACAGCCAATTGGTTCAGCACATCATTGGAGGGGGTGCCTTGTGTGCTCTTGACATTAGGCACTGCTTTGAACGACTTCACCAAGCAGAAACCAAAATGTATATTTTTTCTAACTTTTTGGTAAATAGTGTTATCAAAATTACATATGTGAAATCCAGAAAGGAGGGGAAACAAATCTTTGATTGACAAGTTGAAGCAAATTCAAATATTTGTAGCATCAACAGCAAACTGGATATTTCCAGAAAGTGAACAAATTGAATTATTCATGAGGCCAAAGTAAGTCAATACATCTTTATCTTAACCAGATCCTTTCTAATAGTTTGTATGGTACAAAATACGCAGTATAATTAACATTTACAAATGTAATATGTAAACGGAGAAGAAAGACTAATAATTTGGTAAATCAGTTTATTTGTAGTATAATAGTCCTGATACACTATCATATTTTCAAATTGATATACTCAGATCCAAAAGAAACTGTGCACGGATATGGGAAGCTTTGAAGAACACGCAGCACATCAGGAACCAGATGCAAGAAAGGGGGTTCATCCCCACCATTTCCAATAGAGAAGCTATAATGGCTCCATATTGCCTTTTCCCCCTTCCCATTTTATCTTTTAAAAATCTTCATTTTCAAAGAACATCTATCCCCGCCCACATGAGGACGGTGGTGGTTGTATGATCACGTTGGTATCTTTTTTTTTCCCCTCTCAATATTTATCACAAATTTAAAAAGTGAACTCCCAAGCCAGATAAGGCGGGGGGGCGGGGAGGGGAAAAAATCTACCCAATTCTTTAATAATGGAGTGATTTTTGAAATGTACTAAGTGTTGTGCTCTGCATGGGCCCGGCAGATTCCCTCCCCCATCACCATCACCAATAAAAGGGTAAGTCATCACATTTTCCGTCCTACATCAAATCTATGATATCCTTCCTACATCATAATTCTAGAACCAAACTGGTTTCCAAAAGGGATGTCTCCAGGCTGTGCCAGTTTGCCAAGATCTTTCTGGTCAGGATCCTGAGACTGTGATTTAGCCCTGCGCTCTCCAAGCATGCAAAAATACAGCCATTAGAGACCTGAGCCATGCTTCTCCATGTGGCCTGAAGTTTCCAGGTGGCTTGTGTGTGTTATGATTGTGCCTGGCCTCAACATAAAAGCAAATTGACAACCCCTACCTCCCCCGAGCCAGTGCCAATTTTTAAATAAAATGTCTAGTGGTGATTTATTGCCAGTGCAAACTGCCAGACTGGCAGCCCCATTTACCTACTAAGCAGACAAATCAGTAAAAGCTATGTCATCCTTGCCCAGTTTCCCCAAGTATGTTCTAGAAGGCGTTCCAAATTTTATGTTTATTCTGTTACAAGATTTCTTATTTGTGTGCATTAGAAAACAAAATATCCAGTTGACCTTCCTGACTTCAAAAAGTTGTTATTCATCCCTTGAGAACTTCCTGAGATCATCCAAGCTCATTTTCCATAGATCACAGACTCTTCCATTCAGATAAGAATGGTTGACCATTAATCACCTGGCTTGAATATCAAACAGGGCTGCAGAACTGAAAGAATTTCTTTCCTGCATCTAATATCATCTCAGGGGCATGTTTCCTACCACTTCCCCAGGGACCAAACACCTGCCTTGGCGATTTTCAAGAGACTTCTCTGCCTTATTCCTCTCCAGTTCATAAATAACAGCACCTATTCATCAAGGTATAATTTTTAAATGTAATTTCAGATCTTTTTTTTTTTTTTTTTTTTTTTTTTTTGGCTCTCTCCACCCCTATCATTCCCTATCAAGCTGCTTCTTTCCTGCCAGGAAAAGTGCATGAGATTTTTGCATGGCTCTGGTCAAAAGCATTTCTTTTTATTCGGGAGTAGAGTTCAAAGATTGCTACATGTATTTAAAAAGAAAAGGAAAAAAAATCCAGAGCCATCAATCCCTATTTCTTTAAGATCACAGACACGCTGCTCTGATGAATGAAACCTCTTCCAGTCTTACTTAAGCTGCTCAGAGTGACTAGTTATCAAGTCAATGAGAAGAAATCTTTTATTTCTTATCTTGATGCCTCTGTGTCATTGTACACAAAATGCAGAGCCGTCTATATTTCATCAACCATTTCTTCATGTATTATTTAATAAACTGTTTAGAGCATGTCTAATTACAAACATTTATTATAGAACTCAACCCTAGAAATGTGTGAGAATATGCTAAATTGTTCCCTACCTAAAGTTTTAATGAGAGTATAATACCTCCGGCCCATATGCTTCAAGAACGTTATCCTTAATTATGTAACATGGGTATTTTACTGATATCTGTTAACTGCTCAAGCAGCTGTGGTTTTCTGCTTTTTTGCACAGCTCGGGAGGAGCAGTGAGTTCAGTTTCCCCTTTTTGGGGGGTTGCAAAATCCATACCCCAAACAGGTGTGTGCAATCACGAACCGCAGTGATGAACCCAAACTGCTGCCTTTCTAAAAATTCCACCAGCCGGTGACACACGCTGGTCAAGGTTGCACAACCTTGTTTTCCACCGGTTATTTTGATGATTCATTCCCCCATGGGGAGGTGAATTTTCAGCCATTGTTACTTTGCTCCTGTTTCTGATAACCAGAGGAATCACTTCCTCATTTTGATGATTTCTCTCTCCCTCTCTTGCTCTGGCTCTCGCTGACCCCTTGTTTCCTTTTTTAAGTTGGATTCTGATCCTTTGCTAGGTGCAGCCTGAACCGGCTGCTCTCTCCTTCATGGACAAGGGCCAGGAGAGGGGAAGTTAAAAGAAACACTTCCACAGGAAGCAGGACGCTTCAAGTTGTTACTTCATTGGAGTCAAGATACCTGGATGATCTGTAACTATAAAGCAATAATTCACTAAAAATATAAGAACTCAAAGCAATAAGTGAGTATTGCCTACTTCCAACTAGTGCCCTTGGAAAATTACATCAATTCCATCGATTGCTTTAGACATGTTGGTGGAACTGCCACCAAAACTGAACCAGGTATGTTGCCTCATATTGCTTTGAATGTCAAATGTGCCAAATTGTCCTCTTTAAAAGGGTAGGTTTGATTTTTGCAAACATTGAAAGTTTATCCAGAGCCAAGTCTGATGATAAATCGATCGTCTTTGCTTTAAATAAGTTTGATTACTAAATAATAAAATGAGCTCTTTGTGAGAAATAAAAAATGAATCTAAAGAAATTTTGAAAATGTCAGAAAACATCTTGAATGGCGGAAAACGCTGCAGGGTTAAATGTAGTCTATCCAACCTGACTTCCCTGGATAAGTCAGCATTCCTTTGTAAATTTCATACGCTTGCTAAAATGATACCGTATTATTTTGCCCTCACATCTTGACTTTTCCAGAAAATAGAGCAACTTAATTTCTTTTCTAAGAAACAACAACAGAAATATAATAAGAAACTTTATGCCTAATGAAGGACATCTACGTAGATACACGAGCACATGTACCCATTTCACATTCCTCTAAAGGTACGGGTTTTCTTTTACTAGGAAGTGCTATACCCTAATGGTAAGAGCACACGTCATGGAATGTGATAATTCACACGCATTAAACTCAAATATACCACTTACTATCACCTTGAGCAAGTAACTGGATTTTCATGAACATCAGTTTTCTCATTTGTTAAATGTGGAAAATAAACGTATGCTTTGCATGAATATTGTGAGGATTAAGTGCATGAAAAATCTCAAGCAGAGTGCCCGGCACATAATAGATGCCCCAAACATGGTGATTTTTGTGATAATGACATTATTAGGCACCATTGTTCTCCACTGGAGCATGTACTCCTGAAGAGCAAGTACTATGTCTCAGTCATGTCTTTTACATCCAGCATAGTGTCCAACATGCAGTAGGGCTTAAAAATTGTTTATTAAACTAGGCTGAATACATTTTTTTGTTTTTTGTTTTGTTTTAACTGTTTGTTTGTTTATTTATTTATTTATTTGAGAGAGAGAGTAGGGGAGGAACAGACACACACACACACACACACACACACACACACAGACAGAGAGAGAGAGAGAATCCCAGGCAGGCTCCACACTGTCAGCACAGAGCCCGATGCAGGGCTCAAACCCACAAACTGTGAGATCATGACCTGAGCTGAAGTCAAAAGTCAGACGCTTAACCAGCTGAGCCACCAAGGCACCCCCGAATATGTTCTTTGACTACACCTGAGATTAAAAATTGGAAATAAAAAGTAGAAGATCTTAAATCAATTTTTTGGAAAAACAGTCCAGAGACACCATGATCTGGTTCAGTTTATAATATATCCCAAGTTCATTGGTTATCAGAATAAAGAATATTTGTAGACATTTTTAAGTATCTGATTTCTTGGGGGCGCCGGGATGGCTCAGATAGTTAAGTGTCAGCATCCTCATTTTGGCTCAGGTCATGATCTCACGGTTCATGAGATTGAGCCCCATGTTGGGCTCTGCGCTGACAGTGCAAACGAAGCCTGCTTGGGATTCTCTCCCTCTCTCTCTCTGCCCCTCCCCTGCTTCTGCACAAGTGCATCCCCACGCACGCTGTCTCTCACTCTCTCAAAATAAATAAGTAAAACTTCTAAAAATAAGGTAAAAGATCTTATTTCTTGATGTAACCCTTTCCTGCCCTATTTAGCATTTTAGAAAACTTTATTTATTACTGCAAAATGATTTCATTAGAAGTAACCACAAACAGGCTCTAATCAGGTGATGCTAGCCAAACTAGTTAGATTGAGTGGAGAGTACAGCAGAAGTCATCGATGAGCTGCCAGATGGGGAGACGGTGGGAGGAGAACTTTGGGTAGGAAGAACATTAAGCCACTACTTCTATAATTCTTGGTAGCTGCAGGGGTGTGGGCTCCATAAGGGCGGTGGGGCACTGAAACAAAGTCACACTTCCCCAAACACAAACACAGTGTGGCGAAGTCTCCTCTTAACCTGTCCCAGGCACAAACCTACTGCTTGGCCCTCACAAACCAACCATGCAAAATGACTCCCACAGGGACTGGCCACTTAAGAAGCAACTGTTGTACGTATAAATGAACAAGTATCATTTGGTCATCATTTTAGTTTTCCCCATTTTTTTCCTTATTTTCCCTATCTTCTGACCATAACAATAGATGACCCTGGGAAAAAAAAGAAACTCAAAGATGAGACCACACTGGACTCAGTAGAAAATTGTACAAGCCATCCTTTGTAAAGCAATCGCTATGCTTACGTAAATGCAATTGCTATACTTACATAAATTTAAAGGTAGAAAGCTAGATTGTGTCTTTCAAGTAATACCTTGCTACGGTAAGTGAGTGCAGTATAACTATCCTACAACAACCAACAGTCGAGTCTACCTAACCTCATTGGATCACACTGGTCTATACTGAAAACAGAAATGCAAATTTCTATGAGAAAGAAGTACGTACTCCATGAAATGAATGCTTGGGCTCATAGACTCCTTTCAAAAGGATGAACAACAGAAGTACAACATATACAGGTATCTTCAACTCTCCACCATCAATAAAAATTCTCCTTTAAGCTGTTCACTTGTGCATATCGGTCTTGCTTCTTGGCAAGCACCTGGTTACAGAGACCATGAACAACACATTCAATTTGCACATAGGTACCCCCATTGAAAAAACTTTGCTTTGTCACGGCACTTGGAGAAGAAGTTAGATAATTATGTTTAGGAGAATTGCAAACAAGGAACAGAAACTTGGGACTTTTTTTTTTTAAATCTTAAGTTGGAATCCCATGACCCAAGATTTTGCAAGTCCTGAAGGAAATTCAGCTCAGGCAACGAAGAGTCTTATGATATAGAACCCTGCAATCTCTTAGTAGTTAAACCCCTGATTCATACAGGAAAATGAGAATACTAATAAGATGGAATCCCAGGATTAAGTTGCAAAAGAGAAATACACAGCCTAGCTTACCTGACAATTCATCGTCCCCTGTTCTCTAGTCTCATAGCTTGGGATCAACCTTCTGTTATAATACTTCTCATGATTTATGTATATGTGCCCTCTAGGCTGTGAGCTGCTTCAGGGAAATGACCAAATCTTATACTTCCCCGTATCCCCAACTCCTGGCACCGAAATTGGCATAGATGAAATGCTTGGTAAGTATTTGTTAAATAAATAAAATGGCAAGGAAGTGTAGGTCTTATAAAGAGTGTATCTTTGTATAATAATGCATTCTGTAGCTCAGAAACAAACACAACATGGTAAGCAAATATAGTGAAATCTCTTAACATAGGTGCAGGTAGCCAGGCTCCCTTTGTTCTCCCTTGCCCATTTTGAAATTGGCCCCATTTCTCTCGCCCCGCTTTTCTTCAGCCTGATGTTGCTGGGAAACCACATATTTGTCAGTGGAGTGCCATGGCTGGAGGGGTCAGAACTGGGGAAAGAATGAGATGGTACACCCCTGTGAAACCTCTCTGCCTATCCTTAAAACTCTGCCTCTCAAATAGAACTACAAAGTTCCCAATAACCAAGCCCCAGATAAAAATACTGTTTCTCCCGCTGTCTATCCACCTCAATCAAGGGCAATACCATTCTAAATTATGCAAGCCAAAATCTCACACATCATTAACTTCTCCCTGTCTCCAATACCCTATAGCTAATCAATTAGGAAATCCCTGTTCATCCTACCTTCAAAATATGTCCGCAATCCAACCACTTCTCATTACCTCCTCTGCTATAAACTTGGCCCAAGCTACCATTACCTTTTGTGTGGATTGCTGAAATAGGCCTTAACAGGTCTCCTTGTCCACCCACAGTCCTGTCTTACTAGCAGATAGAGTGACCCTCTTCAGGCATAAGCCACATCCTGTCATTCCTTCAATCTGAATTCACCTATAGCTTTTGATATTACTCAAAAGAAAAGCCAAAGTCCTTGCTGTGGCCTACAGGGCCTCTACCCCACCACCCATACCCATTACCTCTCTGAACTCCCTGATTTCTCCCTCATGTCTCTGCTCGAGGCACACTAGCCACAGCACTGTTCCAACAACAGATCATTGCACTAAATGTGTCCCTTTGCCTGGAATGACATCTCAGATGACCAGATAAATTGCCCCTTATTTTCTTCTTATTAAACGGGATCTTTTCAATGAGGCCTTCCCTATACATCCTATCTAAAACTTTGCCATCCCTCCCTAATACTTTATATTTTTTCTTCCACTCCGCTTTTATCCTTAGCAACTTTCACCACCTAACAAAACATATATTTTCTTTGTTTATTGCAGTTATCATCTGTTATCCCCACTAAAATATCAGTTCTATCATGGCAGATATTTTTCCCTTTATTTTTTAACTACCGTATCCCCAGAACATAGAATTTTTCCTGATATGCCCCAGTTATTCAGTGAATATGTGTGAATAAATGAATGAATGAATGAGCCTCTAGGCATTGACTTCATTTATAGGATTCATAGACTCATCATTTATGTTTGATTTTTCTTAATGAGGTGGCACATTGTACATTTTGAAAGAAACAGTACTTTGAAACTTGTTTAAGACAAATCCATTAATAAAATGAAATATAACTACTCTACTATTCTACTATGAAGTTGTATATTAGCTTACCCAGAAGAAGGAGTTCATAGGAATTTTCAAACTTAGGTCATGGGAAGGATTAAATGAAATAATATAGGTTTAAGTATTTTTTTAAAGGAAGTAATAAGAAAGCAAAATTATCTTTACTTTCTATTAATGAAATCTATAACTACAAGAACCGAGAGAATTGATTGAAAATCTATTAGAAAACTCTAAGAATTAAGTAAAGTAGCTGGTTGCATTAATTTAAAAAGTAAATAGCATTCCTTTAAAGAAAAAAACAACCCATTAGAGAATATCATGGGTGGGGGGGGGGGGTGGAGGAAGAAGGGGTTGGGGGATGGATCCTGTTACAGTAACAAAAAAAATGAAACCTTATTAAAAAAATTAAGATTTTTACATGAATAAAATGTTAGAATGTTAAGAAAGGTAAAATAACTTAAATAAAGAAAAAGATATGTCTTTATGAAATTAACAACAAAAAAAAAACCCACCCGTTTTAGTACCTATCAAAATGCACGACACCACTTTAGGCACTGGGGATACAACAGTGAATAAGAAAGATAAGACTTTTGTCTTCGTGATATCTCAAAGGCACTAAGAGTTCAGTCTTTCCAAAACCAAACTCATAATGCACTCTCTCAAATTCAGTCTTACCTCAGTGACTCTCATAGCTAAGAAAGACACCACCAAGTATGCAAGCCAGGAACCTGGCATTATCTCTGATACTATTCTCCCCCTTACCATTGATATCAAAGCCGTCAACAAGTCCTATCCATTTCCTCTACTAAACATTTCTTGTATGTGTCTCCTCCCCATCTATTCCACTAACACCTGAACCTCGATCATCACTGTCTCTTGCTGGACAATGACAATAAGCTTCCTAGCACTATCTGACCTGTCTTCAACCAGATCTCATAAAGGTAGCAAATGTAATCCTTTCTGAAAGAAAAATGTTTAATGGTTCCTCATCATTCAGATCTTATGTCAAACATCAGTTCCTCATGGAAGACATCCGTGACTAGTCACAGGTTCTTAAAGTATCACGTACTACTTTAGTTTGCCCCTTGACCCAGGTGATATCCTCTATGAGGATAGAAACCATTTGTCTTCGGGTTCTCACTGTATTTCTAGTGCTTAGCATACGATTCGGCACATAGTTGGTGCTCACTAAATAATTGTATACAGTACTGCTCTTAGATCTGGCTAAGATGGGCCCTTGTTATAGTCCTATTCTCTAGAGCCTCCCTCCATTACCCACCCACCTCCCACCACCACACACACAAAAGAGAACTTAAGAACATGCAGACACTCTGTTGCGAGACTTTTCAGCACATAGCACGGTGCAACCCATAACGCTGAATATCCACTATCATAATTTACACACTTTAGAAACCAGACAAATGCTTCTTCTCATTCCTTTCTCTAAATTCCTCACACAAAAATGTAACTGCGGATGCTTGAGGATTGGGTTGACGCTAACATTAGAAGGAAACTGCTTCAAATGAGTAGCAACTACGCAATTAGGTAAGAGAAAAGACAAATTAATCATCTTGTCAAATCCTTCCTCTCAGACAGTATGAATGTAAGAGATTCTTGCGAAAACAAGTATCATTTCCCAGAAGTGTCTAGCATCTTTCCTGCTTCTTTTCATGTTCCAATGCACTGCTCTGGAAGTCCTCACAAACGAACACAGTATTGAACATGAGAATTCTTCACATGTCAGGATGGCAGAGTTGAAACCAGCTCACGGTTGATGAAAGTGTGAGGAAATGGACACTCTTTATTATTGCTGGGACTTTCATACGACGTTACGTTTTTAGAAAGTAATTTTGAAATATACTTCAAAATGTAAAGTCTTACACCCCGGAGAGGCAATATATCCCAGTGGTTATGAGTATCTGCTCTGGATCCAGAAAGAAGTGAATCATACCGTGATTCTGTCACTTCCCTGCTGTGTGATTTTTGTGCAAGTTTCTTAACCTCGCTATGCCTCAGTTTCCCCCTCTGTGAGATGGTAATAATAATAGTACCTACCTCATACTTCCTAAAGTTGTATCCTAAAGGGATACTGCCTATATCCTCCTCGTCATCATTATTATCACCATTAGAGCAACGCTTTGTCTATATAATTTTATCTTCACAAATGGAAAACACTGCAGGTAGAGGTCATAAAAAGTAATGAGGTAGATCCATATATGATCCTAGGGAAAGATGTTCATAATAGACTATTTAAATAAAGAATGTTCCACAAAAAACATCTATGATCCTACTTTAATATCATCTACACTGTGATTTATAAAGTATGTGTGTACATGTAAATACAATAAAAAAATTCTTAAAATGATGCACAAAACTGTATGAAAAGTGGCTATATTTGGGGAAGGATTTTGTTAATGATTTTACATTATCTTATACTGCTTGAATTTTTACATAAGCATTTACCACTCTTATTGTTAAGACTTTAAATCTATTTAAAAAACATTTTTTTTTCAGTTTTAGTCTTTAAAGTCACTAATGTTCACCAGTTCCAGGATATCTCCTTCTTTGGCACAGGGAACGATGTTTCACTCCCCGTTGCAGCCCAACTGAAGCCATGTGACTACTTCTGGCCACTGAACCGTGAGGGAATGTGACATGTGTCACTTCTGAAACATTACCAGTCTCTATCTTTTTGTACCGAGGCAAACCTGGATGACATCTGATGGGGCTGTTGTGGCTATTAGGAAAAAACAGCAGAATCTCTTACCACAAATTGAAAAATTGTATTTATATATATTTTTTTCGATTCTCCAGGTCTTAAGGGAGACCTACTTTTTGTATCTTAAGGAGATCCTCCTACTTGTTTTGTATCTTGAGCTAGTGAGGTGTACTGTGTCATGGAAAGATCTTAATAAAAGTTGTTAATGACACTATTCATTATATCCCTTCCTAACTCCAAAACATGGAATTGCAAATGCGTAGTGCACATTATTGCAATTTAGAAGAGTACGATGCCTGCTATATTTGAAAATGGATAAGAGATTAAAGGAAAATAAGTAATCACCGAATATTTTTGGAATTCAAGTGCATTTAGATTATAGCCACCTCTGTATGCAGCGTGTATTCAAGAAGTAAGTTTCAAATATCTATTTGTACCTGGAGCCAGGAAAACAGGTAACTAAAGACTCAGAACCAGATCTCACCAGATCCACAGACTAACTGGAAAGGAACTCCTGGAAACAAGTAACCAGCAGATAAGCGGCAATAGTGCAATGCATAGGGTGTTATGGCTGGATGAAGAAGCAAGGGGCGATTTATTCCTGGTGATCCAGGAAACCTTCAAGAGGAGAGGTGCCGCTTGAAGGAGGTTCGGGTCAAATAGGCTATAAGTTTAGTTTTGAAGTTCAAGCGTGTCCCTAATAAAGGTGTTTAAAATAAACTCACGTGAGCCTGACTTTGTTTACGGAATAGAACGGAGCGAATGTTTTCAAACTATGTTTGCACAAATTTTTCCATGAAGATGAGCTTCTATTTAATTTGGCTCTACCTAGAGTTAAATAGAAGTATTTGTACTGCTGTTTGAATTATTTGATGACTTCTCATTAGGGATTGGTAAACAGTGGTTTAATACTTTGAACACATGAGATTCAGTCCAAAATCAGATTTATGGCAGCCTGGTAATTTAAATGAAAGCCATGCCTATAGCTCACAAAGCCAGAGGTGTGATCAAATTGCATATCGAGCAGCGGATGGGGGAGCGATGCTCACTCAGCATGTCGCGCTCTTACCTTGTTTCACCAGTTAAGGTGTAGGTAGAAAAACTGCAGGTTAAATTGCAAACACAATAAGGCATAAATTACATGAAACCTGATATTTGACATGCATTTTATCTCCAGGTACCTCTTGAATAAAACTTTTGTCAACTGAACTCAGAATTAACAACTGCCCCCCTCCACCAAATCTGTAGTTAATATATTGTGCGAAACACAAAAACTCAACAGGTAGAAAGTATATACCTCGGTATATACTGAGTATATATAAGTTTATATATTTCCTCAGTATATATAAGTTTAATGTATACAATCAAGAACTAAACAGTCCTGTGTCCACTTTGTTGGACTCTTTGTTATGGGGTAGCTCTCACCTGGGTGGCTCAGTCGGTTAAGCGTCTCAGTTTGACTCAGGTCACTATCTCACAACTCTTGAATTCAAGCCCCAGGTTGGACTCTATGCTGACAGCTCAGAGCCTGGAGCCTGCTTCGGATTCTGTGTCTCCCTCTCTCTCCGCCCCTGCCCTGCTCATGCTCTGTCTCTCTCTGTCTCAAAAATAAATAAACATTGAAAAAAATGTATATGGAGTAGTTCTTAATCATGTAAACATAGATATCACCACCAAATGTGATCATCTATATGAATATTTTCCAACCTCATTGCAGGGACCAGCAAATCAATAATTTTCTGCTCTCCCACATTCCTATCTGGTCACACTGACGTTACAGCTGTGTTCTTTATTCTTTCCCTACATTCTCAGGATCTTCAGCAGAAAATATGAATGTTTGCTGGCCAAACATTTAATCTGGATTGTGATTTATAGGTCTCAAAACAGTACCTGACTTTTATTGTCCCCTCTCATAAAGTGTTCAAGTCTTTCTTCAGATTTTAAAAATATCTATGTCCTGGCGCTCCTGGGTAGCTCAGTCAGTTGAGCATCCGACTTCAGCTCAGGTCATGATCTCACACTCTGTGAGTTCAAGCCCCACTTCGGGCTCTGTGCTGACAGCTCAGAGCAAGGAGCCTGCTTCGGATTCTGTGTCTCCCTCTCTCTGCCCCTCCCTGCTCATGCTCTCTCTCTCTCTCTCTCTCTCAAAAATAGATAAAGATTAAAAGAAAATTGGGGGACGCCTGGGTGGCTCAGTCGGTGAAGCATCCGACTTCGGCTTAGGTCATGATCTCACGGTTTGTGAGTTGAAGCCCCGCGTCAGGCTCTGTGCTGAGAGCTCAGAGCCTGGAGACTGCTTCAGATTCTGTGTCTCCCTCTCTCTCTGCCCCTCCTCTGCTCATGCTCTGTCTCTCTCTGTTTCAAAAGTAAATAAAAAACATTAAAAAAATTTGTTTGAATAAAAATATCTATGACCTTAGAAATATATTTGTATCCTTAACCCAGTAGTTCTACTTTTTCAGAGCCATCCTGAAATATATATATTAAAATATATGTATATATATGAGATGCAGTATGCTCATCAAAACTAAATATGCAACAAGATGGGATTATAAAATAGCATATCATGCGGCTATTAAAGATCATATTGAAGAGTGACAAATGATCAAATATTCACTCACTGTATATTATAAAATATCAAAGATAGATCAGATTACAAAATGTTACATATAGTATGATCCCAAGTTAATAAATACATGCATAGAGAAGACCAAAGAATGGGTTACAAAATGTTAATAGTTGCCATTTGTGGTGAGTAAACTTTTTTTTTTCACTTTCTTATTCATGTGTTTTCAAATTCCCTAACATTTCCTCAATAAACACATAATTAAAAATATAAAATATATATTCATCGGCAGAGTTCTGCATCTTTCTCCAGGGTTTAGGAAGTGAAGCCACTAAATGCAATCACTTCTTAAGGAAAAGGAAACACCATCCAATGATACTCAATCACAATTTAATATTGAAAGGAAATTATTTTGAAAAACTTAAGGCCTCATCCACGTCAGAAAAATAAGTATTGCTCAAAATCCTGACACTAACACTAAAATGTGTCTATCTCACAACAAGGCCGTCAAACGCTGACTCTTCAGCTGTAAAGGCCATGTCAGTTCCTGTTGACTCAGATCCTCTTTGGGCTTGCTGTTCTAGTCGAATTTAACTCAGCTTTCTACAAACAGTAAAGATGAGCTCGAACATTTCCAACAGCATTTGGCCAGGCTGGACCAGGACAGGTGATAACATGGAACCTCACCAGGACAGTCACCCCTGAAATTAGGAGACAGAAGTCTGACTGCCCTTAGAAATGACAGGCCCCTTCTAGACCTGAAGTTGTTCAGTTCACCGGCTTCCAGACTTTCCCATTTTATTGGCCCATATGCAGTGAAAATTAAGATAACTATGGAGTTAAAAATTTTATTTTGCTACCTTTTATTCTCATCATAATTTTATAAAAGAAAGCACATTTTCATGTGAAAAAATTAGGAGGGCGTGATCCCAAAATGAAATATTGGGCTTCTCAAGAAAAATCATTTTAATTACACTGCAACATATGTGTGATGCTATCCACTGAAAATATTATCCCCAAATGGAGGTGATCCTTGGACTGGTATTCCAGAGTTCCTGAAACAGCCAATATCTAGTGATTTCTCTGAGAGGTGAAATTTCCCTCAGAGGCTAAGGTGGTTTCATTCTTGAACTGAGGAATTTGCCATTAAACAAACCAAAGCACAAACATTTAGTTGTTCACCCAGGATTGATATACTCCAGAGAACAATCAAGGAATTGCTTTTCTGATAATCCATTTTAAATCTTTTCTGGAGGGTAAAAGGAGCATCAGAGATCTACCTCTTCTGAGAACATTACATCCATCATCATGAATTTTGGGTTTTTAGAATGTTCACAGTAGAACCTGTCTCACAGTAAACTCAAATTCTTAAGCACCAGTGTCCTTTCAGTCTTGCTGGAATCCTCCAGACTAGGTGAGAGCCAAAACCAAGATATGTGTTGTCCCAGGACACATAAAAAACCAAGGGGCATGAGGCAAGTTTACCCTGAGGATTGGTACAGATACATTTTATCTCCATAAGGCACAGAGCAACACATGACCATAAAAGATAAAATTTCAGTTCCAACTCTCACTTCTACATCAGCAAAATCTGCTCATCTGGGACACAGATCCTTTTTCCTCATTGTCCTCATTATTTCCAAAGCCACCCAGATCATCCAAGAGTCTTCTAGCCAAATCCTGACGCACTTATCCTCGTGTGTACATGAGAGAAAGACAAACTGATCGCTCACTTTTGTTTGTCTCAGAATCATTACGTAGTAGTTTAAAGCCAATGAAAGTTTCAATAAGAACCCAGGAGCGAAATAAAGGTAAAGTAAAAGGAGATTCCCTGCAGATGGTTGTTTTCTGCTAATAAGCTTTAGGTAGTACTTAGACAAAGGTCAACATTTATAATCATATTTTCTTCATAGTTGCTTAATCCAAATTCAAAGGTAGTGGTTTCTTTTATGAATATTTTATAAGATCAGAATAAATGCAACATTTTATTTGGATTACACCACTCAGAGAAAGGGGGAAATAGAGAAAGGCCAATAAATCTTGAGGAGTTAATTATTTATACGGAGAAAATTTACTTTGTATGTTGTGACTTGTTTTATTGGTATACTGCAGTTCAATTTAGATTAAGAAGCAGAAAGATTATTGTTTCCCAACAGAGACATATCATAAATAAATACAGCAGAGAATTTTTTTTTCTTTTGGTATTTGTGCCAAACCATCCACAGATAATCAAAATAAAAGGAAGAACACATTCCTAAAATTCCTCAAGTTTAAACTCTTGAAATGGCATTTAGCTACACTTAGCACCAAAAGTTTAATAGTGGAGCAAATCAGATCAGGCCCTTTATCTAGAGGTGATGCCAATTGGAGGGCTAGCATCATAATCATCCCATTTTTGCTAAAATGTTTACTGGCTTTCTGGTTCATGTTAATTTACCAAGAAAACCGTTCCAAATACATCATCATTCTGTGGACAAGACTGTGCGCTCATGTAATATGACACTTTGGTTACCAGGAAGGTCTTGTCATAATCTGAACTACAGATCTTTAATAAGCATTACTGGCAATACTGGAGTTAAAATCTCTGCTAACAGAAAATAAAATACTAATAAGAGAACACTTTAGAGCAAAGTTTCATTCCCTTGCATGAAGTGGGTACTCAAAAAATATTTATTGAACTAGATGGATGGGTGGATGGACAGATGGGTGGATGGATGGACAGATGGGTGGATGGATGGATGGATGGATGGATCACAGGAACACTTATGAAGCCTAATCACCACAAATGTCAATCCCACAGCTTTTGGAGAAGCCCCAACCAATGCAACGCTGTGACAATTTGTCTTGACCCCAAGAAAAGCTACAAACTTATGACAGTTATAAAACAATGCCAGTTATAAGAATGCCCCCTATTTGGGTGTTCTCTAGGACAGAAATACATTTAGTTTAAAATCAAATTTGACCTCTAAACCCACCAAAGTCTACTCTGTCCTTGGGTCTTCCCGGAGACACAGTCTGCTACGAATACACCTAGGAAAGATTTCCCCTATTATTTGCAGACCTCAATTAATCTTTTAATTTCCCTCCAGATTTATAAAAAACATCTACCATTCATTGATCCCTAAAAATGTACCACCCACTATATAATAGACTTCGGATACATGAACTCATTTGATGCTAATAAAAATCCTATACATACATGTACTAATTCAACATGGATTTATTAAGTGCCTTCTATGTATAAGGCAGTGCTCCAAGAATTTAGAAGTTATTCAGGGACAAAAACAGACAAAAATCTCTGCTCTCATAACACTGACATTTCAGGCAGGTAAGAAAAGGGGTAAACAGCAAGTCTGTTTATTTTGTCATAATCATCCTTCCTTTGAAGATGTAGTAAGTAATGTTCAGAGAACTCAATAACGCCAAAGAAGACACTCACAGCATATGACAGATTTGAGGATTCCAATCTGGGGCCCTAGCCCCAAAGCCTGTGTTTATAATAGACCACAGGTTTAGGCCATACTGCCTCCACACCTAGAACTGAGCTAGCATGGCACCAAGTACTGGAGTTCAAAGTACACTGTCCAAGGTATGGTGTGGTTTAACTGGCTACGTGGCAGACATTGTCAGATGCCAGTCATCTTCACATCTGTAAATAAAGCCAAACTTGTCTGTCTCTCCATCTGTGATCCATAACATTCAACTAAGTTCAAAGGCAGCCTGGCAAGCTTCCCGTCATGGTACTTAATGCAGTTCCACTCCAACCCCTCGCAGGCGCAAGAGCAAGATCGGATTGGATTACACTTCCTCCTCCCCTTCTGTTACACAGGAACATGTGACTGGTTCTGCCCAATGCGTTGTGAATATAAGCGAACGTGTCACAGGGCGGAATATTTAATTTCTAGTTCACTACCTCTCAGAACTATCTCTTCCCTCTTACATTAAACCTAGAAATGTTCAAAATGGTGGTGGCTCCGTCAGCGTGGAGCTCTGAATAATCAGTCAGCAGAAACCCTGTGCTGATGTGTAACGCACAAGGAGCGTGAATAGGAATAAACCTTTGTCATTTAACCCAATGGAACTTTGAAGATTTTTGTTACACAGCACAACCTTCTGTGAAGCACAACCTTCTTCTGTGAAAGAACCTCCTTCTTTCAGCTTCTTTTCCTCTTAATCATAATGATTTAGCAGTAAAGGTAAATTGAGTTAAAGTGAGTATCTGACAGTCTAGAAATTAACCAGAGGATACCTGGTAGAGAAGACATTAGAAAGTGAAGAGAAAATACATACAGAAAATCTTGAAGGAAAATAAAAATGTTATGAGAAAAATATCTTTAAAACACTAATAAGCAAGGAAAATGAATGCAATGAAAAAAATAGAGAGATTCTTATCTCTGCTCAAGCCCAGGAGTTCTCACCATGTATAATCTCACTATTAAATAAAGAAAAACTGAAAAAGTTGACTATTTAGTTCCTTGATGCATTCATTTCTTTATATTTTTCTCATCAGCTGTGCCCTTCCTCAATTAAAAACACTCTGGGAATACAACATATAAGTGCCCGCTGTGTTCCTGAGTGTCAAAATCTTGAATAAAATTGAAAAAAATCAACATGACTTCTTCAACACACAGAGCCAGAGAGGAAAGCCCCCAAGAACCAAGACACCACCTGCATTTACATCTTCCAAATGAAAAGTGAAAAAGGAACAAATGTGGTCTCATTACTTTCCATCAAGGGCAAGATTCTTACCACAACAATGCCTATTGCACCAGATTATCAAACACAGAATCACACTGTAACTTCTGGAAAATACAGAATATATATGCAGCATGGAGCCAAAAGTCTTCCACATTGGTAAACCTCACCTTGAATGACTCCGTTGTTACAGACAAAAAACAAAAACAAAAACAAAACAAAAAAAAAACACAAAAAACCTGTATCATGAAAGGAGGGAAACTGAATAATAGGGACAAGAGAAACTTTCTGTATTAAAGTTTCCTAAACCAAAATCATCCTTTTAATTTATTTTAGTTTACCGTTCTTGAACTTCTTAATTCTCATCTTTTTAAATGTAAGTTGCATTTACATCCGTGTTAAAGTTTAGCCTTCGGATATAAGAAGTCAGTTTCTGGAAGGATTGTATTAATACCTATTTTATGATACTGGGTTCAAACACTTCCATTACTCTAAAAAGAAAAGAGGAAGATTATATAATAGGCCCCGTTTTATGAAAACATAGGTCTGCGGCCATAGATAAGAATAATTGAAAGTACCTAAAAGCTGGTATTTCCAAACCCATGGGAAAACTGTTCTTTGTATATCAACAGGCTACAGGTGTCATCCACATCCTTAAAGTGTCGTCAGTTATGATGTAGACAATGAACGCTTTGTAGTGAGTGTCCCCATAGAACAGGCAGCATCAACAATCAAACCCTGACTGATGTTAACCGGCCAAAAGAGAGAGACTGGGCTAATCTGTGGAATTATAAGAACCTTTAAATTCAACCAGATCTATTCCCATGACCCCAGTCCACCTGGATTGATGTTTTTCTGTACACATTCCTCAAATAAAAGTTCCGAAGTAGATAGGACCGATTATACAAGTCCTATTTCCTTAGGCACACTTTTCCAATTAGAAAAAAAGCAGACTTAGGCAAACTGTACCAACCAAAGAATATTCAAAGATATACCTCATAGACTTTAAGTGCCCATAAAGCTGACTACTCCATAAAAACAATCCATGTACTTGGAATTGTTAAATATCACCTTCTGGATGCGTAATGTAATACTTATGTTTTGCAGATAGTTCTTGGCTAAGTACTTGTGTCACGCTCTGCAGATAATTCTTGGCTACAATAAAAGATCAATCAGACATTTCTCTCCACAAATTCATATTAACATCTAGTTTGGTTCAATTGGACAGAATATTAATTTGATGAAATGTGTGTATCCTCCAGCTATATGGCCTGGTGGTATTCACTTTTTGTAGCTCTGCCGTAGAACATGCTCCTGATCTTAGACAGTTCTCTATATCCTCTCTGAAATATTCCCAGTGCCAACGTAGTAACTGACTCATCATACACAATTAATATATATATCTGTGAGATGATTCAGTGTTTTTAGAATTATATGCTATGTGTTATAGAGGGACCAATAGGAAAAAGAAGATAAAGGGACATACTTACTGTATACCTAGGATGTGGGAGGCTCTTTGAACGCTTTATATGTTGTCTCACTTGACGTGACCCTGCGGACATTATGTCCGTGATGCAGATGAGGAATCCAAGGCTCAGAGAGTTTAGTAACCTGAGCAGAGTTGCCAAGTTATTAAATAACAGATGCTACCTTAAACTCAGGTCTACCTGACTCCAAAGTCTATGTGCTTCCCAATGTACTACAAAGCTTAACCTCGCCTATCCCTACACAACAAAACCCATTTTCCCGTTTCCAAACCCTTGGATAATGTCTGCCAACAATGGATCATTGCAACAGGCACATTTGTACTAAAGACGCTTTCACATCAGGTTTTTTCCCCCTAACTGGATGTCCTTCTTCCTCCCTAACCATGCAAACATTACTCTCCCTTCTAAAGCCCTTTTCTACATGAAGTCTCACTTCCCCACCAGCCCAATCCTCTCTCGATGTGAATTGCACAATTTAGCTTCTGTGAGCAAAAGTTAGTTTTGGGTATGTCCTTTCTTGAACTGTTTTCTAACCAGATGATTATGTCAATCCTGGTCACATTAGAAGTTCTTGTATTTTAGGTTTGCTTGGTTGGTTGTTTTATTTCTCCAATCTTTCTCGTCAGTGCTGATATGTCGCGGTATAGTACAAATGCTTCATAGCTATTGAGCATGCTAAATCTATGCCATGATAATTATGTCTCCATCTTCAGGAATGATATTATTTGATTGTTTTTATAATAAAAAATTATATCGAATTGGAAGTTAGGAGGCTTCGGTTGACATTCTATGCAATAAACTAGTGCCATTGGGACAAGCATCTGAGTTTCTTCATCTGTAAAAGAAAGGATTAAGACTAGATGTCACCTAAACAGAATGCTTATTCTTGGAGATTTTAAATTGTGTTTCTAGAAAGAAAAAGTAATTCTGAAAACAAGAGTAACTGTGGCCATGCACTTTTACAGCCAGGGTAATCCAGATTTTTCTCCACCCAGAGACATTTCTCCCTTCAGCATCTTCCACATGATCGGTAAGGGTCAGTAGATGCAGTATGGAAAACACAGACATTAACAGAAGCTCTTTTCAAATTATACCCAGTTTCCCAAAGCAAATTTCCATCAACCTACCCAGATATATTTAACACATGTGTTTCAATAAATATGATTTGTTACCCAAAATCACAATGGTGTCTATTTTTTATATTCAGACTTCCACCTATGTGCAATGTTCCAGGAGGAAAATCATATGCTCACAAAAGAACTGAGTCAAAGTTAATCCCATCCCGCCAACCATCCTGCCTTTCCTTATATTGTAGCTTCTACTTAATTCAGTCCACGTGTATTATGGGTGGAAGATGGATTCAAATTCTTTAAATGGAGACTTCATCGAATTTACTATTAATCTAGGAAATATCTGTTTTTTTTTAACTTTATTTTTTATTTTTTAAAATTTACATCCAAATTAGTTAGCATATAGTGAAGCAATGACTTCAGGAGTAAATTCCTTACTGCCCCTTACCCATTTAGCCCACCCCCCTCCCACAACCCCTCCAGCAACCCTCAGTTTGTTCTCCATATTTATGAGTCTCTTCTGTTTTATCCCCCTCCCTGTTTTTACATTATTTTTGTTCCCCTTCCCTTATGTTCATCTGTTATGTCTCTTAAAGTCCTCATATGAGAGAAGCCATATGATTTTTGTCTTTCTCTGACTAATTTCACTTAGCATAATACCCTCCAGTTCCATCCACATAGTTGCAAATGGCAAGATTTCATTCTTTTTGATTGCCGAATAATACTCCATTGTATATATATACTACATCTTCTTTATCCATCGATGGACATTTAGGCTCTTTCCATACTTTGGCTCTTGTTAATAGTGCTGCTATAAACGTGGGGGTGCACGTGTCCCTTCGAAACAGCACACCTTTATCCCTTCATAAATACCTAGTAGTGCAATTGCTTGGTCGTAGGGTAGTTCTATTTTCAGTTTTTTGCGGAACCTCCATACTGTTTTCCAGAGTGGCTGCACCAGCTTGCATTGCCACCAACAATGCAAAAGAGATCCTCTTTCTCCGCATCCTCGCCAACATCTGTTGTTGCCTGAGTTGTTAACGTGAGCAATTCTGACAGGTGTAAGGTGGCATCTCATTGTGGCTTTGATTTGTATTTAGGAAATACCTATGTTTAATGTAAAGTCACGTGTCACAAGTGAACCTTAAAATCAAAACAGCACAAACCATAACTGTGAGAAGTATAATAACAACTACAGTGGCACACAGCATTCACGATAAACCAGTTGTTTCCTTTACACTTGCTTGCTTTGATTCATTGCTTCACTTACCCATCCACTCACCCATCCAATACGAAGTTCCTGAGCATCTACTGTGAATGAGCAGCCAACCAGCTGCTCAGTTTCAATTTTATCATATTAGATGATATGCAAGAAATGATTTCACTTTTAGAGCCTGCTATATAAATGTAAACAAATAAGCAACTCAAAGAACGTTTAACTATGGACGAACGCATAAAAATCCTTTTATCTAATTTAATGAAAAAAAAAACCCCAAAAGTCGGAAGAAAAGAAGGGAAACTACTTGGAGTGGGAAAGATGTTAATTTGATCTGCATGGGAAGAGAAAATCATGGTTGATAATTTGGGTAAAGTCATGTCCTGAGAAATGACTGAAAAACATCCCATATCAACAGGTATTCTATTTGAAAGAAATAACCATAGTTGTTCATTTAGTTATATCTTAGCTTTACGGGCAAAAAGTAAATTTTCCAACACTATAGAGCCATTTCCCCATCCAAAATTTCCTTTATGTCAGATAGCAGCCAAATGTGATTCACTAGAATTTTATTTTTTGCTGTACTATTTCCTATGCTCTATCCAATATGGACATATCTTCGTACAAATGCACTTGACAACTGATAAATTATTCAATCATTAATACTCTACTGAGAAATCATTACATTTCTTGATAGGCTCAATTAACCTGACGTTTTGTCTTCAGTGAGTCACTGTTGGAGATCTTGGTAACACCAGGTTAAAAATGTATATATTACATCATGAAAACTAATGTCTTAGGTAAGCAAAAGTTTTATTTCTTGCCTTTACTGTGGCATTTAGCCTTCTGGCCTTTCATATTTTCAAATACTTTAGATAAACAATCTTCTTAATTAAAGAGAAAAAGAAGCTCTAAAGCCCATAACACAACGTCCCAGAAAACTAATGCCCAGAAAAATTGACTTGCATAGTACACTGGGGCCCTGAACATTTCCAGAAAACAAAGAAGGACAGGAGATCTTGGAGTATCTTCTAAACGTGTTGACTTATTTTACTCAGTTTACATGTGGAGAGTTTTTGGTTTTATCTTCTCTAGTTAAACGTCACAAACCTAACAGCGGCTCTCCTGCTTCAAACACCTCCTATGTATCAAACATTTCACAGGATACTTCACCCAAGTTAGCTAACTTCCTTTATAAAAGCACCCTCCAGCGCACATGCTACCATCGGCCCATTTTATGAGAGAGGAAAACTCAGAGAGGTTGAGTGCCCTGTACCGGGTCATCCAGCTAGTGTGTGCATTTGGGATTTTGAACAGTATGGAGCTGGGCTTCCCGGACCTGTATTCTAAGGATCTCTGTTCTTCACCATACGCCTGGCTGATTGCCTCACTTGGCTAGAGCACAGTGCTGGAGAAACCAGGACTATGCGTTAGAAACCCATTTGGTCTGTTGGCTTAACAAGAAAAGAAGAGTTCTGCCCTAGGTGTGCTAGCATTGTGCTTCCTGCGTCGTTCAGGGAATCGGGCGAAACCGTCTGAATGGCCCGCAATAAAATTTTATCACTGACAGCCAAACACTTCGAGTCGAATTCATTGTTCTCACAGAAGAGAAGTAAATATCTCGGTAAAACACTAGTGTGCATTTCTATGAGGGCTGTTTGCTGGGACCTAGTACTTTCCAAATAAGTTTCTTTTAAGTTTAGTTTGATGAGAAATATAACTATCAACTTGCTGGGATCCAAGCAGCAGTAAGTTAATAATTACATGATTAGGTCGCCTCTCTAGGACTCTGAGTATGCGAAGTAAATAAATCTGTGACTTCCACCGAGTGGACTTTTCAAAGGAGGCACCATCCCATCAAATTATGTAAATAATTCGAAGCTTCCCCTCGCGCATCCCTCCCTGCTCTTTGTAAGTCACCCAACAATTTGCAAAAATAACCACGGGAAGTGTTTGGGGTGGGCTTTTGAAGATATTTTTAGTTAAAGTGGTGGAGGTTTAAAATACAAGCATGGGAGTGTCTGCCATTTAGAGAAATCACCTGCTCACACAGTTCCGTGGAGAAGTGGAATGTTTTAATGTGTGTCATTCAGCACAACATGTGGACTGCATTAACTCAGGTTAAAGCAGGTCACCCCACGTGACACAGCTGAGCCACAGATAATCGCAAGCAATACAACGCGCTGGATGCAACATAAATTTAAACGGGAGTAGGTTTTTCTCCTCAAAAAGAGGCAACAGCTGCTGAAGATAACAAAATGCCCACACTACCCCACACTGAGAGGGCTTTGTGCTTCGACATGGTCTGCATTATATGTAGGTAGTTCAGCACAACTATATTTAGGGACATCTCTAAATTTGAACCAGGAGCATTTGGGTGCATGGAATACATGCTCTAAGTGGGGCCGACCTCACATTTCTTTGTAATAAATTTTTTCGAAGAATTTTATTTTTATTTCTTGTAACATTTGTTCATTTTTGAGAGAGACAGAGTGTGGGCAGGAGAGGGACAGAGAGGGAGAGAGAGAGACACACAGAATCCGAAGCGGGCTCCAGGCTCTGAGCTGTCAGCACAGAACCCATCGTGGGGCTCGAACCCACCAACCCCAAGATCGTGACCTGAGCCGAGGTCGGATGCCACGCAGGCATCCCACACTAGTGAATAATTTTAAACTCTAGCCTTCAAAATTAGAGAGTAGAGACCATTTGGGCTGCGACATGCTGGCTTCTGAGCCAGTAGGCCAAATATTTAGTATTCTAATTTAGGCTACAGATAAAACACTCCAGGCAAGTGCGGGTGTTAAGAAGACTCAGAAATAAAGGAAAGAGCAGTGACTTAGGATAAAACTAAAAGTGGAGAGATGGCATTCCTGAGTACCACGACAGTTCGTTTCCAACAAAATTCCGTATATACGGTGTCCCTGGCAAGCATTACAGTCCTGAGAACAGTGAGGGATTGGTGTTTGTTTACTCCTTCCTCCTTGGAGGATAGTGTAACATTATCATTTGAATTACCTTGACTTTGGATGCCACTTCTGACATGCAGATTTATCTTCTCACTTAAGCCTCCAAAGAACCCTTTGAGTAGGAAGAAAGCAAATCTCTTCCAGATAAGCCCACCCACCACTAGTCACTCCCAGCATGACATCACACTCCTGCCCAAGCAACACTTCCACGTGTGTCTGTCCAGCTATAATTAACCATGTGCCGGTTATAAATCTGTTTGAAGCACCAAAGTCGCAAAGAACATAAAGACATCTTTGCCACATCTCTTGCATTCATCAATAAATATGACTCTGTTTCACTGAACCAGCCTTTGGGCCGTATAAAAACAAGGTACGTATCTCGTGAAAGAGGTGACATTTAGGTTTCAGGAACAATTTTTGGGCTAAAACAAGTGTAATGTCGCTCAATTCTGTAGGGCACGGTGAGCAGGTCTTAAAAATAACATGTATTGACTGCTTAGTAGGTGCTAAGCATATTACCTTACTACGACCAATTTAATCCACATGAGCAAATTATAATAGCAACAAGAAAAGCACACGGGGGCGCCTGAGTGGCTCAGTCGGTTGAGCATCGACTTCGGCTCAGGTCATGTCCTCATGGTCCATGAGTTCAAGCCCCTTATCGGGCTCTGTGCAGACAGCTCAGATCCTGAGGCCTGCCGGGATTCTGTCTCCCTCTCTCTCTGCCTTCCCCCACTCCCTTTCTGTGTGTCTCTCTCTCAAAATAAATAAACGTTAAAAATGTTAAAAAAAGAAAGAAAGAAAGAAAGAAAGAAAGAAAGAAAGAAAGAAAGAAAGAAAGAAAGAAAGAAAAGCACATATAGGCTAAGAAATTCACCCCAATTTAGCCAGGACGTGGCAGAACAAGAATTCAAACCGGATCTTGTTGATAACAAAACCACATCTCTCAAACAAAGACCCATCCTTTCAATGCCGTCTCCTAACCTCACCTACATGAGAACTCTCCATGCTCAGGCTAAATATATTTTCCTTGGAACTCACATTTAGTCTTCAAGTTCCTTAAAGTGACTGTATCATATTTCAACATTTTCAACACTGAAACTTCTTATGACCAAGGACTTTATAAATTATTGCTTTTTACCCTTCACATACCTACCTGTATGTTTGGCACAAAATAGGCACATAATGTTTGCTGCATTTAAACGTGCCCCCCATCTGTGCCCACTTAACTATCCCCACTCAGGTCTCACAAATATCAGAGAGGCGGTTGGGGTTTGGGAAATAGGACTAGATTTACCAATGCCCCAGCTGTGCCTCACATTGGTTGTGTGGCACTGAGTAATTCATTATCGCGTTCCTCTGAACTTTGCTTTCCTCATCTGTAAAATTAGGGTATGCAAAATCTATTTCACAAAGGTGAGGCATTGTCACGTTTTTCTTCCCATCTCTTTGTACTCCGCACAAAAGGCAGGAAAATTCCACTTACAAACGCCTGTGTATCTGCTACAGATATTACAAAGTTTTCTGGATTTAGGTATCATTCATTGATTCCTAAGGTGCCTCTTTCGTGCAGGCAGCCTTCTGGAGGATGGTTAAACAACAGTGAGCCCAAACAGATTCAGTCTCTGCTCTCACGGTAGTCATGATCTAATGGAAGGCCACATGTTACATCTGAATATCATTCTCTTGTAACACTTTCATCATTAAAATATATCCACAGTTTCCATTTTTATTAAGGGAACTTTCAAGAGTCAATTTAATACCCATCAGATCTGCGATCCTAATAATTGAGATTTCTTATAAAGTAACAAGAGTAAAAATTGTACATGACACCAGAAGTACAGTTGCCCACACATTTCTGAAATATTACTAGTCATGAGTAGAGCACTTGGGAATTCCAAAGCCTGTCACAGAATCATAGAAATGTTTTCAGTGTGAATATGTTGTGCTCAAAACATCCCCAGAATAGGTACAGCACAGCAACGCCGTTCCTACTTTAACAAAATGAACAACCAGACAGACTACTGTAGACAACAGGGCTTTGGTCATCTCCATTACATTAAGGTAACGCTAAAAGAAAGAGAAGCAGTCCAGCACTTACATGAGATCTTACACTGTAGTAGATATCATGGAATATTGCCTTCTCAATAGAAAAAAATCTGCATCATTATTGCAGAACTCATCGTGCTAAATATGACATTTATGCCAATAAGTCTCTTAAACCTGGCATTATCTTAAGAATGTGCACACGGTAACATACATCTCCATTTTGTAGCATTACACTTCTGTGTGCTTTTATTTCTCATAAGAGATGTGATGTGTTTAACAATAATAATTCCATAACAATCAATTAAAAGGAAATGTAAAGAATGGATTTTTCATAAGAAAGGAAGGAGTTATTGGCAATGGATTTCAACAAATTCCCTGGCTGGCTAAAGATATATCACGCTGGGCAGCAGAGTAGGTAAACCCTCCGTGGCAAACTTTCAAGGACCCGTCATTCATGGCTGTGCTCCCTCTGTCCTCCCTTCTTTTCAAATGCCAGTCGTGTATGGACGAGGCACATGTTTCTTCTGCCAGTGCCTGCTCAAGCAGACAGTTTACTAATTTGTAGCTCGGTAAACCTTTCACTGCACTGAGCACCTTGAGGTTAGCACATCTCTAATCATTATTTGATAACAGAAATCTGCAAGCATCACATCCCTAGTAACAAGAACATTGTATCTTAGCAACCAGCCTTGATATTCAAACAATTTCATTAAAGCGTAGCACCTCTTAGCAGGTGGGTGAGTGCGGGTGTTGATAAACATTTATAACATGATCAGCCATTGTGTTTGCCAACACTATAATCAGCATGACAATTTTATGAATTTGTTTACAAGCTCCCAGATAGCCAATCCATGTAGGTGAGCTACGTTTCAGACTGGTTAGGAGATCCAGATATCAGATCTTTATTTGAAATGGAGAGTTTCTTTAGAAACCTATCAACTGAAGAGATTGCCAAGTTCCTTTCAGCGCAGAGACATCATTAATATTTCCATTGCGGTTTAATCTTCAAATAGTAGTGTTGAATTTAAATGCTCCAGGAGCAAGATCTGAGTGGGAACCTCAGCTACACTGAGATTCATAAGAATCATGTGAGGAAGAAAGTGCAGTTTAAATTTTTTTTTTTCTTCTCCAGATTGACAGAGCTAGCTGATACATCTTTTGTGTGCAAGGAACTATTACGCGAATGGCTAAAAGAAAACAAATAGGGTGAA
The DNA here is from genome assembly GCF_016509475.1 of Prionailurus bengalensis. Taxonomy (NCBI): domain Eukaryota; kingdom Metazoa; phylum Chordata; class Mammalia; order Carnivora; family Felidae; genus Prionailurus; species Prionailurus bengalensis. The sequence goes on along the minus strand of NC_057345.1, from coordinate 136,364,042 downwards.
ACTCCCCTTTTTGAAAAGAAGCAAATTTTCGAGTGAGTAATTTACTACAATTTTTTTCACATATTATAAATGTACTTAGACATTCATTTAAGGGACTACTGATATGTCACCATCATGGATTGGTTCAAACATGAAAAGCCTTTTCTCCATTTTTACTTCAATCTAATACCTCCCTACAGGATCCGGATTTGCACAAAATTTAATATTCCATTTTAAAGAGATTTTAAATCTCTCTTCCTAACGGATGACCAGGCAACTATATACACATATTTTTTTAAATGTCCGCCAACCCCATGATCTTCGAAATTGAAAAGTCTTGTAATTTGGGAAGAACTACCAGAGCACAACTCTCTCTTGATTATATAACACGGCTCCTAATATGACTATAAGATCTCAAACCTGTGACCGTTCAAGTGTTACCAAGTATAAAGGTTCACTAAGGCATGCACTGGCAAATAGGTAGAAGAAAAACAAGGACTTTTCTGCTTTCTGAAGTTTGAACCTTGAACCTGCAGCACACAGTTACAACAGGGCCCCTAGGCTTCTCATCCCTGAACAAGCTATTAATCTACCTGAAATAGGTGAACTTCAGTGAAGCATTATCGAATAGGTAACAAGCTCCCTTTCAAATTAAAACCAGCCATGATGAAAAACAAGTTTGTTGACCTAGCTTGTTCACCGTGAACCATGACACGTCAGTTAATAACTACCACCTGGGTAACTCCAAGCTTCAACAACCAGCCTTACAATGTTCAAAAGATTTGGAGACGAAAATATGTATCACAGCCTGCAAGACCAACAACTCTACATTCAAATGCTGTTGGTAAAAAATCATCGGAAGAAAGAAAGAACGAAAAATGTCAAAAGTTGTCGTCTGAAAGCATCACGATCTGGGGATTCCTGTAAAGCAAGGATGGCAAAAAGCCTCTGAATTTGTGTGTATGACACCAGGTGGGGTGGGGAACAGTGGGAGGGAAGTAGGAGGGTGGGGAGAATAAGGAAGTGTTTGCCACACACATTAGGTAACCTGTTATACTTCATAATGTAACAGTTATGTCTCCTAATTTCCTGATGCTTTCCAATATCCATTTCTTGAATTTCGACCATGTGTATGGAAATTATTTTAGTCTGAGGGAAGAAAATAATTCAGCCTCCTAGGTGTTGGGAATGGGGAACGGGCACAGTGACCGAAACAGACACAAGGGGAATCTGGCATTTACATTTTGGTCCAGTCTTTAAACCCCTTTATACAACAGACCTCTTTATACAACTGCTTGCCACTTGCCAATTATTTATCAGCTCTTTATATTTCTACTCTAACTTGTCTTACGACCTTGTCATTTCTCGTGAGACTTTCCCATGTGAAGTTTGGGGCAAGAACCAGTGCGTTTGTGATTTTGTGTATGCGTAGCTGAGTGTGGGTGTGAGTGAGTATGGGTGCGTGTGAGAGTATGTTGTTGGTTTTCTTCCACTTACTGAGGTCGCCAGATAATGCTACATATTTTTTGTGAGAGTGCTATCAAAATCCACGGGCTCAGTTTGATGGACCACTTCCTACACGGTAGATCTGTGGTCATTAAAACGCTGAATTTCTAAAAATATACCATTGAATGTAACTTTGTAGTGCAACTGTTCCAGAAGTTCCTGAAGAAAGGCCTTCTTTTATAGCATTTTGCATTCAGAACAGTGTTGCACATTACAGATTATCTTCCAGTTAAAAAATATATACAGGTAAATCAGCATCTCATTTCCAATAATACCAGCTAGTAAAAGATCCCTTCAAGCTGCCTCTCCCTGTCTGTGCTTGACGGTTTAAAAAAGATGTATTGCACACCCGAGAGACTCATGTCTGAGAGGCAGTTACCTCTAGTCTTGGACACAAACGCCAAAGAAAAACCTCAAGTTTTATGTAACCAACATAAGGTGGTATACACTATGTAGAATTCATCCAATATGATTTCAAACATATTTTTTTACTCTGGCTATTCAGACATCAAGTTGCTGCTAAAATAGTTTAGACTAAAATGGTAGCCTGTGGCGTTGGCCATATTAAAGCTCAGAAAGTCTGAGAGAAAACAGGTGAGAACTGTGATTTTACTAATCAATTCAGACACCAGCGTAAACCAGTGCTGCCGAGGTCCTGCAAAAGGAACACCCTCCAGGGGCGCCTGGGTGGCGCAGTCGGTTAAGCTCAGACTTCAGCCAGGTCACGATCTCGCGGTCCGTGAGTTCGAGCCCCACGTCAGGCTCTGGGCTGATGGCTGGGAGCCTGGAGCCTGTTTCCGATTCTGTGCCTCCCTCTGCCCCTCCCCCGTTCATGCTCTGTCTCTCTCTGTCCCAAAAATAAATAAAAACGTTGAGAAAAAAAAAAAATTTAAAAAAAAAGGAACACCTTCCAGAAGGAACCACTGAGGACCCTGCAGTTAGCAAATTGTAAGGACTGAAAATTCTACAGAGTTCACAGTGCTTGATATTTATGTAGGTCTTTTCATCTGAAGGTACCAAGGTGCGGGATAAATATTAACTCACAGATTTTTGTCACTGTCGGTAGCACTTGGAGTTTGTAAACTCGGGCTTGAAGTCAGAATTACTCCCTCATTCCATTTTCCTTCATTCCAGGACAAAAGCAAGTTTTACTTTTCCGTACAAAGTTTGAGTATGAATACAAAGATAAAACACCCATGAAGTTCAAATTTCTAGCCCCCTGTTTCTCACTCAGAATCCATTCACTGTTTTAGACTGAAAACAAAATTCAGGTGGGGGGAGGGGTGAAATAAGTGAAGGAGATTAAGAGGTACAAACTTCCAGGTATAAAAGATATGAGTCACAGGGATGAAAAGCACAGCAGAGCGAATACAGACAACAATGTTCACAGCCACATACCTGAAGTAACAGCCCAGGCAAGGTCGGTCGGTAGGTAAACCTTGCAAACAGGATGAATGACCACGCAACTAATGTTCCACAGCAACCTGTCACCGGTCATGGCAAGCACCTGGATCTTGCCAAAAAAAAATCCCTGAAATGAAATCCTTGAGAGGTTTCCCAGCAACACAGCAAGTAGACTTCATCTTGAAGATTCTCTGTAGTGTAATCCAAAAATGGTTTTTGAATTTACCAAATGAAATTCTACTCCCCTAGAGCACTCATTTCTCCCAAATGCCGTAACGCTCTTCGAAGTGTAAATGGGCTGGTGGGATTATAGTTCATTGGACTTTAGGTTATGAATTACATGTTATAATTACTTCTGTGATACATTATAGAATCCTTCAGATTTCCAGAGAGTTTACTGGCAAGAAATACATGTGAAATAGTGTTGTGCCACTTCTCAGAGGCTTCTGGATCATCAGTAGGATAACCCTCCATCAGGACTAAAATTTCATTGCTCTCTAGTCACAGTTGTATCTAACCAAGGAGATAACTCATTGCCTAATCTTTGCTACTCAAAGTGCAGTCTGTGGATCAGCTGCACTGACATCACCTGGGTGCTTGTTAGAAATGCAGGATCTCAGACCCCAACCCAGACCTACTGAGCTATCATCCACATTTTAACGAGATCCTAGATGATTCTTATGAACACTAAAATTGGAGAAACACTGAGCTAACAAATAAATAGATATAAAGTACAGAATGTCTTTCTGTATTCTAAACACTCTTATAGGAGCTTAAATGCATTTACTTAATTAACCCACACAATAAACTCATAAGGTAAGTGTAAAGACCACAGTTTTATAGATACAGGCAAAAACCTAGCTTCACATATGTAAGAGATGCTCAAAATGGTATTATGAGTGGAATTGGTTTCTTTCCTGACACTTCACTAATGGGCACACAAAGGTTCTTTAGGAAAACTCTGTGGACATCCATGGTGACCTTGGTCTGTCATTCCTCACTTAAAACCTTCCATTCTTGGGGGAAAAACACAACTGACACAGAAACCAGGCAAGATAATCATCCCAGAATTGTGGAGAAGGATACTTTTGGAAAAATTGCAAGCTCTACAAAGAGCAGATGAATTTCCCATCTCAGCTTTCCCTTCCTGACAAGGTGTGCCTTACCTTGAAATGTGAGACCACCAACCTATTCTTTTTTAAAATATTCTTTGCATTACTAAACATATTGAAAAACTAGAAGGTGGGATTTTTTTTTATCTGTTATTCCTGGTAATGGTCCATGATTAAAATAATTTCAGAATAAAACTAAAATAAACCTTATGACTCCAGCACAACACAGAGATAGAGACAGAGAGACAGAGAGGAAGGAAGGAAGGAAGGAAGGAAGGAAGGAAGGAAGGAAGGAAGGAAAAGGAAAATTCCAAATCAGATTGTCTTCAAAAAATTAAAATCATCACCTTTAACAATGCATGAATAAAAGCAAAAAAAAAAAAGTGCACCATATGTGGGGCATCTGGGTGGCTCAGTGTGTCAAATCTCCAACTTTGGCTCAGGTCATGATATCACGGCTCATGAGTTCAAGTCCCACATTGGGCTCTGTACTGATAGTGTGGAGCCTACTTGGGATTCTCTCTCTCTCCCTTTGTCTCAAAATAAGTAAATAAATAAACTTTAAAAAGTGTTTCTCAGTTTGTCTCTTTTTTTCTTTTGCTTGTTTTGTTTCTTAAATTCCACATATAAGTGAAATCATATGGTATATGTCTTTGACTTATTTCACTTAGCATAATACCCTCTAGATCTGTTCATGTTGTTGCAAGTAGCAAGGTTTCTTGTTTTTTTGTGGTTGAAAAATATTCCATTGTATATATGTCCCATTTCTTCTTTATCCATTTATCTATCAATGGACACTTGGGCAGCTTCCATAGTTGGGCTATTGTAAACAATGTGGCTATAAACATCAGGGTGCATGTATCCCTTTGAATTAGTTTTTTTTGTATTTGGGGGGTAAATTTCCAATAGTGCAATTCCTGGATTGTTGGGTAGTTCTATTTTTAACTTTCTGAGCAAACTCCATACCGTTTTCCACAATGGCTGCACCAATTTGTATTCCCACCAACAGTGCACAAGTGTTCCTTTTTCTCCACATCCTTGCCAACACTTGCTGTTTCTTGTGTTTTTGATTTTAGCCATTCCGACAGGTGGGAGGCAGCATCTCATAGTTGTTTTGATTTGTGTTTCCCTGATAATGAGTAACACTGAGCATCTTTTCATGTGTCTGTTGGACGTCTGTATGTCTTCTTTGGAGAAATGCCTGTTCATGTCTTCTGCCCATTTTTTAATTGGACTATTTGCTTTTGGGGTACTGAGTTGTATCAGTTCTTTACATATTTTGGATACTAACCATTTACAGGATATGTCATTTGCAAATACCTTCTCCCTTTCAGTAGGTTGTCTTTTCTGGTGATTTTCTTAATAATATTTTCTTTCTCTAACTTGCTTTATTATAGAGAATATAATATATAATACATACATCATATATGATATGTGTTGGTTAGCTTTTTATGTTATTGGTAAGGCTTCCAGTCAACATTAGGCTATTAATAATTAAGTTTCTGGGGAGTCAAAAGTTTTACACAGCTTTTCCACTGCCCAGGGCATGGGTACCCCTACCCCCCTGTGTTGTTCAATGGTCAACTGTTTTTTTTCTCTTACTTGACATAAGCCATCTGCTATGGAATTTATTGAATTAAAACAATGACCAGAATCTGTTCTTTGAGGATTTGCACTCTTGCTTTTATTCCGCTAACATAATAGTTACTAATAGAAAATTTATTACCTAGAATACAAATACTAAAAGTCTCTCACTTATTAGAATGAGCACTATCAATACAATGGAAAGTCTAACTTTTGTATTTATCACTGGACTTCATTCTAGACCCCCTGTAAGATCATAGTATTGTTTTGATTGGTAAATGACAAAAGGTACAAACACTCAGCAATTTCCTCACTTACCTTTAACTTACTATTTATCAACATTTTCTCTGTTGCTCTAAAGCAATCATGAGATGTATGTAGAAAGATTCAATACCACATATTTCACACTTCTATGTTTTATTCTAATATTTAACCTATGAGAATTTTCTTCATATCATAATAATTTCTAGATTTGAAGCAAAAATTCTCCATCTTGATTTTCATTTTCTGCCCATCCTAACTTTCAGATTAAACTGTAAGCATCAACCACAATTACTGCTGACATCTTTGTATCAATGAGCCTCTGTGATTTTTATGCAAAGCCTGAAAACTTCACCCAGGGTGTCATTAAATTAGGCAAGGTTGATTTTCCTCTGTGTTTACTAACTGAAGCACATAGTCTCTGATCTTAGAAGTTCATGCCTGGCTAGGCAGTCATGCCCAGTTTTCACAATTTATCATTTGTTGTAATGGCTTTTTTTTAAATCTCGATAAAATATTCTGTCTCTTTCACATGAATATCCTTTACCTGGATAAGCAGAAGAAAAATAACACTTGTTTAAAATTAATTTCTTACTTTTCCCTCAGTGCAGTGCATCTAAAGAAGCAAAACTTATTGAATTAAATTTAATGACATAATAAATTCTTCCTTTCTGACAATACTGTGGTTTAATTCACAAGTGCACTTTAAGCTTTTGCCTTTAGCATCTGATGGGTCATTAGTCTGTACGTAATCCAGCAGGCGGACTCCTCAGAGTCTAAACTCCATCAGCAAGCACCAAATCAGTAGTTTCTGAAATATGACTTGTAGGTCAAATGTCCTGAAAAAGAGTGCCTTGGGCATCCCAGATGGAGAATAGGGCATGACAAGCAACAAACTGGGACAGAATTTGATGCGGACACTCACTAAAGACTCCATTCATTCTAACTCACTAAACAACTCTTCTCCAAATGATTTGACTCTTACTCTCGATGTCTCTAGCCAGTAGGTCATACAATGAAATTGGCTGCTACGTGCCAACAGGCTTAACATACATGTCATCAAGTTGAACATATTCTAATCACATTTTGCCCCGAGAACCTTTGTCTAATATCACAAAACAATCCATGGAATCGCTGTCAGTCATCCCAGACCAAAACAAGCTAATTGCTGCACATCACCCCTACATCGGGAAAATGCTCTCTGCTGGGTCAAATAGTCGCTTTTTTCCTGAAAGCATCTTCTCATGCTGAAAAATAGAAATACAGATCCCATTAACATTTTTTCCCAGAATTTCACATAAGATTTGGTAAAACCATTTTTCCACCCTAACTTTAACAGCTTAAATAGCTAACCTATCCAATCTACTGTAGTTCTGCCAAAGTGTTGCATTCATTTATTCACTTGGATAGTGCTAGATACTGGCAAAAGTCCCTGCCATCAAGAGTTAAACAGGTTATCTTGGATAAGTAATGTAATAGTGTACTTTAGACATCATCATCCTCATCATCATCTCATCATTATTATGATCATCTCATGTTTAAATTCTTTAAGTAAAGAATTTAACATAAAACAAAACTGGACACTAGATACAATTGAGACCTGACATTATACATGAAGCAATGGGAAAAAAAAATCCATCCTCCTCCCAAATGGAATTTTCAACATTCTATAAAAGCATCTTGTCTCACCTCATCATGGTGAGGAAGTTCCTAGAGGAACTTGGGAGGAAGACTAGACCCAACAGTTGAATTAAATCACTTTGTTTAGAAATGTTAAAGCCAGCATCTAAAACTGCTGGTTGTCCATGTCCCCATGAGCAGAGAGAGAAACAGTGAGGGTCATAGGAGCAGGAAAGATATAGAGGACTTGGATCCCAAAAGGAAGGAAATTGCTGAGAGAATGAGAAGGGAGAGAGAAAAAGAGTCTGAAAGAGAAGTGAGTAGAGACAGAAGCAAGAGGGCAGGAGAAGCAAGAAAGGAAGAGCAAAAAGAGAAGAGAAATTGAAGAGTAGGTAGGAGGAAGAAGAAATGAGAAGAGAACTCAACTAGGGCACGTACACCTAAATCCATGAAATTAACACATTGAAAATAATCCCTTGTCTCCTTATAGAGAGAAGAAGGGGTTGGATCAAGTGGGATAGCTTCCTACATAAGAAAGCCAACTGACCTGTGATGGTAGGCAGCTTCTCAAATGGCTCCTGCCTCCTGATATTCACATTCTGTATCATCCCCTCCCACTGGTAGGGGGCTGGACCTAGTGACTCACTTCTAATGGACAGAACACAGTAAAAGTGACTCGGTAGCACTTCAAGATTAAGTTAGAAAAAAAGCTCTGGCCTCCACCTTGTCTGTCCTTTCTTACTCTCTGTAATTTACCCCCTCTGAGGGATATCAGCTGCCATATTGTGAGCTGCCCTATGGAAAGGGCCATGTAATATGGGACTGAGGATGGCTTCTGGCCATCAGCCAGTAAAGAAATGGGGTTCTCAGTCCAACACCTCCCCAGGAACTAAACCCTGCCGACAACTACCTAAGTAAGTTTAGAAGTTAATCCTCCCTCAACTGAGCCTTTAGATGAGACTGCAAACTCTGCCTAACACCTGGATTATAGCTTTGAGAGGTCTTTGAGACAGCAGCACCACTCAACCACCCCTCAGATTCCTAATCCACAGAAACTATGACATAATAAATATTTCTTATTTTAAGCTGCTATTTTTTAAGATAATTTATTACACATCAATGGATAACCAATATACACGTTTATATGAATTTGACCACTTTGCCCCAGATTAACTCGAGATTAGTGGGTGGGTTGCTCAGGCAGCCCAAATAAATTTAATAACAGAATTATGAAGATCCAGCCTATAATAAACTTAAGAACATGACTTAAATTAATCAGCAAATCTCACTCACGTTTCACACAGACACCTGGCTTTGAGCACCAACTACAGGCCAGGTACTTACTACCTAGGAGATAATGGCGTCATTCAACCTCTCTGAGACAGTCTTCATATGTGGAAAATGGGGCTAATAATTATCCCTGCTTGTCATGCCTGCCATGAGATTGACTTTAGTTCATGTAATTGAAACTACTTTGGAAATTATAAAGTCGGTCATAAAATAAGTACTTAGAAGACTACTGCAGCCCCACTCAAGGGATTTTTCTGGGCTAATAACATTTTAAATATTTGCAACTCCTTAAAAAGTATTTCCTCTTTTTTATGAGGCAAAAGATAGAATCTCTATAGTTCTTAAGCTTTGCCACAACTGAAAACATCTTAAGTTCTCATTCTGTTTTTTCCAAATACATATCAACATCCATCTTAAAACTAGTCATTTCTTATGTATTGAATTTTGTTAATGTTTTTTTAATTTTTATTTTATTTTTGGGGGAGTGAGAGACAGAGACAGAGTACTAGTGAGAATGGGCAGAGGGAGAAGGAGACACAGAATCCAAAGCAGGCTTCAGGATCTGAGCTGTCAGTGCAGAGCCCGACACGGGGCTCGCCCTCATGAATCAGGAGTTCATGACCTGAGCTGAAATTGGATGCTTAACCGACTGAGCCACTCAAGCTCCCCTCTTTATTTCGAAAGGTGTATGTCTTAGGTGACTGCTCTAGACACAGACTGAGATAGGAATTCTTGTTGGAAAGATTTTTTTTTTTTTTTTGAGGAACATTCGTAGAAGAAGGAGAGAGAAGAAAGAGGGAAAGAACACTAGACAAGCTCGGCCAGAGAACAGCTCAGCTGACACCATGGAGAAGCTCTGGAGTACAAATCGCAACCCAGCATTGGGTCCACCTTGAGGCTGAAAGGCTGGCCTTTGCAAGCTTCCTCCTTCCCAGGCAGTCATTGATCAGAGGGCAATTCTCCAGAGAAGGAGACAGTGCTGAGTTTACCAGCCACACTCAAACAGCCAGGAGAGCACATAGCAGCCACTAAAGAGGATCCTGGGTAGGGTTCCACTACAGAGTACATGTAGCATCCTTTCTCATGGTATTTTATCATCATTTCTGCAAAGAAGTCTTGGTATGCTAAGCTTTTCAGCATTGATCACTTTTACACCAGCTGTGTTAAATGAGACAGAAGAAGGAGCAGTGTAGAAAAATAAAGATTTGTCTTTAATCAGAGTTGTAAAATGTAATTCAGCTCAGATTAAAAAAGAAAGGGAGTCACCAGGAGATCTTTTTTCTCCTAAAATATAGACATTAAGATATATATATGAGAGATACTTAACCAAGGCTGAGGCAAGGAGAGGACCTGGAGAGTAATGGTTGCTTAGTAAGCCCAAGTGGGAGAAGGGTCTGGGGAGATGAATGAGAGGAGAAGGGAGAATGTGAAGGGTTTGAACTCATGTCCCTGAGAGAAGCAAAGGCAAAAAAAAGTCCATGCCAGTGCCCATGAGGGAGGGGCAGGCGAGGAGGGAAAGGGAGAAGAAGGAATGATGACTTCAAAGACAAGATATTTCAACCAGTTTGGAATCACAGATGTATCCTAACTACCTCTCCTGCCAAAGCACACCTCCTGTCAAGCTTTCCTCTGTTTCTCCAATCTGACATGGCCCACTTTTTTCCTTACAAACTGTTTACATTTGAAAAGCTCAATCATGAAACAGAAGATGGTAAAACTTCTGTTTACCCAATGGTTATTACTCACACTTGAGCTGAAGCTTCCTGAAATATTGTTGCTCTTGGTTGCATTTTTGGGGGTATTTGTCGGAAAATGTATTTTGACAACAGTTGCCTAGAAGAAATTCTCGAGCTTCAGAATGCATGAGAGGATTTACGGAGGAACTCAAATGAAAAAGTAGAATCTGGGGTTTATACGCTGTACAGGGCTCCCAGCCTTCCCTCCTCCCAGCATGGATGCATGATCACTGCCAACCCTCGTTTGTGTTTCTGACATTAATGAATTTTGGCTTTTTTAGTATATCTGAAAAAAAGATTGGAGATTCCCATGAATAAAACACTACAGTGGCAATAATATTTCAACTAGGATTCAGTCTCTTTCCATCATTCTCAAACATAGGTTACCAGTTTTTAAAACTATTTCAGCTAAGGAATGTTTATGTACGATAAAACTAAACGTAAACGTGGGTTTAAGGTGATTGCCCAGTTGCTTTATATAACAAAATCTCTGCTGGTTTTCAAACTTATATTGAAACAGTATGCTAGTTCTGTTCTAACAGTATATAAAGATACTGGCTTTCCTAGATACATAAGCAAAGTCTTTTATGAGCTCATAAAGGCCAGACTTCGGAATATTTAAGTATTGGGTAATTCATAGAACAATATCTTTAGTCATTCAGCTAACGTAGAAGGCAACCACAATTTATTCTTCTTAGATCTCTTCCTCTCATTTTTTTTTTTATATTCTTAGGAGGTGAAAGGTATTTAGAAAAGACCTAAATACATTTTTTACTATTATTGAACTATCAAAGAGGTGCTCTCTTGTGGGACTCCCTTCTCTTCCTCACTCTGTGTATGTTAACCCACTTCAGAGACAATGGTGAGATGAACCCAAAATGCCAACTGACTATTTGCATTATAAATGGAGGCACAAAAGGATATTTTAAAACTGTTGGTTGATCTGGCATATCAAAGATTTCTTTCTAAGCTATTTCAGTGACTGCATTGAAGCAAACTGAAAGCAATGGCTTAAAAGGGGCCAAAAAAAAAAAAAAAACATTAAAAAAACCCATCTTATTTCCATGGAAAAATTCAGTTTACTCTCCTAACCTCCCCGCCTTTTGAATTACTTCTCTTTCTTACCCTCTTCTCTATTTGCAGGACTCAACAAGGAAGGAATCTGCAGTTCTCTGAATTCAAGTGTTAAGCCGGTTCTCTCTGGAGTGCAATCTGTTTTCCTTGCCCTGTCAAATCTGCACTCAAACTTCTAGCAAATAGCCTAACATCCATTTTTTGTTCCATTGAGCTAATTACCAATATTGTGGCTCTGATTCTACACATGTGTATACCATTTCCCTCTGTTTCATAAAGCACCTAACAGAATTATAGGTCATTAGTGTGTCTACCTGAGAGTCAATACAAGGGAAATGAACAAAAATTAAACAAAAAGTCTCCACGTCTTAACAATTGCTACAGTTTTCTTAACTTCTTCTTTGACCCTCATCGATCTGTGGTTTTGTTTTCTGTTTTCAAAATGGAGGCCGGGGCCTTCCTAAGAATCATGGGAAAGTTGAATGGGGCTGCAGACAGGTGGTGTTTCAATTTGACTAAATAACCACTGAACATGGTACAGTCCTCCATGGAAGAGGCCAAGTTTGCCATGTGGTAGTGGCAGTGCCTGTGGAAGGAACTGGACTTCTCCTTTTTAGCAGTATCTTGGGAGAGTAGAGATGTAAGGGCTGATGACTGTTCATGGGCTCATAGGATGGAGAAATAGGCAATGCTCACAGAATATGAAATCTTATTATCGGAACACTAGGGGGAAGGCAAAGTACTTTGGTCAGCAAATTCTTAGGAGTAAAATACACACTATTACTAAATTGGTCTATACAACAAGGTATCTCTAAAATGAAAAGTTATGCCCATATTTGACCATTGGTCATTTCCAAGTATTATTTTAACTATGTGCTCTCTAAGGAAGTTATCCTATCTGCCTCTCATTTGACAGTGCTAGACTATTTATACTAAATTAGTTGAATATCTGATGTATGTGCACCTACAGTATCAAACTCCTATAAAACTATGCCAAATTTTGCTTCTTATCACATTTTATTGTACTTTATATTGATAGGAAAATAGTTCATGTGGGAACAGATATCAGTCGCTTTGTTCTGATTTTTGTTTAATGTAGCAAATTTTCCTGGATATGAAATGTTGAGGACACAGAACTCCGGTTATAAGTCCACCAACTATTTCAGTGTTATTCACTGGAAATACATACAAACTGACCCCCAACACTCTGAACACCCACCGCACCACACACCCTGACTACCACCCAAACAAAAACAAGAACAAAAAGGAAATAACAAGATATCACCGTAGATTCAATAAAATAGTATTAAGATTACATTTTGGATAACACTGAAGAAGGGAGATGCTAGCATTGCCATTTAACAATATGGAGCTTGTTAGACCAAGGATACATCTGTCTCTAATAAGTTAGGGGCTATAGTACGTAATCATTTTAGCTTCACAATGAAATTCATTTCTTTAGGGTGGTTAGATACTTGATTTGAAAAACTACTGTCTAGTCTTGAACTATAATGTAAAACGTGCTTCCCAATTAAGCTTAGAATACCTAGTTATCTGTCAAATTATTTTGGCATTTTATTTATATTTATATTGATCTGTCAGCATTGTTTTTAACAAATCAGACCATCGGAAAGACATCCATGTGCCACTAACTTTGATATCGTACCTAGCTAAATTCAAGCCACAATATGAGCTTCAACTGTGAATTCTGAACGCATTTATTCATTGTCTATCAATTTGCCAACCTTTCTAAAGTGCAAGTTCATAAAAATCATAGAAATTGATATTTTCTTGAAGCTGCATAAAGCTTCAAATTATATTTGGCAATGACTCATTCTAGAGGAAAACTTTAGTAATATTCTATCATTGCCACATATCCCTGTGCCCACATTAGAAACACCTCTGTATCTTTCCCTTTCTGACACTACCTCTTACCTACTTCCTCTAGAGTTATGAGACAAGGCCACGTTATAATGACCTTTGCTATATTTCACTAAGACTTCCTTCTGGTCTTGCCACTAAGTCTTCCTGAAAACACATCTCCTTTAAATTCTCCACCTAAATTTCTCAGGGGAAGTCTACCTGACAGTAATAAGGAAACAAATAAAAATCCAAAGGAGGCCAGAACCACTATATTTGAACAACTCTGCTCTAGTCTCAAACCGGTTGGCGTTTCTGTAAATTGTCTTTCTCACAGACTTCCTAATCGATATGATTTACAAGTGTATTTAGTATAATTTCTTAAGATTCCATATATATCAGAAGTCAAAATGTGACCTGTAAATCTTTATACTTAAACAACTTTTTTTTAGCAAATACACAGCTATTGGAAATACCTATGATATTTTATGTATTTAAACATGATAGAAGGAAAATTTGCTCATAGAAAAAGATCCACACCTGCCCATCCCTCCACCTAGGGAAGAAACACATGTTATGGATGGAAACATTTAATTGGACAAACACAGACACATGCTAAATCCCATGAAATACAATAAGCTCAGTCTGATTATTAATGATAAATGTCTTATTGTTCATTTCTAACTGGGTCTGAAAAAATCCTGGATTTCATTTAATCTCTGCTGGTACTAAAAAAAAATTCACAAAGCAATGAATTCTAAGGACAGTCCATGTTGCAAGAAAGACTGCTTGCTTTCAGTGTGCCGGATAAAAACGACCACCCCTCCCCCACATCAGGTTCAGATACACCAGAGTGGGTTTTCCTGTTATTCTGACACACGCCTTTCTTCCCATATTAACAATAAAAGTTTGGTGTGCTATCTTACTGCAGAAGTTCCTTCCTGAGTACAAGCATGTCTTATCTGTTGAGAAATTCTGACACCAGGTAGATAGTTGTTTATGTCAAAAAGCATCTCTTGGGCAGATAACTGAGTGTTTTAAGAACCTAGATAAATGAGCAAGTTCTCTGTGCAAATATACAAAACACTGCGAATATAAGGCGGCTTTTTTCTGGAAAGACTATTATGCATTTCGTTGATGGATATTTCTACATACCACCCTGTCATGACCATGTTGTAAGGCTCTCCAACACTTGCCCACCCCCACGAACCTCAATCCAGTTTGCCTTTGCTCAGTTTCTACAATCTCGCCAATACTAAAATAGCGATTGCTCTCCCCTAAGTACTTCTTGCTTTCTCCTACTCTCTCACACAGGGATCATGCTAAGGGGGTCCACACAAACCACCTTTGCTCTTTCCCTCCATCTCAGCCAGGGCTGAAAGTTAGCAGGTGCTGTTGACCTTCCCCCCAAATCAGCTTGCTGGTTTTCCACCACTCTGTTCCTGCTGCTGAAAAGGGGTCAATCAGATAAACTAACTTAGGTTCATGTGTTAACACGTTACTGATTTATCCTTCCAGGTAACTAAATATCTTATCTAAATGTAAATGTACAATGGTTAGATAAGACCTCAATCACCCATTTGTTATTTCTTAAACACTAAGTATGTGTTGAGCACTCTGCTGAGGTTACAAAGATGAATAAGAGAGTTCTCACCTTTCGGGTGCTCACAGTTTAGTGAAGTCAGCAGATATAAACACCGCGGTAAATGTAAATGCGGTGACAGGGACATGTACGGGATGTCCTGAGAAAACAGGGGGAAAATCAGGGTCACTCAGCTTTGTGAAAAGGAATGGGAGCCTTTTAGTCTTAAGTCTAAACGCCAAATAAATAATACAAGAATCATAAGGTCTGGACTGCGCTAAGGGGCCAACATTTTTAGTTACTTGTGTGCTGAATGTTAGGAGCCGCCTCAGACAAAACACTGTAGTCAGCCACTATGAGTTCTACCTCCTGAATCTGCTTCCTCATCTGTTCTCTTCTTTCCAAAGCTCCCTGCCCAAGTTCAGGGCCTCATCATCTACCTGGACTATGACCTCCCTATTGCCTGCGTTCTTCTAATTGGTCTCTGGCCTCCACACTGTTAGCTTATTGAATTTGCTAAAATGAAAGTCCTTAACGCACCTGGTGGATTGGAGCAAGAGCCTGAAAAAGACGCCCAGAAGAAGTGACTCCTGACACGATACAAAAATGGTGAGTAGAGAAAAGTGAGAAGACCACTCCAGAGGAAGGACCAGCCTGAGCAAAATTACGGAGGTGGGGACACAGTGTGGTGTGAGTAGGAAAATATCTAAAGTCCTAACATTTGCATAAGGATAGACTCTGATTTGAATGACCCCAAGCCAATGGAAGAGATATTTTTAGTCAAGGGAGTCTCGGAGGACATTTAGTCAGCCCTCCTAAAGCAACAACTTCCTTTTTTGACACTGAGACCAGTCCTAACTTCAGAATTTCTCTTCCACTCACAAAACCTCTTCCAGAGACTGTGCTTCTCCTTCCCCTAACTTAAGCTGCTCCATCCATCCCCTCAGATTTCATCGGTTCATATAATTCTTTATAACTATTTTGATATCATTCTCAATTATTCCTTCATCCCCCCCCCCCAATTTTGGAGGCAGGAGACTTGAATGCTATTTCTCTCTCTTCTCCCTTTCAGAACACTTTAGAACTCTGTTGATTTGCATCTGACTTAGCATTCCATAAACAGAAGCAGAAATTACTTTTTGATAATTGTTTCCCAAGCAGTACAATCAGAGGTGTCAGCCAAGTAATTCATGACAGGAGCGTAGTGTCCAAGGTCATCAGATATGAAACCGGCTACCACTTGAGAATGCTTACGATAGACCAGGTATCTTGCACCCATTGTCTCACTTAATCTTCACATCTTCATATCTTCATATTGTGACATCAGTATTATCACCCCTATTTGACAGATGAGAAAACTAAAGCTCAGAGAGATTAATTTAGCCAAGTTTTTCAACATTCAATGAACAAATATTTACAGACACCCTCATAATGGGGATCTGATGGTTAGTTAACGCAAAACATGGTCCGTGCCCATAGGGAACTTACAGTCTAGCAAAGAAATCAGGCATTAAACCAACATCCACACAAATGAATGTGAAATTGTGCATTTGAGAGGTGTTAACCTGGTCAGGAGAGTTAAGAGAAAGTCTTATTGTGGAGGAGAGCTAAAGGTCACCAGGATTTAATCATGGGAAGAAAGGAGGGAAAATTCTTCCTGGTGTAACAGGGCAGAGTTGGGATGCAAACCTACATCCGTCTGACTTACAAGCTCGAGGTCCAAATATTTTTTAAATCCACGAGATCAAAATAAACAGTTTAAACACACACACAGCTCTCATTGGTCACTTTTGAAGAATGCTAGAAAATAAGCTGAAACTGGTAAAGAAAGGGTTAAATCCAGTATTTATCCTGAGTTTTATGTACAAATTATAATGAATATATAATTCTTCAAGTATTCAAGTAGGGGATGTTTCTCTTAATAAAAATATTTCAGCTACTAGGATGAAAAGGAATTGATTATATTAATAAAATTAATATAGGACAACCTATAATGAAGAAATTAAACAGTAATCAATAATGGCTACTAATAGAACAAGAAAAAGGAGGCAATGAGACATTATTTGCTTCCTGGTAAAAATACAGTACACATCTATGAAGAGTTGTCAAAAAAAGAAAAGAAATCTAATCACGCGTTTAAGTATCAATTTATAGGAAACTGAGGGGACTGAAGAACATGTGAAGAGGTAACATAGAAAGTTAATCATCAAAATCAGAAAATTTATGATTTTCTGATCAACAAACAACCCAGTTTCTTCATCAAATAGAGATTAGGGAGTGGGGGGAAAGAAAGAAAGATAGGACACCTATAGATTAAAAGAGACTGAAGAGACATACTCACCAATAGCTATTTATGAACTTATTAGGGTCCAGATTCAAACAAATTGTTAAATATCTATGTGTATGAGAAAATTGGAGAAATCTGAACTCTGACTTGATACTGAATAATAGTAAGGAATTTGGGGTAAATTTTTAGGTGTGTTAATGGCATTGCAATTGCCTGTTAAATGAAGAGTTCTTAACGTTTAGAGATATATTGGAAAACATTTACAGATAAAATTATGTGAGAGATCTGCCCCAAAATAATCTTAGTAAAACAAGATTAAGTGAAGATATAGATGAAACAAGATTGTCCATGAATTGATTGTTGAATGTTCACAGGAACATGAGGATTCATTATACTCTTTTCCACATTTTTGTGTATGTTTGAAATATATGTTTCAGTAATGAATTTGACATAATTGCTTAATGTAAGTGTTTTCTCTTTCCCGTGTTCCCCTCTGCCTCCTCCTTCAATCAGAAAAAGGGGTCATGTGAGCCATGGGGCTGTCGTTGCTTTAATTACCATCCTCTCTCTTGCTGGATAAGGTAGGTCCGAACCAAAATGTAGTTTGGTCAACTCTGAAATTCGCTAGAAGACATGCCCTGATCCCAGGCAGCCTAAAAAGTGCACACCCTTCAAAACTATTTAGATTGCACCCTGTCACACCTCTTCCTCATTTTTCAACTTCACTTTTTACCATCCTGCATTTTGACATCATGGACATTTACAATTATCAGCAAGGACATAGTCCTTCTCCATAGTTACTGTAAGTTTACTTAGTGTTTACATAGAGAAGTCCAGAGTCGGTGGCATGAAAACTTTAGCCCTTAGAGACCTTTGGGTCCAGCTCCCTCAGTTCTCAGAGGCAGTAAGTTAGTCCCCAACAGGTGAGGGGACTTGCCCAAAGTACATGCTGAATAGAAGTGCCAGACCTGGGCACTTTAAAATGACAAACGCGGTGTTTCTTTCTAATTCTCTAAAAACGGAGGACCCCTCAAGACTATGAACGTATGATTCGTTCTGGCCAATGTGTCCCCAAAATGGACAACCCTAAACAACATCGTTGACTCCCTTGGGGCCCCTCTGCTCCCCGGCATCGAGTGATAGCACTGACAATGAGCAGAGGCAGGTCCTGGCTTGGGCAGGACTCAGAGGCCTGAAGGCGCTGCCCAGCCACAGACAGGTGGTTCCATGAGCAGTGCACGATAGATCATGCTTTCTCACCCAGAAGAAGCCATCTACCTCTTCAGCCTACAATGTCGAATGCTTCTTTTCTTTTGACTTTCTCTTAGTCCTTGCATAGGTCCCTTGACTTTATTGATAGTTTCAAAAAGCCTTGTACATACCTATAAAAAAATTACTAGTGCACATTTAAAACCGTCTCTTCCTCTCTCTTGACACTAAACAGATACAAAATTGAACATTAACATCCTTAATTAGTGCTCTGGCATCGGTCATTCCTGAGCTGAAGCAATTGGATAAGTGACCACTGAAAAGAATGTTAACATTTCTTCTCTGTTAATTTCCCATAAATGCATAAAATTCTGCCATCCCGTTCTGTAAGGTTTATAGTTTTCCAAGAAAACCATACCCAAGAATAACAAGCAAATTGCCCAAGGTCTCAGAGGTGGTAAGGACATTGCCGAGAGCTAGGCCTCTAGCTGACCCCAAACCCACTCCTTTCACAGCACAATAGAGAGCAAAAGTACCATGGGAGTGTCTTTCGGGGCTCAGAGGAAGAACAATCTCCCCAGGAAAGGACCATCAAGACATTAAGGCCCTCTGTTAATTCCTCTTCGTGATCCTCCTGGAAAAGGCCAAAATAAGTTCTGTGCTTTTTAGAGAGAGCTGTAAAATGGCTGCAGGAGAACAGCCTCGAAGTGAACCTGATATTGGGTGTGTATAAATGGTTCATGACTCTGCTGTTTAGTGTACATGAGTCACCCAGAACACCGTGAGGCTCCAACATAAACCATGTCCTCAGGCCTCACCCTCAGCCCCTGCCACAGGCTTATTCACACATGATGTGCTAGCCTGGCACTCGAAACCCGCAGATCATCTGTGAGTCAGACCTCATTATGTGGAACACTTCAGACTTGCTATCCTCATGGTCGGCCATTATTTTCTTTCTCTCTCTCTCTCTCTCTCTCCCTCAGCTACGATGGAATTCACTGATCAAATAATTCATTCATTTTGCTAGACCCTCACTTTTTGAGGGAAATGGATGCATGCATATTTTCACATGTATTTTTAACAGAAAATGAGGAAATAAACAACAATATGGGTTTCTTGTTCATTTTCCGTTCTTTACAACATTCCACTAACCAGAATAAACCCATCACTTGGGCATTCTATTATTAAAGGATTCACTTTAATCAATAATCACGCAGTATTTCTGGATAAAAACTGAGAGGAACCATTGGGCATGTGCTAGAGGTTTTTCTTTTGTTCTAGCTGCATCATTTAAATAGACTCTCTTTCAAGCTTCAAGATGCTATTTCATCTTCTTTTTTATTCTTTTTAAAAAATTTTTTTAATGTTTATTTATTTTGAGAGAGAGGGAGAGACAGAGTGCAAGCAGGGGAGGATCAGAAAGAGAGGGAGACACAGAATCCGAAGCAGGCTCCAGGCTCTGAGCTGTCAGCACAGAGCCCGATGTGAGGCTGGAACCCACGAACCGTGAGCCCATGACCTGAGCAGAAGCCAGCTGCTTAACCGACTGAGCCACACGGTACCCCTATCTTCTTTTTAAATTACAGTTGACATATAATATTAATTTCAGGTATACAACATAGTGATTCAACATTTATATGAAATGACCACCCCTGGTGAGTCCAATTATCATGTGTTACCATACAAATTAATTGCATTACTGACTATATTCCTTAAGCTGGACTTTGCATCCACATGACTTATTTATTTTATTTTTTTAATGTCTTATTTTTATTTTTGAGAGAGAGAGACAGAGAGAGTAAAGAGAGGGCAGAGAGAGGGAAACACACAATCTGAAGCAGGCTTCAGGCTCCGAGCTATCAGCACAGAGCCCGAGGCAGGGCTCGAACCCATGAACCGTGAGATCATGACCTGAGCGGAAGTCGGACACTCAATGACTGGGCCACCCAGGTGCCCCTGACTTATTTTATAACTGGAAGTTTGTACCTCTTAATCTCCTTCACCTATTTTATCCCTCTCCCCATCCATCTCCCCTCTGGCAACCACCAATTTGTATCCATGAGACTGTTTCTGTTTTGTTCTGTTAGTTTTATTTTTTAGATGCCACATATAAATGGCAGGGGCTGAAGCTCCTGGTTGGGGGTGGGGGGTGCCTGCCCCAGCAGTTCCACAGGGGAATATGGGGGTGGAGAGAGCAGTGATGGCAATGTAGATGGGGAAGTCATAAATGTTACCCACCAACACCGGACCAGCTAGGTAGGAGAGTAAAACCAGTGGTGCCCACCAGTACTTCTGTTCCCAAAGAAAACTCCTACAGATCCTGCGCCTCTGGTACCTGCCCTAAAATTCGTCAGTGAGTCTCTTTCACATATGGCCCAAGTGCTTTTCCAACTGCTGCCTCTGCAGTGATGCTCAGAGTGAGGGAGTTTGTGTTCACACCCTTTAAGAGTAGAGTTTTGGTTTCCTATAGCCTTCCAGTGCTCCTGGACTTTGCCTCTGTTTTTCAAAGCCGGGTATTATGGGGACTCATCTTCCTAGTGGGAGCCCCATGGCTAGGGTACCCAATGTGGTGTGTGAACCCCTCACTCATCAGGGCGGACCTCCACATTGGTAATAACCCTCCTCCTTGTGGGTCGCCATGCCAGGGGTGTGCATCCCAACCAATCCACATCTCTGCCCCTCCTACCTGTCATGATGTGGCTCGCTCTTTATGTCTTTAGTTGTGGAAGACCTGTTCTGCTAGTCTTCAGGTCATTCTCAGAGATAGCTGTTCTATAGGTAGTTGTAGTTTTGGTGTGTCCGTGGGAGGTCAGCTTAGGATCTTCCTCCTCTGCCATCTTGATCCCTGATTATCTTCTTCACTGAATCATGGAAAGAAACATGGCAAGTGAGAGGGACAAGCTGTTACTTACGTAGCAAAGGGTATGAAGCAGGACCAAAGGCACCAAGAAGAAGATATTCCACATGTAGTTTCACCTAGAGGTGGTCAAAGGCTCTGGAGCCAGACTTCTGATTTCCAAGCCCAGCTCTGCTTTGCCCCTTGGCATATGTGTGATCTTCGCCATGTTACCTCTGTCGCAGCTTCTCTGTCAGTAAAATAGCATCTACCTTATATGGCTTATTCTTATTAAAATAGTAACATGAAGAAAATATAAATATATATACATATATGTATATATATGTATACACATATGTATATATGTGTATATATATGTGTGTGTGTGTGTGTGTATATATATATATATATATACCATTATTTTTCCTTCAGAATACCTTGTCTTAAAACCATCTATGTCATTAATACGTAAACCATGACATTTATGTCATGGGTAAACCCATTAACCCATTACAACTAAGATGATCATAAAAGTGAATTTGGATAGCTTTGTTAATTACAAACTTGCTCCATATTTGATATCTGGAGTTGGAAAACAAAATTAGTTGGAAACTAGTAACCAAAGAAACCTCAATGATATCTTCAGGGAGTTTAAAATTATAATCTTTAATAATTGATCTTTTCATGTAATTCTATCTTAGATCTATGTCTAGGTATCTTTAACTTTTAGGTTCATGAGCTTATTTATCTTCTTGCAAAGTTCAAAATCTAATTTCTAACACAGGTTACTTACTGTAATAAACTCTATGAGCTTTAAAATGACAAGTTGAAAGATACAATTTTTTAGAGTTATGAATTAATAGCCATATATGTCAAAGACTTTGAAAGTGCCAACTTTTTCATATTTATAGATATATTATTGAAATGATAAAAAATGAACTGCGGAAAGAGGAAAGAACTGAGAACCACATATAATGAATCAAACATACTTAACAAGACACGTACAGACACTTTGGTGTGCATCTCTTTTATTACGTTACATTAATCAAATACTGCTAAAGACATCCATCTGAGCAAAGTGTCACGATAATATTCTATGAAAACATTCTTTTGAAAAGAGTCCGTCCTGACAGCCATATCAACTATATTGTCTTAAGTGATTGTCAGACCCCCATTTCTCAGAAATTAAGACAATTTATGTGTATATCTTCTGAGCTCCTTTCTCTCCCTCCGCCTGCTGACTTCCACCCCACCCCCACCAAGGCTGGCTTTTTAAAAGAAAATAATTTAATTAGAGAAAACGCACAAACTCTGGCAACGACTCATAAAAATCTGGCTTGAAATGATTTAAGTTTTTGTTTGAAAGCATGATATCAATTCTTCTCATTTTTAAGGTTTCGCAAATTACAACAGAAAATTCTGATTATTTAGCAACACAACCAATCTGACCTTAAGAGGATTTTTTTCCCAATGTAACATAGTGATGATGATTGTACATAGTTATAATGAGCTATCTTTTCATTTTCATACTGATAAACTCCTTAAGTGTTGCACTTTTTATACGTAACTCTTCATAATGTATGTTTGGATTTCTCTGTTTAAAGTCTATTGTTTTCTATTAGAGTACTACTTTATAGAGAATGAAATCTATCACTTAATATTCTATTGAATATTGAGGTGAACACATATAAGAGCAAATAGATGAAGGAGGTGAGTGACACCTCAGGATCTGTAGCCATCGGGCTACGTAAAAATCATGGTATATTACTAAGTTCCTTTTGTTATAGTCAGATGTTTCAAGAAAAGTAACAATGATATAATAAAAAACACAACTTCTCTTGTCTTTAAATAGGTCATGTAGCTCAACTTATACATTCAGATAAGATTCATAGCTCTCTATACTTACATTTTGGTTTTGCCTTTTCTAAATTAAACTGGGTCTTCAAACAATTTAGGTACCTATTTTATTTTATTTTATTTTATTTTATTTTATCCTGAGGGAGGGAAAAAAAAAACTTCAAAAAGCTTCAGAGCTAGACTTTCTTCTTAATTACTATACAACTGAACAATCAAACTCTGAACACTGGAAGCTAGTGACTGAATAAGAGACTGATTTTAATATCTTTATTTTTAGAGAAACTATGTATAAAACTGATGGCTGGTAGAAAGAGGATATAAGTGTCACAAACTGCTTAGGCAACTATATATAAAAAGCATTTGGAAAAGGGGCAAATTAAGCCAACTGCACCTTTATCTCCGTATAAATTCAATTTTCTCTTTCAGTTTGAGAATAAAATTTTTAGTACTTATATTATCCCCTGCCCCTGGAGGTGTGGGGGTGGGGTGGGGGGGAGACCCACCTAACAAATAAGAACAAATAAGAGGGTAATTTTTCAATTTGATGTAATGTGATGCAGTTAGAAACCACTCTTCTGAAATGACGGTAACTGCGTAGAAAGAAAATCCAAGGTAGACCTGATGATTTTTCAGACTATGTTGAGGCCACCTCCAAAATCTGGCTCTTTACTAAAAGACACCTATGCAAGTTCTTTCTCTTCTAGTCCTCAGCACGGTGACCAGCTCCACTTTTTGCCATTCCAATACTAACCTAGTAAATCCTATGTATGACTAATCTCTATTAACCTCGATCTGCTAGATGATTTCTTACTTGTATACATAAAAATGACCACCTGGTTGAAAAAAAAAAAAAACACCTGAATTTACTTGACTCTAGCTTTTGAACTTTTTTCAAACTCATCACATAATTACATTAGTGTTCATTTGAAACTGTTTAATCTGGAAATAAACTTTACCAGGAAGTTTGTTAATTTTCTTTAAGTATTCTGGAAAAGCATAGAAGGTTTCAAATCAATATAAAGCATATTTATGACTTGGATTTTAACCAGTGTAAAGTATGTATCTGGCTATTAAGTCTCATGACCACAATCTATTCATGTGTGCTATATGAAAGATTCATAAAAGGGATAATTTAAGCATTTTTCTCTAATCCTGACCACAGTTCCACAAGGTAAGTACATTACTCTTAATTTACCAGTGACAAAATGGAGGCTGAGTTGGATGGAGCTTGCCCAAGGTTATACTAGTAAGTAGGCAGAGCCCAAATTGAATGAAATCTAGGCCTTTCCAGCTCCTCGGCTATGTTCTCCGGAGCCTACTGGACTGCCGGCATGAGGAACAGTCAGTCAATTCTCCTTAACAATGACTTATTAGAACCAGTGAGTCCGTGCTCAGAGAAGTTCTCCACTAAAATATGTTTGAAAGAGCCCGAGAGAGTTGGCCCAAGGGGGCCTTCAGCATTTAGGGAAAAGCTCAAAACCAGGCAGGCATCATGTGGGACGATTTCCTAAGATGTCATTCTTGAACTGTTTGGGCATAAGAAACACAAGGAAATTCTAACAGCCAAATAACACTTGTTGAATATGTAAGCCCACCTTTGCTTTCTTCCTCTTTGCCATCTAACAAGATACTAAAGAAAAGGTACCAAGTAAAAATATATATAATTTAAAACAGACGTCAGCAACTAGCAGCCTGTGACCTAAAATCAAGCCAGTGGTTTTGCTTCCCCTACACAAAGATTTTATTTTTTCTAATTAGTTTCAAAGCTTTAAAACAGGATATTTTCCCATAAAATTCCAGATTTCTGGCTCCTCTTAAGAATTTAGGAAATCTGGAGGCAAAAATATACAATGGGAAAAAGACAGTCTCTTTAATGAGCGGTGCTGGGAAAACTGGACAGCTACATGCAAAAGAATGCAACTGGACCACTTTCTAACACCATACACAAAAATAAACTCAAAATGAATTAAAGATCTAAATGTGAGACCTGGGGGCGCCTGGGTGGCGCAGTCGGTTAAGCGTCCGACTTCAGCCAGGTCACAATCTTGCGGTCCGTGAGTTCGAGCCCCGCGTCAGGCTCTGGGTTGATGGCTCAGAGCCTGGAGCCTGTTTCCTATTCTGTGTCTCCCTCTCTCTCTGCCCCTCGCCCGTTCATGCTCTGTCTCTCTCTGTCCCAAAAATAAATAAACGTTGAAAAAAAAAATTAAAAAATAAATAAATAAATGTGAGACCTGAAACCATAAAAATCCTAGAAGAGAACAGAGACAGTAATTTCTCTGACACTGGCTCTAGCATCATATACGTATTTCTAGATACGTCTCCTGAGGCAGGGCAAACAAAAGCAAAACCAAATTATTGGGACTACACCAAAATAAAAAGGTTTTGCACAGTGAAGGAAACAGTCAACAGAACAAAGAGGCAGTCTACTGAATGGGAGAAGATATTTGAAAAGGATATATCCAACAGGGGTTAATAACCAAAATATATAAAGAGCTTCTACAACTCAGCACCAAAAAACAGACAACACAATTAAAAAATGAGCACAGGACATGACTAGACACTTTCCCAAAGAAGACATCCAGATGGCCAACACACACACGAAAACATGCTCACCATCCCTCATCATCAAGGAAATGCAAATCAAAACCACCATGAGATATCACCTCATACCTATCTGAGTGGCTAAAATCAAGAAGACAAGAAATTGCAAGTTGGCAAGGATGTGGAAAAAAATGAACACTTGCATACCGTTGGTGGGAATACAAATGGTACAACCACTGTGGAAAACAGTGTGGAGGTTCCTCAAAAAATTAAAAATAGAAATACTATATGATCCAATAATTCTACCACTGAGTATTTACCCAAAGAAAATGGAAACACTAATTCAAAAAGCTATATACAGCCCTATGTTCACTGCAGCATTATTTACAGTAACCAAGATACAGAAGCAACCTAAGTGTCCATTGATAGACGAATGGATAAATAAGATGTGGTATGTACACACACACACACACACACACACGCATGTATGCAGTGAACTATTATACCGCCATAAAAAAGGATGAGATCTGCCATTTGCAACAACATAGATAAAACCAGAAGTATTACACTAAATGAAATAAGTCAGACTGAGAAGTATAAATACCGTATCAATTCACTCACATGTGGAATATAAAAACAAAACATAACGTATGAATAACCAAACAAATAAAAAACAGAATCAGACCTATAAATACAGAGAATAGACTGCTGGTTGCCAGAGGGGAGGGGAAATGGACAAAATGGGTGAAGGGGAGTGGAAGACACAGGCTTGCAGTTATGGGATGAGTAAGTCATAAAGATAAAAGGCACAGCATAGGGAATATAGTCAATAATATTGTAATAGTGTATGGTGACAGATAGCAGCTACACTTATGGTGAGCATAGCATAACTTATAGAGAATCACTATGTGTACAACCAAAATTAATATAATATTGTACATCAACTATACTCAGAAACTTTTTTTAAAGTATTTGGGAGACCTCTCTTCCCCATATCCATATCCCAGCAATTGGCTGGAGCAGAATGCATTTCATTCAAGTTTATTTTTTTTTTATTCTTTAAAGTTTATTTATTTATTTATTTATTTATTTATTTATAGAAAAAGAGAGAACCCATGCATGTGCATGAGCAGAGAGGGATCAGAGAGAGAGAGGGAGAGAGAGAGAGAGAGAGAGAGAATCCCAAGCAGGCTCCTCACTGTCAGCACAGAGCCCAATGTGGGACTGAATCCTAAGAACTGGGAGACCATGACCTGAGCCAAAATCAAGAGTCGGATGTTTAACCGACTGAGCCACCCAAGCTCCCCTCATTCAAGTTTAGAGAAGCCACATTCTCTCCGGCTCACCATGACCCCCTCCCTCCATCCCCTTCTCAAAATGTTCAGTTATGTTATTCACTTGTGCCCTGTATGGATTTCTGTGTGTGAGCGCTTGTCTGAAGCATTTATAGAATCCTTAGACAAGTGATCCAGTCTCAACTTGGCATAGGCTCTTTGCCCGGTCACTCTTGCATCAGCACCAAGGGCTCTCCATGATGTTGGGGAAATCACACGAAAGAGAAAGAAGTAGGTTATGTCAGGGAAGTAAAATCTGGCTTTGTGTAATTCATTTTTCTTTACAAACAAGCTGCCATTACTCTCTCCCTCCCAATTTTCTAGTGCAGAGGCTGAAACTAAGAAGGTTGGTTGGATTCCAGAGCAGCAAAGGATTTCTCCACAGGCACCATCTTTCCCAGTAGGAGCAGCAGGCTGGTAAAGTAACCTGCCAATTCTCAGTGCCTCTCCGGAGTCCCTCAGAGAGGCCCTGTGGGTAAAATAAGCAACAAAAGGGGAGATACCCTGTTCAGAAAGAGATTCCCTGGTTGTGTCCCTCCCCTTTTCTCCATTCCCATCAGTAAAGCCCCCCACGACTTTCCCCGCTCATCCAGAGTTTTGAAAGTGAGCAAACACTCAGAAACAATTAGCAGGTGATTTCAAGTCATTACCTGCCTGCCACGCTAATTACTAGCCATTACCTGCCAGCAGCACGCGGTTTTGTACAGTTTGTGAGACACAGGAAAGGTCTACTTAACCAGAAGGATCGTTTTTCTCGTACTAAACGCCGGCATTGGCAGCCCCAGCCCCGGTGCCTACCAGTGTTACATACTGATCAGCTGGCGCTCATTCTGTAAGGATTATCCTCGAAGATGTGCACACCCGCATCTTGCATGGAAAAGGCCAGAGGGACATCTATAGTCCCTGTTCGCTTCAAATTTCACATCGTTATATACTAAGGGGGGAAAACTGCGCAAATCCCCATTTTGCAGTTTCCCTACTAAAACGACTCTGGAAACATAGAAAATACAGAGTGAACACAACTCTGTCACTTTAAACGTGCATTTCCTAATAAATCTGGTTTTAGATTGCCATCTCTTATTACCCATCAATAAGATAAACCTTCCACTGCAATCCTAATTTCCACTTGCAGAATGGGTATTGCTAATGTCTGTAAATTATGCACGTCTCTATTAAATGAAGGTCCATCAAAAATTGTCATTTCTAATCCATACTGTATATAAATTGTGACACAATGGATAATTAAAATTTTTAATGCTTTTCAGTTACTTTTTAAATTGTAAAGAGCCCCGTTCTACTGCTTTCATTTTAACTTTAATTTTATGTTATTGTGCGCCAGCCAGTCTCAGCATAACAAACATGGGAATTTATAGCTTTTAATTCACATAATTAAAACCCCGTTCTTTTACTCTTCCGTGTCTTGGCAATGAACACAAGACATACCAGGTATGTATTTTGTATTATGTATTTTGCCTGAACTTTGAGGATAATTTGCACGATTTTCCAAAGTGACACTTCTTTTTATTCAGCAGCTTGAACATAAAGACAGAACACTCTTCTGACTGCAAATCTCGCAATTATACCAAGTTATGCTTTGACACTGTTACCACAGGCAAGTGGCCAAAGAGCATCCACAGTCAAAATATCTAAGCAAGTTAACAAGCTCCCTTTAGTCTCCACAGAGCGGGAGAAGAAAGGGAATCCAACCCCTGAGAGATGTTAAAATGAAGGAGAAAAAAGCTGTTGGTGTTTGTTAAAGAAAATGGTGTCAGTGTCTTGGGCTGATCAAGGTGTCGAATCTGAGGCCCTGACAGATGCCCAGGCCTACGTTTGACAGGAAGCCTTTTTCCAGGTCAGATCTGCTTTGATGATCTCAACTAATGAATGACTCGGGTCTACAAGCCCACGCGTTGGAGCTACACCTTGCTTTCATGGTTTGGTCGTACTGGTCTGCCCTCCCTCTCACCTCCCTTTCCCTCATCCCTTGTAAGAGTGCATTTTGCCTCCTCTTTTTTCAGTTCCATTTTATAAAATATCACCACATTTACCACACGGAAGACATCGAAACTAATTAAGTAAACTCCAAAGAACTATTACAAATCATTTTGCTTCAGCCAGAGATACTGGATTTAATTAGGTGAATCCGTGTTGATGGGGTACAAAAACAAAAGCTATCTCCTGTTTGAAAAGGTTCAGGCCCTATAGAGACCCAGTGTTCCCACTATGACACAAATAATAATTGAGCACTTCTTAAAAAAAAAAAAAAGGCAGGCATGAAAAGAGTTTTCTGTTGGAGACAAAAGCTTTCAACTAAGGTTTGTTTTCTCTTTTTGCCAGGTGATTTAAAAAAAAAAAACACCATCTACAAAGAAATAGCTAAAACCTACATTGATATCATCCCCATGACATGGAATATAAAGTGGTTCTAACAAGCATCATTTTTGCAAGTGATTAATCAAAATCTATTTAGCCGGTCATCTTCAATAATTATCAACAGACTTGCTTAAGAGCACAATGAAAATAGTTCATGTTCAGCAGGTTACCTCTCCATCAGATAACAACTTGTCTTCAACATATAAAACAAAAAGCTCAAGTTTAAAGGCAATGTAACTGTTAAAAAATGCAAACTTTAGTGTGATAATTTGTTATAGAACAGGGGAAGAGAAACTGTAGATATTACATGGCTCCACTTTG
This sequence comes from Prionailurus bengalensis, assembly GCF_016509475.1. Classification (NCBI taxonomy): domain Eukaryota; kingdom Metazoa; phylum Chordata; class Mammalia; order Carnivora; family Felidae; genus Prionailurus; species Prionailurus bengalensis. The sequence goes on along the minus strand of NC_057345.1, from coordinate 136,334,276 downwards.
AGCACAGTCTCGTGGACTGACATGAACCCTATTTCCATCGTTAACTTGGGAATGTGTTCTTTTGATATATTGGCAGTAAATATTATAAGATGGGGTAATTATTTTTGAATCCATCTTTATCATGAATCAGTTGTCAATCTCTGATATACAGACACGTTGGATCTTAAAAGAAGATGGTATTCTTTTCCAACACAGTTTACCTCTATTAAAATATTTATTAGATGAGATGTCGAAAATGTGATGCCATTTGTTACATTCTTACACCACAGATTTAACTGTGGTGTAACATCGTCAAACTTCTTAGGACGATGAAAAGTTGTCATTATAGCCTTGACTCTTTCTCTTACACACATGCACACAGAAACATACACGTAGAGGTTATGAAGGAAAACAAATACATGTTGGTTTCCATATGATAAACAGTAGATCGCTTTTGATTCTAACTGGTATTTACAGTTTGAAGCAGTGCTGAATAATGGCTTTTTTTCTATGCCGTTGTTAAACAATTTCCCTGGAATTTCCACCCAACAAACGCACATAACTTCCTACGGCAGAATAGCCTCAAAGCAAGCCTGAAACAGTCGTGCAAGTTACCAAAAAGGCCAATGCAATATTTCCCGAGTTTAAGCACACCTCCAAATTCCTTTCTTCAGCTCCTAAAATGTTGAAAGGAAAATAATTTCCTACGTTGGCATTTAAATGGTATCGTTCCATGTGAAAAGAGTTACTAAGACATTTGTTGGAAGTCAACAAAAATAATTTGGACATATTTTGGACTTATTTTATCTGACTCCTCGACATTTAATTTGGTGTGAAAAACGGCAACGGTCGAAAACAGATGTTAAGGGGCCAAGTATACAGCAGAGGTCAAAACAAACATAAAACACCGCTTCCATTTCTAAAAGAGGGGGGAAAAATGATTCCTCCAGCAACAGGTTCTACGTTCAACCTGCTTTTTTATTGTTCTGCTTGGGATATCTGTAGACTGCACAACGCAGCGCTGTCGGCTGTACAGCAATACCTCTCAGCACTGGTAATTTAAGACTTTCTTCTCTGTAATACACTGAACCATCATAACCTGTCTCTTCCCATTTAGTTTAACCTACAACCACCACATACTGATTTGGCTGTGTGTGGCTTTTTCTATTGCCATTTATTACTCTGCTCGACTCCTGAAATTCTGTTTGCAATTTAAGGCCACAAATTAGAAGCGTAAGTCATCTGTTTCCTATAATCCCCCTGTCAGGACTGGAATCACATTTGGAGCTCAGCACTGAGTCTGGGCCTGGGCCCTTACAGACTTTCTGATTGGCTGGCCTCTCTAAAAGCTGCAGTGGACTAAATAAAATGCTCTGGAAAAAAATAGAGCTTTTTACCCTCCCCTCCCCAAGAAAAAGGATGAAAGAAAAGAAATCGAGTTGCGAATATTTTTCTTCTCCCTTACGTAATTCTCAAGTCAATTGTTACAATGGTAGGTTGTTGGTTTGTTGGGGGGGGTTTTCCCCAGTAAAGAGCACAGCTGAATATTATTCTTTAAGGACAAAATGCTAAGCATTGAAGATTCCATGTGAAAGAAAAGTGGAATCCTGCTTCAACCGGCTACGTATTTTTGCCACACATGGAAGATCTTTTATAAGTCCTGCCATGTTTCCTACAAAACACATTTTTTAGATTGCAGATGTTCTAATTAGCTGGGTGTTTTTTAATAGTGTCATAGATCTTTTGCTAAACTAAAAATCTGTGAAATCCTAATCCACTCATTCTACCACACTTTGCCTTTTAAAGTATTTTGTCAAATTTCACTTACTTACTATCTCTGGATTTTATAGAAACTTTTTCAAGAAATCAAATACGAAATTAGTTTACCCTTTGAAAACACAGTTGTCCGAGGGGCGCCTGGGTGGCGCAGTCGGTTAAGCGTCCGACTTCAGCCAGGTCACGATCTCGCGGTCCGTGAGTTCGAGCTCCGCATCAGGCTCTGGGCTGATGGCTCGGAGCCTGGAGCCTGTTTCCGATGCTGTGTCTCCCTCTCTCTCTGCCCCTCCCCCGTTCATGCTCTGTTTCTCTCTGTCCCAAAAATAAATAAAAAGACGTTGAAAAAAAAAATTTAATATGAAAACACACTTGTCCTTTAAATAACATAAGTATTTCAAAAATTTGGGAATATGACTTTCTTCTTTCCTTTTTTTCCTCAGTTCTTTTTAACAGATTTCCAACTCTCCTTGCTGTGGCTTTAGACTCTTTCAGCATTTCGGATTTTAAAATATTTCCATTTTCTTTCTGTCTACTTGCAGTGCACAACATATCAGATTATGTATTAAAGACAGCAAGATACAAAATATAAATGGAAAGAAATACCAAATAGCAACATCTAAAACCATACTCTGAGTTCTCAGTGCAATTGTGGACTGCCACTGGGCTTTAAAAAATCATTAGTTAACAGGAATAAAATCCAGCAGCCTGACTCATGTATATTAATATACTTGTAGTAGCTATACCTGGGCCAAAAGGTTGGAAATAAATGGATCAATAGTAGATGAATGCCCCCAAAAACAGAGTTCGTATTTCAGCAGAGAACAGAATTCAACTGGGAAAATTATATATGTGGTGCATGCTAAATTTCAGCCAAAAATAAAAATTAAGGAAAATAATAATAATAATAATAATAAATGATTTTAAGAAAAACAAAAGAATTTAAAGAGAAACAAAAGAATTAGAATATTAAATCATTTTAAAGGTATGTGATTATTTACAGAACCACTTCTGGAAATGTTTTGTGTTCCTGTAACTTAAATTTGGTTTCTTTTTTTTTTTAACATCAATTTTTGCAGGCTGGTAGTCTATAGCGTGGCCTGTGATGTCTGGTAATTTAAAAGAAACAAAGGAGGAAAACTCGCCAAGACGTTGAGGTTTAAAAAAAAAATAGCTACTGTACATGCGCACTCTATTTTCTAGTTTTTTTTTCAACTATACTTTCTGTGTTGCAGATTTATTTAATAAACAAATGCATCTTCTGGGCCCATAATACACAAATGCATGCTACTGTTAATTCATTTACAGAATGCGCTGTGATGGCCCCTGAGCAAAAGAGCAATCTTGTTATAATGAATGTGTACTATTCTTAATAAGCACACTGTAGCAACGACCCACACTGCACACAAAAGCACACCCAAACCATTTGGTTTGTTCCCAGAGCTCGGACACCAGCACCACTATTAAATAGCTGTGCGCTGGGAGAGCAATCCAGTATTGGCATGCAAATGAGCGCACGAAGAGGCCAGATGCTGCTCTTTAGAAAGGAAAAGTGCCTCAGCTCAAATTTGGTGGTGGTGGGGGAGAGAACCTGTGAATGTTGCAAGGAAAGGGCAGTTAGGAGATTGTGCTCTATCCTATTTCTGACGAGGTGGGGGAAGCCGCCGGTGGGATAAACCTAGGACAGATGAACTGAAAAGAACTTTCTGCAAACACGGGAGCATTCAAGCACTCGTTTTTCCATGGGTCCCCTAGAGATTGCCCACCACATTTTTGGTTTTCTATTTTTGTTTTGTTTCTTTGGGTTTGTTTTTTTTTATGTCTTCCTCTCAGGTCCAGAATGATGACTCTTGTATTGAAAACTTGAGAGGCTTCATCTCTGCTTTTTTAAGTCGACAGTATCATTATTCATGAGAGTTCAATGATTCTTGGAAGTTTTATCATTTCAAATAAAATATGAGGTTACTGAAAAGAACGTGAACAATTTTTCTCCACATTGGCTCATCATAGAGTTTGGTGAGCTTTCATAATTTGTAGTGGGCATATGACCCATTAGTGGCTGTCATTATCTTATCATAACATTTGACTGCCTTGAGGATAGAGTAGGAAGGAAGCCAGTACTCAAGAGACTGAAACTGGCCTTCCAACAACTTTGGTAGACTGTGTTCCAACCAGAATCAGGACATTGTTTTGCCTGTTGGCTCATTTTTCATTTTCTCTTCTTCTCAGTGTTTCAGGAGTCATTGATTCATCTGACTTCTTAAAGATAGTAGGAGATGATAAGGATTGAAGTCATGGGCATGTGTTTTGAGAAAAGGACTAAGGAAAAAGCAGCAGAAACACCCATACATAGTAAAATTCACAAGGGTAGATAAAAGGACTCCTGTGACACTGCTAATTAAAATACACAGGTGTAATATGCCTCCTTTCTAACAATGGCACTTGGGGACAGGAGCTTCCTCTACCCTCATTGTTAATCATGTAATAATAGCGTTCACCATGTAATTCCAATAAACATGTCTTGAATACCTACTATAGGCTGGATGCCGCACAAAGCTCTAAGAAGAGCTGTGTGTCATGGGAGATAAAATGGTACCAGGTAGTAGCCAAATCTACACATTAAACCTCCTGATTGTGGGTGATTAATTATAACTCCACAATAAACAAATCTTCCATGCAGAAATACTGACTGTAGTAAAAATAAAAATGGATGTAAAAATAGCCAGTGAGATTATGTCGATTTTTTTCTTAGTTGATTATAACAGTCTCTAAATTTCTGAGCGGCCCTTTCCTGTTAGTCAAGTGGTCCGTAAAATTCACCCAAACCTTAATAAATAGGTACTGAGCACTCTATCAGTTTCCTAAGGCTGCCTAGGTAACAAAGTATCACAAATCGGGTGGCTTAAAACAACGGAAATGTATTCTCTCATAGTTCTGGAGGCTAGATATCCAAAATCGATGTGTTGGCGGGGCCACACTCCCTCGGAAACCTCTAAAGGAGGATGCCTCTTGGTCTCTTCCAGCTCCCGATAGCCCCAGGTATTCCTTGGCATTTGGCCACACAACTTCCATCTCTGTTTCTGTCTTCACCTGGCTGTCTTCCCTCTATGTCCCTGTCTCCCTTCTCTCTTTTATAGACACCAGTCACATTGGATTAGGGCCCTTCTTAATTCCGTATGATCTCATTTTATCCTGATTACATCTGCAAAGACCCTATTTCCAAATAAAGTAACCCTCAGAGGTATAGGGGATTAGGACTTTTACGTTGTTTAGCTGGGGGACACAGTTTAACCCATCACAATCACTTACTAAGTACCAGGCACTTGCACATGGGAATTTTATCAGTGTATCGTGGAAAAGTTCTATGAAATCTGTTGTGGAATTCACAACAAAAATGTTGTTGAAGACATTCCTACTTCATCCTAGAGAGCCATCTGTCTGCACCCTCAGGAGAATATGTTCTCAGGACTCCGCGTGAGGAATCATCGAGCTTCTTTCAATTGTCTTCGAAACACTTTAGATGCTATTAGTCTCCTAACTGTTATTTCTCTCTTTGAATTGGCTGCTAGCAACTTCAGAATCAAATTTGGACCCACCACAAATAAGGATATAATAACCTCATGATTGTATTTTATATGGTGAACTTTACCCAGCTCTAGATTATTTTTCTACTTTTTATTTCCTTGTGCCATTTACATGGTTTTTATCTTGTCGGTGCGTTATTGGAAATGATACTTAGTGATTCATTTTGAAGCAAATGTATTACAAATAATTATTACAAATAAATGTTTTAATTAACTAGGATAAACCCAAGTGAATTTGATTTTCTCTAAAGGAAAAGTAACTTAAAACTGAAATATATATAAAAAAAAACCTGAAATATATATAAAGAAAATACATTCCAAATACTAACTTACCTGTTCTTAATGAATGCGAATAAGCAAATATTAATGACATACGATAGAACATTTATAAGCTAGGCTGAATCCTCATGTAATATTAAAGTTTGAGGGAAACATTTGAAACAAAGTTTCTGGGAACTTCCGTGTGCCTATAATGAATGAAAAAGAGAAGACCAAGGGGCTAACATGATCACTTGCTTTAGGTATCCAAAGGAAGGAAGAGACATTGTATTCTCAGAGTCCAGATTAGTATCAATAGCTATAGAATATCACAAGCCAGAGTGAGAAGAACTAATAATTCAAGATGATCAACATATGGAATGATTGCCCCATTCTCAACTCCCCATTATTAGAGGTGTTCAAGCTAAAGCATATCATCAGTCAGGGATCTGAAATAATGAACCTCAGCGTTGGTAAGAATTTGGCTTAAGGAACCATATTTCCTTCCATCTAAAGCCGAAGGTCGATGATTCTACAGTTTATTTTTAGTAAAAACATACTGCCATCATTTTATTATAATTAGAACCATTTAAGCAATTCCAAAATTTATAATGATTTCACATTTAGAAAAGGGTTGGATGTAGTCACCAGTCGTACACCCAAACTTCCTTTCTACAATCTAACTGAATAACACAGCCACAAGGCATAGAATTTGAATAAGCAGGCTATATATCATCTCACTAATTTTAAAAAGAAACAACTGAATTTTAGCAAGAAAAAACTGTTCAGTGACATGCACCAAGTCTATAGCACAACCAGAATTATAAATTGCCAGTCCTGAGATTGCAGTAGAGATGTAGCCACACTACTTCCAAAGAATCAGAAAACCATGACAACCTTTACCAACCACTCAACGCAAAACATATGTGACCTCTCCTTATGCAATAGCTAGACATCTAGTTTCCAAATCCAGTCACTGAAAGGCACAGGGTAACCTTGTGGCTGTTTGGCTGATGATTGTGAATGTGGCTCCAGGGTCTCATGACTTTCAGATCACATCCATGCACCTTGGCCATTGTCATAATTACATGTTTCCCCTACTCACACACCAGTGAGCCAAATTTCCATTTGGCGGGATGATAGGACTTACCTGGGCATCTCCCCCATAAACATGTGCTGTTCTCTGCTTTGATTCCTGGGGTTTCTTTCAAATGCCTGCGCACTCAGTTTAGTAGATGAGATCAGTATTCCTTATTCCCTTTCCCTGATGGATAACAAACTACTGCCACAAACCCTGAGTGGTCCCTCCACGTTATTTCTGGCTTTCCCCGTGATATGCTGTGTAACTTTACCCAAGTCACTCGTTCCTTCTATGGGTAGGGTCCTTTAGTGGTAAACTGGAGGTGGTTAGTCTTACCAGATCATATTCAGGAAACACTAAAGTCTACACAGGAAAGTTCCTATAGACAAGGGAAAGTATCATCATTACTGCTGTTGTTTTTGACTATTATAGTTGCAGAAGTTGAAGATTTAAGGTCTCCTTGCGGATTTCACTGTGGCCTTCAGAATCTGAGATTTAATTTTAAAAGAATGAAATTTCCAGTCTGCTTCCCAGGGGTAACTGTGAGAACGTATGCTGACAGGCTGTTGTCTTCAGAGGCAAAATCCAGACACACTAAGACAATGCCACAGCTTGAACAGGGGTGACCCTTCCCCATTCATCTTAATGGAGTGTTAAACTTGAAGCCTAATTAGGTCCACTTAAATGCCAACATTATTATACTTTTCTCTGCTTATCTTCATACCAGAAACAATCAACTAATGCACTCATTTAATCTGAGTGCGTGCAACGATCACATCCAGACACCCTGTCATTTTGATAGCCTCCTTTGCAGTCATAAAAGTACAAGTTTTAAACTTGCACTTGGTTCTTTTTAATTATCCACATAATTAGATTACTTTCTATTACCTTGAAATTTTAGAGGTGAGATTGTATACCCATACATATGATGTTTTGTAAGGCAGTGGGGCCCGATCACTATTCCCATAATGAGAAGCTAGTATCAAACTTGCTCCCAGGATAACAAACTGAGATGTGTTAAATGAAAGATCCCACTCCTGCCCTTCAGAGAAGGTTCACAGCTTCATGGTTTATCCTTTGTGCATGTGCCTGAGCTTTCTACATTCCCTCTCTGATTCATCATTGCTGCGTAGACTCTATTTTAATGTGTAACTCCTATAACAAAACTTGGAAGAAACAGAAAGAGAATTGAAAATACATACATAAATCCGCACTTGCCTGTTCTGTACCTAGGAGGCTCTCGATCTAGGCTCTCAATTCAAAGTCCTTGACTACCTTATAAAATATCTCGTAAAAGTGTATTTATTTACTCATGGCTATAAGGAGATTAGTCTGTTTTTCTTTGATGGTCTCTGTGCCAAAATGGCATACAAGAAAACTTTTGCAAGTTCGTCATCCAGGCTTAGGGAAAAAGACATCGGTGGGTGTCTTCAAAATAGGACAAATTTCTCATCACTCTGCCCACACACTCTCCCACCTAAAGCCATACGTCATGTACCCTAAGCATCTGAAGGTCAAAGAATATGAGGCTTGGAGGAATATTTCCCTCAGATGTCCGTAATAGACGTTTCTGGTGTCCACCTTCGTTTCCCAACCACTCCTAGACCTATAGAAAAGTATGTTTCTTAGCCCCTTTTGCAGTTGAGCGGGGCTGTGACTAATTCTGAACAGTGGATTGGGATGCGGAGGTCACTTTGAGGAGGAAACACTTAAGAGCCAATGCATAATCCTAATGTTCTCTTTCCCTGCTTAGACAAACCCTAAAGCCCCACATTGAGAGAAAAGTGTCATGGGATAGAAACAGCCCAGAATGCTTGGTTTCCACACAGAGGACCCCCCGGAGAGATGCCTGGGCCAGCAGAAGGTTTGCATGACTGAAAATAATACTATTTTGGTTAACCGTTGGGATTTTAGTGTTGTTTGTTGCTACAATATTACTTAGCCTATCTGGTCCAAAACAATTTGTCAGAATTAATTTCCAAGCCACATCTCACTAGATGCACTCCCATACATAACTGTCATCGCTACCTTTTTCTAGCTCCAAATACAAGAGAGTGAACAAATGAAGTTTCAGAAGTCACTCCAGTCCACTGATCTCCAACTTCCCTCCTCTCCTCGTTGTTGATTCCCTTTTGTTTTATACTTTGATCTTGAAATAAGTGAATTAAATCACATCATATACTCTTTTCCACCAAGAAAGAAACTTGGGAGACAATGGTCCCTCACAATGCCCAGGGCATTTCCAAAAACAGAACATTGGCATTCAAAACCAAAGCTAGAGTCAAAGAGGGTTGGGGAAAAAAACCTTAGGTAAAACCCTGAAATTCAGGTTTGCATTATCCAAGTAAGCACCAGTATAAATGCCCACTAGCTAGCTGCAGAAATAAGGCACTGTCCAAAGAGAGCCACTGGAGAGGATTGGAAAAACAGAAGTTATACAGAATCTTGGGGCTTATGTTAATACAAATATCAAATTATGTCTGAATTGAGCTAAGCAGTATTTTGATTGAGCCTTTCAGAGGGTACTTGCAAACAACTAAATATTTAAAGCAATTGGGATGCCTGGGTGGCTCAGTCGGTTAAGTGTCCAACTTCAGTTCAGGTCATGATCTTACGGTTCATGAGTTTGACTCCCATGTCAGGCTCTGTAGTGACAGCTCAGAGCCTGGAGCCTGCCTCAGATTCTATGTCTCCCTCTCTCTCTGGCCCTCCCCCATTTGCACTTGCTCTCGCTCTCTCTCTAAAATAAATAAACATTAAAAAAATTAAACTTATAAAGCTATTGCTCTGAAAACTTTGAAGGCAAATAACTAATTTTTATTTAGACAGGAATGTGTTTGTTATATTTATGTTAAATCAGATCATGCGGTCTTTAATACTTTCTGACTTCAGAAGAAGTTTGTTTCCTACTCACAGACTCAGTCATGCAAACTCCCTAACTGATCCATGGATAGTAATAAGCTCCAGTGGGGACTGAAGAAGCAAAGCGAGTCGTAGCCTTAGTAAAGAAAGGGGTGAATGTTCTAGATGCAGATAAAGGGAAAATCTACTGCTAGCAAGAACTGGGCAAGCCGCATGGTTAGGAAGCCCTAACCTGTGAGTTAAATAACAGTGAGGATCTGCTTGGCCCCCACAGAAGATGGCCAGCCAGGAAGACCGTGTGCAAAGTGGAAGGCATACTTACATAGGAGTTCTTTGGGGCTGGGAAAGCAACTAGCTCTATGGCCTTAGGAAAGTTAGTCTTTCCTTCAGGTAGAATAAAAATACCTACTTCACAGGTTAGTATGTCAATTAAAATTTGAATGAGATTGTGCACATAAGAGTGCCTGAGTGGCTCACTTAGTTAAGCATCAGACTCTTGATTTTGACTCAGGTCATGATCTCATGGTTCATGAGTTCAAGCCCTACGTGGGACTCTGCTCTGACAGTACAGAGTCTGCTTCGGATTCTCTCTCCCCCTCTCTCTTTGCCCTCCCCTCCCTCAAAATAAATAAGTAAACATTTTTTAAAAAAGACTGTGCATGTAATATTCCTAGTACACTGACTATATATAGTGAGTTTTCAGTTAATGTTAATGAACTCTTATTAGATTGCATGTTATCTAATTTTTTTATTTTTTAAAAAACTTTTTATGAAGTGGGGAGGGGCAGAGGGAAAGAAACAGAGAATCTCAAGCAGGCTCCACCCCCGAGTGTAGCCCAACAAGGTACTCCATTTCAGGACCGTGAGATTGTGACCTGAGCCAAAACCGAGAGTTAGACACTTAACCAACTGAGCCACCCAGGTGCCCCATGTATTTTCAATTTTTTTTATTGAGGTATAACTGACATATATATATATTTAACTTACAGTAATAAAACCATAGGTACATAGCCAATAATAATAGTATTATAGATGAGTTCCTTCAATAATTGTGTTTCTCTGAGTGAAAAGGGAGACACGATTCTGACATGTCTTCCTCTGATCTCAATACCCAAGTGGCTCTCATAGTGTGAACATTCCGCAGGGACATGTGAGTGATATAATGGGATTTGGGGGAAATTTTCACGATTTGGAAATTTATCCCTGAACACTGTACAATGTGCAACACTGCTGTAGTAAGGAGTCCTTGTACTGCAATGTGTGAAGGATGACTCACAGTTTGCTAAGCCTAATTTTTATTTGTTCCCTCCCCCACCATGCAAAACAACATGATGTTGCAAAGAATATAGCACTGGGATCAGCAGAACTGACCAAATTTTCAAATTTGATCACCATTCACATTTTAGCTTCGCCATTAACTAGTTCTGACACAAAAGCCAAGTCTTGAACCTCTTCGTGCTCCCACTTCCCCATGGATAAAAGTGGGAAAACCTCAAAGGAATGTAGTGAGGATTAAATCAAATAACACATGCAATGTGTCTAGCACGATACAAGCAAAAATATGAACTCTCTTCCCAGCCCCATAAATCCCAGCAATTCTAATACAGAGTTCTCAGAGCGTTGTACTATTCGTGTGCATCTCTCTCACTAGATCAGGAGTTTCCTGAAGGCGGTAGCTAAGATGTTGTGTACTTGTACTCCACACATCTAGAAGGACAGAGTTAGGAGTTCCGCTATGGTAGAAAGAGAAACAAAGAGTGATTATTGGTTTCTGAGCACAAGTGAAATAAACACAACTGTATTACCTCCCAGAAGCTTGAAAACACCATTCATAAGCACTGTCTCTACTCACCTACCTCAACTTCTCTCCTCTGTGTATCCCAAAGGCATCCATTCCTACCATGCTGATCCTGCTTTGGCCAAAGTCCCCACTGACCTCCATGTTCTCTGTGTTCTCTCCCTCATCCTCTCAGCATTATTTGGCACAGTTGACTGCCTTTCCTTGAAACACTTTTTTCTCTTGGCTTCCATGACACCATACTCTCATGGCTTTACTCTGTTCAGTCTCCTTTTCTGTCTCTTCCTCTTTAAAAAAAATGTAGGGTTCTAAACTTTGTAGTGGTCAGATCCTTCCTGGCCCTCTTCTCCATCTACACGCTCTCACTGGTGAGCTCGCCCATTTGCTTATTGGATAGTGACCACCACCCAAATGCTAACGAATCCCACATCTTTATTTCTAGCCCTGATCATATCCCAGAAATCCAAGCTTATATAATCAACTGTTTCTTGAGGTCTTCACTTATATGCCAAATAAATCTTTCAAAACTCACACACATAAAAGAGAAAGTGTGGTTCCTTCTTCCCCTTTCCAATTGACTCCTGCCTTAGAAACCTCCATCTTGGTAAGTAGCACTATTCTCCCTGGACATTGAAACAATTCTCAAACTTTAATATGCATATGAATCACCTGGAGGTCTTCTAATTCTGTAGGTCTCTGTTATAACATATGATTCTGCATTTATAATAAGTTACAAATGATGTGATGCTGCTGGTCCTCAAATCACATTATTGAATAGCAAGGACCTTTGAGGTAACTCTTAGTGCCTCTGTTTCCCTAGTGAACATTCCCCACACATGTTCTATCAGTAATGCTTCATCAACCAAATTTCTTCAGAATCTGATTATTTTCCAACTCACAGCACCTAGTCAGTACCACCATCAACTGTCTCCTGGACTATGGACATAGATTCCCAACCATTCCCCTGTTTCCACTTGGTCCCCTGCTCTGTAGGATGTTGTGTCCACTGCAGCCTTAAAATACCAATCACATCAGATCACAACTAGCCAAAGTGTTTTTTTTTCCTATCACACCTATAATCAAATCCCATCAATGACTTTAGAGTAGCCCCTCCCTGTCCTTCACTTTCATTTGGCATCACTCACGCTATGTCCCAGGAAGATCCAGCCGCAGTGATCTTTCACTCCTTAAATTTACCAAGCTCACTCCCACCTTGAGGTTGTTACACTAACTGCACTGGCACTGCACTGCTTGAAAGACCCTTTGCCCTTGACCTTTCACAGGGTTGGCTCCTTCTTGTCATTCAGATCACAGTTTAAATGTCATCCAGAGTGACCTGCCCAAACATCCAATCCAAAATAGCCACTCTGTAACCTGTCTCTTGATATCAAATCACTGTTTTAATTCTCTGCAATTTATTTATGCTATGTGATATTTTTCTGGATTATTTATTTGCTCATGTTCTGTCTCTGTTCCCTCTTCCCTCCCTCAATCTCAATCCATGCTCATTCTCTCGCTCTCTCTTCCTCTCTCCATCTCCCCCCACCCACACTAAGAGGTAAGCCCCACAAAAGCAGAAACTATGTCTACCTTGTTACCAGTTGTGATCCCTGCATCTAGATCAATTCCTGGAATGTTGTAGGCACTCAACCACCACTTGATGTATGATTGCATGAGTAAATAAATGATTGAATGAAAAGTTCTGGAGTCTATTGCAGAGTGAGAGGGGATATGCGCCTGCCTGATGTCTGGGCTTTCCACTTTGTCCTGAAGGAGCCTTCTTAATTTCTTCTCTGAGTCCACTCAATTCCACATGGTGTACTTAAAAGTGAAGATAATCATCTGGGTGGGGGGTTAGGCTGTCATCATTTTTGTCATCAAAGGACCTTGGTTTTCATAGTCTCTACCACGAACACTAGAATTCAGCTCATTCCAAAATAAGCCAGCTAGGTTCTCAACTAAAAACAGCATTCCCTCTGAGTATGGACTTCATTTCCATGACTCTCCACTGGTCACTTTCAAAAGCTATACTTAACTCCACACCCATTTATTATTTGAAGGTGGCAGGGGTTGGAGGTTGGAATGGAGCTTACTCATAGTGATTTGAATACGTAGTTTGATAGGATTATTATAACATACATGCATGGAAACAGGGCCGTTCTGATGGGTCACAAAGTGTGGTCCTCTAGCCGGTGCTATCTATATTACCTGGGAACCTGTTAAAAATGTAAATTCTCAGGCTCCGCCCCTGACCTGCTGAACAGAAACTCTGGGAATAGGGCCAAGCAATCTGTTTTAAAGGTTCACTAGATGATTCTGTCACATGCTAAAATTTGAGAGCTACCAACTTAAACCATTCACATATTCCACCATGATCTTCCATTGCTCAGGAAAGTTGGTGATCTCAAGAATACTTTGTCTACCCCAGCCTTGCAGCTCACTGCGCCAGGCACATGCTCTCCTGTGCTCCCCATAGCCATGCCTCACAAAACTGACGAAATCAAGGACCTTCTGCTCAAAGCCAGAAGAAGCGATGCCAACACTGTCAAGGTCAAGAAAAATAAGGATAATGTGAAGTCTAAAGTTCGATGCAGCAGATACTTTGATATCTTGGTCATCACAGCCAAAGAAAGGGCAGTGAAACTGAAGCAGCCTCTGCCCCCCAGGTTGGCAATAAAGGAGCTAAAATGACCCTGGCACTGATTTCACTGTATTAAAACTTTAAAAATCTATTTTAAAAAAAGAATACTTAGTCTAGGCATTATATAATATCCAAAAGGGTGACTCAGACCTGCCCAAGTTGAGTATTAGCAAGCAGATACTCTGGAATGCTTGACTAACCTAAGTTTATCCAAGAAATGGGACTCAACCAAGCTTCTTCACTCAGCTTCCTTTTACCTTTCTTGTCACTCTCTGTTTTTCCCTCCAATGCAGCTGATACCACTCCAACGAGACCGCTGGTTCCCCATATCCAAGAAAAGAACTAACACCTGACTCTTAAACTAACTGGGTTTTAAACTGCTGGGTAGTAGTCCTGCAAACACGCACACGCACACATGCACACATGCACACGCGCGCACACACACACACACACACACAGCATCTATTAAGTTGCTGAAATTCCAAGTGCGCAGTCATATCTGAACTATATGTCTGTCACCCAGTTGTTCAATGAACCAAATCTCAGCAACCTCAACATGTATTCAGTTCAGGCAGACTTGATATTCTTAGTATCACAACCACAGCATCTACCTGCTTTCAGTTTTGATCCTAGAAATATTTCTGTGTCAGCCATCATCAGTTTCAAGATGAGAACTTACATAAGTTAGCGGTGAGTGAATTAGTTAAAAAAAAAAAAAGCTAGTACTTGTGCACATTGATTCCCACTGCTGGTGGCTTATTTCCATGGAATCACTGTGGATCCATGTTTTATTAAAACAAAAGCAGATATTGTAGGTTGCTTCGTAGGTCATGATTTGCTTGAATTGCTCTAGTCACATGTAGAGACAAAGCCCTTTTCTCTACTACCCACCCCCAGTTTATTTGTTGATTCCTATTAAATTTCTCAGTTGTCAAAAAGAGAAGACACCAGCATTATGACTAGAATCATAAATTAAGGGTGATGTTATCACAGAAGTTTGAGATGAAGAAGGTAGAGGACTCCAGGAAACTTGAATAAGCAGTTTGGTCACCACTTGGTTATATATGGCGATTGAACAACTAAGAAAAATGATAGTGAAAAATGAGAACAATGTTGGAAAGGTGTTACTTAGATTACCCTAACATATTCTAGAATGTCATTCATTCTTATATGGATTTGATCTTGTTATCAATCATACTATTTTCCCTATGTTGCAAAAAAATGAAACTCGCAGGAATACTGATCTCATTCTTCAATGTCTATATTATGAACAGATTCTACTTTGCTTTAAATATTGCCATAATTGGAATACCATTTCACAATTACATCAGACTTGATTACTGAAGCATCTTCATATGCTTATAGTACATTGTTCATTTTAATAATTATTATGAACCTATGAGGAGAACGGAATAAAGATTATCCTCCCCATTCAAAATATCAACCTCTGAAAGTCAGAGATGTTAAGTTTCATCAAGACCGCATAACTCATCCATGTGGAGCTGAAGTGAATTCCAGTTCTAGCACTTTTTCTATTATATTATACACACTTGACTGCTATTTCTAGATATCCTAGAGGGAGGTAGAAGAAATCTTTGTTCAATAATTTAATGTTGCTCTACTCCCTCCTGATTACCGACATTTTTAGCCATAATGACAAATGCTGTTTTAAAAACTATACTCACTGACTGATATGAGAAATCACCTTCTGAAGACACAGGCCCATCCCACACTTTGCAATGTTTCTTATCATGCTAATGTTAAATGTTGCGGGGGGCGACAGCAGGGACGATGGAGAAGAACATTCATCACATGAAGAAACAGCCCATATTGATTTTTCTTCCCACTGTAAGAGACAGGTAATACAATTTCATTGCCTATTCAATACGAAAATAGGACTTAATGGAGTTATGGTTTATGATTTGGCCATTGTGTCATGCTTCCCTTGCAACAATCTCTTCTCCATCTCAGACTCCATCCCACGACGCTAGATAACCAGATAGCTAGATCTGCCTATTGAGGACCAAATGCCATAGGTTCTGCAGAACATGAAACAGCGTGTATCAAGGAAATAATGAGAGAGAGACCAGTCTCTACAAGATACTCACCTAACATGCCTGAAGAGCACTGGTTACATGCCCACAGGGGCTGTCCCTCAATAGCACAAAAGAGAAGGCCACACTGCCCCAGAAGATATGGCTAGCAATCTGAAGGTCATGGCAATTTGAGAATGTATTAGTAGTGACAGGGTTTCTTTCAGGAATGATGTAGACTCAAAAAAGAGAAGGTGTTAGGTTTGTTTTCCAGTTTTTGGCTTATTTCCATGAAACCGGTGCTAATGTTGTTGGGAAACATTTCTCTGTGGGTCTCTCATTTTCTGCCTATCTTGCAAGCAGAAACACTGACTTCTTTTGTTCCTGATTATCTGCACCAGGATATTTGTGTAGTGAACACTCATGGAACATAGAGACGATATCCTCGTCCCAAGTAATGGGCCAGCAAGTTGGTTTCTCAGTATACAACTTTCAGATTTTCTAAGTGCAGTATTTCTATCCTGTAATACAACTTAGCTACACATGTGGGCATCACCTGGATCCCTTAGGGTCGCACAGTAAGAATGGAGGGTTTAGGGCACCAAATACGCTGATGTTTATACTGCTCCCTAAGGTGTGAATAATAAAAGCCTTTGTATCTTATCTAAATCTCTCTTGCTGGTTTGGCCTTGAAATGACCAGGTAAAAATAACAGAAGAGGTGCAGTCATTTACATTCAGTTTTTTCTAGGTGAGTTTGCTAAATTACAGATTTGTGGTGCTAGTCACACTTCCTTGCTAGAGATTAGTACTGGCTTTGACTGTTGATCTTTGGTATAATTGACCTAAAGAAGGAAAAAAATTAATGAGAAACTATTTATGGCAAAACTTTGGTTCAATACTAATATTCAGTAATTTATAGGTTTGCCTGTGTGGGCAAATTATGTTAAAATAAATTTCAGTCAACAATAGCTAAATTATGGAAAGAGCCCAAATGTCCATGAACTGATGAATGGATAAAGGCGATGTGAGATAGGTATGGAATATATGGTAATGGAATATTACTCAGCCAGCAAAATGAATAAAATCTTGCCATTTGCAACGTGGTTGGAGCTAGAGAGTATTATGCTAAATGAGGTCAGTCTGAGAAAGACAAATACCATATGATTTCACTAATATGTGGAATTTAAGAAACAGAACAAATGAATATAGGGGAAAAAAGGAGAAGCAAATCAATAAACAGACTCTTAATTATAGAGAATAAGCTGATAGTTACTGGAAGGGAGATGGGTGGGGGGATGGGCTAAACAGATGATGGGCATTAAGGAGGGCACTTTTTGTGATGAGCACTGGGTGTTGTGTGTAAATGATGAATCACTGAATTCTACACCTGAAACTAATATTACACTGTATGTTAACTAGTTAGAATTTAAATAAAAACTTGGAAAAAATAAATTTCATACATAAGTTACTGTCACAGACCTAGATCTCCTGTAAAGTGTGTGTGTGTGTGCACGTACACACACACACACACGCACATGCACATGCACGGGCGCACGCACACACACACACACACACACACACACACACACCTAGAAGTTCCCAAGGGATCTCTTTCTTTTGTACTCCATTACTTGTATGCCTACCACACTTTGCCATATTCTGTCTCTAACTTACAATTCTTGCCATCCTGACCATTTAGCTCCTCTAGCTTTCTTGATGCAGAAAGTACTTTTCACTAGTATTGTTCTTTATCCCACAAGATAGAACAAGCCCCACCAGCATCTGCAATTCAAGAACCCACTGCTAGGGGCCAAGTTCCCTGAGGGGCATATCATACCATAGTGGTGACTGCTGCTTCTCACCCTGCACCCTAAGGGGCATAGTCCTTTCTGCTTCAAGGTCTGTGGAGGATGGGAAATGGGTCGTCCCCTATTGTGATACACTCCGTGTTAACTCAGTGGTACTTGGGCAGCAAAATTCTTTCTAAACATATTCAGAACCAAGTTTAAGCATGAACTGCCATGTAGGATCTTTCTTCTTCTCATCTTCAGTGGTTCTTGAGTCAAGTTTCTCATGCATACAGCTTTCTGTTCTCTGTCAGGATCTGTTCTGTCTCACATATCTTGGACCCTCTTCACAAATACTTTCATAGAGCCAATTTTCCAATGGACCAGACATGCCTAGACCCCTATTGGTGCTTGCCCCAGGCATCTGCATGGCTCATTTCTTCACCTCCTTCAAGTTTGGCTCAGGAGTCATCTGATCAGGGAAACCTTTCCTAACTACCCATTTAAAAATGTTAACATCCACTCCCACCCAAGCTATCCCATTCTCTGCCTTATTTCACTTCGTTGCACTGATTACTTCCAAATGTACTATAAAATGGATTTCTTATGTTATTATTGTCTTCTCCTACAGAAGGACAAGTTCCAAAAGGGCAAGAGTTTTTATCTCTTTAGCTCACTGATATGCTTAGAATGGGGCCCAGCACCCAGTTGGTCCTCAATAAATATTTAAAGAATGAATGACTGAATCCTAGACTCGGGCCACATGTGTGATGTTCTCCTCTCACATAAATTCCACTGGCCACATTTCCACTAAACCTGACATCCAGTAAACATATTTTGGCTGAAAAGCTAGTTTTGGATAATGATGCAAAGGAGACATGCCCCACATGAAGGACCAAGCAGTTGGGCAAATTATGCTCCAGTCTCTTCTCCTCATTATCTTTCCCCTTTGAAATGAGGGCAGAAAACACAAGAACTTTTTGCCTGCCTCTTGTGTTCCTTGTAATGATTAGCCATTGTTAGTTAAGTCCATATAGTTCTTATAGCCAATAATACAACTCTCTTAATCCCTTTCTTTTTCTGTTGCCACTTAAAATTCCTTCAGAAATGAATTATAACTATTGAAACTTTAATGTAATTCAAGATATGCAGTCAAACGTCATAATGAGCTAGGACAGATTTTTGTCTGTGTGTTAACCATGGGGGAAATTAGTGAGAATTTGCCCATTTATTATAGATCAAAATGAAAAAGAAAGTCTTGATTTGGGCTTCACAAATCTATAAGGCAATACTGATGGGCCAGTAAATTGCTACAAGTTTTCAGAAAAGCATTTAGAATACCTCAAATTCTTTTAAAATATTTATATATTTTAGTGTATTCATTACACTTTTAAATATACAGGTAGAAGGATATTCTTGGAAATGTTATTAATAATGAATAAAAAGTGCAAACACCCTAAATATTTGATAATAGGGGAGTATTTAAATAAGTCACATTCTTATTCTGTATAATAGAATATTAGTCTCTTAAATTGTGATTTTTAAAGCTCATCTAACAAAATTTCTCACAAGAGAACACTGAAATCTAAAAGCTAGATACACATTACAAGGACCACTTTTCCAATGATAAAAAACGTATCCATAGAAAAAAATAGAATGGAATTTGCCAATATGTTAATGGTGATCATTTCGGTCTTCATCCATTTGGGCTGCTGTAACAAAATGCCACAGACTGGGTGGCATATAAATAGTAGACATTTGTCCCAGTTCTGGAGAAGTCTGAGATCAGGGTGCCAGCATAATCAGGTGAGGGACCACCTCTAGGTTGTAGACTTCCTCACAGGGTACAAGGGGTGAGGGAGCTCTGCGGGGTCTCTTTTATGAGGGCACTCATCCCATCCCTGAGGGCTCTGCTCTCATGACGTAATCACCTCACCAAACCCTACCTCCTAATACCCTCACACTGGGAGTTAGGATTTCAGTATATAAATTGTGGAGGGCACAAACATCCAGACTATAGCAACTTCTGACTATGAAAGTAGCATACATACAGTCTTCACAAGCTCTGATTTGAATTAGGTGCTACGCGTACCATTTTGATCTGCCATACTGTAAGTATCATTGTAATATGTCACAGATGAGGAAACTGAGGTTTTTAAGAGATGAAATAGCTATTTCAGTATCAAATGATCAGTCTGGGCAGTGTGAAATTTGATCCAGAATTTTCTACCTCCATAGCATCTGCTTTTAAGCACTATGCTCCATTAAAAACAGTTGATAATGACCCACCATGGGTGAGCTTGTGGGTCACTTTACTTTTGGTGGAAGCCAAGGATTATTTTCATGTAGTTTAGCATTCCTGATGGTAATTACCATTCAGATGATTATTATCTTTTAACTCTTGTTCAGATCTTCACTGCCTCTCTCTAGGGTAAATATTTCAGTTTCGTATTGTTAAGAAAATACATAAAATACTTTGTCTTAAACACTGACCAAAAAAATAGTGATCTTTACTATTTTAATCAATTGTAATTACACCATAATTATAAGAAAAGAAAAAATTCTTTCAGAAAAGAATTTTAAACTAAAATTTAAACTAAATCGTAACCTAAAACTAGCACAAAACATGAGGCCAGGAGACTAGAATTGATTTCTTTCTTTCTTTTCTTTTTTAAGTAACCTCTACACCAACATGGGGCTTGAACTCACAACCCCGAGATCAAGAGTCACATGTCTTACCGACTGAGCCAGCCAGGCACCACTAGAGTTGATTTCTTTTTTTCTTTTTTTTTTTTTTCAACGTTTATTTATTTTTGGGACAGAGAGAGACAGAGCATGAATGGGGGAAGGGCAGAGAGAGAGGGACACACAGAATCGGAAACAGGCTCCAGGCTCTGAGCCATCAGCCCAGAGCCCGACGCGGGGCTCGAACTCACGGACCGCAAGATCGTGACCTGGCTGAAGTCGGACGCTTAACCGACTGTGCCACCCAGGCGCCCCTAGAGTTGATTTCTTGATAAATGAAGAAAACATTAGAACTATGAAAAAACTAAATTTGACTTCAAAAAAAAAAAAAGGAAAACAAAAAACAAACCACTAACAGTTTAGGGCACCTTGGTAGCTCAGTCGGTTAAGCATCGGACTCGATTTTGGCTCAGGTCGTGAGCCCAGAGTTGTGAGATTAAGCCCCGTGTCAGGCTCCACGCTGAGTGTAGAGTCTACTTGGGATTCTCTCTCTCTCTCCCTCTCTCTCTCTCTCTCTTTCTCCCTTTTTCTCCCTGTGCCCCTCTCCCTGGCTCACACTCTCTCTCCCTAAAAAATAAATTAAAAAATAAATTAAAAAATAAAACTAACAGTTTGATACACTCTTCCCCTGAATGAAATGTTGGGGACTCTCTTGGCAATTCTTCCAGATACCAGGTAGAAGAGGGTACACAGGTTACTTTAAGTAAAACAATCTGCTTTACAAACCCACCTCAGTTTCAAACAAGTATAAAGCTTATCAAATTGCCAACTCAAAAGAAAGACCATTTTTACCTGAGAAGTGAAACTAAGCAAACTATACAGAACATACAGAGTCTTTATAACATAAGACATTCAGTTTCAAATTATCTGGTCTAAAAGAAAATCCTAGATCAAAAAATGTTCCTCAAGGGGCAACTGGGTGGCTCAGTGGGTTGAGTGTCAGACTTTTGGCTCAGGTCATGATCTCGCAGTTTGTGAATTCGAGCCCCACATCAGGCTCTGTGCTGACAGTTCAGAGCCTGGAGCCTGCTTCAGATTCTGTATCTCCCCCTCTCTCTGCCCCTTCCTCACTTGTGCTCTCTCTCTCTCTCTCTCTCTCGAAAGATAAACAAACATTAAAAAAAAAACTTTTTAATGTTCCTCAAGAGATCTACAAAACATGCAAAATAGAAACTTTTACAAAGTGTATTTAATATGGAATGAAACAAAACTAAGCAAAATTAAGAGTTTCTTTCAATTTTTAGGAAGGCATAATTTCTAGAAAAATTTTCACATAAAAGTAAGGTGTAGAATTGTAAACTTTTATCTTTAAGACAATGCTGCCACTTTAGTTGGTAAACATTTCAATACTCCCACAATTTTCAACTGTCATAAAAGGATAAGCCCAGGAATTCTCAAAATGCTCTATGCCAATCTATTTTAAGGAACTTGTTTTGAATATATGTTGTATTCCTCAGACACACTAAAAAAATAAACAAATAAAAAACAAAAAACAGGGGCGCCTGGGTAGCTCAGTCAGTTAAGCATCCACTTTGGCTCGGGTCATGATCTTGCACTCCGTGAGTTCAAGCCTCACATCAGGCTCTGTGCTGACAACTTAGAGCCTGGCGCCTGCTTCAGATTCTGTGTCTCTACCCCTTTCACCCCCCTCAAAAGTAACTAAACATTAAAAAACTCAAAAACAGGATCAAAAACAAAACAAAGCAAAAAACCTAAAAAGTCTGTTTTTTAATCTGCCATTTTGTTAACAGATAATATCCTCCAGTTAAAAAATAAAGAATGTTCCTAAAATAATGTCTCTTCCCCTGAGGTACCCTTTGGAAGGTGGAAGTCAGTAATGCAATTAGATATCTAGGGTTATTTCAGCTGCCTGCCAAAATATCGCTCATGACTAGTAAAGTATGCTGAAAAACACCATTACATCAATGACAGAAAGGGCACAATTGTTCTTGTTTCTGGAATTCTTCTGATGTGAGTCAATTCACTGGGTGGGATTTCACTGGAAAATGCCTTTAGGAATGTTTCAAATGAAGGGAGGACAGAACCAAGCTTTCAAACGCACACATAACGGACAACCATAAAGTCAGACTTCACCCAGCAGACGACAGCGATCAAACTCAAAGTAATATCTGTAGCTACAAAATCTCCAATTTTCTGTGCAGTTTTGATTTCTATTTTAACAATTTAACATTGTTTCCTCTTGACAGCCCAAATAAAAACATTTCACCCTCCATATACAGGAATACAATTATGTAACTTTGCTTTTCATTTCAGACCTGGAAATGTCAGATTAAAGGCAGAGAGGGAATATGAGATTATTTTAAATATTGTTTTTGTATTTACCCACAAATCCAAAAGCCACTTAAGAACTTGGACAATTTGGAGATGCAGAAATAATCTATAACAGAAAAGGACTTTCTGATATACTTTTAAACATTTTGAGACTCATGAACTTTTTTTTGAGAGAGAGAGAGAGAGCAAGTGGAGAAGGGCAGAGGGGGATAGAGAGAGAATGTTTAAGTGGGCTCCATACCCAGAGCAGAGACTGACTGAAGGCTGGATTTGGGGCTCAATCTCCCAAACCATGAAATCATGACCTGAGCTGAAATCAAGAGTTGGACGTTTAACCAACTGAGCCACCCAGGTGCCCCTAGACTCATAGAACTTTAAACCCAAACAGAACATTCCATCATCAAAAGGCCCCTTCTGCCTGGACTGGTGATACAGGAACTCTCCTATAACTCCCTCCAGATGGAGACGAGGTGATCCAGTGTATGATTATTTGGTGCTGGCTGCTAAAACCAGTTATTCTGTTGAGTTTTTATTATTTTATAGGTTTGGTCTGTCTTTCCAACTAAGTTAAGCTAAAGAGCTGTCTTTTATCTGTCTTAATATTCCCTCAGAGGGAATAATCTCTAGCCTCATCTACAGTGAACATTCTCTATTTATTTAATTGCAGATAGGTTCAAAATGTGTTTTTTTTTAATTAAGAAGATGAGCTTCCCATGCTTACAGAGACATGTTCCCTATTATCTGGGGTTAGGACTAGAAAGATACTTATTTAATAAATCTAATAAGTATGCTAACAGTTAACATGGTAACACAGTAACATGTTGTTTACTAAGTTTAAAACTTTCTCTTTTTTCATAAAAGGAAATCTTTCTCAGATACCAAACAAACAAGATTGAAACTCTTCCAGTTGAAGTAAATGGAGAGGACTGGATGAAAAAAAGACAATAGCAGGTAAGGAGAGGTAGGGGAAGAGAGGAATTGGACCCCAACCAGTTGGCTATCTACCCACTGTCTTCAAAGACCACTGGGAACTTCTAGGCACCTTTAAGTTGCTGCTTTAAAAGCCACTAGTTTAGTCTGCTGTGTAAAATATTTTAATAAAAAAAAAAAAAACCTCTGCTTCTCCCTCCTGCCAACTTAGTGTCAGAAATTGAATCCTGTATTTTCAAATTCTATTATAAATCTGTGTTGAATAATGAAGTGACCAAGTGAATGAATGTTTATAACCAAGCTGAACAAAATCCTTGTAATTGTTATGATATTTGCTGTAGTTGGTTTGAATGGAATACGAAAATCTACATGTAATCAGAATTAGATAAATGAATAAAGTGAGAAGTATCAACTAAGACTGAATGTCAGCATCTGACTTTTTTTTTCTAATTTATTTTACAGGGGCACCTCGGCGGCTCAGTCGGTTAAGCTTCTGACCCTGGATTTCAGCTCAGGTCATGATCTCACCACAATAAGTTTGAATCCCACATCAGGGGAAGCTTGTCCACACTATCAGCATGGAGCCTGCTTAGGATTCTGTCTCTCCTTCTCTGCTCCTCCCTCACTTGCACACTCCCTCACTCTCTCACTCTCTCTCAAAATAAATAAAGTTTAAATAAATAAATATAAAAAATTATTTTATAAAGTAAGAATGTGTACACGTGGCATTCTTTCCTATCTAAGGTATGAAATGGATTCGAGGACATATATATGTTTCTGTTGCCCTGAATCTATGCCTCCCTTTTTGGTAACAGCTGCTCACTTTTTCCTCCTTTGGGAACTACTCCTTCCTTATACATCCAGGCTTAGCAATCTATTTATCAAAATGTTCTATGTACTCCCAACCCACCCACCACATGCCCAGCCAAGGTGTGGGCATGTTATCCAAGACAGACAAATCAGATCCTCTGACCCTGAAACATGTAGGTTTCCTGGGATGGTAAGATGTACGAGCAATGCTTGGAGCTGCATTGTCTACCACAGGGCTAGGGGCAGACTCTCCATTAGGTTCTCTTACTTGAATTTCTGTAGCTATGCTGGTCTAGGGCATTCTGAGCCCTGATTACTTGGCCTCTTCTTCTGTAGGCTACATCATGTCTTTCTAATAACATCCTTACTTTATTGATGTATGTATTTATTTTTCTTTATTTCCATTTAAGGTAATCAGAGTCCACTTCTGAAACCCAAGAACACCAAGGGAGATATGTGCCCTAACCACTGATAACATAGACAGAAATTAACTTAAAGAAGCTTAGATCAAACAAGTCATGGTTACATGCCCCAGTGAAATAGATCCCTATGTCTCAGTTTGGTGTACTAGGATTCATCACAATGTTTTTACATCTTTTGAAAATGATGCATATAGTATCCTAAGACTTGGTCATATGCAAATGGAAGCCCATAGATCTGAGATCAGGAGACCAATTCTCTCTCTATAGTTTGGGGCAAGTTATAAAAACTTTTTGAATCTCCATTTCCTCATCTGTAAAAGGATGAAGTTAAAGTAGAAGATCTAAAAAGGCTCTTCTAATCATGACAAACTATGAATTTTTAAGTTTACAAATACATAATAATACACACCAACTGTGGATTTTGTTTTTCAGCCCTAAGTCAGTACTCTAAAGGAGTCCCTGCTATCTGACTTCAAGGCAGCATTTAAATTTAACACCAGACCCACCCAGGATCAGCCTATGCTGTGGTGCGGACTTGCCTCAAGAGCTTTGTAGAATCTCTTTATGTGATTGAAATCAGTGCCACTTTCTGTACTCACATTTTCCCTTTTCCGTTCTTTTTCTATGGTTGGGAAAAAGATGAGTTATAATTAAAATCAAGAAAATACTGTAAGGACAAATACAATGTATCCTGTTTTTATAAAAGGTCATTCTTGCAAGCTATCAAAGCTCTTTACAACAAATACCTAATTGATGGTCACAGCCTCCTCTGTAGGAATAAAACACAGTGCCCAGTTTACAGATGAAGAAACCAAAGAGGGAGTCAACAGAATTTCAGTTGGAACAACAAATTCAGAGCACGTCCATTTTAGGACATTGTATGTCAGAGTGCCCAATTAGCTCAGTTAGTTGTAGATTATTTTAATGTTGACCTAGAAATATGTGTAATACATTTATAATGAAAACAAAGTGAAAGACATATTCAAATAGCTAAGAGTCAATCCTAAAACAAATAGCTATTACAGTGGTTTTCAAATAAGTTCTTTGGTGACTAGTTGATGACCTCTGTGAAACTCACATGTGAGTGGGGCAAGTCTAATTTACTCTGCAATTATAAAAAACTGGAATAGAGTCTTCACTTAAGACCAAGTTATACATACTAATAAACCAAAGCTGGTAAGTGATGATCAAAACAACAACTTCATGTCACTCATTTAAACTAGAAACATACTTCCCACCATCACCACTACCATGTTTCCCAAAACAGTGTCTTTAGCTAGGCTAGTCCAGAATAAGAGAGGAAGCTTACGTGCCTCACTCAATAGATAATGCCTATTTAACAGGCAATCATCCACTCTTATTTATTCAAAAAATAATTATTCCACACGCCAGGCACTGTGCTATTCACGTCATCAAATTACTCATCCATGAATCTTTAGAACTCATTCTGTCTACTTGGAGAGCCTAAGGAGCCCAGAAGAGGTAGATCAATAAAGGAACTGGAAGTTTTTTCCTAACCTGTGTAATGGTAAACCTTCCTGGATTTTTCCCTTTAATTATTTAGTGAAGAGTGAATTTCCCTTGGAGGATAATCATCAGTCACTAGTGACAGACTCCTATGGAAAGTGCCCGTGACATACAGGAGCGAAGAGGCCAGCGGACCTGGTAAAGTCCCAGCTGACTATTTCCCAAATGCCACTAGACTGCCAAAATATCACTTAGGAGACACAACACACACGGGCACCCACCAACAGGGAAACACTCTTCCCAGCCCTGAATACAAGGGACAAATACAGGCCACCCCTTCAGGTGTGTAGAGGGAAGGGGAAAGATTATTTCTCAGCACCTGCCATTCATCAGGCCCTAAATGAGTCCCTTTTGACCTCATCGTCTTAATCTTCTGCTGTCCCTTGTTCAGTCAGTTTTTCTGACCACCTATCAAAAAACTGAAACCACCCAATGACGTACCATATATTTTGTTTAAGTTTGTTTGTTTGTTTAAAGAGAGAGAAAGAAAGAACATGATTGGGGGAGGGGCAGAGAGAGAGGGAGAGAGAATCCCAAGCAGGCCTTGCGCTTTCAGCGAAGAGCCCAACAAGGGGCTCGAACTCACAAACCGTGAGATCAGGACCTAAGCCAAAATCAAGAGTCAGATGCTTAACCAACTGAGCCACCCAGGAGCCCAATATATCATACATTTTATTTGTTTACTATTTGTGTCTCTCTGGAATGCAAACTCCCAAAGGCACGAAAACAGATTCTTGGAAAATGTCCTGCTGACCTGATCACGATCCCCATCTCTCCCAGCTGTGAACCAATTAAAAAAATGGAGAATCCCGCTTCTATCCAAGGCAAAATGGTGACTCTACATCTTCTCTATCAATTGACCCCTGAATTAAATTCACTCACTGATGACAGGCAGAAAACCTGGAAAATCGTAGACCCTTCCCACATGAAGGAAAAGGTGAGAACATGGTATATCCACAGGGGCGGCTCTAGTCAAGGGAGACAAGACATTTTTGGATGTCACTATTCGGAGTTCAATCCTTGGACCAGCAGCATCACCCCTGGAAGCTTCTTAGAAATGCAAAGTTAACCCCCACACTAGACCTACTGAATTGAAATCATTATTTTCATAAGATGCCTAGGTGATCCACACACATTTAAAAATTTCAGTAGCACCTAGGAAATAATCCTTAGAACATTTAACCCCACCACAGATATGTGGACCAATGGTTATCAGACTTGTCATATTGGCAATCAGACAAATAAATCCTTCTTCCTTCCTATTAGGTGCCAGTAGTATGAAGAAACAGGGCAGCTTCCTCATTCTGAATTCTTCCAAGAGAGGACAGAAGTGATGGTTTTGATATATGAGTATGGTTGTTGGTTGCTTATTAAAGGCAGCAGGAACTGGGAGAGAGAGAAAATGAATCTCTACCTCCATTCTTAATTTATCTATCTTCTTTCCTCATCTGTGTAAAAGGAATAATAACACCTGCTGTATCGGCCACTGTTAAACTTGAATAATATATATCAAAATCTTTAGGAAATATGAAATGTTATTTTTTAAACTTTGTTCTTGTTACACAGAGAAAACTGACAAATCAGCAGTCCCTCAGGCTTTAGAAATTCAGCATACCGTGCCATTATTGGATCACAGACAATTTTACAAATATTTTTATATTTTCGTGCTGGTCAAAAATGTGCAGCAGGGCTGTTTGTCTGCAAAGCAAATGAAAAAAAAATTAAATGTTAAGACTTAACTGGTCAGTTTCTATGAGATTAAAATGAGTAGCTGTAAAAGAAAAGTTTAAATATTGGTTACTGTGTTTTGAAAAACAAACACAATATATTTAGATGAATTTAGACTATATTTGTTTTCAAACCCAACGTCCATCTCACTCTGCCTGCAACTTACCAAGTGATGTAAGTAGAAATGGTTGTCTTGACATATGCCCTCAATAAAACAGCCAGTTACCTTTCTTTAATTAGCAAGTAATGAGCTATTTTTTCTACTTATACAGATGTGTAAGTTTTAACTTGTCATTTTTTTCAAACTGATTAAACAACATATTCATATTTCAAAGATTATGAAGCTTTTCCTTGGGATGTCTTTTTATCTTTAAAAACAACAATGCTAATAGTTTCCTTTTTCCTATATTCAAACAACTATTTACTACCCCTTCTTGATGTGGGCTTTCAAAATACAAAGAAGGTCTGGCAAGTTTTCAATGTCCTTTTAAAAATCTGTTCTTAAGCGCTTGTAAAAAAGCATAAAGGGTACTTCTTTGGAGAATTGATAATGTCCTACGTTCAGTATTTGTATATTAAGGACTGTCAGTTACATTTAGTGTATTCATTCATTGGAATCTGTTCTGTTAATCTGCATGCAACTGATTTCAAGAAAGCCAAAGTGATCAGAAGAAGTCAAAGTTAACATAACAATTCCTTTTCTACAAAAAACAGCCTAAGACATTATGGGTCCAAATTTCAAAGCAAGTTACTGTATTTGCAAGTTTTAAGTCACACTTGGCAGTTTTTCCAAACACAGTGGTCAGGAACTGAAAAAAATAAACATGTGTTTCCAGGATTTTCTTTTCACATGCCACACAAAAAGCGATGTTACAACTATGTTTTCACTCCCTTTAAAAAGTTCTTCTTAAGGAAGAAGGCTTTGCTGATTTGTGTTATTTTAAGGTAGATTTTACAAAATAACATGAAGAGGAAAGACAAATATTACTTTCACTGTATAAATGGGAGTTTAACTTCCCCAAAGGGATTTCTTGAAAAATCTGATCTATCATTATGCAGTGATATTTTGTACTTTAAATCTAATAAATTCAGAACACTTAGCCCATTCCATCTTCCAGTTGCCTTAAACAAAGGGAAAATAAAAGAATCAATCTACATACGATTCTTAGCCAGCAAGTCTAAAGCCATTCCCATTTTGCTGAAAGAGTAACTGAGGTAAAGTAAATTTATCGCTTTCCTGAGGCTTAACAAAGTCTTAGTAGCTGCAGAAGGATGAAAATTCACAGGTGTGGTTCTTACTCAAGACAAAGGAAACAATCAATCACAAACTGAGCTTTCTCAGCAGTCCATAAAACTTCCAAACCCAAAAATATCTCCATTACTGGTAGACCAGGTGGCCCACATCTCCACTCCAACCTTTCCACCTCATTGAAAGTGTTGCCCTGAAAATTCTGACCTATTGAAATGTAAGTATCGTATTTTGTAGGAATAACAATACCAACCATCAATTCCTTAGGAAGAATTTATTTCTCAGTTCCCTAAGATCCGGAACTACAGAAAACAGGATCCAGGACAGAAAGTGAGTTGGGTAGAGAGTAAAGGATAGAAAGTGTTCAGTGTAGAATCCTCCTCTGGGAGACTGGATACTAATGGAGACTTTGGGCAGCGGTGAACAGTGAGTATGGCCCTGGCACCTGGACGAGGAAAGAGAAAATGAAAGAACACGAGGATAGACTTCTCTGAGCAGGATGGGCTGTATCAGGAATGTCTGCAGAGGAAAGGATGATTAGAAAGGGTTGTAAAACACAAGAGGAAAATGGTCCAGCAATTGCACTCCTTGCTCTTCACCCAAATGAGCTGAAAACCTATGTCCACACACACACAAAAATGGCACAAGGATATTTGCAGCATCTTTAGTCATGAATGCCAAACTTGGAAGCAACCAAGATGTCCTTCAGTAGATAAATAGGTAAACTGTGATACATCCAAATAATAGAATGTTATTTGGTGCCAAAAAGAAATGAGCTACTACACCATGAAAGACGTGGAGAAAACTAAAATGCGTATTACTAAGTGAAAGAAGCCAGTCTAAAAGTCTACATACTGTATGATTCCAAGCGTGTGACATTCTGGAAAAAGAAAAACTATGGAAACAGTAAAAAGATCAGTGGTTGCCAGGGGCCAGAGGGGAGGGAAGAATGAACTGGCAGAGCACAGGGGACGTTAAGGGGAGTGAAACTATACTCCGTGTACTAACACGTTGGATACATGTCATTATACATATGTCCAAACCATGGAATGTACAACACCAAGAGTGAACCCTAGCGTAAACTATGGATTTAGGGTGATAATGATGTGTCATTGGAGGTTAATTGGTTGTAACAAATGTACCACTCTGGTATAGGATGTTGATAGTAGAGAAGGCTGTGATGGTGTAGGGGCAATGAATATATAGGAACTCTACTTTCTACTCAATTTTGCTGTAAATATAAAATTGCCCTAAAAAATAAAATCTAGTTTTTAGAAAAGCAACCGTTTAACAACTTTGTGCACGATACTGTGTTATGCACTGTGTCATTTTGTCCTGGCAACAACCTTATAAGGTAGAAATTATCATCCCTGGTTTTCTTACAAGGAAATGTAATTGCAGAAAGTTTTTTTTAACAGCTGCGGAGGGGTCAAGTTGGGACTCCAAACCTGAACTGATCACAAGAGGCATGTACCTAACCATTTCCTATAAGTGAGTCTGGCTCTGGCAGATCATGGACCCCAGCTAAGCACCCCTCATCTAACAACGGATCTGTTTGCCTGTTTCCAAGCTCGTATTCTTGGGTCAATAAAATATCTATCTAGGCCAGCATATGCAGATTATACAGAGCTGGACCTACATTGGAATGAAGGTAATCATTTGCAGGGTGCCTGGGTGGCTCAGTTGGTTACACATCCGACTCTTGATTTCGGCTCAGGTCATGATCTCAAGGTTCGTGAGTTTGAGCCCCGCATCAGGCTCTGTGCTGAGAGTGCAGAGTCTGCTTGGGATTCTCTCTCTCCCTCTCTCTCTGCCCCTCCCAAGCTTGTTCTCTCTCTCGCTCTCAAAATAAATAAATAAAAACTGTTTTAAAAATTAGAAAAAAAAGAAGGTAATCATTTGCTGTTGACCCAACTTCCACAATTGGCCTCACCCCCATTTATCCTGCCACCTACCAGGCCATAGGTGATGGGCAACAGCAACATTTCTCTGTATTTACCTGAAAGCAGAGAATTTGGACCATTGCCACTGAAATAAAGACTGGTTCAGCTCAACGTGAGGCTCAGTGTTGGTGGCTGATAAAGAATATTCTATAATCAATAGAGATTCATGCTAGCTAAGATGCAAACCACATATATTAGTAGAGATTTGCAAACTCTGAATAAATAAGTCAAATGTGAATAAGTGAAATAGAGGACAAAAGAGGTTCAAATCCCTTAATATGGAGCAGAATTAGCCCTCACATCTTCTTTCAACCCAAACTTTCTGGGTCTGAGGTATAGGTTTTTGTTTTTTTGTTTTTTTTTCTTTAGGCTAAACCAACAGAGCTCTCCTCTCGATGTCTCAGAAAGACATCAAGTACAAGGTGCATAAAACAGAATACATCGGGGGCACCTGGGTGGCTCAGTCAGTTAGGTGTCCGACTTCAGCCTGGGTCATGATCTCGCAGTACGTGAGTTCGAGCCCTGCATCGGGTTCTGTGTTGACAGCTGAGAGCCTGGAGCCTGCTTCACATGCTGTGTCTCCCTCTCTCTCTGCCTCCCCCCGCCCCACTCATGCTCTGTCTCTCTCCATCTCTCAAAAGTGAATTAACATTAAAAAAAATTTTTTTTAAACAGAATACATCATTTCTCCTTATGGGTATGTTTTTAATTCTAATTTTAAAATCACTGTCCACCCAATCAAAAAGCCAGAAAAAATGAGTGTCATTCTGAGAGCTTTCCCCTTTCTCATTCCTATTATTGAAATTTGCATATGTCCTGGTGATTTAACCATCGAAATATCTGCTTAGGTCTCCTGTTATTGGTCAGGAGTGTTACAATAGCCTCCCAACTGCCTTAACCCCATTAACCCCATCTCCAAGTCTCTTCAACACCATCAAATGAGTAATTTATTCTAACATATGAATCTATTGTTTAATTACTCGAATTTTTCAGTGTTTCCTCATTTCTCTTAGATGGCATCCAAACTCCTCGATATGTCATTATGGGTCCTAATTCCCACAAATCTCCACTTTGTTCTCCACCAACTCTGTGCTCCAAACCATGGGCACCATTTCTCAATGCATTTTCACAGAGACTTGGCCTACTCATAACACACACCACCCCCAAAATCCTGCTTTCTCTCCTGCTCCCAGCCAGGGTACCTTACCAAATTCATTACAATTTACATAACTCCAACCTCTTCAAGATTCAACTCAACTATCATCTACTCTTGGAAATCTTTGAAAGTCCAACCTGGGTCAGGACATCATGTGCTCATGGCACCATCTAGAAGGGGCACCATACAATTGAGGGGGAAGAAAAGCTAATCTGAAATTATTTGATTTTTTTGAAGGCAATAAATATTTATCCCAGGCAAAATCAAAACTTTGCTGGTCTTCACTGCACTGGCTCTATATTTCAACATTATTTTTGTTTACTTACAAAGGATTACAACATAATCCTTTCAATGGCACACCCTGGGTATGCCTTCTTAATGTTCTCATATGTAAGATACGTTCTATAATTGTTGCTTTTCTCAAATATCATCCCAACTGGAATGTGAATCCTTCTTTTTTTTTTTAATTGTTTTAAATTTTTATTTGTTTTTGAGAGAGAGAGACAACGTGTGAGC
This sequence comes from Prionailurus bengalensis, assembly GCF_016509475.1. Lineage (NCBI taxonomy): Eukaryota > Metazoa > Chordata > Mammalia > Carnivora > Felidae > Prionailurus > Prionailurus bengalensis. Next base: position 136,301,160 of record NC_057345.1, on the reverse strand, counting down.
AGGGGAGGAGCAGAGAGAGAGGGAGACACAGAACGTGAAGCAGGCTCCAGGCTCCGAGCCGTCAGCACAGAGCCTGATGCGGGGCTCGAACTCACGAACTGTGCGATCATGACCTGAGCCGAAGTCAGACGCTCAACCGACTGAGCCACCCAGGTGCCCCGAATGTGAATTCTTCCTGAACAGGAACCATGACTCTTCTTGTTTATACCCAGTGGCGGCTGCGATGCCTGCCAAATACTAGGAATTCAACAAATGCTTATGTACAGAAAGAAAAAGGAGGGAGTAAGAGAGGATGGATGGGAAGACGGGAGAGAAAGAACAAAGAGGGAGGAAAGAAGGGCATTTCTTCTAGCCTAACATCCCATATTTATAACTTTGAAATTGAATTCTCAATGCCCCTCATGCCCTGATAGCTTTGTTAGCAACATATAGAAAGGCAGCTTTGAACGCTGGCAACCCCGAAGACAGGTAAAAATCGGTTCTTGTCAAGCCCAGTCTTCTCTAAGGATGAGTTGGTTGTTCTCCAGCTCTCACCTAGAAAGGCCTTTAATGTGAATCCAGTATCACTTTGGAGTTCCCACAGGATCTATAACTAGTCACTCTCCACCGCCTTCCCTGAGCTGCCTGCTTCCTAATACATACCTCAAGAAACTGCCTGGACCATTAGTCTCAGGCAAAAACTGGTGGATCCCAAAGGCTGGCAAGCTCCACATACCAACTTTCAGAAGAATCTCAATCTGCGACAATCCAGTAAATGGTACTAATAGCAGTATATTCCGCTCACACCAAAGCCATGGCCAATGGCCTGCCCCTTCTACCCCATTTGCACACTGACAAAAGCCTACCAATTCAATGGGTCACAGGGCCCTTATTTTCCCATTAAAAAATAATAAAAGGCTAAACTGAGACATATGCTAAATGAGAACCAAACTATTTTGAAAAGTTATAATGAATTCTTATGACAGGAATTATATTATGCATAATATAAACATCTGTATTTAAGGAAGATAATGGTTTAGCTCCAGGAAATAATAGCTAAGCAGTGATGACTTAAGCAAATGTTTTACAATTAATGGAAATAAAAATTACATATTATTATAGTTAAGGGATGTTGGGGAAATGGGATAGGAGGTAACTCATACCAATGGATTCTGACGCAAGAGAGAATTAAAGTTTCTATAAAACAAACCCTCCCCCAAAGAGGGAAGCTGCAAAAAAGATCAAACTTCTTGGGTTCAAAGATGTTAAATTCTACTTTTTAAATCCCGTTACATATGTAGTGACAGCACAACCATGTCTACCTTCAACAGAGTCAATCCACCTCTTAAAATGAGATATTTAAAGGCAGACTGTTGGCCTTGTGTCTTGGATGGCAGATCACAGAATTCCAAAGCCCTTAAGATGCTGTAGCACTGGTTCTTACTAAGTCGTAATTAACTTCATTGGGAGTTACATGATAGCAACTTAGAACAGCATTTGGCTGAACATTTTTAGTATTCTTCCACTCGGTAATTACTACTTCAGTGGGAATCTCAAGTAAGGAATACAGGGCAGAATTTGGCCCACAAAGAGAAGCACATCAAGTAACTGGCCCAATTTGTCATGCCAATAACACAGTGTATTAAAATCTCCCACGAAGCTTCCCCATTAGTGCGCTGATTTTATCATGAATGTAAATTCCACCAAAATGACTACTCAGATCCTTTACCAAGTCTCCAGGAAGGGCAGTGTGTAGGAGAGAATATGGTCAGGGAATGGCTCCATATACCCGATAACCACCCTAGAAGGGCAATTATGCACAAACTAAGTAAAGAGTTGGATGCTATTTGGCAGTTTAACCACATAATAAATTCTTATTGATGCAAGAAAAAGGAGCCATCGCATCCCTAGTCTGGGCATTAAATATCTGAAGAATAAGATTTAGGCCACTGAGACTTGGACTTGTGTTTCAAAATGAAAACCCAATACTAGGTTCAGAATGATAGCTATAATGACAGTCATATATTAGAAAACTTCAAATTATACAATATGTAATTTTTCGCTACCATTAATTGTGGAACATAATAGGTCCTGAAAAAACCAATCATGATTCTTCTTCAAAAGTGTTTATATAGAGCATGACCTAATTTTTATTATAAAAATGGAGACTTTCTTTCCTTTTTTTTTTGCTTGCTTGCCTGCTTTAAATTACAGTATTCACTTGGAAACTAATTTTAGGCATTATCCATTTGACATTTGAGTTTAAAGGACATTCAAAAATCACAAATTGATGCTGAATATAGGAAGACTACATTTTTAAAATATATTCTTGCCTTCACTACCTACATTCCTCTAGGCGATTCACCTGAGGTCCTGAAGAAGATAACTAATTCATTTCCTGAGGGTCAAGCCACAATCCCCTTGATGTGGTGTCTTGGCCAGACTTTCAATTGAAGGCCATTAACACCACTTCCCCCCAGCAGTCTAACCTCTCTTTTGTCATGAAGTCCTCATTCTCTACCACCACCATGTTACCCACCAGCAGCTGTTACTTCTCAATGGCCCCAGCACTGAGAAACTAGAGAAAAATCGTACCAATATGTCCTACCAAGTAAGGCAGACTGCTGTCCCATTGGCCAGCCCACCCGTCAATGCGCCATGTTTGTTAACATTCGAAAAGACATTTGTGCAGAGAACAAATTGACGGAGCCCGTGTTTATATCAGAAATTTCAGAAATGGCAAGAGATTTATTCGTGGAATCTTAACACCCATTCAGACTGTCATAAAACACAAAGGACCAGATTCAATAAAAACTCTGTCCAATTTCCACAACACAAAAGTCTGTGTAAGCCTTCAAAACAAAATCAGTTTTTCCAGTTTTGCAAAGGGCTGTTCAGACTTCAGTAGCATGGGAGCCAGCTGGGGCATTTCCTTACTCATCCCCTAAATTAGTTTCAAAAGTACTTTTGAGGACCACATTTCATCAGAAGAATTTGCATGCTTTTCTCCTTTCTCTCTCTCTCTCTCTCTCTCTCTCTCTCTCTCTCTCTCTCTCGCATCCTCTCATTCTCTCTCTCACACACACATTTCATAGTACATCACATGGAGAACAAACGACAGAACTGCAGCATATGTCTCATGCAGTTAAAAGCTTTAAAACTGGCCCGTAAAACAGAATTCTTTGGTACACAGTGAAAAATATTTTTTGATTCCATAATCCATACTGCAGTAAAGTTGGGTATAATCATTTTTAAAAGTTGCTGTGTCCGTGGACAGATGTTTTTCATACATACTGGGAATGTTTCCTTTACATTCCTAAGGACATAAGAGTTTGACATCGAGCCAGTACCTCTAGAAATGGTGAAAGCTAAAGACACCCCATACTGATGCTTTTACTCTTCCAAGAAACTTTCTCCCACAACGAAAATGTTAAAACTTTTACCCCACAGCCCACATTCTGAGATTAGTCCAATAACTAATGTTCTGTCCAAGTAAAATACATTTTGTCATAGCTTGAAAATGTTACCTTTCACAGAAGTATAGTATTTCTGACCAGCAGGGAACATATGTCAACATTATCTATTATTACCCAATGTCAGGACCAAAAAGGGAAGGTGGGTGGTGGATGTTAATAACGACTTAAGCGATTTCTAAAAGAGGCATTTGAGAAGTACAAAGCCAGAAGTTTCAAATGTTTTGTCTTATTTTCGCTGTGTCAGCAACCTGCCCCCCCCACCCCTCACCAGAACAAACCTAACGCTGCCTCCGACCCAACGCCTAGTTCTCTTTTCAATTTTAGCCAACGCTTTGCTAAGCTGGAAAGTTTGAAAAATACCCTAGAAAACTTCTCCACCAGAAATGAAAAACAAAAACATATGACCAGCAATGATGAAAGCAACTCCTACTCGCTAAGAAAAAGATTTTCAATCACAGAAGCACACGGCTTTTGGATTTGAACATTTATTTTCATTTTTCAAGCTACTTGTCTGGTGTTTAGATTTGGGGGTTGGGTTTCTTGTTTGACATCGGAGGAGGTGGGGGTAATGCTGGTTGGGAGCGTAATTGTATTTAAGCAATTTTCTCAAAGGTAAGCAGAAAGTATTCTCCTCGTGCAACAAAGCTGCCCGGGAGACCATGCCCGTCCCCAGCTGAATACGGGTTTCTTCTGCAGGAGGAGCTGAAAGGCACATTCCACAACAGTCCAGAGGAGAAAAAGTGTCTCCCACCTCTCTTACAGTTGGATCAAGATGTGGCAATACTATATTGTGAACTGGCGGCTCACCATGCCTCTGTCCTGGGCATCCATAACCATGAACTCAGAATGTGCTTGGAGCCACCACGATTGGGAACAATCAAGTTCTTACTGTCCTTGGGGGCCACATGGCTCTCCAGGAAAAGAGACTTGATCTCTCACCTCACTACATGTGTATCTTGGGGAAATTTTCACTTTGGATCATAGAGAAAGATGTGCGTCCTGGTTCAAGCCTAGAACAAGAAGTACTGGGGTAATATGTCCCCTGAACCCTAGAGATTTGTACACTTTCGATTCAGGGGCATAGTGTCGAGTTTCTGCGCCTGTTGAAAAGTTGATTGTCATTCACTCACCTGTTTGGCTGCTAGAAAAACCAAATCTTTCTCTTCGAAGAAATCATTCAAGAAAGGTTAGAGAATAAAAGCATCTAAATAAATCCCTCAAGCTAGGAGGCTCTTAGAACTATAGGAAACGCAGCCCATGGCAGAGCACGTGTCACAAGACTGGAGGCAACGCCTACTGTCTTGACTTCTGGGGGAAGTCATCCTAATTCATTCTTCCTCATCTCATTCAGCTTCTGAGGACAGAAGTCGTACAGCTATAGGTTCCTTCTGGATAGTGTATCACTAAGGCAAAAGGAGACTTGAATCCTACTACTGAAGTCTTCCATTTTGCTCATCAAACAGTCCTTTAGTTGCCAAATGACAGGAGTCCATATTTGTCCCAAACCTGAATCATGGCTTAGAACAATCAAACTATAAAGAATTTTCTGCTCTTGTGGTGTGATGTTGCCCAGCACACCAAGCGGAGGAGAATGCTTTGCAGCAAGCCTCCCAGTGCTGCAGGAGACCATTCCCTCCAGGCATCAGTTCTCTGTCCCCCACTCCTCCTGGAACCACATTCACAATATGGTCCATGCGGTTCAGGGTCTGTTTGTGCTCGTGGTAGAGGATAAAGTTAATTGACCACCTCTCGTTTAGAACATGGCTTCTGAGAAGTTCCACCTGAGCTAACAAACCACAGAAGGTGTTGAAGTTAGATAAATAGTGTCCTTTAGAAGACTCTTTAAATGTCAACATTTAATCTCAAGATGGAAAAAAAAAAAAACCTTGAAAGTTCAACCTCCTTATTTTTAAAGATGCAAATTGAAGCCGAGAGACCATGAGCAGCTTGCTATGTCACATGGCTCAGTGGGCACTCTGATCCCACTCCGTTTTGACATGACATCATGGGAAAGTAAGTTAAATAGGGGTGGATCCTGGTATCCAGGATCCTGGTTTCCTTCAGGCAGGGAGAATTAGGTAGCAGGTTGGAAAAGGTGTGAGGGGCCCCGGGTGCTGTCCCAAGGTTATGATGCTGTTTCCGTGGGCTTCTTCATCTGTGATTTGGGCACTTTTCTGCAAGTATGTTACCTTTCAGCTAAAAAAGAAGGAAGAGAAAAATGATACAGTTGTGTTTATACACGTAATTTTTAGTGAAAAAGCTCTACTTACAAAAGTTAAGATAAAAGACCACATACAAAGAGAGTTGACTTAAGTTATCATTTCCATCCCCAGCACTGGGAAATGAGAATTAAGGATTCCAATGAGGAAAACAGCAACACACGTCTTCAAAATAACAATAACTTTCATTTGAAATGTACTAATCAGGTTATACAATATTCTATTTCATCTCCCTTGATGTTCAAAACAGCCTGTTCTCAAAGAAGAACATTTGTGTCATCATTTTATAAGGATGAAAACTTAAGTTCAGAGAGATTGATTAACTCGTCAAAGGTGACACAGCCGGTCGGCTGGCAGGGCAGGAAGGAAAAGTTGGGTATTTTGACCCCTGCACATCTAGGCATTTTCTCCACTACGCATGCTGCCAGTCAGAGTCATATCTTGCCTTTGTGGGGACGTAAGACATTCTCATTCATTCCCCACAATACATACCAAAGATTAGGTGCTTCAGGGATTACAAACATGGAATGGAAATCTATCTTCAAGAAATTTGTTTTTTCATAAGGAAGTGAAACAGCTTAGTTTTTAAGATGTAAGTTCAATCACCAAAAATTAATCTTACGGGACAATTTTGTCTTCAGTTGCATTTTGAGATGGCCAGAGTCTAAGAAAAGCTGAAGAAGCATTTTAGGTTCAAATTGCCGAGAACCTAGTTCCTTTTTGAGCCAAGGAACATTTTTAGGGGTGGAAGCGGGGGAAGATGTGATATTTTAATTGTTTCTCTGCTGGTGCATGACTCCTGAATAGACCTTATGCCTTATAGAGAGGTTAAGAGACACCAATGAAAACACCAGTATGAATGTGTGTTTTTTCATAATTTGGAATCTGAAAAATGTAAATGATGCCTAATCTCTACCATATCCCATCTAAGAAGGAAAAAAGGCTTGGAAGAGACAAGAGACAAAATTAAAAGATGAAATTATGCCCGGGCCTTCTTCCTACTGATGTCATCTGAGCAGCTAACCTAGCTGAGCCTTAGAAGCTCTGCCAGTTTTAATGGTGAGCACGTTAATTTGTATAATAGCCTCTTGGGTGAATAGGTTACATGTTCTGCCTCAGAGTTATCCTGGAACCTTTTCCTGGGTAATATCATCACAATACTTGCTTCTTATATTGGCCTATGATGAACAGATGACATTTGCCTGGATTTGGATTGAGTGTTAATATACCATATTAGATTGCAGCTGACAGGCCCCCTTTTTCAATTTATTTGAGGCTTCTTGCAGAAGAATAGTAAAACATATGATGGGTCCAGATACAACTAGCCAAAAGCAGACCAGAAAAAGAATTATGCCAAATTAATGGAACTGAAGTAATCAGGGCATTGTAGAATTTAGTCCATTGTTTCTCAACCTTCTCATATGAGCAGTTCAGAGCACCACACAGTCAATATGTTTGGTTGCCATAAAAGGAATAGCTGTATTAAAATACCGAAATAATAAGCTATAACCAAATTAGCATGTGAATTAGAGTAATATTTCCAAGGAAAAAGGTACTGATACGAACTAAAAGCCTAGAATCCATACATACTGACTCAACAATCCACTTCTAGAAATATGTTCTAAGACAGCCGCCAAGAATATGAACAAATATTTGGCTACATGCAACATTTATGCCAATCGTATTTATAATCTGGAAAAGATTGGAAACAACCGAATACTCAACAATAGGGGATTGATTAAATAAATAATGGTGCAGCAAGATAAAGGACATTGTGGAAGAATATTTAGTGACACTGAAATATATTCAATATAGATTCTTACACAAAAAGAGATTTAAAAAAAAATACAGTAGGAGATACATTTTTCTTTAATGTGCATAGAACAGAACATGCGTAGATCAAGTGCTTAGAGGCATGTGAGCCAAAATGCTAACAATGGTTACTTTCTAATTGTGGGATTGTGGGTTGTTTCTTACTTTCTTACTTTTATATATCTAAACTTCCTAAGTTTTCTATAATGGATCTGAGTTACTTTTGTTAAGAGAAAAATAGCTTTTTTTTTTTAAATAAAGAAGAAATGGCCACCACACACCATAGAAGCATTTGTCAATGCAGCAGAAACAAACAAACAAACAAACAAATGTTACAGGCACATTTATTATCTTCTGTTCTTTTCCATTCAAAGTGAAAACGCCGTTCTAGCAAAAACGAAAATAAAATACGATTGTTTTTAATTACTCTATTTTTCTGTGGCAAACGTAGAATGTAAAATATTAAAATTATCTGAGGAGAATATTGTAAGTATCAGTTTCAACATGGCAATGCAGTTCAGTGGGCTACAGACTTGATATTTAATCTGCTATTATGAGTTTACATAATGCCTCAGTGTCTCAGTTTAATTACTAATAAAAGGGGGACAGGCTGTGAGTCATAGTCAGCTCGTTGAAGAATATTAGACCAATCAAACCAAAAGAATGCTTTAATTTCATTTGGTCTTAGTTCCTGCTTTAGAGCAGGATTAAAAATAAATATAGATAAAGAGATGGAGAAAGTGAGTCACCTAATTTACATCTAACATAACGCAAACAAGCATTTCTTTAATAGGTGTTCAGTACCTGAAGTGCTAAATTACAGCAACTTAGAGAGGCAACTTCTTAATGGAAAATCCTAGCATTTTTAATCTCAGTGCAGATTTTTTACCTTGTCAACTCAGAATTCATCTGATTTTGAAAAAGAAAAATCTTTTACTTGGAGACAAAGGTAAGCCACAGTACACCTCAAACTAATTAAAGATGAATCTCTTCTGGAACAATGGTACAAAGAAAAAAGCAAATTATATTTTATAACTCAGACAAAACAGTCATCCACCAAAAGAATATTGCCTTCTTTTAATTATTAGAATAAATCATTCCATGGAAAACTGTTTGGCACATAGTGAAGATAAGAAGATGATAAATATAATACAAAACAATAAAAGGAGATAGATTCTCTATTCAAGCAAACTTATCCTAGTTGCAAGTGAAACCCTGAGGGCCCACATACCAAGTTACCTCAGAGGCCTCAAAATGTCAATGGTACCTCATATAAGACCTTCATATAACCTAAACTGATTAAGATTGATCCAATTTAATTTTCAGTAACTAGCCCTTGGTAGCATTTGACTAAAATAAAACACTGAAACTTTTTCCTCAAAAATATTTTTAGCTACTAGGAGAAAAGCCATAGTAGGTATTTTATTCACTAAGTATGAGTTGAGTAAACATGGAGTGAGTGGTTTATGCTTGACCAGGTAGAGTAATGAGCATTTGGCGGTAGGGCAATAGGTTGGAGCACAGCCTAGGATTTGCTTGAGTTCCATTTCTGAGTAGCCTCCCTTTTCTAGAGACACTTGGGGTGTTGAAAACCCAAGTACATTTCTAGAAGCTTTTCTTATCTTTGGCTTTGAGCCCCACAGCAGGTACTTAGAAACTACACTTACAAGAACTCTGGTTACTTGGTTCTTTTAATTAAGAAAGAAAGAAAGAAAGAAAGAAAGAAAGAAAGAAAGAAAGAAAGAAAGAAAATAAACCCAATGTTATTACTCATTGTTCCCCTGAATCAGCTAACCAGAGTTCCTCCTGGTCCTGGGATGAGGTCTCTTCCCATAGACAGATCTACCCAGTGTATGACAAGTTTTCCTGGCAGTGCTCAGCAGTTTGCTTACTTCCCACTTTCCCCTAGGTCAAGAGACCTATGCTCTAGTTGTAAACTTACAAAGTCATATAGTGAGCCTAAGAAATTTCATGTAACTTCTTTGTGGTCCATATTTCCAGTCTATTTAGGATGAGATTAATTTATTCAAAAAATATTCATTGAGAGCCAATGATGTCCCAGGCACAATTACATGTGTTAAAGAGTATTCTATACCCACTGTTTCCAGTCTCCTGGAGCTTAACATCTTAGTAAGGGGAGCAAAGCCAGAAAATTGCAAAAGGGAAAAAAAAATCAACAACATCAAAAAGTAATATGTAGAAAATAGCACAGGGAAATGTGAGAGAATATGCAGCAAGGAGATGAGTTTTAGGCTCTTACCATATCAAGGCAAGAGATGAGTTTTAGGCTCTTACCATATCAAGGCAAGAAGAGTATTGGATATATTCAAGACAGCAAAAAGATAAGATTTACTGATGGATTAGATATAGGGTGGTAAAGGTAGTAAGAAATCAAGGTTGAGTCCTAGTTTTTCTTTTCAACATCTGCACAGATGAGGTTGGCATCTACTGAGCTGGAGAAAAGTGGTGAAGATCAGGTTTGAGGGTTGGTAAATCAAGAGTTCTGTGAGTTGGTTGTTAAATACTGCCCTACATGATCTCTAAGGTTAATTCCACTTATAACATTCTGTGACTCTAGGTTGTGATGAGATAGACCATTCTGAGAGAAGAAAGATGGTGAGAAATAAATTATATCATGTCAATGAGTAACTGGGGTAGGGAAGAAATGGTGGCCAAGAGAATCTAGGACATATAGAAAATGTGTGTGAACCCAGTTGGTAAAATCATGAACTTGGGTGTCTAATTCACTGAGTATTAAGATTTTTTAAAAAGGCAAGAAGATTGTTGATCTAGAGCCAAAGTCACTGGAGACCTAGTACATTCCCCTGAAGATCCATACAGGATATACAGAAGATAGCTCATTCATCTGGAAGGCAGGAGGGCAGAGCAAAGATGGTGGAGACCTCTCTCAGTCACTGATTTGTGCAAGAGAGCTTGTTGGCTCTTTGTTCTTTTTTAGGTTTTTATTTCTTTTTTTAGGTAATCGCTACACCCAACCACCCAACACGGTGGGTGACTCGAACTCACAACCCCCAAATCAAGAGTCGCACACTCTTCTGCCTGAGACTGCCAGGCAGCCCCGCCTCTTTATGCTTAAAGAGTAAGTGGGTTAGGAGACTATAGGAATATGCCTGGGTGGGTTTAGTGTGAAACCTGCCATTTTATTTTGTAAGGGCTGGACTTATCACCTCAGAAGTGTGAAAACAGGTGTGAAAAACATCCCCCCTTCCCACCACCATTTCTTCTAATAAACGCGTTATTATTTTTTAAACGTCTACTGGGATGGAATGATTCTAAACGTCCCACAGTGCTTATTCCCCATACCTATGCTTAACCTTCTCCAACAGAATTGTCTAAAACTCCTGGGATCAGAAATGTGGTGTCATGAGAAGGTCAGGGAGATACAGGGTTCATTGCTATGGAACACACTTTTATTTCACTTTGCTACAAGTTACTATACTTTAAAAGAAGGATTTGCAGCATCTGTTTCATAAGACGATGCTCCTGAAATGTAGTTAGGAAGCATGAGGAATATTTCTGTCCCCTTAAAAGAAACCAGTTTGCTGAAGTCACCACCACTGGCACAGGACAGATGACAAACTATTACTGTTCCCATTTACAACCAGAACCGGATACAACCAAGGATCACGGGAGACGTTGCCAGCAAAAGCATTTTGTAAACGGCAGCGTAAGGTGCAAACATAAGATGTGATTTTTTTTGCTCTTATTCAATCATGAAGAAATGGATGTTGGCTGTCAGTGGCTGGGGTTCTTTAAGGCTGGATCATAAATGTGCTATCACAACCAAAGCTGGTTTTAAACAATCTAAGCAATTGCTATTGCTGCGAAGAATGGTGGCTTCACATGGACAGCATCAATCTGACCATAATAGTTTCACTTCAGCACTAGATACTTGGCATTTAATAGCACTCCAAAAGATACAGCGTGGTTTTTTTCACGCCTTTTTATATTTGGTAAGTGATAGGTTCCACCCAGCTAGAGTTCCAATTTATTTTAAATAAGAGATTTTACCAAAAACCTCACCTAAACGCCTACCCTCATATATTTCTGTTTAATTCTAACCTCTTTTTTAAAGTACAGAGGCCCATGTGCCCACGAAAATTGTCCCCTAGCATCCTTACCTTTGCAAATACATTTTGCCTCAAAAAATTGTTTTATACCCTTCTTTCTTACCCACAGAAAATGCTGGCTTCACTATTTTTTCCCTCTCTTCCTAATACCATCCATTCTCTGATTCTATTCCAAGTCTCTACAAAATATTCAGTGCTTTAATCCTTCCACCCTTAATCACATTTTTAAATGCTTTCTTCTTGTTGTATGAGTAAAAGAGACATATATGGCCACATATTTGGAAAGTAAAAACAATAGCATATTTGGCTTTGTTTTAACTAATGTGAACATTTCTAAATGCATGGCCTACTTTATGATCTGCCAATGACACATTAATTTTTTTTTTTTAATATGAGCTTTTACAAGGTAAGGAGCCAATCTCCATAAAGCCTTCAGCACTATAATTCTCTCATCCAGGAAGGCACCGTGTTGATGTCCCAATCACGGACTTCCAGCGTGTTGGGGAAACTTCTTTACAAACAACAATTCATGTGCATTTTCAAGTAAGTCTCAGTTTACAAATATGACCAGACACATTGTCCTAAGGCCAATGCACACCATCCTGCCTCCCTAACTGCATTACAAATTTGACAGCCTAAAAGTGTTGATGCTAACTTTACTTTAAATTTGCTTATTAAATATTTCCTTTATCCTGGAGAAAAAGACTTAATGTAGATGATTGTGTATTCTTCTCCTACTGTTAGAAATCGTTTTGAGAGACCATAGCTATTGGAAGGAAATAAGCAATTCAATCCCACTTCAGGCACATGCAAGCTGTTGCCATCTTTTCCAACTCATGACTTCTGGACATCAAGTCTATACTGAGCTTAAAAAACAAACAAACACGAAAGCCAGAATGCAGTGGTCAAGACATTCAGATCCACAAGGCTTCCTAAATTCACCATCCTTCAAATCAGAGTTAAGATAGAAATTCCACTCAAAGGACACTCTAGCCATTAAATCTAAAACCTGTTCAAAATAAAAGGGCAAAACGAAATCAAAACACAAAAATTCCACAGCTTTATTTAAGAAGTGCTGTTTAAGCTGTAAAGGATTTCCTGTTGCTCTTGTTTTAAATCATTTTATAGTATTCTTTTGTTCTTGGGTTACTCTATATCCAAATAATCACATATGTAAATGACTCAATGCAACAGTGGATACCACTGACAATGTAAACAGTATTGTTTATCCAGAAGCATTCTATGCTCATGCAAAAATGGCATTAAAAGCTTGTGGTCAGATCAAAAAACCACAACTGTAATTGTTTATTTATATAGCTCACCATTATTCTGTAGCATCAGTTTACATTTTTAAAAATCTCTCAACATTGCTGAGTTAGTCTTAGAAGAGTGAAAAATGCAACGCTTGCCTAAATGATTAAAGACAAACAACTTAGGTCTATGCATGCAGCAAGATGCTTTAATATGGAAATTATTTACTTTGCCCTGGCTTATAGTTTTCATTTTGATGCTGCCCTTGAAACTCCTTGATAACAGGGCCATTCAGCGGAATTTCTGCATTTTTTCTCTGTAGTTCAGGGCAGCTGGTTTCTTTCCTCTCTAAGCACAGAGCTAAAGTATATTTATCACGCTAACAGTGACTCAAAACAAACAGGAAGTCTTCATCAGCCGGCTCCTGGGCATAGCTGATATTAGGTACTGGCAGAAAGGAAACAGAGACCTCATTCTGTGGAAGTCCGACAGAATGTACATGCAGATGCGGGCGATAACAAAGTTAGGGATGCTCCAAATGACCACCACGTTCTCCCAAGATGAAGTGCTCTTGCAGTTCTCGCCGGTTTTCAGAGTCTGCGAAAATTCCTCAGGAGTTTTCCTTTCCATTTCAGTTTGAAAGAGTAGTTTGAACTGGATACCACGAGCCTTAGAATCCTTGTGAACCTATGCGCCAAAGAAAACCTGGGAGGGAGCTATTCTGGGAGATTTGGCTTTGATCTGGTTGCTAGGAAAAAGCCCTGCTTTTGTCTGCAAGTATTCTGAATGGCTCCTTCAGTCAGAATGAGGCCTGCAGGTCACTGTCTGAATTAAGTGAAGAGAATTTTTTTTTTTAATGCTAAAAATGAAGTTGTCGCTGTGTGCCATAATAAAGCTGGAGAGAGCAAACTGTGCTGCTGAGCGATGGCCGTGGCTCCTTGCTACAACTTAAACTCCAAGGTATACTGTGAAAATCACCCAAGCGTGCCTGCAGATCAAATATATGCAAATATCCCTCAGTGGCGCATATGTTCCTAGAGACCTTAGCCTTCACCTTCTTTTGCAAATAAAACCTGTTTCAGATTCAAAGCCCACTTTGTTTTTATTAATATAAATGTTCACTATCAAACAATTTTTTAACCTTATAAATAAATAGAAAGGTCAAACATTCACACCTGACTTTTTGCTGCGAAACCAAACTCAAAAGGGGTTAGACTGCAAACGACTGATACCGAATCAAAAATGATTAGGCAATACACTTTGGGAGGTCCTTTAAATTTTTTTCTTTATTTGTTGACTAATCTCCTTGTTTATGATAATGCTCATACCTTTGTATAAGGACTTTACAGCCATTATCTAATCTTCACAGATCCTGGTGAGGTAGAAAGGGAGCAAATCTTATCTCCATTCTCCAGATGAGGACACAGAGACGCAAGGAGGTTGAGTAACAAGCTCACATTTTAAGTGGCACGTTCCATCCAGATGCAAAAATGACAGTAGGGCACGGGCTTTGCTTTTCCAGTAATGGGGCTGGATTTTCACCCAGTCACTCATATGTTCACCAGAACCCCTTGAAGACCAGCATTTCTGTAGGGACTGTACTGAATCTCCATACCTGTTGGAAAAATACGCAGCCAACTGGCCCACCTGAGGATCAAACCCTTGACCTTAGTTCCTTTGGCATTGAGTGCCAATGAACTGAACCACGGACTGAAAGCCTAAGTAGCCCAGTGCAGAATGGGACCAATGCAAAAAGTTCCATTGCTCCCTTTTAAATAACTCTGGCATAGGAGAGAAGGCACTATATTTCATGAACTTACCTAGTTCTGATCTCTCTCAAGTTTGAAACATATTTTACACTCCAAGCAAACCTGAATATGTGACATGTAAATGCAAAACTAAGAGAGCAAGGGGCACCTGGCTGGCTTAGTCTGTAGAGCATATGACGCTTGACCTTGGGGTCATGAGTTTGAGCCCCACATTGGGTGTGGAGATGACTTAAAATTTTTTTTAAATCTTAAAAAAAAAAAAGATAAGAGAGCTAAGAGGTAAACTGCACGAGTGAAAATTTAACCGCAGTAAGAAAAAAATGAACGACAGAAAAATGTACCAAGGCTGGGACTGTTAGGACCATAGCATCTTTATGGGTCTCCATAGAGCATCTCCTCACTTATATTAGTGCTATAGGTCTAGACAGTAGAGAGAAGGAAAAGTTAAAAATGAGAACGATCATTTTCCAAATAATTTAGATACCCCTTCTCTCATTCTCACTCTTGTTAACTTTACTAAGACATAATGGAGATCCTCCTTTCAAGGAAGTGGGGACCCTTATGCCTCAGAAAAGGTTCTAGAGAAAAATCTATGCAAAACCACTGGCATGTCAACCAGATACAACCTGCATTGCCAGCTGAGGAGAGATGATCTCCCAAAAACAGGCTGGGACGCCTCTCTTCTATCAGAGCACCTCCTGGAGCTTTCAGACACAGGAAGGGAGCCTGGCCTATCTTTTGGAATGCAAAATTCTCTACAGAACACCAGGCAAGAAGCACAGGAAGCTCAAAACAGACATCCCTCCCCAAAACCAAAACAAAAGTATTTTCAGGGCAGCATATTCTCTCTCAGTCTACCTGTGTACTAATTCTAATTTCTTCTCAAACTGCATATACAGTCGTAGGTCTGTGAGTTGTGGATCTGTGAACACTACAAAAATGCCTGCAATCTATCTCTGAAAGCCGCAAAGCCAATCTCGGTTTGGGTATCATATGCATGGATCCTGAACTCTCCCAACCCAGGACTACCAAGTGCTTTTGTGCTCAACTCTGAATGTGGAGAAGGACTGAAATGTCTTCCTGGACCCACAAAATGGCAACAGGCTAGCCATACCAATTAACCAGACCACAGGAAGGGTTCTTCAGGCTTTGCGGAAGACCAGCCTCCAAGACCCCCCACTGAGTGGGACCCAAACCCTGGGGCTCCCACTACCCTTACTTATCCCCGCCCCCTCCCCCCCTTGTGCAAACATTCCAGCTACCCAGGAGAACTTGACATTCATTTCTCACAGTGTCGCCATGGCTAGAGCTAAGCAAAAGCCAAAAATGAATTAGGTAAATATAGTAGGTTCAGGCACAAATTCAGCAGGTGAATTTATTTGCAAATTACTCTTTTGAAGCATCTCATTTAAGATTCTCTTTAGAGACACAGTAGAGAATTTTATCATTCTTAAAGTAAAGCAAAGCAGTATTTGATTTCAATATTTGGTGCATAGCCAATCATATAAAAATACTTAATAAAAGAATCCTTTTTGAAGTTATTATGCATTTATTACAGGATTATCGATTTCAGTAATGAGAATTTTATTGTTAGTATTGGGTTGACATGAGACATTTTTTTTTTTCCTGGAGATTTCTCTAACATTTAATTGAGTCACCTTATTCCTTCTGCCCCAATACACAACTGTTCCTGTTATTCTTTGAATTAATTTGGATAAAAGCCTTCTGCAAAAGCCATCTTTCTGGATCCACATCCTCCTCTCTGAGCATTTGTTAACACATCACATTATACTAAAGTGAATCCACACACAAGAAATTAGACAATCTATCCTGGTTTTAATATTTTTTGAAGGCTTACAAAGTGCTAATCACGAAAGCAGTGATTCCCAGCCCTGGTTTTGCGATAGCCTGGGATATCTCCAATTACCTCATAGTTCTTAAAAAAACAAAATTCCAAAAATTTTTCAGACGAAAATTAATTCTAATTTTATTTAATTTGAAATATAAATATCTGCCATCGCAGATAGGAAGTGTGTGTCACAGTAGGACTTGGTCGCTGGAGACTTGTTTAAAAAAAAAAAAAGGCAACAATAACCCATTGAAACTCCGCAAAGCTCAAAATCATTATGCTTCCCCCTCAGAAAAGAAATACTATTCTTATTCCTAGGAACTTAAATTCCTAACACACACCTTCTTGCAGGCACAGAAAGGAGCTAGGACAAAACCCATTCCAGGACATTTCCTCAAAAAGAATACAAATAAGGTGTGTCACGCATTTTCCTGAATAAAATAAACATGATAATATCTAATAATACCGCCGCACTATTATATGTGGCCAAATTACAGTTGTGCTAAGGAATGAGAAAATCTCTGGAATAGAACCAGGATTGCTTTTTAATTGTCCATTAGAAAAAGCAAAGAATAAAACCGCCTGCAATGATTTCCTTTTGAGATCATGCACCTTATTTTTAAAATACGAAATCAAAAACATATTGGGACGCATGGTGAGGCTGAGCAAAGCGAACTGTCTCCTCTCCTCAGCTCAGACTCAGCAGCTACAGCAAGCCCACAGTGCCAGCTGGAGCCTGCCAAGGCAACTAGCATTGCACGAAACAAAATCTTCATTCTTCGGTTCTGAGCTGACTCCGCCGAGAACATCTTTCTCTCCTCACCTTTTCTTCCTTGTTTTCTGAACTGAGATCTTTCTATTCAAGGATGTTCTTCCATTATGTGAGACGCCCCCAGAGCCAATGAAAAACGAGGACACTTTTATTTCGCGTGAAGATTCCTCTCCCAGGGCCATATTCCATGAATGAATGGCTTGTAGGACAGACCGCTAATAATAAACTCCACCAACTGTGCCAACACAAGTGTGAGAAATGCACGGGGAGGCTAAGGCTGGCCAAAGGAATTCTCCCATACCTGCAGCGGCTGACTCCTTCCAAGAAAGCTGTTGAGTCTGCTCATGTACTCACTTATTTGCCAGGAAGGTATTCCTTTTAAAAAGTAAAAATAAATAGCTCCTACCACCTCCTCCTTGCCTTGAAATCACTATTTCTACTAGAAAATAAACTCGTAAACTCCATCTGTTAAGATACTGGAGAACTCTGCCGGACAAAACACACCGATATTTGTTGAAGGAGCAATCCTATACTGGCTAGAAAAGGAACTGGGAACAAGGAGGTCATTTCCCATTCAAATTTAAATGTCACCATGAAATACTGTTGAAAAATCAAACACATCAAGAGTGATTGCACATGTCACAGACTCATCTCCTCTGACCTCCCTAACACTTGTATGAGGGTGTTACTGTCACTGAATTGTCTGGATTCCAAAGAGCATTCTGGCTGAGCTCTCACCCACCCTGTGGATTAACTAAGACCATTTTTTTTTCCCTCCTTTTAAATCTCAGGCTTGTTTTCCCCTTGCAACACAAAAGGCTTTGAGTCCCACCTACCCACTGTTGATCAGCTGGTGTGCAAAGAAGAAAGCAACTTGGTTAATTGTGGAAATGGAACACATTAGAAAATACAGCCACATAAGTTATTTCACAATGTACTTCATTTACTGGATAAAACATAACCTTCCACCCATTACTCAAGCCATCTTCACACCCATTCTTTTCATGTATTCATCATCCACTTAACCAATATTTATTGAGCATCTACTATATCCCAAGCACTTTGCTGGACACTGAGTTTGTAGCACTAGAGAAGACACAGCCAGTCCCATCCTCTGAAGTGAAAATGCTCCTAGAGACTCAGAAAAAGACAGAGATTGTTTTAGTTCACTTTGGGAAGTGATAAAATCAAGAGGAAAATTATAACTAGGTAGAGCAATAAAGACTAATTTGAATAAAGTTTTCTAAATATGAAGACAGTGACCTTAACAAGTGTGGGAAAAAAAAGAGTCATGGATATAACATTTCAGGTTGGTTGTTCAGAGAAGGGCTCTCAAAGGCCAAGATATCTGAGTTGATTTTCTGTGAGAAGAGAGGCCAGGCAAAAAACAAAAGCAGGGGAACCTGGGTGATTCCGTCAGTTAAGCGACCGACTCTTGATTTCTGCTCAGGTCATGATCTCAGTGCCATGAGATATGAGCACCTCGATGGGCTTTGCGCTGGGTGCAGAGCCTGCCTGAGATTCTCTCTCTCTCCTTCTCCTCCCGCCCTTCCCCTGCACATGCACACACGCTCTCTCTTTCTCTCTCTCAAAAAAAAAAAAAAAAAAAAAAAAAAGGAAAAACAAAACTTTTAAAAAAGAGTAAAATGCCCTAGACTGAGAAAGAGCTCGGTGAGTGAGTCCAAGGAATAGAAAGGAAGCAAGTAGGCTGAAACATAATGGAAAGCAAAATAAGGTAAGTCTGGAAATTTGAGGGACTTGGAGGTTGGAATTTGTTCTAAATGCAACAGGAAGCCTTTGGAGGATATCAGGCAAGGAAGTGACTTGATCTGATTGAGGCTTTCAAACAGTAGAGTGTCTGCACTCCACAGAGTCTAAGGAAGGATCCAAGCAGGGTGGATTCAGGATGTATTTTAGAGTAAGAACAAGAAAAGGGCTAAAAAAAAACCTGCCTTTTTTTTTTTTTTTTTTACTTGAACAGTTGAGTAGATGATAAACTGAGACAGAGATGATGGTGGGGGGGATTACTTCTACTCTCTTTCTTCTAGGTGGGAGAGGTGGACATTCACTTATTCAACTTTGTCCCTCAGCAATCCTTGAATGCAAGAAAAATAGACTTTTATCCGCTTTCCTTATGTTCTAGTGTCCTATTTAAATCACAATATTCTAGATTGCTGGCATGCTTTTCTACTCCATTTACATCAGTTTCAAACCCTAGTTTAATATCCAGCTCCTCTAAGAAGATTTTGCTGATTAAAACTCTCCTCCTAATGATTATGCCTTATTAATATCCATTCTTTCCATTTTTATTACAAATCTTTTACTCTATTTTATACTTAGCTCCTACAGGATTGAGACCAGATTCTTCAGCCTTCCTCTCTTTTTCAGCCCCCATGTGCCCACCTCCCAATACAACGTATTCCCAAAGCCCCACTTGGCCCCGTGTTACCCAAGCCTGAGTTCTACCCACCCCCACGCACCTCCATCACTCTTCTCTAACAGACTTTCCCTCTCCGTAGCTCTACCTGCCACACTGTCCAGCCAATCCTTTAAGACCTAGATCAAGGGACCTCTTTTCAAGAACCCATTGTTGACCCCTCCCCAAACAGAGGTCATCTCTCCCTCCCATCCCCTAGGAGGCAGTGGAGTATAATGGTTGAGGGCTCGGGCTCTGGGGTCAGGCTCTCAGTTCACAGGCCCACCTCTGCCTGGCCTAGCTCTGCGCCCCAGGGTAAGCCATTAATATGTATAGATCTCTCCTGCTTTATCTGCCAAGTGTACATGGGGGGAGGTTCAGGAAGTAAGAGTACCTGTAACTCAAAATTGTTATGAGGATTGAGACAACGCACCTAAAATGTATCATGTAGCTGCCAACACATAGTAAGGACTGACTCTTCAGTGCTAGATGTTTTTGTTATTCCCTTTCAGCATTCTTTGGCTCTCTAATCAAAATAACAGTCTACTTTGTCTTGTGGTTGCCCTTAACCCATCAGATTAAAAGCTCTCTGAGAATGTAATGGTGCTTTCTTGATCTTTACATTTAGTAGATATTATATGAATAGTTATTGATGAATGAATGTGGAACATAAAATAAACAATTTTAAGGCTTTTCATTTTTCCCCAAATACATTGGCTCTTGTTAAAGTAGAAATAACATCTTTTCATTTCCTATTTTAAAATTCCATATTTCCCAGTGTGTACATATATTGTGTACATATATTCATATTCATACTGTGTATATATTATATACAGTCTGCATTCTAAATATTTGAATTTTCTGAATTAACAGACTCTTGTGTTCAATACAAGTGGCACATATAGGGGCACCTGGGTGGCTCTGTCGATTGAGTGCCCGACTTCTGCTCAGGTCATGATCTCACGGTTTGTGAGTTGGAGCCCCAAGTCGGGCTCTGTGCTGACATCTCAGAGCCTGGAGCCTGCTTCGGATTCCGTCACCCCCTCTCTCTGCCCCTCCCCCACTTGTGCTTGGTCTCTGTCTCTCAAAAATAAATAAATAAATGTAAAACAAACAAACAAACAAGTAGTGCATGTATCAGGCTACATTCACCAGGAATGCTGCCTTTAAAATAGAAAACTATCTTTTCACTTATCCTAAACACAAGGAATTACAACGGGCCATCATTCCTGCTCACAAAAATCTTCTGGCCTCTGAGGACCCAGAGTCAGGCAGGAGGTTCTGGTTAGCGACATGTGCTCTCTCATCTACATCAGTTAATGTTTATTGGACAGAGCACGGATGCAACGCACTGTGCTGTGTGTTTTGGGTACATTTTCTAAATGTGAAAACACTATGATGTCTTATATGTCAGGAAAGACATCATTCCTGTCTGTAGTGAATAATAAAAAAAAACATATCTCTATAGGTTTCTGAATTACTATTCATTGCATCTCATCTCACATAGGCAGGAAAACCTTGACAAGCTTTGCAATATGACAAAGACAAGGTCTAGTGGAGAAATAAAGGGAGAAAGTGTGGATCTGAAACTAAATTAAGGGTCAGTTGTGGCTTACTTTTCAAAAAAAAAAACTAAATACAACATGCTAAAATAGATTAAAATATAAACATGGGGTCTCTACATCTTTCTTCACAAAGTATCAGTTAATCTAGCAAGGATTTCTTATAGTTTCTAGTAAACATAATTTTACTGTGCTTTGTCCCTAGATTGGCCCATGTCTAAATAATTATAGATGTAAATCACACAACCCCACCTGAAAAATATCATTTTTCCCTAGTGATGAGCTGGAATCAAAACTCCAGAACAGGGGCACCTGGGTGGCTCAGTTGGTTGAGTGTCCAACTTCAGATCAGGCCATGATCTCACATCAGGCTCACTGCTGTCAGCCTGTCAGCACAGAGCCCACTTTGGATCTTCTGTCCCCCCTCTCTCTGCCCCTCCCCCACTTACATTCTCTCAAAACTAAATTTATAAAAATGAAAAAAAAGAACCCTCCAGAATAACTGTGCCTCAATACAACCCACTGCAGTTTTCTCTGTTCATCTGCTTGTTTCCTTTGTTCACCCCTCTGTCCTTCATTTCTTCCCTCCTTCTTTCCACCATTTGTGAACGATTTGGCCAACCCTTCTAGCCGACAGTCTGTGTCTTCAATCCCTAGTCAGCAGCTATATTCTATTCCACAGATTGAGCTATTTAACTGTGCAAGTTCTTGTCTCCAAAACACACTCCTCTTTTCTCGGTTGAGTTATAACACATACTTTTTTCATCAACTGCTAAAAAAAGTAACAAAGACTCCATTCTTACACACAACCTCAAGAATCCAGGATAATTTCTCATGTAGCATCCACTTAAACTCTTGCTATTTCCATGTCACAATCTAACTGCCTATGGCATATCCTGAATTCTGATAAAAACCCATCCAATTCTATCAGTGAAATTCCCGTCTCTTGATGTCTGGTTGACAAACTACCTAAAACACACCCACACTGAAACAAGTGGGTAAGAAAACCACCAAGATAACTATTGGATGCTCTGTTCTTAGTTTCTACATACTTAAAAAAATTTTTTTTAATGTTTATTCTTTCTTGGAAGACAGAAAGACAGAGTGCAAGCGGGGGAGGGACAGAGAGAGAGAGGGAGACACAAAATCTGAAGCAGGCTCCAGGCTCTGAGTTGTCAGCACAGAGCCCGACACGGGGCTCGAACCCACGAAGCATGAGATCATGACCTGGACCAAAGTCAGACGCCCAACCAACTGAGCCACCCAGGTGCCCCTCTACATACTTTTTTACACCTTCAGTGACTCACACCCAGTACAGTCTCCATGGATTACACCTTCGAATTAAATAAAATGCTGGCCTATGTCTTTCTGCCTCACGCATTCTTTCTCTGCTTAGCTACTTACTAATAGTTATTTTTTCATTACTGTTCCAAGTTAACTGCATGGCAAAACCCACAATCTCAAATACATAACTGTTCAACTTTATCTGAAAGTGGAGGACCTCTCCTAATTTTGCACCCCCTATTGACTCCTCAAAATAGTTTTAAGATCATATCCACTCTTACCCCTCCTGTTTGGTTGTTTTCTTTAAATCTCCCTCCTCAACAAAACAACATGTATTTAAATCAAGCGCATTTGTTTTAAGTCATCAAAATGTGTCTTTGCCGCTGCATTTGCTTGCCTTTTTGTCTACTGAAAAAAACTGAAACTTGGAGAGTAATGAGTAAAAGATTTCTGGAAGGAAAGACATTATTCGATATAGTAATATTGTAATAATAGAGCTCTTTCCCCACCTGCTTCAAAACCGACTCAGAACTTAGAAAGTGAAATGCAATTGCCTTTTTAAGTGGAAATTTAAATAGAAAGTAAAAAAGTTCAACTACTTTATTTCTAAGTAGTAAGGTGGATTCTGTCTGTTTTATTTATTGCTGAATCCTCATGCCTGGAACAGTGCCTGCCACATAATAGAGGTTATTTCAATAAATAAATGTTAAATGAATGAGCTTCTTTACCCAGAAAAATGTTGAAACTTGTTTACTAGCTGTCAAAAGTAGGTTCCTTCATGCATAAAAAAGCATCAGCTGTGTAATTTGCCCCCACTTCCTCCTTTTGCAGAAAGCCAACAAAAGAACTGTAACTTTTTACCTAAGGATCAAAGGTGTCAACCTATTGGCTCACACTACTTTAAAGTCTTGGATAACAGTCTTGGGTTATTTTTAGATAATTTCTTTTGTTTCAAGCTTGAAAAGAAGTATTAACAAAGATCAAAAAATAAATCACTGATTCAGAGCAGGAAAATGCATATTAAGAAGTTCAAAATATAGTATGTAGAGGCTGTGAGCTAACCTTCCCAGAATACAAGTCAGATCTAGCTTTAGATACTAAAGTACTATATCGGTCCCACTTGGGACCCATCAACATAAAAGGAATGAGGAGAACTTAGAGAGTTGAAAGTCTGAAAAGGGAAGAGAAAAACAACTTAAAAATTATAGAGTGACCCAGGCATTCTCAATGTCTAATCCAATAAACCGAGAGGTAGAAAGATACAACCAAATTGTAATAACAGAGAACCCTAGATAGTGAAATTTGGGGTGAGTTTATTCTCACCCACAATCTTCTGTATTTCCAAACATTCTCCAAGACGTATGTAAGACTAGTGCGGTCAGAAAAAAAAAATACACATACTTTTTAAGCCGGGAGGGGGGGGGGGGTGAAGAAGGGTAAAAATCACGTGATAGGTGAAGAAAACTTAAAGAATCAAGATTATACAGGTAAAGAAGAGAACACATATTGGTGACTTAACAGTCTTTGTAGTTTAAAACAACCATTAACCTAAATCAATTGCAAGACACACAGGATGGCTTATTTCTTGCTAAAACAAGAAGTACACACACACACACACACACACACACACACAAAACATATACACATGCGCATATATTATGCAGAGTTACAGGGAGTACGGCTCCTGGAAAAAGGGCAAAGGCACAAAAACCATGTGAAAAAGAAAAAGTTCCTATCATTAGGACTCATTTAAGGCAGCAACTCTCATATACTGATTAGATGTGAAGATGACAGAACATGGACAAAGGAAAAGGGGCAGGTCTTCCCAAGAGGACACAGAAGAATGTCAGGAAAAGGAGACCTGTTTAAAAGAAAGGTTGAAATATAATGCCTATTGTAACACAAGCGAGGCATAGTGTCCGAGGTGTGAACATACATTCTAGACTCGAAAAAATGTTTGAGAATCCCTAACCTACCGTCTTCAAGGCAAAGGATTCCGGAAAGCCCAAGATAATAGGGGATTGAGCAGTTTCTCTGGCAAGGTGATCAGAAGTGAAAGGTCTTGTCAAAAAGAAAGGACCAGAAATGAAGCTCTAATTGTTCCACAGGCTGACCAGAAGTGCTCCCAGTATCTACATATCTCACTCCAAAATCATCTGGAAGAATACGAACCCCAACCTAGTGTAACATCCTTGACCCATCCTGGGGCCAAGGAATTGTATTTCCTTAACAAAACTGTCATTTGTACCCAGTTTTCTCTCTTTCCGGTCGTCACAGAGATAGTAAATAAGAAATCAACATTATCCACATAATAAAAAGTGGCCTCTCTCAAGTATCATAATTGCAACACAAAGAGGTTAACCAAGAAAACATGCTTTTATTCACAGGAATTACTCTACCAGCGGAAATATCAGGATGTTAACTGGCGCCATGATTAATTGGGGAGATACTTGGAGGGCATATGGGGTTTCCCAGACTCTTTAAATAACATTATATAGGTATTTGTCTCCCTTTGACCTCATGACAATTGACCACATACATCTAAGATTAGAATGTTTCAGGTCAACTCAAACTTTCACACTAGATCTGGACCAAGCAAGATAGAAAGCACAAGCAAAACTAAACCTTCTATTTAGGACAGGAGCCCTTTCCAAGCTCTACAATTTCCTCGGGCAGTGCTACAGCTGAAAACACAGCCAAAGAGAGCGTTTAACAACAAATTCAATTGGCTTCATTCTTCATAGAGGAATAGTGTGGATTTACCCCAGCACCTACTATGTGTCAACGATTACACTGAACACGTCACACCCACTATTTCTTTAGGGTCCTTGGCGAGGCTGTTCAGTTCTGGCTACTCTCTCTCAAGTTAAAGCTGGGGAAATTCAAAGTTCCTTAGGAAGTCCCCCACCAGCAGTAGCCAGGGATTGAAGTCCTGGAGTAACCTAGTCCCAATCACTTAAAGAAAAATGAAGGCTACATGGTAAAATTGGATGAGGAAGACTGGGAAATTGTCTTATTATAAAAGGCCTGGTACTACTACTGGGCATCAGAGCAAATTCTGGTGGAGATGCAAGCCTGAATCATTCTCCCCAGGGTTATGGGCTCATCATACTTGGCTCTTCTACAGATCGCTCGTTCCTATTCTATCACTACCTTGCTCTCTCCATCTCCCTCTCTCTCCACCTCTCTCAGCTGTGGCCTCTGCCTTCCTGAGACAGAATGGGTACACGGAACCGGAACCGGTAAGAGGTAACAGATCAAAGAGCAGCATCGCCCTGCATGTCCCAAGCTGTTAGCCCTTGGGCTGACCTGCTACTCTCACTTCCACCCACAACCCTTTTGTTTTCTCTTGTACTGATCCTTGACCAGAAACCTTTCCCTATCCCCATGCCCTTCTCTCCCCACGGTCTTCCTTGCCCTAGCCCATCCCCTCTACCTGCATGGGCACTCACACACACATGCACACATTCTTGCTTGCATCCCTTGTGCTTCACAGGGCATTGAGTACTCAACACAGAGAAAAGGAAGCGCTCAGGCCTCACTGAAGCCACCTACATATGCCCCAAGTCAGAATCTCACTTGGTTTGGGGGCGGTTTCAAATATCAGTTTCACAGTCACTACTCAATACCACCCGAAGATCAATTTCATCTATCTTTTCTTTAAATGGGGCCTTGGCAGCCCAAATTTAGAGCAGGTACTAAAACCAGACAGAATTTTTTTCTGTACTGCTTCTGTGAAGAGGCTGGCCAAAGAGTATTAAAGTCACCCTTGCTGTCGGTTTCTCTGTTTTCCGCATCTTGGAACGCTGCACAAGTCAGCTGCACGTAAAACCACGCAAAGGGTTTTGCTGTCCGCACCCAATACCGGACAGGCCCCTCTTTAAAAGTCAGCATTGCCTCCCAAACATGTCCTTCTTAGTACTATCTAATGCTACGTGACGCTACGTTGCGCTCTCCTCCATCTGTCTAGGTAGGAGGCTCTTCACTCCGCGCCCCTTCTGGCCGGTCCTGAAGATGTGAAGGGAAAAGCCTCAAAGGTGGGGAGTTTCAAGTTTCTGTGCAACAACCAGGCAGCCATATCCTTCTGCTTTCCCCTGAAAATCAGGCATCACCTTATCGTTTCCTCACCAAGATTAACTCCTGCTTCCTGAAGAGTATTTCTGAGGTAGAAAGCAGAGGTGGTGAAAAAAGGGGGAGCTGAAAAGTCCAATCTGTCAAGCTCCATTTTAGAAGAAAGGAAAACTGAAAAGTGAACGTATTTAACATGAGCCATTTCCTGCACTCAGGAGGGAAGAAAGCGCGCTGGTAACTGTGTGCAGGAGGAGATCCGCACTGGTGTTATCTCTGACCTGCAGCTTAGCCCCAGTGTCTCAGCTGCCAAAAAGCTCCCATTCAACGTTGTGCTGAGTTCATCAATGCTCCACGTGTCAGGATCCTAACAGGAAAAAGCAGGACAGACAGTCTCTCCATTCAACCGCCTGGGGACCCCATGACAACTAAAATCCCCTCGCAGACCGTCCATATCAACCTTCGGCAGGTCAGAGCACGCAACCCCTTCAGAACCACAGGCTCAGGCCCACACCCTTTCCCCTTGTCAACATCGTCACTTTAAACAGAACATCGAGCCTTATCACGAAACCTGAAGTAAGTATGACAATTAAGATGGATTGCAAAGCCTGCTTGTGCTTCACAATTAACAATCACTTGGCAGCGGGTTCCACGCAACTGTTGGGGGGTATGGCAAGAACTTTATCCCTGCTTAGTGTTGCATTAGCATATTTAGTAGGCTGCAAGACATAATTCCTAAGATATGAACATATTTTTGTCTTTTTTAAAAATCTGCAATTAAGCTATAATATGTAGAAACTCTGCACCAGGCAATCAACGTGCAAACACCAAGATGGAACTGGGCAGGAGGAGGGGGGCAAGGGAAAGCAACATCTCCCCCAGCACTGATACCAACTTGAACCGGTGGCTACTTCCAGTGTCATGGACCGGCTGGAAAACTGTGGCTTCTTGCCGCCTACGGCAAAATTTACGGGGGGTGCTGGTGTTGCCCCACTGCTGCTGCCATCGGGGGGTTGCTCTGTAAGAGCAGAGCTACCTGCTTTAATCGGACACACGAAAAAAAATCAGACCCTGAGATGACCCCAGTAGTTACACAGCAAACTATGCACTTTTCAGAAAAAGCACCCGATTCTCAATCTCTGAGTAATAAACGATGCTGATAAAAACCACAAAGACACTTTATTCAACAAACATAAGCCCTCTTCATCAAACTTGCCATTATTTTCCCTTACTTTCTGACCCACCTGCCACGCCGATGAAAAGGTTCAGGGAGCACCCAAACTGGACCAGCGTTACCGGAAACAACTGGGAGCTACCATCCCAAGTTTCTCTGGTGTGTCTATTGTATATGCTCAAGCTTCAAGTCCAAGCATGCCCTGAGCAGGGGCCGGGGAGGGAAAGAAACGGAGCCAGATCTTTCTGAGATAGCCAGGACTTTGTCTTTCTTGACATCTGGGTTGCAAGGAGGCAGGATATCCTGCCAAATATATTACAGCTGGGAGACCCACCTTGTGATTTAAGACACTGCAGAATCTGAAGAGCACAGAAGACATAGGTGTGTTTTCTGAGAAAGAAGCCTCACCCTTTGCTTCTTTTGCAAAAGAAAACACGCTCGCGTGTGCGCCACCAGTTTAGGTGAGCGGCTCTCCAGTTGCATAAAAGAGAGCATATGAAAGCAACAAATGCAATTTAGCACACAAAGTCTTTCTTTACAAAACCAGTAGAGGAGCAGATTAAAGCACCTGGCAGTCTTGGCAAGCCAAAAGAAAAATCGAAGCTGTGACAAAACAAAACAGGTGTACAGGTATAAAACTTTTGCTTTCCAATAATGCCCCTCTCTTCACTGGAATGCTTTGACAGGTGCAGAAGTTCAAGTTACAGTAGGGAAATGGCAAATAAATACACAGCATTAGTGTCTGACGTGCTTGCTGAGCACCGGGGATGTTAATAACTGGCAAGGTACACTAATCTCTGATTGCAACATTTGGTTTACCTTAATCTGGAGGGACAGCTGTATTAAAGAGGGAATTATACTAATCAGTTCAAGGCCCTTGCATATAAAACTTCCCATTAGGCTTAAAGTACACCAGCTTATGCTCATTCTCTAGGAGCCTTACATCTGGTTCTGAATAAGGCAGCCTCTCATTTGCAAGGTACAAACTGAAAACAAGGGGGAGGGGGGCTGACAGTTGCTGGAGGATGGGTGATAGAAGAGTAAGCTACTAATTCTTTGAAATTTTTAACAGCACAAAACTAGCTTCTAGGCATCTTAATACTAAAAGGGGAAAAAAAAAAAAAAGCATGTGTTATCAACCCTAGGCCATTTTTTCCTGTTACCGGAGGTGACCAACATAAAATAAAATTGATGATGTCAGTCAAAAACAGCTAAGCACAAAGCTTGGCTTTGTTATCTTAAGTCAGAAGGTATGATAGGCCATGCCATATGGCTCTAATCCGCCTCTATCTCCCATCACCTAACAGGAAACCTTCATGTAGCATGACCTTATTTGGCTGGTTCCAGGTTAGGGCTGCCCAAAGGGGATTTTTCTGTTTCTGCTATATCCAAAGGTTTATGTTGATTTTTTTCTGAGCCCTGCAAACTATAAATCCGACTGATTACTCTGCACTCTTTTGCTTGACTGAGCCTTTACAATCAGACATCCCCGTTAACAATAAGCTCCTAATGAATCAAACATCTATGGCATTAGTTTCACCTAGCTGCCTCTTTCCCATGCACTGTGCTGCTTTGTCAGACCTGGTTTGATGAGAAAAGCTAGTGACACTTGCTGCACCTATTGATAAACAATTCAGTAATGAGGGGCATAACAAAAATTACCTAAAACAACCTGATTAAAAATGACAGGCAAGGCTTACTCCCTTGCTCTACGGCGAAGGTAACTCCGGTTCTGCGTAGGGAAAATAATGAGGTAAAATAAAATTTCCTTCTTAGCAAGGAGTTCACTTCTGAATGTGTGTTGATGAGGAGATTCAGTTTTTCCAGTGATGTTTTCCACTCTTTCAGGTTATATGATTACCAGTAACGTTAGGGACTCATCGAATTCGGGATGGTTGCCTTTCAACTTTCCGAGACGAATTCCCTGCTTTTTCTACTTAAACTTTCAGAATAATCAAACTTTCTTTCTTAAATGTGAGTTTAGTCATTGAGAAATTCAATAGTATAATGCTAATAATTAGGGAAGTATAGTGTGGGCACAAAAGAGAAATTCTAAGATACCAAAAAAAAAAAAGTTTTGGAACAAAGTAGGAGAAACTTCATGGACAAAATCATCTCCCTAAAAGGAATAATTTAACCTTACCATGGACATGGAAGCGCCTTTTATTGGGGTCACCCGGAGGACCTTTGCAACTTCGAAACAAGCTTATACCCAGAGGAGGCCAGGCTCTTGTGAAAGCTTGATTCAAAGACAGAAATGTGTGGGTTTTGCAATTGTGTGGCATCATGCTGGGAGGGTTTCCATCAGTGCACAGATGCACTTGAAAATCAAATATGGACATGGGGAATGTTTTTTGGAGATGGAAAATGAGTGCTGATGACATGTTTATACTTCGCAGATGGATCCAGTACAGAACCATTTTTTGTAAAGAAACAATACCCACCATTTGCTAAAAAAAAAAAATTTTTTTGAGCAGCTACAAAATGGTGGCACAAAAAGTGAATATTCCCGTCATATATGCTCCACCTGTTTCTCGGTCTTACAACTGTCTTCCATCCTGACCGTAATCAATGACTGCTGTAGTCTTATTTTCTTTTCAAATGTTATCCAAAAGAATATGAAAAAAGAAACACAATACACAAAGGCATTTGGAAGAGCAAAATGATTTGAAATTAATTTGCCACATATGAAAAATTGGAAAATGACAAATGCTATTAAGTAACAAATGCTGAATTGAATCCTAAAAAATTCATTTTAATTGGCATATTTTCTCCCTAAATTTGATATCAAACCAATTTTTGAATGTTTTCTATCTAGAGTCTAGAATGTCTCCTCTATTCCTTCTTTTGGCCCCACCTTAGATCACTTAGGTATTTGTAACTCTGGAAATTACAATGCTTAGCATGGTGTTAATACTGTTTACTGCCTGGGTGGCTCAGTCAGTTGAGCATCTTACTGTTGGTTTCAGCTCAGGTCATGATCTCACTCACAGTTGGTGGGTGTGAGCCCCACATCTGGCTCTGCCCTGGCAGCACAGAGTCTGCTTGGGATTCTCTCTCTCTCTCAATCTCTCTCTCTGCCCCTCCCCTGCTTGCACTGTCTCTTTCCCAAAATAAATAAATAAAACTTAAATTTTTTTTCTTTAAAGAAATACTATTTATTGCCTTATTATTGGCACATTATAATGATGAGTAGTTCCTAGTGACAAATATCAACCATAATGACATGGAAAGGCACAATATGTATGGGATATGGGTTTGTAAGAAGATAACCTAAAGCATTTAAGTGTTGAAAAACATTATTAGTAACATTGCAAACTTTGCTCGATAAAAGCTATCAGAATAGTCAAATCTTAACTTACTGAGACCATCAATAATATTGAAACTTGCCATCCCAAGTGTGAAATAGTGACAAAGTGACCCACCTCAAAGATACAGCAATTATACAACAATAAGGAAGCTATGGATCTGAAATATAAAAGTTAATAATTTTTTAAAACAGCAAATTCTGAACACATTTTCAGACTTGATGAATGAGTATGTGTTTCAAGTGTTTCAAATAATACGCGACACTAAATTTGTTTCTTACTTTTGGTCAGACAAATTAACTTTTCTTGATGTTTTACCTTTCTTGCCATCTGTCTTCCTAACCTACTGAATTTCACAGCTAGCCTTTAATCAATCATATTTTTTATTCTAAGTATCAGTCCAAGATTAAGAATTAGAAATAGACTCTGAGTCACAGCAAACGGTCATACAGCCTGAGACTAGATAACAAAATCTTGAGAATCTACATAAGTCGACATGTTCTTTCAACCCTGTAGTTTCTGGCAGTGTACCAAACATAAATCGACAGTTCTACGTTCTATGATTCTGCCCCTTGTTATCATCCTGAAACTAACAAAAGCCTGTGTACCCTTCTCTAAATGAAGCAAGCCTTTATCTTTATTGTTGGATTTTTGACACATGTGAACAAGGCCAAAACATTTATAAATTCTTAATTATTTCTTGCCTGTCCGTAAAAAAAACAAAAGTTTTAATCATAAACTTAAGGTAGTCTTAGAGTTCCACAGAAAATGTTAGTACTCATCCTAAATAAAACTTGTTAAACTTTGAAATGGTCAAGAAAAATGAAAGTATATCTTTCCAGTTAGAGTATATATGAGGTCATTGCGTTCCTAATCAACTTTCGGCAAATGCATAGAACAGAGAGCTCAGAAAAAATAAGAGATCATTTGTTTCTATTTCTTTATTTAAGATATTAGGGAAAGGAGATGTGAGAAGTAATAAAACTAATCTAGTTCACTTAACTAGATTGCTGGGAAATCAGATTTCCTGAGGTCTGCTTTATTCTACTAAACCATTCTGTTTGCAAATCTTGTAATATTTAGTTAGAATGGACTAATGTTATTGGTCACCTATTCTCTAAGTACTATATTAAGTATATTATAAAATAATATGGTGTTCAGATATCATCACACTTAGAGAATAATTGTATAACAATATAAAAATTAATAAGCTACATTCTACCAGTGCCTAAATTGTTGCCTAGATGTAAAGTCAGCACCTCACTAAGATAACTATACTACTGGTCTATAAGTTAATTATGGGATAATACAATCCCTTGTCCCTGGTGACAAGCAGAAGTTATGTAAGGGTGCTGTTAACCAAAGAACAGCTAAATACAGGGCCCCTGTATGTTGGTCTGGCCTCTAGACCAGAGGGATCCAGGGACAAAACACTCTGTAATCCTAACCAAGCTGCTCATCATTCGTCTAAGGAAGAACTAGTGAGCTTTTCTACATCAAAGTCAAACCTGACTTGCATGGTAGTCAAAAGGTCAGCTTTTTAAAACTTGAAGTTCATTACAGTCCACTGTTTTCTTCTTGATATCTGCTACACAGAAAGAACAGCCAATATTCCAAAGTAAAGTCATCTCTACTTAAGAAAGTGGAAGCAATCTTCCTGAGTCCTAGCGTTTACAGGTAGGACAGCCTGGCTATGCTACAAGCATCTTGGCCTACTTCCCAAAGTGCTCATTGGTGTCTGGGTGTCTGAATAGTAGCTGGTGGATTTCCATGGCTTGTCACCACTATCCCTAACTTCCGGTAGTAGTCCCAACTCTGCCAGCAGTTATACGTAACGTATGTGTGAGAAGAAAATATGCTTCTTTTTGCTGGGAAAGGGTTTGGGTTCATCAGACCTTTAAACCCCAAGGATGAAAAAGAGTTCTGAATCAAATAACGTGGAGGCATGGGTACAGAGAAAACTTTTCCATCAGTAAAAGTTAAAATTCACAGATGTCTTCCTAATAACGATACTGAATAGCTTACTTCACATATGTATCATCCATGGTATTTATCCCACACCTTTAAGTGGGTTGGGTGCTATTAACCAAAGATCAACTTAAACACAGGGAGACTGAATGTCAGATACGGTTTTAGGCATTTTGAGACAAGATGCCCTGGACTGTCCTAAATTTGGTCTAGAAATATTCTGGATGGAGTCTGTTCCCACGGTTAGCATTAGTTATGTAAGGGTGTATATGAGTCTAATTTTTCGAACTGGGTCGGTTGTGTAGTTCATGTTTATTCACATATTATCTGCACTGATTCATATATCCTAATCTTAATTAGCATTTAGACATAGTAACTGGTATATAACTAAACATATAATAATCATATTCTTTTATGTTACTTACATTTTAAGTTATCCATTAAAATTCAGCCAGTCAAAATAATCTGTAGGCAAGAAGAAGTTTGGTTCTCATGTACGAAGAACTTAAAAAATATATCCTTTGGGGCTCCTGGCTGGCTCTGAAAGTAGAGCATGCGACACGTGATCTCAGGGTCATGAGTTCAAGCCCCACCTTGCACCTAGAGCTTACTTTAAAAAAAAAATCCTTCGAGTAGAATTTTAGACATTTATACCCATACTGAGAGGTTCCTTTAGTTTCTATGGAATCTGTGTGAAAGTAGTTTCATCCAGTATGTTGAATGCCAGAACACTAGACTCCTCTTTTATCGTCTGCCATCCAATAGACAAAACCGACTTTTTCTTGTTACATAGCTTCCATTAGTAACCATGGAACGATCCAGTACATCTGATATTATTTTCTTGGTGTAGGTAATGCTGCCAGTGATGATGGCCCTGAGATTGTGGTACTTTCTGCTTTCACACTTGAGGGCCTACCAGTTACTATAGTTGCCACAAGAAACTAACTAACCAACATCTCTTGTATTGTTCTAAACAACCTCATGAAGTCTTTAGAAACTGTCACATAGTTGCATCCCGTCACAGAATGTGATGTTCTACCACTAAAAAGTTGGGAAGATTTGTATGGGTAAACCCCCACCTCTACATCAATGGATGCAATGGGATAAAGATGATAGGTTTATAGAATTGATCCCAACATGTAGTCAGTTCATAAGGAGGTCAAAATTATAATAGTTATGAAATATGTTAACTTTGAGAAGATTGAGACAGTCAGACAGAGGAACCATTTCCCCCAAGCTAAGTTGTAAAGAAGGGCTACTAACCCTTTCATTCTTTTCTAAGTGGAGAACAGATCTTCTCCAGGCTGTTCTGAGTAGCCTCTCCCTGTCTCCACAGAGGCTTCACTTGACCTTTGCAATCTAGCACACCCAGACCTTTCTAATCATGTGCATATTGTAACATCAGATGAAATCTTTCCCCTTCCCTTTGCCTCCAATAGTCTTAAATTACCTGAAGTCACCATATTTCATTGAGAACCATGTTATTACATTATTCTAGACACTGTCTTAAATTATATGACACTGTTGGAACTTTTACTTTTTTCAGGTAACAAATCTTTTTTTTTTTTTTAATTTTTTTTTTTTCAACGTTTATTTATTTTTGGGACAGAGAGAGACAGAGCATGAACGGGGGAGGGGCAGAGAGAGAGGGAGACACAGAATGGGAAACAGGCTCCAGGCTCTGAGCCATCAGCCCAGAGCCTGACGCGGGGCTCAAACTCACGGACCGCGAGATCGTGACCTGGCTGAAGTCGGACGCTTAACCGACTGCGCCACCCAGGCGCCCCTTCAGGTAACAAATCTTAAAAGATGCTAAAGTCCATTGTTTAGTAAAGCAGATGACTAAATATTGGAGCTGTCTGAAGTCACTTTAAACTATATCCTATAATACTACAATTAATTCATTCAGTGTATACTCATCAAGTCCTGCCATGTGTAAGGCACTGTGAGCCGGAAAAGATAGAAAGTAGTGGAGCTCCAGGTCTCATGAAGAAACCAATACTCCAAATTATTGTTCAGTCATAAGTTGATAAAGGAGGCTTTTTTGCTTTCTGTTGGCATATGAATATTTATTACTGCCATATTTCATGAACCAAATTTAAGATCTTGGTCTTTCCTTCTTGTTTCATATACAGCCAAAAGAGAGAGATTGACTATTTGAACAACCTTACAGGTGCCTTGGTGGCTCAGATGGTTGAGTGTCTGACTCTTCATTTCGGGACAGGTCATGATCCCAGGGTCATGGGATTGAGCCTCACATAAGGTTCCACGCTGACCATGAAGTCTGCTGAAGATTCACTCCCTCTCTTCCTCTGTTCCTCTCCCTCTCTTGTGCTCTATTTCTCAAATGAATGAATGAATGAATGAATGAATGAATGAAACAACCTTCAGGCAGACTCCAGGAATGTCACCAACACCATGACCTTTGTGACCAAATCTAGCAACCAGAACTTCACTATTTTCCTCAATAAAACTCCAGCGACCATCATTCAAGAAAAGGACTGTGATTTTTTTTTTTTTCCTGTTCTTGATCAGCTGGACCCTGACACACTTTCTAATGGCAGAATTTGACTGTGTGGCTTCAACACCTAGTTTTTCCAGTACAATTTTCTACTACAATTCTCTTTGCACGGGAAGTACCCCCAAAAGATTTCGCCTTCAGGGCTGTGCCCAAATGAGCTTTCTTGTACCATTCACCATGCCACTTCCAATCTCACCGGTGGTGACACAGCTTCCCAGAAGTATGAAGACCACTACCCTTTCCCACCTTGCTGGCACCACAGGCCTGAGCAAAAGAGCAGAAGCTTTTTAAAAAATAATTTGCCTTATTTGGTACAAGCCAATTTTTGTCCCTCCCTCCTATCCAGTCATCTCTTTAGCTGCTCTTATTAGTATTTGGCAAGGAAATTTTAATTTCTAAGAGTGTTATATGGTGAGCTCTATAGGACAATGATTTAAAAAATGGGCTTTGGAGTAAGATAGGTCAGAACTTAATGCTTATTCTACCACCCATTAGCTTTGTGGTCTTGAAAGAAATCTCTCGGGGCAGCCGGGTGGCTCAGTCGGTTGTGTGTCCAACTTCGGCTCAGGTCACAGTCTCATGGATTGTGAGTTCGAGCCCCACGTTCATGAGTTCGAGCCTGCTTTGGATTCTGTGTCTCCTTCTCTCTCTGCCCCTCCCCTGCCTGTGCTCTCTCTCTCTCTCAAAAATAAACATTAAAAAAAAAGAAAGAAAGAAACCTCTTAGTCTTTCTGAGCCTTAGTTTCTTCATCTGTGAAACAGAAATACTGATTCTTTCTTGGTGATGTGCTAAGGACTAAATGAAACAATATTCATGGGTCCCTTAGCGTATGCCCTCACATGGGGTGTGTGTTCAATTAAAAGTGACTTTAATTGTACTGGACCTTGGGTGAGGTGAATATGCATGATGTGATTGCAATATGACTCCATTTTAATAGAAGGGACAGTGGCAGAACTGTCGTCCTCTAATAATAAGAAAAGGAAACCTTAATGGAACTAAGGAAGCAAAGTATCTAGACCCAGAGCAAGGAGAGGGCCATGGTGCTGGGAAGGAGGTAGCATCAGGGGTGTCTGAGCTGGGGTTGCCCTGAAACAGAGCCTGTGACAAGGAATTCGAGAGCATGGAGAGAATAAAGTAGGGTTGGTGGAAAATCCAAACAATGTACCATAAGGGAACCTAAGATTCCTGCTGTTGAAGAAAGCACCTCTGAGGACCATGCCGAGTGCTTCTCAGAACTGCCTTGTCTGAAAGGTAGGTGGCTGAAACATTGATCCCCAGACTCCTGTCTCCCCCCCAGTTTGGGCTGCCCTTGAGGGTGTTAACTCTCCCACACATTTCCATGCTAAACTTGAAGAAGCATTGAGCAGGCTTCTGCAGTTCTGGAAGAGGCTCTGAGGCAGAAATTAGGAAGACTCCAACAATGTTCTGGAGGACTGCACTTAGGAGGAAATATCCACCGAAGCTACAACTGAAATCAAAGAGGGCTTAGAGGATGAGAGACAGGACTGCAAACTTTTCTGCACAAATAGTCTTTCTTTAAAAAAAGAAAAAACAACACTTTATTTATTTATTTTGAGAAAGAGAGAGAGTGTGAGCTACAGAGGGGCAGAGAGAGAGAGAAAGAGAGAGAGAGAGAGAGAGAGAGAGACCCAAGCAGGCTCCACGCTGTCAGTGCAGAGCCCATGATGGGGCTCGATGTCACAAACCATGAGACCATGACCTGAGCCAAAATCAAGAGTCAGACGCTTAACTGACCAAGCCACCCAGGCGCCCCACAAATAGTCTTACTGACAGACCACGAAAAGCATCAAGACAGTGAAAAATTGTTACAGACTGAATGTCTGCATCCCCCCAAAATCCATTTGTTGAAATCCTGACCTTTAATGTGATGGTATGGGGAGGTGGGACCTCTGGAACATGACAGTAAGGTCATGAGGGTGGAGTGCTCTGCAGTGAGATTAGTGCCCTTATCAGGGACTAAAGAGATCAGAGTTCCTGCCCTTCACTGTCTGAGGCCACACAGAGATGGACACCTGCAAATGTGGAAGAGGGCTCTCCTTATGGCCTGGCGTGTCCACACTCTGACCTGAAACTTCCAGCCTCCAGAACTGTGAGAAATAAATGTCTATTGTTTATAAACCACACAGTCTATGATACTTTGTTATAACAGCTCAAACTGTGACAGAATTGAATGCTGGGTTCAAAGAGAAAGCAGATATATGATTTTCTCTCAGTTCTAGCTTAGCTTCTTTCCTATTTTGTTTTAAAAGTTTACATATTTAGGGGCACCTGGGTGGCTCAGTCGGTTAAGCATCTGACTTCGGCTCAGGTCACGATCTCGTGGTTTGTGGGTTAAAGCCCAGCGACGGGCTCTGTGCTGACAGCTCATAGCCTGAAGCCTGCCTCCGATTCTGTGTCTCCCTCTCTCTCTGCCCCTCCCCTGCTCACTCTCTGTCTCTCTCCCTCTCAAGAATAAATAAACATTAAAATTTAAGTTTATATTATTTATTTTGACAGAGAGAGAGGGAGGGAGGGACAACCCAAGCAGGCTCCAGCACAGAGCCCGATGCTGGGCTCCATCTCATGAACCGTGAGATCATGACCTGAGCCAAAACCAAGAGTTGGATGCTTAACTGACTGAGCCACCCAGGCACCCCTAGCTTAGCTTCTTCCATGGCAACCAGATTATAGCAAATCAAGTTAAATACAATAAAGTAACAGTTCAAGGATACAGAATCCTTCCTTTCCCAGAAGATGCTACTAGGATCAGAGTCACAGGAATTCCAAACTTGGTTACCTATGTAGTCATACTATTGCCACAAAAGGAAAGATGTGGCTGGTCAAAGATAAGATATTCTCACTGCATCATCCATTCTCTAGCCCCGTAACCAGGAAACACTCCAGTCAAAGCCTGACCAATGTGGCTAAGCCAGACTCCTCAGCCACGTCCTCTGAAGTCTCCATTGTATTAGTCAGGCAGAAATTACTATATACTTGAAATGACGAGTCACAGCTTGTGCAGGGAACGCGATGGAGAAAATTAAACTCAGCATTAATGAGTTAAAAAGCCTTTTGGTTTCTGTTTGAAAGGGGCAAGCTCGTTGGCCTATCTAATCTGCCAGTGAAAGGTAAAATGATTTATAAGTGACAATTTATAATTTATAAATAATTAGATTGTCCATTCAATGCATGGTTGCAATTTCTATCCAATCAGAGTGCCACCTAGGGCTTCCTGATAAAATGGGAACATTGCATGGGACACAACTCATCTGAAAAAAAATATTCATTATTTATCAGAAATTCAAATTTAACTAGGAATTCTTTATTTTTATTTGCTCTATCTGGCAACTCTGTTGCTTCGTCCAAACAAGTACAAAGAAAGAGCTACTCGTTAAAACAAGATTGTAAATGTTCTGGAATGTTGTGCTAAAGGTTCTTGGACTCCTCAGTAGCAGCAACATTTCAATAAATTGACATGTGAATTAACTCTAACGATTTGCATATTGTTTCCTTGGGCACATTTCTAAAAACTTTTCAAAGCTTTCAATAATTTATTTTGTCACAACCTGGCAATCTGTATATTGAAAAAACACTGTGATAGTAACAGGAAAAGTCTTTTCAAATAATTCCAAATGAGCTTTCCAAAGACTCCCGCCTACTTGTTAAGACTCAAAGATGCGTACTTTAAAATGTTTTCACAGGATTCACCTTATAAATAAAATCTAAGTCAACTTCCAAGTCCCAGAACAGCTCTGCAGAGAAGGGAAACATCCCAAAACCACATGCAGAGTAACGTCATTTTAGTTGCAAGATTCTTGTTCCAGCTCACCTTCCAAAACAATTTCAGTCAAGTAGAAATATTCTGACAATCCCCGCTCTTAGAATGGCAAATGATCCCTGCCTTTTCATTCATTCACTCATTACCTCTCCAAAAAGAGAATGTGCAGCTACCAGAATTTCATACAATTAGTGCTCCAAGAGCGTTTTAAATGCAAACCTATAAGAGGAAAGTAAAAACAAATCAAAGTTAATTGTGACTGGCTGGAACAAAATGCTTAAATCGATACAAGGACGGCTCATCTGCTCATCATTTACCCATTACCTGGGAGACGAACACCTCCTGCTGTGCCTGATTTTTGATACAGATTTACCATTGCCTGCATTCCGCAGACACATGCAAAGGAAGCCCAAACCTTCCCTGACTCCCTCTCTCATTATCCTCTTTGCACTTACTAACCTATTCATTCTTAGTTTTTCCTTGCTTGTGTGTTCTTCTTTGCAAGGGGGGCATGCACACAAGGAAAAGTAGAGTTAAAACAACTGGATAAGAAGTTCAGGGACTTCCAGTAAAGCAGTCAGAGGAGGCGCCAGTGTCTGTGTATGAATTACTGACTTCTCTCAATCAGTTCCACACTGACTTTTGTGATTTTCAGAAACCTCCGCAAGTAGAACTCCAGTCCTTTTGGAAGGCATCCCTTAGGGGGGAAAAAATGTTGTTAAGGTCTCAAACCTAAATGAAGAGAAATGAAGCCCTCTTATTTGGAGACGTGAGTGTCTTTAATGGCAGGATAGCCTTAAAACCGGACATGAGTGTCCAGATGAAGGACGTGAAGGCAACATCAGTAGGCTGTTGGAAAGTTTGGCGTTTGAAGGCCATGTGTGCCATTAGCTCTCAGCAATAAAGCCTGATGTTTCAGGAGAAAGACAAACTCATTTCTAACCGGCTGCCTTTCTTCAAACGCCCTTCACCGTAGCTAAGTATCCAAAAAATGGAATATAAAATGTATCTGCCATTGAAAGTTAATGTGTATCTCTGAATTAAATATACACATCAAATTTGAGTAAGTCTGCACAGGATGGTTGGGTTGATATATTAACTTCTTTTTTAT
Source organism: Prionailurus bengalensis (assembly GCF_016509475.1). Taxonomy (NCBI): domain Eukaryota; kingdom Metazoa; phylum Chordata; class Mammalia; order Carnivora; family Felidae; genus Prionailurus; species Prionailurus bengalensis. The sequence goes on along the minus strand of NC_057345.1, from coordinate 136,260,751 downwards.
TTTTTTTTTTTAGAAATTCTTTTTTTTTTTTAATTTTTAGAGAGAGAGAGAGAGCAGAAGCAGGGCAGGGGACAGAGGGAGAGAGAGAGAGAGAGAAAGAGAATCTCAAGTAGGTTTCACTCTCAGTGCAGACCCTAATGTGGGACTTGATCCCATGACCCTGGGATCATGACCTGATCATGACCCTGGATCAAGAGACGCTCAAGCGAGCCACCCAGACGCCCGAGCACATTAACTTCTTTTTTAGATAACTTTCCAAATGAAACTTTTGCAATTACATGTGACCATTAATTATTATTACTATTATTCTTATTAATGATTTCCAGGGAAGGCGGAAGACTCAAAAGTTTTTGAAATAACTAATTTTTTTTATTTGACAATTAAATGGGTGATGTATAATTGCTATCATCATATTTACTGGCAATTATCCTCTTTTCACTTTCTAGCTATTTTTCTTTTTACTTGTGCATATGGATTACCTAACAGAAGAGTGTAGAGATGACCACATAAATAGCAAATCACGAGTGAAAGTACATTGTATCTTCAGCCAAGTACACCCAAATAGGCTAACTATGTGATGGTTAGAAATGCAGTTCCCACATTAAAATTGGAGTATAAATAAAACTGGGAAAATCTAGGAGCACACTGATACGGCAGGGGGAAAATAGAGTGTAAAGGATTGACTGGAGGAAAAATCGTGGTGCTGTACAAAGGGGTGAGAGTCAGATACAACCGATAGCCAGCATCAGCCTTTCAATTCACTGTTGGCCTGTGTTCCACCTACCACTTCCTCAATGTATCCTTTATGTTATTTTTTTAGGAAAGGACATTCATGACCAATAACAATGTTATAATGATCATAAGTATAGGATTTAAGATACGTTTTTTAAAAACACCTTTAACCAACAATAAAAGCCCCCAAAAGCCATGGGGGTAGTTACCTAGCTCAAGGTTTTATTTAGTGATGGTTCCACTTTTTCACTCACTGCCTGCAAATCAGCATTTTTAGTGGACAAAGGGCTCAGCAGCGGCCTTATGATTGCTTCTTTTCAAATGGTAATGGCTATCCTAACTCCTCTGCCAGGTTTTTCTTACCAGAGCACAAATTGCAGTTTACAAGGCTCTGAGGGGAAAAAAAAAAAATCTTAGCTGAATATCTTTTTTTTTTTATTCGACAAACTGACATGTAAATTACCCTTTAAGTGCTCCACTCTAGGGCTCTGATCATCTCCTAATTGTCACAGTCAATTGTAGCCAACAGTCTCTTCAATCCCAAGCGCTTTGACAACAAGCACAAGGATCAAAGCAGAATCAGCTCCCTTCAATATCCTTCTGTTTAGGATGCTACAAAACGCCTGAAAAAGAAAGGTGTAAGGGCATTGCTGTAGAGGAAACTGAGAGTAGCAAGTATTACAATAGTCGTTTTCTCCATCTCTAAAATTATGCTGTATAAGCTGCCGTGATCTTTAATCACATGTGCAGAACAAATACATAAACCTCCCGGGCAATTAATATGCTCTTAAGATTATACTAATATGCGAGCTTTACAAACAACACCGTCTCGATGGCTTAGGAAAACTCTGATACAGTGAGGGGATAGCAATCATTTCCTAGCAGCTTGAGCATCAGAAACTGTAATCAAACATATTCTGTATTTGAACATAAATTCCAAAGCATAGTTTTTCTAAGTTTGGTGTCAGGACTCCCTGCTCCCCATTGAAAATTCTTCAGGGTTGTTTTTTTTTTTTTTTTTTTAACTAACCTAGAAATGTCCAACTGCAAATGTGCCCCCAAATACATTTTTTTAAATGTGGCACAAAAACTCATTTCAGAAGATGCTGTTTTCCTTACTAGGGGTGACTCTTGTCTTATTGCTTTACTGGCAAGAAACTAATTAAAAGTCATTACATGATCTGCAAACGTGATTCCTAAATAAGATGCACTTACCAGGACTACTACTTCACAAACTATGATAATTCTTTCCAACTAAACTGGTTATTATACATCACTAACTTTTTTAAAAAGATTATGAATGCTGTTCTCACAAGAAAATTTTCACCCTCTCAAATATAATGATATAAATAATTTGGGGGAAAGAGAAACTCTGTGTAATAAATCTGTATCAAATAGCCGCTTTAAAAATAATCTGAATACTGTCAGAGAAAAAGGACAGGTGGAAAGAAATCAAAGGTGCATGTGACAGCACCTATCCAAGCACCTCCACAGCTTTTCTCCTTGTGCCCAGGTATTGCACACAAACAGTGGGTAAGGTCACAAATTGATTGACAGCCTTCCCACTCTCAAGAAAAAAACTGAAAAAAAAAAAAAAAAAAAGAGGCAGCGAACACCGCCGGGTTCCTTTCTCAGCAAGTTTGCTCAAATCCCCCTGTAGGGGTTTCCCAGTCTCCCCTCCATTTCACCTTGAATTCTCAGGTTTGATTGAAGAGCTTCACAGAAGGGTCTATTACAGATTGAGGAATGATCCATTTCACATCTGAAGCTCCAAAGAGCTACTTGTGAGGAGTCTCTGAGTGCATTTATCTCACATGTGAAGCTTTCTGCAAAATCAATATGGGTATTTTTCAGTTTGACAAGTCAACGTGAAATATCACATAATAATAGAAAAACAGAGTTGTACATTTAAACACACCCGATACAGTTATCTATGACAAAGCTTATAGTTATTACTCATGGGTATCCTCGAGTATGCCTCATCTAAATTCACCCTGAGAACTAGGCTAAAGCACGTAGAAAGAGAAACTGACTGACTACCATGTTTTTGGCTCCTTTGCCCAGATGAATCCAGGTTCTGTGGTGAGAGGAGAGAATGGACAGGAATCATGACCTCCACTACCAACTTGGAAGTGACATGGGAAGTGGGGAGAAAACGACCAGAGGTGAAAAAGAAGAAGAAAACAGAACAAGTGAGAAAACGCAAAGAACTTCACACCTAATTAATTGGCAATAACTGGGCAAAACGTTCACCCAAAGAACAGTAACCTTGTCTTCTCAAACCCCACCACCACCACCACGGTAGCAAACACCAGCAGAATAACTGACATATATGTGTTGGGGTCTGACAATCTTCGGGTGAACTCTGGGTCTATTCTCCTTTCTGCATTAGCTTGAGGAATATGATTTAACTTCTCTAAACCTCTGAGTTTCTCTGCTGGTTATTTTTATCTTAAAATGGGATTAATCAGAAGATTTACCTTACAAGGTTTTGTGAGGACTGAACAAGATGATGCATATAGCACCTGGCACATGGAAAACATTTAATTATTTGTAAATATTGATGAAATTATTATCATTTCCTTATACCTATCCACAAGGTCTCTAGGGTTCTAATCTGGTGCCATTTGTAGTGTTCCCTGGACCCTTTCCACACTGTTTAATGTCCCCAAGGGATATATGACCATTTGGGTGAAAGAGTGTCCTCACTGTATTAACTCTGGTGTGGGTCCTAATAGAGGAGTGTAGCCATGCACATGTACTTGCCTTAAAAATGGTCTTCATCCAACCAGGAAGCCTGTTTCTAGCAACTGTGAGAGAGAGAGAGAAAATCAAATGGGACTTTGAGAAAGGAAAAAGCCCAGGCCTACAGACCACATCAGCTGATCACTTAAAGCAAAAAAACGAGGTAGGAGATGTAACATATAGTTTTATTTCATATACCAAAATATTTAGTCTTTTTTTTAAGTTTATTTATTTTGAGAGAGACAGAGAGAGAGAGAGGGAGGGAGAGCACAAGTGTGGGAAAGGGATAGAGAGAGGGAGAAAGAGAACCCCAAGCAAGTTCCACACTATGTGATGCAGGGCTTAGTCTCGCAAACTGTGACCTGAGCCAAAATCAAGAGTCAAACACATAACTGACCGAACCCCCCGGGTGCCCCGCCAGTATGTTATAATTAATAGTGGGGTTATGTCTATACATTCAACCATAGGAAGAACCTTAAAAAAAATCTCAACAGCATATTGGCAACCAAGATCTGGTTAAGTGACTCACTATAAACACTTATTCCTCTCTATCACATTTTCCTGTAGCTTATTACTACCTAAGTAGTATTAACATCATTTATATTTGATGATCTATGCTTGGATCTGTAGACTGCTTGAAGCATACTTATAGTTTTAGGTTAACTCTCCCCACTACACAGAATAAGGCCAGAGTAGGCAAAACATGTGAGTTCAGAAATGTGAAAATTCATGTTAATATAGAAATAAGAAAAGTATCATTATAAAATTCCATTGAAGTTTAAAAACTCTTATCCTGCATTTCAAAGTCAAATAACTAAATACAAATGACTTTGTATTTAATTAATTCAACCAATATGTATCAAGAGCTTAATATATGTAATACTGTTCATTTTTTAGCTACCCTACTGTTCTCCTCCATTATTAAAATTAAGCTATAGCTTTCATTCCAAAACCAAATTAAAATATTTTATTAAATGCTGATATAGAATTACAAGAACAAATTGAAACAATTTCCTACTTAAAAAGGGTCGTTTCCTTAAAAATTTTAATTTATTTGTTTTGGACTCAAAATACATTTTTAGCAAGGAAACAAGTTTATAAATGATAATTAAGTTCCCAGATTGACACATAAAAACCTGTTTAATGTAAAATGTACCTGAAACACACTAGAACCAAGTTTTAAACAACTGTGAGTCATGAGATCTATAAATTTAATCCTGGAGAGGCTTAAGGAGCGTCATCAAACATTGAGTTCCCAAAATCTGGGACGTATCAGGCAAGATACCTTAGGTAAGAATAGAGCATCCATGAGTTTGGGTGACTGCTATTCTCAGGATCACACCAATGCCATCATCACCATCATTATCATCATCATCATCATCATCAATATCATTAACTTCCCATATTGTGCCCATCATTTTAGAGCATGGAGGCTATGAAGATGATGCTAGTAGGTAGCCAATAAGATGACATCTCATCACTATGGAGAATTGCACCAGGGTGTTGGGGCCTCACTCTCTCTGGCACTTAAACCTCTTCCACCATTTTCGTTTCCCAACCCGGACTTTGAGTATTTAAAAATTGCTTTCAGTCAAGCAAATTAGAGCTCTAAGATATCACTACCCACATTCCAACATTTCCTCCTTCTAGATTTTGCCTTATACTGTGGCCACATCAGACTTCTTAAGCATAGCTTTGAAAAGTCCAGGAAAGGGGGGCTAGCTCAGGACCTATTAACATATTCCTTCGCATGCTGGTAGTACCTCCACAAAACCACAATATTCAAATGAATATTTTCCTTTCTAAAAATATCAACAGAAAATAATTTTGCAACTTCTCAATTATTTTTATATTTCAAAAGTTACCCTCCTTCATTATCGAGGTTTTCTGTCTTATTCCAGTTTTGGTTTTGATTTTGATTTTCAACTTTACTACTCAAAATTATGAGTGATGGAGTGCCTGGATGAGTGATGGGACTCCACCGGTTAAGTGTCCAACTCTTGATTTCAGCTCAGGTGATGATCTCAGGGTTATGAGACCTAGCCCCACATTGGGCTCTGCAGTGAACAACGTGCCAGTGCAGAAGCTGCTTAGGATTTTCTCTCTCTTCCTCTCTTTCTCTCTCTCTGCCTCTCTCTCTCTCAAAAATAAACTTAAAAAAAATTATGTGGGATGCCTGCTTTTCAAGTACGTCATATGTGCCATTAAGTAGTATCTTATAGTTCAACTAATAAAAATGCTAACTATGAACCTTTGTTTCCTACTTTCAAGTAAGAGCACAGTGCCCTACAGTTTGCAATCCACCTGAATGACCTCTGGCCTCATCAAACTATAATCACAAAACATATACATACTTCACTTAGAATCTGAATGGAGCAGGAGCTTGGGGGAGGAGAAAATGGGGAGTTCTTGTTTAATGAGTGTAGAGTTTCAGTTTTGCAAGATGAGAAAGTTCTGGAGTTCTATTGCATAACAATGTGAATCTACACTTACCACTGCAGAACTGCAGTTAACTCAAAATGGTTAAGATGGCAAATCTCATGTTATTTTTTTACCACAGTTAAAAAAATGTTTAAATAAAATAATGTAGTAAAACTGCTTGAAAAAAAAACTAGTGCATTAGTTCAATAATGAACGATTACAGAACATCTTTTAAAAACTGAATTAAGGATATCCTTATTTTTAGGTGTTAGGCAGCCAAGATCTTGGATTTTAGTCCTAATTTCTTTTCTATGAATATACTGACTGCAAGATTATCTATAAAGTTTTCAAATCCAAATGGACTTACATGTGACATGATATAAGAGAAACTGCACATGAAAATGCATGTCAGAACTAAATAAATCAATGAAATTTGGATTATAGAATTTCACTTCTCTTCTGAAAGATTCAAAGAGTGAAACACAAGAAAACCACCACTCCCAGGTGCTGTGTTCTGTTACTACACATTGTTACCATTTGAAATCTCAAATTTTAACTGAATTCAATGAATTTCAGTGGACCAAGCAAAAGCTGAAGTCCATTCAGACAAAAATACTCGAATCTAAACCAGACTAATTTTTAGTGGTTTCTCTGTTTTTGTAACAATAATTTCACAATATCTTAACACTCACTTTCTCCTGGGTTTTTTGTTTGTTTGTTTGTTTGTTTGTTTTACATTTTACTCTGGTTAATTTTTTACCATTATTTATTTATTTACTTTATTATTTTTTCAGAGACAGAGAGCAGGGAAGAAGGGCAGAGAGAGAGAGAGAGAGAGAGAGAGAGAATCCCAAGCAGGCTCCAACACTTAGTGCAGAGCCCAATGAGATGCTCAATCCCACAACCCTGGGATCATGACCTGGGCTGAAATCAAGAGTTGGATGCTTAACTGACTTAGTGACCCAGGTACCCATTTCTTTTTAATCATCTTTTAAAAAATTATATGATAAAATAAAGACTTTTTAGGATTCAGGGTCATAATGCTTTCTCTTTGAACAGGGTGAGCAAATTTATATTCATCCCACAGAAAGGCAGGAGACAGAAACTTCACAATAAGTAGGCAAAAGGAATTACAGAGTAATGAAGGAAGTTAATAGAAACTAGTGTCTTTAATTTATAATCCCACCTCCATGTAAAAAGAATGAAATCAATCAAAAGCAAAGGTAGATGGCTACCTTTTAAAGTAAGTTCCCAGGAATAAATGGTAGGAAAAAAGTTAATGGGCATGATGCACTGACTCAAAAATTTATTAGAATTTTTTTCTTTGCTATGTACTCTTCTCCAATCATTTGATCATCTAATGGTTTGTTGTTAACATTCATTCTTATAGTCTGTACAGTTTATTAGATTAGGGCAGAACCTTAAAGCCCACTGTGAATTTGCAGTTTATAACAACACTAATAGTTTTAATAATAATAGTTTTAATAATAATATAATAACTAATATCTCAGCATTTACATTATCTCCTTGGAACAACTATATGAGGTGTCACTATCCCTCTAAGATATGAGGAAACTGAGGCTTTGAGAGATTAAATAACTTGGCTGAAACCACACACTAAAAAAGGCTGTGCCCTTAACCACAAAGCTACCCCTGCATCTTGATGAATTGCTACGAGTGTGAATTTCAGTGTAGATTCTTCATCTGCATCATCCATTATAAACCCTTATTTATCTTCTTGATAAGTGAGCTTCCTCCTGCTTTGGGGGTCTCCTATTGCCCAATAGTTCCTGAATAGAAACCATGTCTTGGACACAGACACTTGTTCTGATTGACTCCACGACTGAACCAAATGTGGTCAATGGTGAACAAGGTCATTGACCAGCAGCAGCAGCTCCCTTTGTCCCACAGCTACCACTCCAAGTATTCACCAAGCAGCCCGTTATAAACCATTCACTACAGAGAACAGCATCCATAATGGCAAGTCTTTTGAAATCCACTTGAATTCAGGACTATAATCACTAGCAATTCAGGGTATTCCAGAAGACGCTACTACCTTTGCAAATTACCATAATCAACATCAGTGAAGAACATAATGGCCAACACAATGGGCCTTTTCATTTCCCTGCTTCAGATCCGCATCCTCTTCCCCTAGACCTCTCTATGCCCAGGTGAATAGATTCATGCTATTCCTAGTGTAAACAGAGTGAGGACCCACTCTCACATCTTACTCAGGACAAGCCTAAGTATCCAAGAATAGCAAAGCTAGAATCCTAAGGACACTGTAGGTCGTGCCATGAAACTATATAGAAGAAAAATATGGTCTAAAGAAGTAAAATGATTTGCCCAAGTTCATAAGCTAATGAGCAGAAAAAGAGAGACTTTACAGCAAGTCCAGTGCATTTTCCACTTGGAAGACTTTTACTTTTATTTTTTTAATCTTTTTTTAAGTTTATATATTTATTTTGAGAGAGAGAGCACGTGCATGGATGCACGTGGGGGAGGGGCAGAGAGAGAGGCAGAGAGAGGGGTAGGAGAAAGAATCCCAAACAGGATCCGCATTGTCAGCATGGACCCGGACCAGACCTGGGCTCAAATTCACGAAACGGGAAGGTCATGACCTGAGCCGAAATCAAGAGTCACACTTAACCAACTGAGCCATCCAGGCACTCCTCCACTTGAAGACTTTAAACAAAAAGCCTACTATGTGTCAAATACAGTACAATGTATTGTACATACAGTATTTCATATAATCCTCACAACCTTCACAAAAAAAAAACAGTGTTACTCTTCTTATAAGTAAGAAAGATTAAGTAATTTAGTTAAATTCACATGGCTAGAAAGTAGCAGCTGTAGGGCTCAGCTATCAACACCTTACTTTTAATATAATGGTCAAATTCCTTTTAAAAAACAAAAGAAACAAACAAAAACTAGAAAACAAACAAAAAAAACCCCACAACTAACCCAGAAAGGATTATACCACTAGACAGTGGCGAATTTTCTTCTTCTCAATAGATTACAGAAGAAAAGGTATAAAATGAAGGCCTGGGGAATTGAAAAAAAAACTAAAGTAAAGGTGTTGAAGGATGCCTGGTGGCTCAGTTGCTTAAGCGGCTGACTTTGGCCCAGGGGTGATCTCACGGCCCCTGAGTTCAAGCCTTGCTTTGGGCTCTCTGCTGTCAGTGCAGAGCCCCCCCCCCCCACAAGCCCAGATCCTCTGTCCCCCTCTCTCTGCCCCTCCCCTCCTCTCAAAATAAACATTTTTTTAAAAAATGTAAAGTAAAAGTGTTGCATGAATATACTGGTATTTCTTTTTATTTTTTCCCAAAAGGATTTAAGATGATTTATCAAACAAACAAAAACAACGCAAAACACATCTGATAATAAGATAAACTAAATTTAAAATTGACAAATAAAATGAGTCTAAGGGAAACTACAATGAAATTAAAAGACAAAATTATTGCAAGGAAGTCTTACGTACTTGCCAGCAGTATCTATAAATTTGAACTGGAGCTTTCAGACAGGCCACATGAAGAGGGAAATATGATTCACTGCATGGATCGGAGTGTCCCTAACACAAAGAATATGCCATTTGCTCGGCAGGACGCAATTATTCCTGGTTCTGAGACCATAGAGAAATTTGTCCCTGTGGCTCTCCTCGAGAAGGCATGGCACAGAACAAGGAAGCGTCACCTCGACAGTATGCTGCCAGCCTGCAGAGCAATGCGCTGCATACGGTTATTTAATGCACCGTTTGTTAGTGCCAGGTCGCAGCATTTAGTCATGGCAGTTCTTTGGGGATAGCATGCCGAATGTGAGGGTGTGAAAGCCCTGCATAAATTCAACACTAATGCTAATTGCCATAAAATCTTTGCTAGGACACCCAACCCGTGTCCACTGGAGGTATTTAGTCCCCTTCCACTCGCTCGCTCCATTTGAACACAAGGCACATCTCCTAACCTCTTCTGACGAAGAACAGATCGAAGCTGGTAGTCTCTGCACGAGACTCAGTCTCAAGTTGGCCTGAGGAGAATGAGTGAAGTGGGCAGAGCAAAGCCAGGCCAAGAGAACCAGTTCGACAGTGGTGTGCTCACAGGTTGTGTCAGTTCATTGGTCAGATACAGACAGGCCCACCATTCCCGGGCTTTGCAGAGAGCTCCAGCTGCCGCTGGCAAACTCCTGTTAGGAGCCGTTACTCCCACTCCTTTATTCACTCAGTCATTGAGTTGACCAGTGTCTATTAGTAGTTATTATGGTGACGTGCCCGGGAAGCATAGCTGGACAAGACTCACGGTGCCCCTTCCTAACAAAGCTTGTCGGTTACCCTCTACCTGAAGATGCTCTTAATTTACACAACTCAAGAAAAAAGCATTGAGCTGGAGAACTAATAACTAAAACCCTACATCCTACCTCTTTTTCCGAAAGGCTGTGGAAGGATTCACCTGGGAATCTGGAGAGCAGCCCTTCTTTGGGATTAACTAAAGACTGTGGCCTTGCGATTCATTTCAGTAGTCCATGCCTTTGGTTGTCTCATCTATCAAGAATGAAACTAATATGCAACAAATACATCATAATATACTGTGAAAGATTAAAAAGAGTAAGTTATGAAAGCTAAAAACACTATGGAAGTATTATCTCTAAAATGTGTCCATCTTGGGGGTGCCTGGGCAGCTCAGTCAGTTAAGCGTTCGACTCTTAATTTCAGCTCAGGTTCTGATGTCACAGTTTGTGAGTTTGAGCCCTGTGGCTGCCTGCGTGGGATTTTCTTTCTTTCCCTCTCTCTTTCTGCCCCTCCCCCCCCACACTCTCTCAAAATAAATAAATCTTTAAAAAATAAAAATAATATATACATGTTGATAAAATGGACCCTTAAATTATTATTACATAAGTACGCCTAAGTGTCTGTCATAATTAGAAACTTGTGGCTAAGAATACAAGATAATGACGGGCACCTGGCTGGCTCAGTTGGTAGAGCATGTGACTCTTGATCTAGGGGTCATGAGTTCGAGTGTAGAGTTTGTATGAAGAGATTACTAAACAAAAATCAGAAGAAGAAGAAGAAGACAACAGGATAATAAAAAATAATTTAAAATAATAAAATATAATAAAAATATAATAAAAAAATTTAAAAATGAACAATTTATTCTACCTAAACACTAGACAACTGTATCAATAACATTTTATGGCTTGCACTGAAGGACTCACCAAATTACAAATACAGCCCTTCTAGAATGTTAAAAACATAGTTAGGACTGGCCTGAAATGGAAGCACCCATGTACTCTTATCTGTTGATGTGCAAACAGTATGGTTATGTAAGGAGTAAAAAATCAAAATAATAGTCATTTTACATTATCAAAGTTCAGAGCATACTAAGAAATAACTCTGCCCCAGAGAGAGTTCTACATTCATTTACAACCCCTCTAACTGAAACTAGAATTGTCATCTTCTTTCCCTAACTTGCAAGTTATACCAAAGGCATGTAGTCAACTGGAAAACAAAGAGCACATCTCCTGACTGTACAGATTAAACCAATTTTAAGCATTTTAACATAAAAGCATATATCACAAGATGCACTGCACAGTATTATTCATACAAGGTCAAATTCTTACCTTTTCCTCATTCGGGTTGGCTACCACATATTGGGTACTTAAGGATCGGATCCATTGCTTTCCAAGTTGCCTGTCTGCTTACCATAAAATATTTCACTGAAAGTAAAGGGATCCCTTTCTTGAATGGTGGCAAGTGTGGAGAGTGCACCACGAAGGCCTTGGGCACACTGTGAGAGTGCCTTGCGCTGCCTGCCCACCTCCAAATGCTGCACTCTGCCCCTCTATTGCATGTGAACCTTTCTACCTAATCCTATTATCACCAAGTTCTGCTTCTGCTTTTGTCTCTTAGCTAAAGAAGATGAGTAAGTCTTCAGAGGAAATGGTCTACTGTGGACAGGTGTTTGAGAAACCTCCCTGGAAGGTGAAGAACTGCAGCATCTAGCTGTGCTAGGACTTCTGCAGCAGCACCTACAACATGTACTGGAAGTCCTGGAACCTCCCCACTGCAGGTGTTGTCACCCAGTGCTACTGAAACATGGGCAACCAGCACAAGTGCCTGGGCACATTCAATCCAGATCATGAAGATGTAGGAGATTGCAGCCAGCAAGTGCCGCTGAGTGGCAGTCAAGCAGTTGCATGACTTCAAGATCAAATTCCCACTGCCTCACCAGGTCCTATATCAGCAGCACAAGCCATGCTTAACCACCAAGAAGCCCAAAACTTTCTTGCAGATGCAGAGCCTCCCTGTCCCCAAGTTTTCCCAAATAAACTCCTTGGAAAAATCAGGATGCTAAGAAAGAAAAAGGGAAGAAAAGAAGGAAAGAAAGAAAGGAAAGAGAAAGAAAGAAAGAAAGAAAGAAAGAAAGAAAGAAAGAAAGAAAGAAAGAAAGAAAGGAAAGGACTCACAAAGAGAGCTCAGGTTCAAGATGGCAACCTAGGAAGATCCTGAAGTCATCTTCTCCCATAGACATAACAAATCTACAGCTACATATTGAATAATTTTCTCTGAAGAAGTTCTGAAAACTCGATGAACAATGCCTCCACAACAAAAGATAGAAGAGCCACATCAAGATAGGTAGAAGAGGCAGAGATGTGCTCCTGCTAAAATCCCACCTCAGGCCCAGAAACCCACAATCAGCAGGGACCTCAACAACATGAAACTTTTCCTTGAGGACCAAGAGATTCATGTCTCCACATCAGGCATCCCAACTCTTGGGTCCTGCATCAGAAAGATGAGCCCCCCAAATCTAAAACCAATGGGGATTATGCCCAAGAGAACCAAAGAACTATAGGAAACAGAGAACCTGCCCTTAAAGGACTCACACCTGCAAACTCTCTCACCCCAGGACCTAGCACAAGAGCAGCAGTTAGAAAAGCACCTATATCACATATGAAGGAGATCTACTTACCAATCTTAAAGCAAGTGCTGGAGAGCTGGAAAACCAATGGAACTGTCTCTGGGGATGGAAGTTCTGGCAGGCACCACTCTTGGATCTCATTCTACCTTGTTAATGTCAGCACTGGCAGGTGCCACTTTGGCAATCTCCCTCTAACCTGCTGGTACGCGTGAGCACACCCTCCCCCCCCCGCACACACCACAGCCATACCACAGGCAGCCAGCCAGCCAGGCACCCCACATACCCAATGCTACAGCCCTTGCCCAGCCATAACCATCAGCAGCCATGTGCAACTTACACAGGGAATGCCGCTTGAGCCCTGGCTCTGGTGGCCAGAGGGGATTGCATTTCTGGGCCCAGTGGCTCACCTTCTGCACAAGGCCACTCCTTCAAGATTGGAAGAGGTAACTGTTTCACCTTATAGAAACAAGCACAGAGAATCAGTCAAAGTGAAGAGACAGAGGAATGCATTCTAAAAGAAAGATCAAGACAAAGCCTCAGAAAAAGACCTTAGTGAAGTGAAGATAAGTAATCTACCTGATAAAGTTCAAGTAATGGTCATAAAGATGCTCGCCAAACTTGGGAGAAGAACAGATGAACACAGAACTTCAACAAGTAGATATAAAATATTAAAAAGTACCAAACAGAAGTCACAGAGCTGAAGAACATAATAATTGAACTAAAAAATATACTACAGGTTCAAAAGTAGACTGAATAAAGCAGAACTAATCAGCAAGCTGGAAGACAAAACATAATACTAAAGAAAGCCATCAAACCACAATGGAAAAGAGAAAGAGAAGAGAAAAGGAATGGAGAGGAACTACAAAAATGGCCCGAAAACAATTAACAAAACGGCAACAAGTTATACCTATCAATAATTACTTTAAATGTAAACAGATTAAATTCTCCAATCAAAAGACATGCACTGTGGCTAAATGGATAAAAAACAAGATGCCTCTCTATGTTGCCTACAAGGGACTCACTTCAGAAGTATACACACAGACTGAAAGTGAAGGGATGGAAAAAGATAGGCAAACAAATTGAAATTTTTAAAAAGCTGATGTAGCTACATTTATATCAAATGAAAAGGTTTTAAAAACAAAAACTAAAATAAAATATAAAGAAAGACGTTGCATAATGATAAAGGAGTCAATCCAGCAAGAATGCTTAACATTTATAAATATACACATACCCAACATAGAGGCAATAAAATATATAAAGCAAAGATTAACGGACCTAAAGGGAGAAATTGACAGCAACACAATAAGAGTGGGGGAGTTTAACACCCCACTTATATCAATTGGATAGATCACCCAGACAGAAAATCAATAAGGAAACATCAGCCTTAAATGACACATTAGACTAGATCACTTTATTAATAGACATACACAGAACATTCTATCTGAAAACAGAAGAATACAAATTTCTCTGAAGAGCAGATGGAACATTCTCCAGTATAGATCACATTAGGCCACAAAACAAATCTCAAGAAGAATGAAGTCATATCAAGTATATTTTCCAACCACAATGGTATAAAACTAGAAAAACTGGAAAAGTTACAAAAATGTGAAAACGAAACAGCATGCTACTGAACAACCAACAGGTCATCAAAGAAATCAAAGAGAAATCAAAAAATATCTAGAGACAAATGAAAGCAGAAATATGGCATACCAAAACCTAAGGACGTAGCAAAGGAGGATATAAAAGGGAAGTTCATGCCGGTAACAAGCCTAAGTCAAGAAATAAGAAAAATCTCAAATAAACAATGTAACTTTACAACCGAAGGAACTATAAAAAGAACAAACAAAACTCACAGTTAGTAGAAGGAAAGAAATAATAAAAATCAGAGCAGAAATAAATGAAATAGACACTAAAAAAACAAATAGAAAAGGTCAACAAAACTAAGAGCTGTTTCTTTGAAAAGATAGACAAAATTAACAAACGTTGAGCTAGACTCACCAAGAAAATGAGAAGGCTCAATTAAATAAAATCAGAAATAAGACAAGTGAAACAACAAATGGTACCACAGACACACAAAGGATTATGAGTCTATGATAAACAATTCTATGCCCACAAACTGGACAACCTAGACGACATGAATAAATACCTGGAAATATACAATCTTCCAAGACTGACTCATGAAAAAATAGATTCTGAATAGATCAAATAAAGAGATTGAATGAGTAATCAGAAACCTCCCAACATACAAAAGTCCAGGATCAGATGGCTTTCTGGTGAATTCTACCAAACATTCAAGAAGATTTAATACTTATCTTTTTCAAACTTCTCCACAAAATTGAAGAGGAGGGAATGCCTTCCAAACACTTTCTCTGAAGCCAGCATTATACTGATACCAAAACCAGACAAAGACATCATACAAAAAAAGAAAATTATAGGCCAAGATCCTTGTACTGGGATATTAAAAATATATACAAAAATCTTCAACAAAATGTTAGCAAATGGAATCCAAGAACACATTAAAAAGATCATACACCATGGGGCACCTGGATGCTTAGTTGGTTAAGCGTCCAACTTCATCTCAGGTCATGATCTCAAGATTCATGAGTGCAAGCTCCACATCGGGCTCTGTGCTGACAGCTCGGAGCCTGGAGCTTGCTTCAGATTCTGTGTCTCCCTCTCTCTCTGCCCCTCCCCTGCTCACACTCTGTCTCTCTCAAAAATAAACATTAAAAAAAAATTTTTTTAAAGATCATACACCATGATCAAAGTGGGATTTATTCTAATGATGCAAGGATGGTTCAACATCTGCAGATCAGAAATAAAATAGCAATGCCCAGTATCTTCACTTTAAAAAAAAAAAAAGATTTTATTTGTAAGTAATCCAGATACCTAACATGGGGCTTGAACTCCCAACCCCTCAAGAGTCACACGCTCTACTGACTGAGCCAGCCAGGCATCCCATCCTCACTTTTACTCCACATAGTATTGGAAGTCCTACCACAGCAATTAGGCAGAGAAAAAGAAAGAAAGAAAGAAAGAAAGAAAGAAAGAAAGAAAGAAAGAAAGAAAGAAAGAAAGAAAGGGAGGAAGGAAGGAAGGAAGGAAGGAAGGAAGGAAGGAAGGAAGGAAGGAAGAAAGAAAGAAAGAAAGAAAGAAATTCATCCAAACTGGAAAGGAAAAGTATTTGTTACTTGTTGTGGATGACATTGTACTATATTTAGATAACCCTAAGGACTCCACTAAAAATGGTTAGAGCTAATAAATGAATTTGGTAAAGCTGCAGGATACAAAATTAATATACAAAAATCTGTTACACTTCCATACACTAATATTGAACTATAACCAACAGAAATCAAGATTACAATTCCATAGGGGCGCCTGGGTGGCTCAGTCGGTTAAGCGTCCGACTTCAGCCAGGTCACGATCTCGCGGTCCGTGAGTTCGAGCCCCGCGTCAGGCTCTGGCTGATGGCTCGGAGCCTGGAGCCTGGAGCCTGTTTCCGATTCTGTGTCTCCCTCTCTCTCTGCCCCTCCCCCGTTCATGCTCTGTCTCTCTCTGTCCCAAAAATAAATAAAAACGTTGAAAAAAAAATTAAAAAAAAAAAAGATTACAATTCCATATACAACTGCATCAAAAGGAACAAAATACCTAGGAATAAATTTAACCAAGGAGGTGAAAGACCTGTACCCTGAGGTACAACTATAAGACATTGGTGAAAGAAATTGAAGAAGACATAAATAAGTGGAAGGATATTCCATGATCATGGATTGGAAGAATTAATATTATAAAATTATCCATACTACCTGAAGCAATACAGATTCAATGCAATCTCTATCAAATTCTAATGGCATTATTCACAGAACTTAAACAAATAATTACAAAATTTATATGGAACCTCAAAAGACTCCGAAGAACCAAGACAATCTTGAGAAGAACAAATCCAGCAGTATCAAGCTCTGTGATTTCAAACTATAATATAAAGCCACAGTAATTGAAACAATATGTATTGGCATAAAAATAGACACATAGATCTCTGGAATATAATAGAGAGTCCAGAAATAAACTCATGCATGTATGGTCAATTAATTTATGACAAAGGGGTCAGGAATGTACAACGAATAAAGAATGGTCTCTTCAACAAATGGTGCTAAAAAAAAAATGGTGTGCCACTACCAGTGCAAGAATGAAACTGGACCACTGCCTTGCACCATTTATGAAAATAAACACAAAATGGATTAAAGACTTTAATGTTAGACCTGAAAACATAAAATTCCTAGAAGAAAACATAGGCAGTAACCTCCTTGATATTGGTTGTGGTGATAGTTTTTTGACTCTGACTCCAAAGGCAAGGGAAACAAAAGCAAAAATAAATGGGATCACATCAAACTAAAAAGCTTCTGCATAGCTCTTTCTCCCATCTTGCAGCCTGTGGAGGCCTGTGGGAAACGTAGCCTCCATAGATTTCAAGATTCTCCTGATACTCTTTTTGACAGGACTCCTAAAATGACAACTATGTCTGGAAGGCTGTAGTCCAAGGCCATATTTGCTGGCTATAAGTGGGTTCTCTAGAACCAGAGGGAGAACACAGCCCTTCTTAAAATTGAAGGTGTTTATGCTTGAGATGAAACTGAATTCCACCTAGGCCAAGAAATGTGCTTATGTGTAGAAAGCAAAGAACAACACAGTGACTCCCGGTGGCAAACTGAACAAAACCAGAGTAATCTGTGGAAAAGTAACTCATGCTCATGGAAACAGTGGCATGATTTGCCAAATTCCAAAGCAACCTTCCTGCTAAAACCATTGGCCACAGAATCCATGTGATGCTGTACCCCTCAAGGATTTAAACTTACTGAAAAGTAAATAAAGGTATAGATTTGTTCTCTTGTAAAAAAAAAAAAAAAAGAAAAGAAAAGAAAAAGAAAAACAAAGAAAAGTCTTCTGCATAGCTAAGGAAACCATAAACAAAGTGGAAGGCAACCTACTAAACTGGAGAAGATATTTGCCAATCTGATAAGGGGTTGATATCCAGAATATGCAAAGAACTACAACTCAACAACAACAACAAATCTGATTTAAAAATGGGCAGATGATCTAATAGTCATTTTTCTAGTGAAGATATACAGATGACTAAGAAGCACATAATTAGATGTTCAATATCACTAATCATCAGGGAAAGGCAAATCAAAAGCCACAATGAGATATCATTTTATACCTATCAGAATGGCAAGTATCAAAAAGACAGAAATAACAAGTGTTGGTGAGGATGCAGAGAAAAGGGAATCCATGTGCACTATTGGTGGGAATGTAAACTGGTATGGCCACCATGGAAAACAATATAGAGGTTCCTTAAAAAATTAAAAATAGAGTTACCATATGATTCACCAATTCCATTACTGGGTATCTATCTGAAGAAAACAAAGACACTAATTTGGAAAGATATATTCATCCTATGTTCACTGCAATATTATTTGCAATAGACAAGATATGGAAATCACCTAAAAGTCCATTGACGGATAAATGGATAAAGAAGACAGAGTAAAAATTTACAATGGAATACTAATTAGCTGTAAATAGGAATGAAATCTCACCATTTGCAACAACATAGTAGATCTTGAAGGCATTTAATAAGTGAAATAAGTCAAACAGAGAAAAACAAATACTCATTTACGTAGAATCTAACAAACAAAACAAAACCAAATCCAGACTCATAGGCCCAGAGAACAGAGTGGTGGTTGCCTGAGAGCAGATAGATGGGGGAATGGGTAATGGGGATCAAGAGGTATAAACTTCTAGTTATAAAATAAGTAAGTCATGGGGAGGTAACGTACAGAAGCGGGAATACATCCAGTAGCGTTGTGTTAACTTGTATGGTGACAGATGTGACTAGACATTGCAGTGATCAGTTCACAGTGTATGCAAAAGTTGAATCATTGTGTTATATACACAAAACTAACATGATATTGCATGTCAATTACACTTCAATAAAAAAGAAAAGACCTTATAAAGAAATAATACTTTATAAAGAAATAAAGCTAGGCATCTATGTAATGCTCTCGTAGCGCCTTTTAAAATACACCTAACCTCCTACTTTTTCCCACCTAGTCTCTCAGATTTGAGGCCCTTTAAATGCCCTGCAGACCCTATGCACCTGATCAATGATATCAAGCAGATTAAAATGTACCCATATCCCATATTAAATAGAATCATTTCGCGTGAAATTTTTGAAAGGATTTTTACAATTTTGTTTTTGAAATTTTAGGCCTTGGGTAACATGCCTAACTTATAACCAGCTATGATTTCTAAGTGATCAGCAAGCACGTAGAGGAATGTTTGCGATTTAACTTAAAAACTGTTTTCAAATGCAGTGACATTTTTATGATACTCTTTTTGAAAATGAATGAAGCTGACACAATATTGCATTTTGCTTAGTTATTAACCTGGCCTCCGTACTTCTAATATGCAACCGGTATTTTGTGATCAGGCCTTAAAAATTTCCCCAGGCCTGTAAAACTTGGCAACTCTGGAGTGCCTTCAGTTTATTATGAATTAGGCCCACCCATGACAGCCCCCGATGTCATCTCCACCAGAGATCTAGCATAGGAGTCCTCGTGGACTGAACCACCAAACACCCAGCCCAAGGGTTGGTCACCGTGTGGTACTGTCTGGTCTTCTCTGCTGATAGTCTGGCACTGGCCAGCCAGTCTTCTAGCAAGCAGTCCACACCCAGATGGGATACCTTCTTTGAGCTTTCAGAACTCCTCAAGGTCTGGTGGCTACACTTAGCTCCTTATTTGAAGCTTTTCTTTTTTCACATCTTTCAAATAAAATCTTTTGTTGAGGTTCAGCTTGACATTAGAAGCTTGATATAATATATAACTGACCACATTCCCCCTCACCCACAAAAAAAAAAAAAAAGAAAAGAAAATTACTCTGGAAAAAGCCTTCAGAAATAAATGGACAAAACATATACCCCCTAACATCTCATATTCAGTCTTGGGCTTCTTGAAGGCAACATTGCAGCTAATAGCCCAGCCTCCCCACCTCTACTGAACTGTTCTGGGGCCAGAAGTCTCCCAGCCCACCACTCCCAACCAATAACCCCACATCCTTTACACTGTGCTACTTTTTAAAATGTTTATTTATTTTTGAGAGAGAGAGAGAGAGAAAGAGGAAGAATGTAAGCGGGGGAAGGGGCAGAGGGAGACATGACTAGGGGCTCAAACTCATGAACCAAACATTGAGATCATGACTTGAGCTGAAATCGGACACTTCACTGATTGAGCCACCCAGACGCCCCCAGTATGCTGTGCTATTCTAAAGGGAAAATTGGAAACTGTGTAGGTAAACATGGCGTATTGTTCAAATTTAAAATTCTGGGGAGATTTTTCAATATTTACAATTCTGATTTCTTTGTAGAGGTTCCTAAAATAATGACACTATTAAACCTTAAAATTAATACCCTACATTGGGCACAAATGCTCTGCCTTTTATGAGCATCTTCCCTAATCCATTCTTTCTCTTTATTCATTTAATATCGGTTGAGCCCCTCTTCTGTGCCAGATACCATGCTGAGCCCTGGTGAGTACAGCAGACGGAGTCCCTGGGAATAAAGAAGGCAGCAATTGCAACCCATCGTATCGTGGTGTCTTCTGTAAGTGCTTCGCATGGCTAATTTAAACCTGTTTTACTAAAATTCAACCCCATTTCTCCTTGTTCAGCCCATGGAGTAGGTAAACAACAGCCAATCACTATCCTTTCCAACATAGGTTTCCTGATACTTGAAACACTCAAATTTCTTTTTTCTTGCTCAAAATAAACATATTTTTCCACAAAGAAGATTAGATTTTATGTGTGCAACAAGCCAATGTAACTCCTTTGCCGTGTCATCACATTGTCATTGATATGAAAATATAGAATATAACTTTTCAGTCACATTGAAAGGATAAAGGAAAATAGAGTCCCAAGCGATCAACCAGTTTCTTAGGCATTAATCTACACACTAATCCTGATAATACCATTCTAAAAAAACTGCACTAAAATGAAACAAAAATTTTGCCTCATTGCACAAGCTGAGAAAAAATAACTAATAGGTCTCTATCCCATATGACTCATATCTGCGTACGCTGCCCCCGAAGAAATCAAGACACACTGTCACTGAACAACATTATTATCCCTTAAGAAGGACTGTAAAATGTGTACATCACTCATTCGTTGACATTGAACTTGTGCCAAAACTATTAAGAGCACATATTAATACATATCCCAAATGTGTAGGAATGACTACAGAATAAAACACAAAATGAAATCCGTACTCACTATTAATTTGTCTTTTATAAATGATTAAGTAAAGCATACGAAGGAAATAAAAGGGCAATAAATACCCTTTTATCACAAACCGGGGGATTTCTCTTACTCTGGGCTTGCATACAACCAGTTTAGAAATATGCATAATTGCCTATGGTCAACATCATATCACTGCCAGATCACACATTAAACAGATAACCACTATTATTATAAAAGCGACTTCCTTGACCTCATATTTTGGTCTGGCTAGAAATTCCTGTATTTTCCCAGATCAGCTGTTACACAGTGCCAATCTCATGTTGTGCGTGTCACTTTGCCCCAGTGTAAGTGACCGGCGCCTTATAGAGCTCACTCAAAGACACACTTATATGCATAGGAATAGCAGAAGTTCGAGAAATATGATCATAGTTCTTGCAGTGCTTTTTAAAATCTCGTCTATGTGTGTTTTTCTATTATAGCTAAGGTACAGTGTGTGTTATTTGGCAGCTGAATTTGACATGAAAATATAAAAGGTTTGGGCAACCACATATTTGGAAATAGAAATCTTTCCTGAAAACATGGCTTTGGTTTTTAAACACAGCTAAATTTCTGGAAACTTCAATTTGTTAAAGACAGCCAAGACTTCAATCATATTTAACATATTCCTGGGGTTTACATATAGTGTTTCAAAGTAATAAACAACATCTTGTTTGGAGTAGCATGAAGAAAATGAGGCAAGCACTTCTTTAGAGTAAAAGCTCCACTTTTAAAAATAGTTTGGAGACTCATTCTTATGTTGGTAAAATCACAAAACCCTATTCAGCAAACAAAACATGATGAGCTCAATTCAAGTTGGTAAACATTTTTAGCTGGCTTCATTTGTAGTAAGAATTTTAATGTAACCATAACTTCAAGAATACATCCCTTATAATAGAAACTTGAGGGGCAAAACTTTTTTTTAATTGTTAATGAGAACGACGGTGTCAAGTTGGCATTTGAAAATCGGAAGAGATGTGATGACAGCAGTGAATTCATTGTTTGATCAAGTTTAAAAATCACATTACAGTGCACTAAAATGCACCCGCATTTACTCACGAGCAGGCTCACTGCAGTGACCAACAAGCCCCAGGTCTGATTCAATAGCAGAAAATAGACTCCTTCTTTAAGGTAGCATCTATATAGCCACCTTCCCTCCGGCACATAAAACTAACAGTAAAGTTGTAAATCTTTCACATGCTTTTGTCTCATTGGTCTAAACATAACAGTGATGTCTAAAAAATCTTAAATCACTTAGTAAAAATAACAAGCCCTTTTCAATAAGCAAAACATGAAGAATCAAAATAGTACCATTCAAGGAAAGGAAGGAGCTTCCTCTATACTCTTTATAACAAGTAGGTCAGAATTCATTTAACCATGCTTTTTCCCTAAACAGATTCAGTGAACATAAAATCTGTTGTAAGAACAATTATAGATTCACATCTAGATAATTGAGGGCAAACCAACTAATAAGCATTGGAACATCTTGCTCTGTGGTCAACATTCCCTAATTTTGCCTACATGTTATTCCAAACTTGTTTTTATAATCAATATTTTATTTCTGGGGGTTAGCAGGCAAAACATGGGAATTTGTCTGAAGGTTTAAAAGTTGGTGGAGATACTACCTCACACCCATCAGGACAGACGCGCTCCAAAACAGAAAATAACAAGTGTTGGCGAGGACGTGGAGACATGCCCTGTGGGTGGGAATATTAAATGGTGTGGCCACTACACGAAACGGTGTGTCAGTTCCTCAGAATGTTAAAAACAGATTTACCACCTAATCCAGCAATTCTACTTTGGGGTATATACCCAAAAGAACTGGAAGGAGAGTCTCGAAGAGATATTGGTACACCCATGATACAGCAGCATTATTTCATAATGGCCAAACGGTGGGCGCAACCCAAGCATCAATTAATGAGAGCATGTAAGCAAATGTACAATGGAATATTGTTCAACCTTAAAAAGGAATGAAATTTTGACAGATGCTACAACACGGACGAACCTAGAGGACGTTCCGCTATGTGAAATAGGCCGCTTACAAAAAGACAAATACTCTTGTGCGAAGTGCCTTGACTAGTCAAATTCATAAAGACAGAAAGTAGAATGGTAGTTCCCAGGGCTGGGGGTGGGGAAGAATAGGAAGTTGTAGTTTAATGGGTACAGAGTTTCAGTTTTGCAAGAAGAAAAGAGATCCACAGATCACTTGCACAACAACACGAATATACTTAATGCTCCTGAACTGTATACTTAAAACTGGTTAAGATGGTAAATTTTA
This sequence comes from Prionailurus bengalensis, assembly GCF_016509475.1. Taxonomy (NCBI): domain Eukaryota; kingdom Metazoa; phylum Chordata; class Mammalia; order Carnivora; family Felidae; genus Prionailurus; species Prionailurus bengalensis. The sequence continues at coordinate 136,237,348 of NC_057345.1, read as the reverse complement.
CGTGATGTGTATTTTGTCACAAGTAAATGTTTTTAAACATCGAAATAAATTAGATAGATAGACAGACAGACAAAGTCTGTAGCCTGAAGATCAGGGCCAAGCCTGTTACATCATTTTATCATTGAATCTTGACAGCAACACAGGCCATGAGTGATATTATGTCCATGTCACAGGTGGGACAGCTAAGGCCCAAACCTCGAACGAACCTCAGAAAAGAACACATTTCTAGCAAGTGGAGGGTTTGTGAGATAAATGAGTCCACACCTACACTGTGTTCAGTAGCACACTCTGGCTCTCACGCTGACATTGATACCTTACTGCAAATCCCTGTCGCTTACTCTCAGGGTCCCAAACAGCAAGCATTGTCATTATTCAATCACCCACGTGTGAGTTGGTCTTCATCTTGCATCCATTTATTCAGCACTAAATAGGCACTGGGATAGAAAGACAGGATACCTGGCTTGCATGGTTTAGCATCCAGCAAATAAAAACAGATATGAAAGCAAAAGCCCTGCATGTAAGCAGCAATAAAGCAGATGCATAGCCTTTAGTTGGAGCCCACAGGAGGAAGGGAGAATGCCCTGATGAGCGAAAGAACGAAGGCAAGTTCTGCCTTCTAGGCACTTTTATCTAAGACCAACTCCGATGGCTTCAAAGGGGCCGAAGATGTGCTCCTGTGACTTCTGCGGTGATGACTGCCTCTCTGTTCGCCTTTTCATCCTTGCCTCCCTCACTCGTTCAAGATGAAAATACCCCTGTTTTTTAGTAGAGAAGGGAAGCCCTAAAAAGTCTATGTTAAATGTCTCTTGGTAAAAGACGTTTCTGATCTAAAAGAGGAAAGGATTTGTAAAAATCTCCAACCATCCACTTTGAGAAAAAATACTATGAAATATTAAGTGTTTGACCAAACTTCTCTTCCTACAGCCTAACGATGGACAAATATCAGGAGGAAAAAAAAAAAGGAAAATCAATATTTTAAAGCTATTTGCCTCACTGATACACAGCTTAGACTCTGACTCTCAAAGTCCTTACCAAAAAAAAAAAAAAAAAACAAAAGAAAAGATACTTTGCAGTCGTTTTCCAGAGGAATAAAGTTTTATATGTTCCCTATGCAAGCAAGAAGTGATAAGATACAGTAATTTTGGTAATAAACCTTAAAACTTTAAAATTTAAAAGGAAATGTCTATAGAGTCAGGTCTAGATACGCCTAGCAGAACTTTGAAAGTACACGCACTAAAGAGTGTAAGGTTGTTGTGCAACCTTAGAGGGATGGGGAAGTCTTTTGCTTCTAATTTTATATGATTTTTATGAATGTATGATATACTTTTTGGCATTTTTCAAATAAAAAAGGAAAAGCAGGCAAGATTAATAAATGCTTTCATATATGCATATTGCAGGATTAAAGAAGGAAGTCCATCGTCAATGACTATGTTGATTTACATAACAGACACCTTTATCCTTCATTAACAGGAAGTACTATAGCACAGTGGTTAGAAGTGGGGGTTTTTAAGTCAGACAGACTTTGGTTTGAATTTAAGCCTCATTCTTACTGGTTGTGAGCCGGAAAAACATGATTTACCCACTCAAAACTTATGTTCCCATCTATAAAATGGGGATAATAATACAAATCTCTCGGATTTATTGTTAAGATTTTAGAAGTTAATATGTGTGGAACATACTGATCCCTCAGTTAAATATAATTATCAGAAGATTACAGGGAACAGAAGAGACCAGGTGATTCTACAATGTTAGCATTAAATTAGCTGAATATAGACATAAAGGAAGAGGAAAGACAAACTGATAATAGACCGTAAGGAAAGCTTGAATTTGATAATAAGGCAGCTTAATTACTCAGATATTGATTAGGATAATAATGAAGCTAAATTTGTATCCTGTTTCTAAAGATACCATGTACTTGTTTGCTCTTCTAGTTTCCTAAGTAGTCAACAATCTCAAGAGACTGTTCTTGAGACTTAACCATGTATGATTAAAAATAATAGATGATATTGAAAGCATCTGGTTCAGCAAATGCTCCCAGGACTGAAAAGTCAAGGTACTAATGCTGCTTTTTAAGATAATACAAACTGCTAAAAGGAATGCTGATTGAATTTCTAAAAGGTAAACTGCTTAACACAGAGGAATGAGAAGTTATTTTTTAAAGAGTTAAAGGAGATTCATTTGAAATTTATCACAGTTAAGTAAGTACTAAACCAAGACAAGAAAAAAAATGTGATACAAATAAAAGTGGTTAAGCAGAGATTTTAAAAGCAAGCTGTTTGGACAGTTAGTAGAAATCTTTATATGTTTACATAATAAAATCACATAAAATAAACAGAAATAACAGGTTAGGTTAAAAGGAAAATGGCAGGCAATGAACTTGAAATCTACAAAATGTTTCAAATAATCCTAAACATCTTTATACAAATGTTAAACTGAGCCTCCTCATTAAAGAATATTTTTTTTTAAGTCAGGGTTCGATGAGGGTCAGGGATTTAACAATGGAGAGGCATAGATTTATCTTGCTGTCTCAGCAAATATTGTCATAAAACAATTTTGCTTTCCAACTTTGTAAAAAGAGCATTTGAGCAGTGTACACATACCAGAAGAAATTATTGTGGGCAGAAAAGTAAAGTTGGCACACTGGCCTTTTATTCCTCTCCTACTGTTACAGAGATTTAATCGTATCTGGGACACGTATGCAAAGCCAGCCAAAGATATTGACAGGGTGGAAGCCATCTTTGCAGTGAAACATGGGAGCTCTTGCCTCCTTTAAGAAATCTGTCCCTGCCAGGGCACCTGGGTGGCTCAGTTGGTTAAGTGTCCAACACTTGATTTCGGCTCAGGTCATGATCTCGTGGTTGTGAGATGGAGCCCCGCCTAGGGCTCTCAATTGGGCTCCCCATTGAGCTTGGAGCCTGCTTGGGATTCTCTCTCTCTCTCTGCCCCTCCCCTGTTCATGTTGTCTATCTTTCTCAAAATAAATAAACATTTTAAAAAAAAAGTAATCTGTCCCCACCAACCACCTGCAGAACAACTTTGTCTTAGAGATAAATGAAGTCAAGGCACAATTTCCAAAGTGCCCCTTAAGCTACCTGGATGGAGACAGAACATTCTGGGATTTGAGGATCCAGGCGGATCCTCTCCTGCTGATTTTCTCCAGCTTGCCCATTAGCACAGATTAGTTTACTGTTCACATTGTCCCCTAGACACGAGGCAGAGAGAGCAAGTGGACTAAAACTGAAACAAGCCTTTGACAAGTACAGGAAGTGGGCTAGGGGTAGGGCACAGTGGAGCAGCAGCATCAGGCATCAGGCCAGAGCAACAGGCTCTGATGGACATACAGCGCCCGTATTTTCCAAACCGAAACTCATGACACATGGCTTGACAAGTATGATTGTACTTATGGGAACAACAGGACAGAATATTTACAACCCAGGGCTGCCCTGGAAAATCTAGGGTACATAAACACCACATCCATAAAGGCATTGAAAGTGGGAAGGCTAACATAACCTACTTTGAATTCTGCAAGTGCTGGCCAGCACATGTGAAAGGAAGCTGAAGTCACCCTCGTCTCTATTTATTTCTATCATAAATGCATTACATATTTTTGACACATTTAGGATCTCTATTCCAAAGACTTGCCATAAGAATAGCAGGTGATATCTGAATGAAATAGATTTTTACAGTTGAGTAGAAAAGCATGCATCATATCAGATTAGATTGTTTGCCAAACTTGCCTGCCCAGCCCTTGCAGGGGAACTAAACTCACCCAGAGACTTCAGTGTATCAGAAGAGAGGAAATATTCTCAGAAAGCCCGTGCATGCTTGCACACAGCTTTCAGACTAGGCTCCATGAGTTTCCAGAAAGAAAATTCATCAATTCAAATTTGTGCCACTTTTTTTCTTGCCTTACATCCATTTAATTACTTGCATGTGAGAGTCATTGTTTCTTATACGACACCCCCCCAAAAAATACTTTAGTGAAAGCTTCTTGTAGAAAGAAAAACAAAGGTCAGTAACCTAATATCCCCAAGCAACCCTACAACAACAAACCAGGGAGGGAAAAAAGTGAAGAAATGCTCAGAACAGGGAAAAGATCTTCGTCTGTTTATTCTTTTGACAGTGAATAAAAGTTACGATTTTCCCGATAACTATAAATTGCTCATGTGTCCAACTTTTAGAAAATATATAAGGAGGCCCCATAAAAGATTAGAAGAGTCATTCTGTGTGAGTTAAGAAACTTTTTTAAGGACTAGAAATGTATCAATACAATCCATTTTGTCATGACACACAGAAACTGGAAGTAGGAATTTAAATGCCTGAGGGAAAGCTCCTCCCTGTCACATGAGGAAACTGAGGCACAGCAGCATGTCCAAGGTTAGTTAGTTGTAACTGAATCAAGGCCGAACCCCATCTCCTGCAGAGCTTATGGATGAGTTTATTCATCTGTAAAATGAGGGTGCCGAACTCCGAGGTCAATGCCAACCATAACATCCTGCAATGCCGTATTGATTGATTGCTTTGTAATCTACTTATTTGTATTTTGGCTCTTAAATAAAGGTAAGGCTGCCAGGTTTGACATATTTCTAGCCCTTAGAAAGCTGACCTGTCAGTAAAGCCCTTCCAAAACATTTACAGAGACAATGTTCAGAACAATTTGCAGAATTTAATAAGGTGACACATTTTGAAGCATGGCGCAGTCGGTTACAGGCAGCCAACCTGAATGGATGCATGTGAGGGAGGTATTATTTTTTTTTAATTTTCAAGATGTCACTGACAAGGGAGACATATGCCAAATGGTAACCTAGGTCTCTGTTTAAAAAAAAAAAAAATCCTTGACAAAGGCATGAAGAGCAATGAAGAGCATGGTACAAGAAGAATGAGTGAAACATCAAAATAGGATACCGGGAATGAGAAAACATATTGATTAAAATTATTTAAAGTCATCTGAGGCCTCTTCTCTTCCACTTACACCTGGCCCCAAAATACTGCCATGCAGAGGTTTCCCGACATTTAATAGCTTAGTAGTGATCTAGGATAGATCCTCTTAAATCAGAGACTACAAATTAGTATAAAATCAGAGTAGAGTTTTAAAATCTTCTATGCTAGTTATAATATTCCTTATTTATCTTTACCATAGACTCTTACCAGTATTTCATAGATCTCCAGGTAGGATTTACACAGTAAAAGAAAAAATGGCTATGTGGAATAAATGTTGAATGAATGCTCAAATTGTTAAAAGCAAGAATAGCCAAATTACTACTATAATCTAAAAAAAAAAATGGTTTGATCAGATGTAGTATATTTTACATGTATTATATAGGTAAGATGCTTTAAAACATAATGGGGAATAAGCCAATAAGCAGAACATTCTTTTTTAGGATCACGGAGTACTTTTTCATAATACGTAGATTTAGTGGAATATCTACACCACCAAAATCATGACTGGAAGCAAGTAAGAAAACAAAAGTACTTGGAAAAATTATCTGGAAAAATTATTGAGCAGTCTGGTTGCCTGATTTCCTGACTTATCTCACAACTCTCAGGTTTCCAGGTGAAACTTCCAGATCTTAAATGCGTTTTCCTACATTGACAGAAGTACCCACACTTTGCAATGAAGCCAACCCAGTGTTGAGCTCATGGTTTACTTGCTGTTTGTTCTTGGGCAGTTACTTAACTTCTCAGTGACTGTTTCATTCTCTGAAATAATAATAACATCTGAATCACTAGATTCTTAAAGTGATTAGATTTGATGGTATCCAAAATTTAGCTGTCATGGTGTATGGCACCAGGAGGCATCCAATACGTCGAGGTAGTCCCAGTAACAAGAAAAAGAGTAGTAATGGTCCTTCTCATGTCTTTTTTTTTTCTCTTGTGGCACATTGTCATGAAATTAACACAGGTCCTGGATTCAGAGAGGGTTGGGTCTGAAGTCAAGCTCTGCTCAGGTGGGTGACAAGAGATTGTCTCTGGTCTGTTTCTTCTTCTGCGAAATGAACACCTTGTTCTTACTATTCTTGTGAAAATTGAATAAGATAAGACATGCTGGTGCTACAACAGTGTCTGGCACAATGGAAGGGATTACACAGAAATGCTGATTCCCAGCACTCCTTGTCCTCACAAGTCACCCCATGCCTTTATTCACTCCAGCACAAGCATGTTCTGAGCCCAGGAAAAATACAAAAGGAACAAGACTGTCTATTCTGGTTTCAAGAAACGGATAAAGAGGCAGAGAAAGAAAGAGAGAGAGAGAGATTATAGGATATGATGACAAATAACTTAAGGGAGTTATAAACCAATCTTGAGAACACAAAAGAATAAAGTTATCTTGAAAAGTCTCTAAAAGATCTTAAATATTAGGCCACTTAACACCCACTAGAATAGCTACAATCAAAAAAACAAACAAAAAAACAAAACAAAACAAAAAAACACCACCACTGACAAAAACAAGAAAAACAACATAAAAAAGCAAGTTTGTGGAGAAATTGGAACCATTATACATTGCTCACAGGAATATAAAATTCCACAGCTACTGTGGAAAACAGTTTAGTGGTTCCTCAAAAAGTGTAACATAGGGGCGTCTGGGTAGCTCAGTCAGTTGAGCATCGGACTCTTGATTTCAGCTTGGGTTGTGGTCCCAGGGTCATGCAATTGAGCCTTGCATCAGGCTCCTTGGGGAGCCTGCTTGGGATTCTTTCTCTCAGCCCCTCTCCCCCATTCATGTTCTCTCTCTCTCTCTCTAATTAAAAAAAAAAACAGGGGTGCTCAGGTGGTTCAGTCAGTTAAGCATCCAACTCTTGGTTTTGGCTCAGGTAGTGATCTTGCGGTTTGTGGGTCCAAGCCCCGCATCAGGCTCTGCGCTGATAGTGTGGAGTCTGCTTGGGGTTCTCTCTCTCCCTCTCTCTCTACATGCCCCCCCCACTCTCTCTCAAAATAAATAAGTACACTTAAAAAATTAAAATAAAATAAAATAATTTTTACAGTGCAACATAGACTCGAGACCCAGCAATTTCATCCCTAGGTATATACCCCCAAAGAATTGAAAGGAGGGGGCGCCTGGGTGGCGCAGTCGGTTAAGCGTCCGACTTCAGCCAGGTCACGATCTCGCGGTCCGTGAGTTCGAGCCCCGCGTCGGGCTCTGGGCTGATGGCTCGGAGCCTGGAGCCTGTTTCCGATTCTGTGTCTCCCTCTCTCTCTGCCCCTCCCCCGTTCATGCTCTGTCTCTCTCTGTCCCAAAAATAAAAATAAACGTTGAAAAAAAAAAAAAATTGAAAGGAGACTTTCAAACAGACACTGGTACATGAAAGTTCACAGCAGCACTATTCACAATTACCAAAGCATGGAAACAACCCAAGCGGAAAAATACAAGGTGATATACACAATGGAGTACTATTCAGTCAGAGTAAGGAATGAAGCATTGATACATGTTACAGTATGTAGGATCTTTGAAACATTATGTTAAGCGCAAGAAGCCAGTTACACAAGACCATGTATTATGTGATTCCATTTACATAAAATGTCTGGAATAGGCAAATCCCCAGAGACAGAAAGTAGATTAGTGGTCGATTAGGGCTGAGGGAGATGGAGAAATCAAGGGAGGGGGTAAGACCTAAAGGGTATAGTGTTTCTCTTTGTGGAGACAAAAATATTCTAAAACTGACGCTGGTGATGGTTGTATATATCTGTGACTATACTAAAACTGCTGAATTGTAGGCTTAAATGGATCAATTATAAGGTATGTGTATTATATCTCAGTCTGTTTTTAAAAAGAAAGAGAAGGAAACTAAAAATAAAAATATGAAAACACACACACATACACACAATGTCCTAGGAGTTTGGCCAGACTTCTGCTAGATCCAGTAGAGATAGTGACGTTGGTGACCATTCCAATGCTAGAGCTGAAAACAAAAACTTCACAAAACTAAGAGTATGGCAGGCACAGAGGGTAAGAATGGAACCACTCGTCCAAAGCCCAAGACAGAGAATGGAGCTAGTGTCTTCTGCAGCACTGAGAGGACAAGTGGGAGCCAGGACATAGGAAAGGGGGCCAGAGAACAAGGAGACATGCGATCACTATGGATATGGAAGAGTTGCCCCCATCAGAGGCCTGGAAAGCAGGCTTCAGAGTGACCCTGCCATTCACTGGGCACGTGTGCAGGCAAGCTTGTGATCTTTCTTAAGCATCCGTTTCCTGTAAAATGGTAATAAACATAATGCTCACCTCACAAGATGCTTTCAGGGTTTAATGAAACAAGATAGGTAAAGCATGGAGTCAGAGTCTGGCAAACAGTACGCAGTCAATAAGTATTAGCTCCTTGAATCTGTGGGAAGCCAAGAGTTTAAAGTGAGAAATGTCCAGTTATCAACAAAATGTTATGTCAGATGATAAAGGTTTCAAGCTTTTTGAACTTTTGAGTAATTTATACACATTATCACTAATTTAACTTCCCCTGATCCATCAAGAAATACACATGGTTTTTTAAAAACCTCTAGAGAATGATGGTAAATGTCTCCTAGACTAATGATACTGATCTGGCCTCGGTAGCTCAAGCTTAGCCATAAAAATAACAAATTCTTTTATGATGATATTCTAATTAAATATCCCAAACTTTATTCCAGGTATCTGCAATCCAGTATTGGCAGAGCTAATTCAACCAAGAACATTCTGGCCAGCAAATAATAAATTCTCAGAAGCCAAAATTTCCATTTACACCTGTAAATAGAAAATTCAATTTAATGCAAATTGTTAAATAATAAGACCAGTGGGCAATGAACCATACTAAACACATCACATGAAATGGATCAGTCATGCAGCATGGTGACCAAGAAAGAAATTTGTGACACATTCTGTTCTGTAGCTAAATGCTACGTGTTTACACACGCATGCACACACACGCACGAGCACTGAACAAGGCGCTTCCACAGAGACACAGCACACACATGAAAAATGTACAAATTCGGATGAGTGGCTGGTTACATTCCTCTCTATTTAAAATCTTTTGGTCACCTTCCATGGGATCATCTAACCATGCAGAATGCTGTTTTATACAATGCTTGGCAGAGCAGTTGTTAGGCAGAGGAATCCTGTAAACGGTTTCATTGAAGCTAAAAATCATTAAGAAGTAGATTCGGGCGTGCTCTTTTGTTGGACCTCCTCCTTGAGAAAATTCAGAAATCACTGTCCACAAATTTAAAAGTAGCAAAATAGTTACAGAACCCCTTTAGCTGTGAGGCACATAAGTCAGATTAAAATCACTCAATGTAGATAATTTTTTTTCTTACCATAATTTGGCCAATAGGATATTGCTATGCCTCAGAGATTTTGGAGGTTGTTCAAGGTGCTAGATTTAGGATGTATGTTACAGTGTGTCCAGAGAGCAAGGAAGTTGGGGGTGAAAAGTTTGGAAGAAAATAGGTTTGATTTTTAAACATTTTCTAGCTTTCCGCTCTCTCTCTTTTCTTAAAGAAAACATCATGCATCTGAGCTTAGAAACAGCTTAAAAGAAAAAAAAAATCACATGGATCGTCTTTCGTCCTAGTCACCAAGGCGCTGACACCCTAACACAGCCTGTTATAACAAGAGAGTAAAATCCTTAATGCTGACGTAACACTTTGCTTTTTGGGTTCCCAGAGTCTGAAGAGTATACAGACCAAAGCCAAGCAAATCTTAGTGGCAGATTTTTTCCCCCATATGTGTTTGTGAAGTACCTGTTTGCCAGAAGCTGGAGGATTTCACAGCAAGTGGGACTTTCAGGCTAAAACTAGGAAATGCCAGGGTGAGTCTGGACAAGTTGGTCACCCCAAGTATTTGTCAATAAAAGACTACAACTGGCACTTAATCATAATATTTGATGTTACACACACATCAAATCAACACACATGTATTGAAATAATTTTAAAATCATGCCATTTAAAAATGAGAATGCGAAATATTCAGCTAAATGATATACTAATTATTCATTAATTTCCCTCAGCATCCTTTTGTTATTTCTACTTCTGTGAGCTCCCATCAAACCTTAAAGGAAATTTTCAGGTGTATTTTCCAATCAGAAGGACCCATGGTCAACCTAAGAATTTACCCCAAGCCCACTGGTCCTCAGGAAATTGGAAAATTTTGAGAAAAGGGTTTTAATGTAAAATTGTTTCTATACTGAATCAGAGAACTGATTTTACTTTTTGAATAATTCAGCTGAAATTTATGTTAGCCTGAAATATTAATATAATTAAGGAAGTAAAATATTATCTGGAATATGGCTTTACCCCAATCAAAATAAAACATCAAATCCTTTTCTTTATTTTATCAGCTGAGCTTAGCATTTTCTTCTTGCCTAGAAATTTGTTAATGAAACTAATACAGTGAAAGAAAGTTTTTATATTTACCCACCTTTGTCACTCTCCACTTACATCTTCACATCTTTAAGAAAAATGAAAACACAGAGTAGCAAAATTATATTTGTTTCTTTCTAAATTCATTGTAGGTATATTTGATTTCTTCCAAATTTCCAATGGTATCTGCTATATTTCGTTACTGAAATATTTCATGTAATTAATTAAGAAGTAGGGATAATGTAGGACCACTTCATCCAAAGATCTACCAGCATATGGAAAACACTGCAAATTACCAAATAAGTCCATTGAGTGAAACATAAAGTAAAAATGAGTTTAAGAGACAGCTGGACATGTTTATGTAGGCAAGGGGGTTGGAAGATATGCTGACAACACAGAGAGGTGTGTTGCAATAAACTTGAAGGAGACAGGCCATTGGGCCAACCATCCCTTTTCTATCCAGGAATTCCTTATGTTCTCATTAGTGTCTCACATCTGGACAGCTGTGTTATTAAAATCTTGTCCTAAACTCGAGTCAATGAAAGGGTTTGGTGTCTCAATTTCATTCTTCCTTTACGTATTGAACACACACACACACACACACACACACACACACACACACATTTCAACTTTTGTTCAAGGAAGCGTTTCACATCCAGATGTCAGATTTCTGTGACTCATGGCCAAGGAGAGAGAAGGGCTCTGTGAACAAGCTTGTTCTGATCATGTCCACCTCTGTCTGATACGAGTACATATTCATGGCACCTCACTTTCGTAAATACAACATTCTAAGCAGTCCTTTGCATGACCACCACCTTCAGTTTGGAGTTAGGCCTCAAGCTTCTATAGCTCAGTTTCTTGGGAAGAAAAAAATATTTTAAGGGTTAGAGAAAAAGGGCAGTTCTCATTCCTTTATCTTTCCTCATCTTTTAAAATATGTGGTTAGGAAAGATTTTGTACAGGATTGGTTAGAAGCCAAGAGTTTCACTGACCCTTTTAGTCATTGCCATTTCACATTTCTTGCCTCAGGAAGTGGTTGAGCTTTTGAACACATTCATATTTTAATATAAATGATGTGGGCATAACCTGCATCTGAATATAAATACCAAGCACCTGCTTTAGCACTTTATAATTAACACACACTTGGATCCCCACTGTGTCATTTGCTCTAAATCATGGTCCCTTTAGGTTGGTGCTATTATCTTATGTTTTTACACATAGAAACTGAGATCCAATGAAGGTAAGGGACTTGGCTAAAATCACTTGCCCAAGTGGTAAGTGGTCGAGTTAAAGCATGTGCTGTGTAGATCCACCTTTAAATATGTGTGTATGTGTGTGTATGTATATATATATATATATATATATATACATACACACACACATATAAATACATATATAAATACACATATATAAGTAAATACACACACACACACACACATATACATGCATACCTGGAAACATGGATATAAGATGAACTTACATTCAAACAGAAAATAAAGTCCCATCTCTAATGTGAGTTTTAAAAAAATAAAGTTGAGCAAAAACACAAACAAATGATAAACTTAAATCTATTGGGTCCATTTCTAAAGACTTAATCCTACATGGTAACTAGATAAGCATATGTACTATTTCATTCTCACAAGTTAAGAGTAAAGATGCCTGGGGGGTGTCTGGGTGGCTCAGTCATTTAAAGGACCCACTCTTGGGACTCTCAGTTTCAACTCAGGTCATGATCTTGCGGTTTGGTGAGGTGGAGCCCCACATTGGGCTCCGCACTGACAGAGCGGAGCCTGCTTGGGATTCTCTCCCTCCTCACTCTCTGCCCTTCCCCCACTCACATCCCCCTCTCTCATTAAACATTAAAAAAAAATTTTTTAAAGGGTAAAGATACCTAAGGAAACAAAATTCATACAATTTACTAACTAAAGACTTCTTTATAGTTTTGCTATCCTTTTGTTGTTGTTGTTGTTTTAGGCTAAAAAAATTATAGCCATTACAGTTAATAATAAATGAATCAAAATACTGAATTGTTTGTTTATATTTGTTTAAATTTCAAGCATCATACCCTTTGCAATGAAAACCCAGGCACCACCTGTGTTCTAATGAACTGACACTGAAATAATATTGTCTCCACAAAAGCCAAATCCACACTCAGAAGCTATTAATTGCTCTTGGTGTACACAGAAGCCTTACTCAATATTTGGGCATCACAGATAGTATTGGAATACAAACCAATAGGTGAGAGAGAGAGAAAGAGAGAGAGAGCAGCTGTGGTGGCAGGACGAGGGCACTGAGGGAAGAGAGACCGAGCCTGACACCTAAGGAGGACAAGACACCCTAGAGCCTCACAAGGAGCAGCTCCCCAATACCCAATCCCTTCTGATTATTCACTGTATCTGCTTTGGTGCCCATTCCATCATTTGGTTCTCTCCTGGAACAAGTGCCCTGGCCTGAACCCCAGTTTGAGGCTCCTCCCCCAATAATCTGCCTAGCCCTTACCAGTAGCCTCCTGTCAGTCACCAGAGCCTATCCATGAGACCCAGTAGCTGATTGGAGTCCTACTTCCACTGAAACAGAACCCCTCAGAAAGTAAGAGGTACTGCCTCATACTTGGCAAGAAGAGCCACTGAGCACCTGAAAGAGCCCTGGATGTTGAGGTCAGCCTCTCATAAACTTTGTGCATCAAAGCACTCCAGCTACTGTCGTTGAAACATTGGCCTCCCTCCCTGAAGTTCTGACATTAGACTTTCTCCTCACTCCCTCCGAGCCAGCTCTGAGGTCCCAACATGCCTTTAGCCCAGCCTGGAAGGGTTATAACATGTCACAGGTGATTTAAACTAATTTCAGTGGTGGTTAATGGATTTCAAAGACCTGACCTTTTGTGCATTAGGAAGACCTACTCTTCCCTTCACTTTATTTTGTAGCTATCATTTGGCTGGATGGCCTGCTGTCTATATTCCCAATAGCATTCATCACGCACAATCTGTCTTCCCTGCCAGCCTGCAACGATTAGGTCTGTATCCTTATTGTCGGCATGGAGTCCAACACATAGTAGGGAATTGGTAAGCATTTGCTGAATGAATAAATATGTGATACACGTGTATAATTGTCAAGCAGTTCATTTGTTTAGGACATGAAGTGCCCCATCACATATTTGAATTTATTAATTGGCCAATAATCCTGATGCATTAGTAAACACATTTAAACTTTAACATATTGGGGTGCCTGGGTGGCTCAGTCGGTTAAGCATCCGACTTTGGCTCAGGTCATGATCTTGCAGTCTGTGAGTTCTGGCCCTGTGTCGGGCTCTGTGCAGACAGCTCAGAGCCTGGAGCCTGGAGCCTATTTCGATTCTGTGTCTCCCTCTCTCTCTGCCCGTCCCCTGCTCACGCTCTGTCTCTCTCTGTCTCTGAAAAATGAATAAACCTTAAAAAGAAAAATTAAACTTTAACATATTTACACATAAGGGCACACTTTCAAAAACCATTTTACCAATGTCTAGGGGTAGGTAGGAGGAAGATTATAAATATCTTTGCATTCAGTTGTTGTTTCATAGTATATACAGAATTTAGTTTGTATTACTGGCCTCTCAAGAGAGAATTGAAGCACAAATAATATGTTTTTATCTACCATCTTACATGTGAAGTTTTTCTCCCTTCAAAAGAGTATTTGCCAACTTTGCTTTATAAAATTCTAAGTAAACAGAAGGAAAAGACAGCCCCTTACTGGAAGTAGCATTTTCATTCAACAACAGAACTATAATAAATATACCTTTTCTTGGGCTTCACATTCATCAGCAAAAAGTCCAGAAAACTATAGGTAGAATATATTGAGATAGCCTCCTTATCTTTACTTAAAACTAATAATTTTGTGACTTCATGACAAAAGGAAAAAATTATTTTTCAATGTTCAGTATCTATACGATCCCGGCTGCCCCTACTTTCCCATCTCAAATAAACCCAAATAATTTTCCAATTTTGTTCCCAAACCACTTTCTTGACCAACTGTTTATGACTTGGTGCCTTTATGTACTAAAGACAAGTGACAAACCAGTTATGGAAGAGAAGAGAAAAAATCTCTTCAGGTTGCTCTCCTAAAACCAAGGCTCCCTTTCTAATGTGTACACATATTTGTACATGTATGTATCAGAACTAATCTAAGTCACAGGGCAGAATTCAATTCCATTTTGATGGCACTCTGCTATGACTCTGAGCCAGTCCCTTCAACACTCTGTTTCCTCATCTGTCACAAAAAAGTACTAAAATTTGCCCTTGGCCAGTTTCACAAAGATGATTCCATATCTGAAAACATACTTGGGGCTTCCAAAATGGGTTTATTTCATCTGACTCCATCAAAATCTTAATTTCCTCCTTTTCCAAATGGGGCATAATAATATCTGCCAACCTTGAAAGTTTATTGTAAGGATCAAGTGAAGATAATACATATGCAAAAGCTTTGAAATTTGAAAATGTTTTACATGTGAAAGTTATTTTTATTCGAATACTTTCACAAATGCTTGTCTAATCTAAATACAAGTTATTGCAAACTACAATGAGACCTTTCCGATTGGGGGGGCCCCCTGTTAATATGAAGTGCAGGGAAGCTGCATTGCTCCTGTGGCTAAATGCATCATCTGCAGAACATGCGTGTGCTTGGTGCTCTTTGTTCAGCAGTGAAAATCAGCTCCTATCATGACATTCACGTTCACTTCAAAATGTATTTTTAAGTGTCCACCGTGTGCCAGATACTTACTAGGAGTCGAGGGTATGCCTTAGCTCAGACTACTATACAGCATACCATAGACTGCATGGCATAAACAATAGACATTTAGTCTTCATGGCTCTGAAAGCTGGGAATTCTAAGATCAAGGTGCCAGTGTGTTCACTTCCTGGTGAGAACTGGCTTCCTACCTTGTAGACAGCCACCTTCTCGCTGTGTGCATGGGGACAGCAAGCTCTCTGTGTCCTTTTTCTTACAAGGGCACTAATCTCACCTTGGGCTCCCACCCTCATGACCTCATCTCAACCTGATTACTTCCCAAATGCCCCACCTCCACATACCATCACATTGGGAATTAGGCCTTCAAAAAATCGATTCTGGGAGCTAGAACATTCGGACCAGACGAGAGTATAAAGATGAAAGTGGCAGTGTCCCTGGCCTCAGAGAAGCCTTATTCTAGTTGAAAGAAGACACATAAAGGCAACACAGCAGTGCAGAGTGTTAAGTGCTGTGAGGACACAGAAGAGCCAGCCTCAGACTTCTAGGAGGAGATGACATGTGAGATGAGTTAAAGAATGAACGCTCAAGTCAGCCACACGAAGGGAAAGGAGAGAATACTCCCAGTAAAAAGCATAGGTGCAAAGGCCCTAACATTGGAAATAATATGGCTTAAGGGGAAATACAAGCAATAGTACAAAAGGTAATGTGCCCTTTGAAGATTGGCAGGAGACGAAAATGAAGAAGAGAATGTGTTCCACCCAAGAGAGCCTCATGTGCTTGGCTAAAGAACCTGTGGTTTATGACATAGGCATAAGAAATGCTGCAGTATTCAAACCATGGGGACAGGCAGGATTAAACTGGCCCGGTTTCTTGGATTCTTGATTTTATCCAAAACTATGGAAGAGGTACAAAGTTTGAATTGAAAGGTTATCATTTCAAAACAATATTCATAAATATTTAAACACCCACCCTCAGGGGTCCATCTTTGAGGTTCGCTGAGTTTGAGGAATACCACACTCATGTCATTGGGAACTGCTGACAGTGGTGACACAGTCAGATAGATGTTGTTGTAGATCAATGACTCATACCGGTGATGGAGAATAGATACGAGGGAGGAAAGACTGGAAACAGGAAAGCCAGTCGGGAGGTGGGCACAGCGTTCCAGGAAAGAGATGACGAGTACCTGAAACAGGGTAAGATGAAAGTGTGGAGGATTTGGGAAACGTGAGCACATGTCAGGAACTTGTGGAGGTAAGATCGTTAGCATTTGCTGACTCATTAAATATGATTTTTTTTTTTTTTTTTAAGAAAAGAGTCAAGGGGCACCTGGGTGGCTTAGCGGGTTAAGCGTCTGGCTCTTGATTTTGGCTCAGATCACAATCTCACAGCTCGTGGGTCTAAGCCCACAGAGGGCTCCTGTTGCTGACAGCATGGAGGCTGCTTGGGATTCTCTCCCTCCTTCTCTCTCTCTCTTCCCCCTCCCTCACTCATGCATTCTATCTCTCCCTTTCTCAAAAATAAATAAACTTTTTAAAAAAATTTTAAAAAGGAGTTAAAAGTCACCCCAGGATTTGGGCTTGGAAGACTTGGGATGGACAGTTGTGCCCTTCAATAAGCTGCAGAATATAGGAGAAAGTCAAAAGTTAGATTATCCCTTCAGCTCTGACCATGTACATTTCTACATACCCATGAAAATCCAGGTGAAGATGTTCTGAATTCCTCCTGATAGTCTCTTCCGATTCTCCTGCGAAAAATCACAAGCATTTGCAAGGTGGTCAGAATTAGTAGGCCATTCGGCTTTATCTCCTTCCTCACTTCCGGTGGCCATGTCTAGACTTCCTATATGACCTGGGTTCGCCTCCTTCACTATTTTCTCCGATGCTTCTTAGCATCTATGACAGAGTAGTGGCTGCCTGAGTGTGGTTTTCCTAGGGAAGCACAAACAACCCAGTTCCTTAAGCTCCTTGGTTTTTTAACCTTTTCAATAACACGCCATATGTCACTGACTTGAGGACTATTCTTAAATAAGTAACCTAGAAGAAAATTCATTATCATACCATCCACAATCTCTTAGCCTCCCATGTCCCTATTTCTGAACTTTATTTCATTTCCAACAACTTCGTTTCTAATCTTGCTCCTGGATTCCCAATTATAATAAAACAAACACTGATCTCAGGTGGGGAATAAGCATCAGAAACAGATGAACTCATAAGACAAAAATCTTATGTCTCTGTCCTCCTGTTTTCATGCAAATGTCCCCAGTAATTAAATCAGGGAAAGAAAATGTAGCAAAAACATATCAGCCAAATGGTTTCAAAATTTCAAAAGAAGCTGTAAATATGGTCTTTTTTAGAAGATCAGGTTCTAACTAGAGTATGAGAAAGGGTAACAGTTGTTCTGATGAAGCAGTTTTTAAATTCTTGTCAGTGATTTAAAGAGAGATAACTGATGTATGTTGAAGAAGCTGGCAAGATTTTTAAATAGTTCGGACGCTACAGGGAGCATTTTTTTTTTCTTAAAGCAATGTACTCAGAAGTGTTGGCAAGATTTTATTTGAACGTAGCAGTGCTTATGTGAGGAAGTTATTTTGAATTACCCTAGTATAAATATGTATGACTTTATTTGTATTGAAAATTTCCTTTGCAAGTGAGTGACTGAGGGACTGTTATATCTCTATTGCTTGGCAAATGATTTCAGTATTTCATTTTGGAAATAAAATACTCAAAACTCAAAAATAATGCCAGACTCCTGTTTATGACCACAGGTGATTTTTGTGCCTACATTAATACCTTTTAACTCCTATTTGCCATGTGGCACAAATGGCATCTGTTGTCTTACGTCTGGCTTTTTTTATACAGTATTCATGCATGCAAGCATTCATTCATTCGGCAGACATTATTCAGAACCTCTCAGCCACCAAGCTCTATGCTAGGCACAAGGCAGACAGCAATAGTATTGAACTGGCCTTCCTTATAATATTTCACGTAAGCATTCTGTTTCCTCTGGGCAGTTTTCTGCAATATAGTGGAAATTTCTAATCTTAGCATCATAGCTTATTATTTAAAAAGCTAAGCCTGTTGAAGGCTGTGGACAAGGCTAACTTTGAAAGATAGTTTTTCCTCTCAGCAGAGAACACCAAAACAAGGGTAAGAGGAGGTGAGGGCCCTGAGAAATAGGACCTGAAGGGGAAGGAAGAAGAGAGAGGGAAGGGTACTGGAGAAGCAAAGCATTGTAAATAGGGCTCATACTTTTCACCTCTGGACTTTTGAGCAACCAGTTACTGTTCTACGTGAAAATGAAACTCCTGGCAGGAAAATCATCTAGCCCCTGCGCTGATGGAGCCTGTTCGTTTACTTAAAGGAGAAACAAAACACAACCCTACACCTTCTTTGTTTTCCTTCTTCAGCTCTTGTGTGGTGTGAGCAGGTGAGGAGATCATTTATTCTCAAGTGCAACTTCACACTTGGCGGCATAAGCAAATCATACTTGTACTAGTTCGGTCCATTTCCTCCTTATGATTTCTTTCCTTTTTCAGAGAAAACCTCTTATTAAATTTTAATATATTTACTTAAAAATCAACCACGAGAAGGCTCATCAGAGCCATTTAAAGAGAAAGACAAATATATACACATAATTCTGCATATGCTCCTTCGTTTATCTGAGGCCACGTGTAAAGCTGATACAGCGGAAGGGAAATAAGCCAGCCTAACTTGATAAAAAGGAAGTGTGTGAGTCTAAGTGTCCATGGTCCCTGCCTGCTACCCTCATCTATCCTCGTGCTCATCTCAAGCCGTTACAAGTGTGAAACAGGAGCTCACTTTACTTCCCTTTAAAGCTTTTTAATGAACGGCAGATTCCACAAAAGACAACAAATATTTACTATATAACAAGCACTGTCTTAGGGAATCAGGAAAGATACATCAGGGGTAGATCATCTTCCTTTGTCAAATAAATTACTATTCAAAGATCCTAAGTGAAGCAACGATTAAAAATTTCCAAGTGATGGGGTGCCTGGGTGGCTCAGTTGGGTAAGCAGCCGATTTTTGATTTGAGTTCAGGTCATTATCTCACCGTTTATGAGTTCGAGCCCCATGTCAGGTTCTATGCTGATAGTGCAGAGCCTGCTTGGGATTTTCTCTCTCTGCCTCTCCCCTGCTCCCTCACTCCCCCTCTCTCAAAATAAATAAACTTCAAAAAATTTTCCAAGTGATGGTTTTGCTTCAGTATCATAAAACACACTACTTTGCCCCAAATCCAAAGTTCAAAGTGATTTCAAATTGCAAAACCTACTTCACCCAATCCTGAACATTCTCCTCAAGCACACAAGAACCCTCCCTAGTAGAAGTAGAGATCATCTTTACCTAATGACCGTGGCAAACTATTGTAAATAACTTTTCAATATCCTATATAAATGCCAGATGATAGTAGGTAATAATACACCTCAGGATCATGCTGATTTCTCTAAACTGAAATTCCAAATACTTATGGGATAGATAAATTAAGCTTTAAAAGAATGAGGTTTTAGTTTTTCCTTCTTGTTTTGAAAGGCCAAGAATTTTCTGTGAACATTCAGTTTTGTTCTGTCCCTCTTGTCTAGAAGGGTACTAGCCATGTGCCAAGAACAATAGAAATACCAGCTTCCCTCAACCCAGAAAAAATACCCCTTTGCCACAGGAGCCATACTTACGGTTCCACAATGGCCAAGGAAAAACCTAATAGGAACAGATTGTGTGTGCCTGTGTGTGTGTGTGTGTGTGTGTGTGTGTGTGGCAAAGTCAGTTCCAGAGAGAGAGAAAGAAGCCTGGTTTGCACAGTAGTAGAACCACTAGAACAATATGCTCCGTCCCTGTGTCCACGGCCCAGTCCTCCCCTGACGCCCTCCTTTCTAGGGCATGGGGTAGAAAAGTCACATACACAGTAGATCATGCCAGGGCCTGCTGACACAACCCTACTCCCAGATTTACGGGCAGGAGAGTGAAGCAATGTCTGTGCTACATACGTAGTCTTACTTTTATTTTCATTTTTTTAGGTAGATGTTTCAGCACTTGACTGGGGGGGATGGGAAGAAGATATTGCAGGAAAATTTCTCAGTGCTATTACATCCCCTCTACCCACTCCGCAATCCCTTCAATCTTCTGAAGTTTGGGTGAGGGTCAGTGAAGAGCTTTGGACGGTGTTAAGAGCCTCTTCTTTTTACCTAGCACAAATAGGATCTCTGATACTTCCTGGCCATGCTAAGCTGGCTACAAGACTACTTCCTCCCATGCCAGGTCATACGGAGAGAATGAGGTGGGAAAATATTTTTCCTTACAATGACAAATGGCCATGTGAAAAATGGAGTCTCAGGGGCTAGTATCGTGATGTTTATTATCATGAACACCTGACCTTTCCCACTACAAATTGAAAAATTCCATGGTAGTTTTCTAACTTTGTTATCAGTGAGCATTGATTTCTGTACAATGAAAGAATCAGTTAAATAATTCCTAGTAAATCATAAAATAGTTAAAACAATTAAATAACAATAAAATAATTATAATAATAATTAATCATATGCTACATCTACTCTACTTTTTTATAACTTAACTTCATGTTTTTCAGGTAATTCATGGGAAAAAACTCCTATGTATTTTTTAAATGTTTGTTTTATTTCGAGAGAGAGAGAGTATGTGTGCACATGTGGGGGAGGGTCAGAGAGGGAGGGAGAGAGAGAATCCAAAGCAGGCTCTGCATTCAGCAGCTCAGCACAGAGCCCAATGTGGGGCTCAAACCCACGACCGCAAGATCGTGACCTGAGCCACTATCAGAAGTCACTCAACAGACTGAGCTACCCAGGAATTCCTATGTATTGATAGGTCCCAGATTTTCCTATGTACGGATATGCCTGTCCTGCATCAGACATTTTACATATATTGTTATTTTTTTTTCACCACAACTAGCTTAAATCTAAGTGTTCTTTTGCTCTTTTTATTTTTCTTAATTAATCTCTATGCCCAACGTGAGGCTCGAACTCACAACCCTGAGATCAAGAGTCACGTGCTCTACTGACCAAGCCAGCCAGGTGCCCCTCTTTTGCTCATTTTTAAAATGAGGTTCACAGGGGTTTAATATCTTGTTCTCAATATATAATTAGTACACAAAATGCATGAAATCAAATCCAATTCATCTGATTTCAACATTTGTATCTTTGCCTTTATAATATGCTATCATTGAGGAGAATATAAAGAAGCTAGTGTCAAATACATTGATGTTCAGTTTGCACTCAACAAGTGACAAAAGAAATTGTACAGAAAATAAAAACTATTCATGATCTTCATCACTGACTTGTCCTGTGCTTGGGCCCAACACTGGGGTCAGGGTGAGCCAGAAGGAACCCACGCATGGGAGCTTTCCCTGAGCTGGGGGTCCTGGAGAGAAGACCGAACTGAACTGTGAAGCAACAGACAACAAAGCTAGAGAAAGCATTTGACCTGAGCGTTTGACTTGAGCCAACGTTGTAACTAGAAAAATGAGCCGAAGCATTAGGTCCAAAAGGCAAAATAAGCCATACGTGGAAACACAAGGACTAACCCACTCATCCAGGAAGATTGGAAGTCGATCATAATGCAGGGCGCAGGGTGGGTGGGCGCAAGCGGTTCAGAAGTATATCTCGAAAGGTGAGATGATACTGAGTGAGATGTGCCTGGCCTTGGCCACGAAGGTGGACCTGACACATTCAAAGGTCCACACAGAACCAGACACTTAAATTCTAGAGAAAGTCATCAATTCTCTCTAGGTCACATCTAAAACTGCCAGGCATAGAGAAGCAGGTTTGGGTTTTTTTCCTTGGCTGTTACCATTTCATAGTTGCGATTATCATGAAGAAGATCATTTTTGAGAAGAAGGTTTTTACATTTAAGTATCTGAAATAACTCTGAAAAAAAAATCACCCCCGAATAGTACATTAGAACTGAGTAGAGTACAAAGTTTATAACTTTGACCTCTTAACAGAATAAGGACTATTAAAGAAGACCACAAAGCAGTATGAAGCTATTTCCAGGTCACCAGACAATCTGTAGGTACAAACAATTGCTGGTCCCATTTCCCTTCAAAAAGGGAAAAAGTAAAAGGTACAGGTCACTCTGAGCCCCTAGTCTGATGTCCAAATGGCCCTTTTGGTGGCTTTGACCTATGAGGAGCACGGAATGGGTCCTTAGAGACAGGAAACAATTAAGGGACACTTTCAGTGTTTTGAGGAGTCAGAGAAAACAACAACAACAAAAAGCCATCAGTGTGGGATTAAAAATCGCAATAGTTTTTTTTTCCCTTAGCATTTGCATTGATTTTTCAGCTTTTGCATCAAAAAGAATATCTGGCCTTGTGGATATTTAAGAGGCTAGGGAATTTCATTTTCCATTTAATAAACTGATTTTCTCCCCCGCTATAGGTACTTGGAATTAGCACAAACCCCAGGATAACTACAATTCCAAAAGGGAATGTTCAGTTCATTATGAATGGTCTGACAGCAAATAACGGTCTGACAGCCAAATTCCTGGTCTCCAAATTTGTAAGTTTGCCTTTTTTTTTTCCTCACAATTCTTACTCAAGACCGCTTCTGAGCTTTTGCACATTTAACCCTTACACTCAAAGACAGTATTACTCGTGTTACTAAAGAACACGAGAAACTTCAAGTTTATACACTTGGATTAAAAGAAGTCTGATATTTATAACCAAATTATGACCATCTTGAATACAATAAATTAACTGCTGAACTAACATAATAAAGAAATACTGTATTTATTCTCACGTCTGTGGCTACACATCCTTTGAACAGGTCTAAAGAATCATAAACCAGCCATAAATCTTATGATGTTTTCCATTTTTTCACTTTAATGACATAGTACTCATCTCTCAATAGGAAAATTATGAATGATACTAAAAGTTAAAATAGTTGTTTTTGGTAGTCAAAATTAATTTATACTGTCTTTAATTGATCTGTATGTTCCACATTATTTTTTCAATTTTTCATTATAACAATAAAGCTACACCATAATGACGTTTCATGTATTACTTCATTGAATTCTCAATAAAAGCCCTAAGGAATGAACACTATTAATGTACCCACATTGTTGATAAGGAGACGAATTTAGAGAAAATTGCCTGTAATCATACAGGTAATCATCTGCCCTGTTAGTATCCAAAATAGATACTTTGAACTTCAACTGACACAGGGATATACAAATTCCAGAGATATATTTGCGTGATCATTTTGACATAACTTTACACCATTGCACATACTAATAAGTAAAAAAAAAAAAATGTAAAATTACCTTAAGTACGTCTTAATTATTTGTCAACTGCCTCAATGATCCACTTTTGACCTGTATAAATAGACAACCCAGAAGTTCAATGATCAAATCCCAGTATGAAAATATGGTGCATAATTAGTGCACATCTCTGCATTTGGGGAGGACAGCGAATTGATTTTACATAGGGCATTGTTTTTCCTAATTAATTGTAGTTTTGTCACATGTTTGTATGTGATTGTTACATAAGTGGTTTACAAATTGTTAAGAAGTTTTATGGATATCTAGAAAGAATAATACAATTCAATGAACTTACACAAATGTTAAAGAGAAATTTTACATTAAAATGTTACTTTGTTTCTTAGTCCTGAGAGAATGAATTCTTTTTAAAAAAAACACAGTTAAAATCAAGCATTAGATATGCAAATATGTGTTCAGATCAGAGATACCAAAATTATTCAAATGATTAATTATTCATCATAAAATGTCAATTAATAATTATGAAGCATAAAAGGCATCTTTCTAATGCATCTTCATTTTTCTTGGCCTAAAAAGGGGCTTAATATACATGTTCAATTGACTTCTAACAAGTTTTAAAAATGCAACAAAGTAAACAAATTGTAAACAAGTGCAAACTCTGAATTTTAATAAGTGAACAACAAATGTGCTCAAAATGAACAAAAAGCAAAAAAAAAAAAAATAAGGAAAACAAAAAACATAGCCACATTCATGACCTACACGGCCCCATGCTCACTCACCTGCCAGGGAAGGGGTCAACCTGGCCAAGAAACCAACCCAACAACTCAAGTTGTGAATGTGTTTAGCAAGTACAAAATAAACATGATGTTTCTCTCCCAAGTGGAGAGAGGAGAGTGGGGAGGAGAGTGCCTTGGGAATTTTTTACACTTTGTGAATAGACATTAAAAGATAAAGCACAGTTTAAGTTTCCTTAAATTACCTATTATAACTCCTAAAGTCCACTAAGCACTGCTAAAATATCACTGTAAATGAAAATTTTTCACAGTTTTAATTGTCAATAATTTCCCTGTGTCAACTATTTTATTAATTTTTCCAGGAAGGTTATATCTTTTAAAAAGTCAGTTTGAGCTGATACAATTCAGAATAAGAAACCATTTGATTACTAAGCTATTGATTTATATTTATGATTATGATTATGATTTACTTAGCACTGACACCTGGTGAACTTGATGACCCAGGGAGTTATTTTAGTTAAGGCGTCCCTGACCTCCCGCTGGTAGATTAATTACATATTAAACACTGTGTTTTCAAAACTAAATGATAAATCTAGACCCTTGAAGGAGGCACAAAAGAATCAGAGCGAGAGAGGAGGGGATGCTAAGAAACAAAACAAGACATGGCAAAAGGAAGATAATCAGATAAAAGGAAAAGAGAACGTAGGAAATGCAATTGGGAAAGAATTTCAAGAAAATAAGGATAAAGGGCTGGGAGGGCTGACAGGAGGGCAAGAAGGAGGGAGGAAAGGAAGGGTTTTGGGTTTTTAATTCCCTGGCGAGGCTGCTGGCGTCCGCGCCCTTAACGCCACAGCCTTCCAAGTTGAGGCGAAAGCCACCTCCTCGGGCCTGCGTCGCATCCAACTTACTCCAAGTTTTCTGGTGACTCCTACAGGGCCCCTTTCCGTCCCCGCCCCCCCCCCCCCCCCCTTAGAGAGATTGACAGTCGCGTGGAGGAGGCTTTTCCAGGCACAGCCTTTCTCATGGTAATCAGCCCCCAGCATCACCTCCCGGCTGCGGCCGCTCCCGCTCCTTGCGCAGCTCGCGGACCCCGGGGACCGGAAACGGGGCGGCGGGCGGGGAGCAAGCTAGCTAGCGACCCAGGTCAGCTGACCCGGCGGCGGGGCGGGGGTCGCGGGGTTCGCGGGCGGGGACAGGTCCGGGGGAGGGCGGGCGGGGACCGACCCTCCCCTCCCCCCCACGTGCTCCTCCGCCCGTTCGGCGGGGCCTTACCCTGAGATCAAATGGAGGGACCGAAGCTGGGGGCGTGGGGGACCGAGCGCGCTGAGAATTGGGGGCGACAATCAGACCTGTTTTGCATCAATAAATTAAGACGCTCATTTGAGTCCTGAAGTTTGCTGGTTCCTGTCAGTGGAGACGTTGGCAAAAGCACTGAAGCCGAGATTCAGCCTTAACTTCAAAAAATAAAGGAAAATAAAATAAAAAGAACCCCCTCAGCTGGCCGCCCTGCTGGGGCCAGGTGACGTGCGTGATTCCATAGCCCGCGGGCCTCACAGCAGGAACGTTAGGGTCGGTCTGAGGTTCTCTGGTCCTTGATTTTGTTGAAAAGGGTTTCTCTGAGAGATGCTCCTGATTTTTTTTTTTTTAATAGATTTTCCCCTCCTATCCTAGGCTCAACTCCGAATGGATTGGATTGCAAGTTTGCACGTGAGAAAACCGTTTGGCTTGGCTTGGACCCCTGCCGCCCCCCCCCTCCACACACACCCCAATCCAGGGGTCTCCTTTATCACCCTTTGCTTGCAACTCTAAAAGAAGTTGCCCACCTCCTGCGTAACAACCCAGGGTTGAAATAATTCCTCTAGATGAAAGATCAATTCCGTTTTCAAAACGAGAATAGTTTCCTTTTTTTAAATTTTCTCCACATGGTACAAAATAAACAGAATTTGCTTTAAAAAAAAAAAAATCATTAGCTGTGGCCAAATTCGAATTCCTTCTACAGCCTGTGTGTTCAAGGGCAGAAACATTGTATCTCTTTGGGCTTCTGGGCCGGCAAGCGGAGCTGGGGGCTTGGGGGGGTGGGGGGTGGGGGGGAATCTGCTGTGAAAGTTGAGGAAATTGACAGACTGTGAGGTGAAGAGGGGGACCGTCACCAGGTCCTGGCTGAAGGAAATTGGAAAACAAAAGTGCATCTTCTTACCCTGACTGGGTGGAGGGAATCCTGAGGGAGGCAGTTTATTTTACTCAAAGAAACCCTAAAGAATTGTTTTTCCTCCCTCCAGTGTCGATTGCAATATTATTTCATATTTACATGTATCTGTTGTTTTAATCCCCTTCGTCTGCGCTAATCTCGAAATGGATTATTAATGGGGAAGAAAGATCGGGAAGGAACGATTCATTTGCAGGACTTGTTTTGCTGTGTGAGGAGACGAAAGCACCAGTCCTCTCTCGACTTTTCCCTGCGCCCAGCCCTCCTGCATCCCGCTGATCCCACGATCACCATTGTCCCCGACCTGGCCTTCGGACTCAGGGAGTGTTCGGAACAAATTTATATTCGGCTTCCTCCCGTCTCCCCGCCAGTGCGTCGGTGGGAACTCTCGGTCAAATGAGGAGGGGAGTGCCAGGGGCGTGCCAGGCAGGGGCGGGGGGCAACCTGCCCGCGCGCTCACCCCTCGCAGAGACCCTTCCCTTGCCCTCATCCCAACATACACCTTAATGGGAACCTGAAAGATTGCTTTTTTACCCCAAACCAAATACTTGAAAGTCGGAACTCCCAGTGCTAAGTGTTGGGGCTGCCTCCTGCCACTTGAACAATTACTGAGCCCACAGTAATCAGATGATTAGGTGTTTTTAATGGAAATACTTCAGTCTTTTTTTTTTTTTTAAGTCAGATCCTAAGTAACCTGACACTAATATACATAATAAAGACAAGTGATTTGTTAGCCCTTCTCTGAGATCCTTTGACCTGAGGTTTTTGCCTGTGACTGTGTGTCTGAGACTGTAACCCTCCAAGGACTACCTGGGCTCCAGCAGTGGGGTCTTGCCTGGAATCACTCCTTTGCAGTGGGATCCTTCTTCCACGGGAATGGGAGAGGAGAGGCTGAAGAGCAAACTTCTAGAGAAAGCTGGATTCCATTTTTTTTTCATAAAAAGGAGGGGGAAGTGGGAAGAGGAAGAAAAAAAGACATTAATAATACAGCTAAATCTCAGGGGAGGAACTTGATAAGTCAGACATATATTTAATATAAATATGTACTATTAAAAGCAATGTAAAACTAAAATTTTAAATATTTCTAACCCATATTGGAAATCATTAATTTTCTTTTTTTACAATTAACTTTTAGAATGATGATCTTGAATGCTCCTCTTCTGTAGGTAAATTATCTGTAATGGTGTGGGGGAGAAAATTAATTTACGTAGCTATTCTCATTGTAATAAAGAATCAAGTTAAGAAAGAGATGAGTCTGTAAACAACTGTGAAATTTTACTTTTTTTCATCTTAAAGTAAGAAGTGGCTGTGATCATGCTAGATGGTTATTTCCCTCCCCCCAAATATGCAAAATAGAAAGACTTGCACCTCTGGGACTATGGATGTGGCAACCCAAGTGGTGGCTTTTCCCTCCTCTGCGTGCAATTGCAAGTGACTCCTGCATTCAAAGTCTTGCTTTAGGCACACATTCAAAGCACAATTCAAAGCAGTTTATCTTAATATAAGTAAAAGTCTAGTGTTGGATCAGGGTATTATTTGTTTCAGATTTCATCAGACTGAAAACAGAGGGCTGTGACACTGAACAATATTAAAGCAGAAAAACTGGTGGTGAGGTGGTTTAATCCTCCTGACACCTCCACCTTTACCTTTGCAAGGAAGTCCAAAGGCTGTTGGGGCTGGAAGTTTATTTTGTGCTCTGAGGTTCTCAAGCACTTTCACTCTTAAGAAAAAAAAAAAAAAGTCTCACAGTTCTTTAAGAAATTGAGCCTGAACCATTGGAGGCTAAGAGATTTCTTCCTTTTCCGATAAATGCCTGTGCTCAGCATCCTCAAATTTGGCTGTCTTTATTTACTTCTATATTAGTTCCAATTACGTGCAGTGTAAACCAGCTTTTTGATTAACAAAACAGCAGAGCATTGGTTAAGAACACTTAAACTTCAAAAAAAATTCCCCTGGGAAGTGGGCTCTGAATCGGTTAATAATGTGCAGTACTTGCTAAATTGCTGACTTCCAGATGTGGAAAATATCTTTCTTGTTTAGGACCTATGTAACCTGATTGGATTACGACAGAAGCGTCACGTTGGAAGCTTTTGAGTGATTATTTAATTAACCATACAGTAGAAAGCTGTATTCTCCAGGAAATCCCTTCCATATTTACATAACCAATCCCTTCAGAGCAAAGGTGGAGTCTTTTCTTTTTAATTTTACTTTAATTGCAATATCAGAAAAATATATACTCCAAAACTTAGACCCCATGCCGTTTAATATCATACTCTTCCTTCCCTGCTAAGTCCCTCTATGGCCTTTCTCCTTTTCCTCCTACACACACTCCCTCACTTTGTAGTGAGGTCTCCGTGAGATGTAGAGAGATTCAGAGATCAGTCAACCCAGCACTCTATGTTAATTTACTTAGAGACCCTTTTTAAAAATACCAAACTACTTTTTACCATTGAGATCCAATCCAGAAATTCATCATACACACACCCCAGCACACACACCCTAAGATGTAGTTCACATGCAGCATTTTTTTTTTTTCTGGCTCTGCCATCCAAAAAGAAAAAAAAAATAAAATAAAAGAAGAAAAAGGGCAAAGAATTTAGTTCCAGAAGACGTGCTGAGAAATCCACACAACTTAATGTGCATCTCAAGTCTGGCCATTAGAAATATCTGTATAAGAAGAGGCTATCTGGATTAAGGACCCGGGATCTTTCCCTTTAACTTTCGCCCCTTAGAGTTCTCCAGTTCTGTGAATGGTGTGCACCGTTTTCCGCCCTGTACTCTGTAGGATTTAGTGATGAGGATAATGATGCCAAAGGCTTGACGGGGGGGGGGGGGGGGGGGGGGGGGGGGGGGGGGGGGGGGGGGGGGGGCGTGGAGAAGAGAGGGAGGGAGGGAGGGAGGGAGGCGAGAGGGAGGGAGAGAGGAAGGGAGGGAGGTGGAATTTCATTTCTTCCACTAAAGCGTTTGCGGAGACTTCAAGGTATAATCTATCCCAGATCCTTTCCCAGAGAGAAACTTGGCGATCACGTTTTCACATGATGCTCACGCTCAGGGCGCTTCAATTATCCCTCCCCACAAAGATAGGTGGCGCGTGTTTCAGGGTCTCTCCTCTCTCTCCTACAGAAAAGAAAAAGAAAAAAATGTCATTAGAAGAGGCGTAACACGTCAGTCCGTCCCCAGGTTTGTGTTTCCTGGAGTGGCCGAAAGAGATCAGTTCTAACCTGCTCCGCAGGAATAACGGTCCTGCCTCCCGACACTCTTGGCGAGGTTTTGTACAGTTTGCTCCGGGAGCTGTTTCTTCGCTTCCACCTTTTTCTCCCCCACACTTCGCGGCTTCTTCATGCTTTTTCTTCTCACCATTTCTGGCCAAAACTACAAACAAGACTTCGCAGGTAGGTTTTTTTCCCCTTTTCTCTCTTTTTATTCCCTTTTGGTATGGTCATCCCCCACCCTCCTTTTATGATTTTTCTCCTTTTAAGTGGGGATGTGAGTCTGAAGTGAGAAGGAGTGTCTGTGGGCAGGAATTTCAGGTGGGTTTAGCTCCTTTATGGCAAGCTTTTCCCAAGAGTGACTTCTTTGATTTCTCTGGCTCTCCGGCACTCTCTCTTTCCTATTCTCTTCTTTTTCCTCCCCCAAATAATTTGCCCTGTACCTGTCCATTCAGGTAACCAAAGGTGCCTTTTGCTACCCAGCCTAGGAAAAGTTTTATTGAGAACTATATGGTGGAATGAAAACTCTTCAAGGGGAGAGATTCTGCTCTATTTTTGCATCTAGTGCCAATTCATTGTATTCAGCAATTAAAACTTGGCAAATACCTGTGAATAATTACAAAACTTGATCAATACAAACCTACCAAATTCAGGGGCAAGTCTTTCTCTTAGATATGGCAGTGCATCCTCTCCCACCCGAGAAGGCTGTTTTCTAAGCAGAAAGTTGCCTGTTTTTGTCTGCTTAGCGAGTTTCATTTCTTTATTTTATTCTTTGTGTGTGTATGTATGTGAAGTAACACCTCACTTCTGTGATGATAAATAAAGAAGTGAAAGTCCTCATGGAACTCGAGTCGTTTACCAAAGTGTGTGTGTGTTGGGGGGGGGGGGTCACTACAGCTGGGAAGAAAGCTGCTGTCAGGATATCAGAGTTTTAAAATTAAGGATAACTTTTGAAATTGTATTTTAAATGGCAAAGTAATATAGACATGGATTTAGCAGGAGACACATGCACACACATATCCCATTCCATACTTTGGCACTGAAAAGTCGAGAGAGATAACAGAAGTTCCCAGGAACAGTGATGAGCCCGGCTAACATGAATGTGTTTATCTCCCACCTACTTATGTATTTTACATGCTCCCCCTATAATGATGAAGGCAAGATTACTAACTCCAGAGTTAGAAATAACAGGCAAAGATAAAGTTTACAGCACAAATGCCCTCTCTCTCTCTCTCTCTCTCTCTCTCTCTCTCTCTCTCACATACACACATGCTCATAAAACTAGCAGCTTACTTTATTAAACATGTATTTATATGCAATCGTGTGTAAGTCTCAGCATGAATACAGACAGGCCAGCTGTTTCATCCCAGACACTTGTGTGACCGTTCCCTTATTTCAGGATTTTCCCCAACCATTTCAAATCAATAGAACGCCAAGAAATGACAAAACGTGTCAAACATAAAAGTCACTCCCTATGCCTAGGTTGAATTCAAGGTGCTTTCTAAATCATCCACTTCCCCTTCTCTCTGCCCCCCTCCCCTCTCAGCGAATGTCTGGAAACTGATACTCACTTTCCAGGTTTTCTGCAAAGCTTCTAGCACAGGAGACAATAGGTGCGGGGCGTGGGGACTGAGTGTGCTCGGCAGAGAAAGGGTTAATGGCCCTTGTGTTACAGTTTGCATCTGTTACATCTTTTATAGCCCCTGTTTAAACTAATCCTCGAGGCACAGCATCTTCCCAACCTCCACCGAGTTTTCGGGATTCTCCTCCTCTCCTGCCTGCCTCCGAGGTTCCCCTTCTCCAAGTTTTGACAGTTTCAGCTGAAAAAATGCAGCGCCTCTCTCGATTTTTAGGTACAAAAGTTTCGAAGCCAGAAAGGATACGATCATTTAGTAGAGCTTAAAAGTATTGCCGTAGCGGTTGGACTTTCTCTTTCCTTTCTTGAGGGGATTAAAAAAAAATTCTACTGGAACTATTTAAGGGAACCAGTGTGGGGGAGCATGTGTGTGAATGAGGTGGGGGAAAAATACTTAAGTAAATATTGTCAAAGTGGCGGGGGGGGGGGGGGAGGTGGGGAGGTGGGAAGCGACGGTGTCCAAAGAGGCTTATAATTATACTTCTTATTTCGGCGTGAAACGGGAAATCTTAATTTGGGGGCGGGGGACTGGGGGGAGGCAGAGACAGTGCCTCGATAAACTCCAAAAGGGGAGGGGAGGGGGCGCGGGGCGAGTGGGCTTCCTATAATTACTATTATCAATTTGCCCGAGTGTGCTTCATCCGGGGGCTGCTTCGCGTTGTTTGTTTGTTTGTTTCCTCTGGGGAATGGGGTTGTGGGGGGTGGGGGGGGTGAGACAAGATGAGAGCGAAAGAAAGCCTCGCCTCACCCCAAGTTCCCGAGCCGGGCTGAGGACTTTTCCGAGGAAAGGGTCCGCCTAGCCCTGAGTCAAGCAGCCTTACTGTACCGCCGTGTGCATTCCCTCATACGGTCAGGAGTTATGACTCATTTTGAAGATGTAATTCTTGTCTCTCTGATCCCCTCGCGGGTGCAACACAGCAAACAGTAACAAACACAAAGCGCCTCGGGGCCAAGGCTGGGGGTGGGGGGCGGGGAGGGGGCCGCCGAAGTTTCGCTTTGGCGTTGGGGGGCGCGGATGGGTGCTCGCCGGGGCCCTGGCCCGGCTCCCCTGGGCGGCCCGCGCGCGTTTCAATGGGCGCGGGCGATGCCCACATTGTCGCTGTGTTTGGTTGCTAGATCGAGCCTGCGTGCTGCCGAAGCAGGGCGCCGAGTCCATGCGAACTGCCATCTGATCCGCTCTTATCAATGAAGCAGCCGATCATGGCGGATGGCCCCCGGTGCAAGAGGCGCAAACAAGCCAATCCCAGGAGGAAAAAAACGGTAAGAAGCGGCCCGAACCAAACTTTTCCGGGCCACTCCGCGGCTGGAGACCCGGGGAGAAGGCGGGGGAAAGGGAAAGGGAGCCGAGGCGGCGGCGGCGGCGGCGCCCGGGGCTCGCGGGCGAGCCTCTCTCCGTGGCCGGCGCCGCAGCCCGGCGCGCGCGGCGACTGGACCCGGGGAGTTGGGGAAGTGCCGGGCAAAGTGAGCGCGGGGCGCCGGGGGGCTCCGAGCCCCGGGGTCCGGCGGGGGCCCCGCGCCCCCACCCCCGCCGCCCCCTCGTGCCCCCGCCTCCGCCCTCCCTTTGCCTCCGCCTCTCGCTCCGCTGGCGCCCGGTCCGCCGGGTCCCCTGGCCGGGCTGCGGGAGCGTCCGGCGAGGGCAGGGCGGGGGTCCGGGCGCCAGGTCGTGCAGGATCCCGGGGCGGGGGGCGGGGGTGGCGGAGGAACTGCGAGGGCGGGAGAGGGGGCCTGGGGCTGCGCCTCCGCGAGGCTTAAAGTTTCTTGCCGGAGTGTCGCGGCCGCCTCTCCGTACGCCAAGTAACGGTCCGCGGGCAGCGGGGCCCGGCCGGGCGCGCCCCGACCTCGGGTGGGAGGGACCCGGCCGGCCCTGCGCGGGGTCCGGCGGGGTCGGCGCGGGCTCGGGGGTGGGTGGTTCCTCTCCAGCGGGCTCTGGCCCCACGCCGGGGACTGGCGGAGTCGCGGAGAGCAGGGAGACTTTTCTGGGCAGTTTTCTACATGGTCAGGAGGAGCCCGTTATCCAAGCTGAGTCAGGAAGGAGGAAGGAGATGGGGGTGCGAGAGGGACACACCGACCAGAGGTGGGAGATTAAAGGGGTGGCTGTTAATAAAGTCCGTCTTGGAGAAAGGCAAAGAAGGGATGAAGAGAAGGGGGAGAGAGAGAGAGAGAGAGAGAGAGAGAGAGAGAGATCGACCCCCTAGGTATTACCCCCGAACAAAATCGTGGGAATAAAAGAGAAAAGTGATTGGCAAGAGCGCAGAAGGCGCCTGGGGGAGGGGAGAGAGCTGGGGACCGGAGAGGGTGCCGGGGGTAGCTGACAGAGGATACTGAGTTTGAAAAGAAAAAAAACCAACCCCCCAAAACAAACAAGCGAACTAGCGCCAGCTCAGACTGGGAAAGGAAACTTCTCGCTCCCTTCGATCTCAGCTTTATCACCCGGCGCGGGGCCGCGGTGACGCTCCGGAGCCGGACGTGGGGACGCGGCGCCAGCCCGGCCTCCGGCCTCCCGCAAACGCAGCCCGCACCTCTCGGGGACTGCCCGGCCCACTTGGAGCAACTTTCCTCTAGAGAGGACAATTGTGCGCGCCCCCGGCCTGCCCCGGAGCTGCGCGGCGCAGGGAGGGGGCGGCCGGGGGAGCAGTGTGGGGTGCTGGAGGGAGAGAAAACACAAAGACGAGAGAATTTTGATTAGAGACAAATGATGCTTCTCTCTCTGTCTCTGCCTCTCTAGGGTGTGTGTGTGTGTGTGTGTGTGTGTGTGTGTGTGTATCTTTTGCTTGTTGTGGTGGAGGTGTCGAGCCATATGGGGGAGTGATAGAGGAATTTTAGTCAGAAACTGTTCGTTACGTTATCCTGCCTTTTCCCTTTGTGCTGCCTTTGATCTATTTGCTTGGCTTAGTATTACAAAAAAAAAAAAAAAAAAAAAAAACAAGTACAATAATATATTCTGAGCTGCTTCCCCAAGATCCAGTTCAGGCTGCCTCTTTTTAAGTCAGTCTCTCCTCTTCTCCCTCTCCCTCTCCCTCTCCCTCTCCCTCTCTCTGTCTCTGTCTCTGTCTCTGTCTCTGTCTCTCTCTTAATTTAATTTTTTTCTTCATTCTAGTATCTGGCATTATTTAAGGTGGTCCTTACACAGGAGACCTCCCCTTCCCCATCTCTGGGTAATTTAGTAGACACTAAAATTATACCTAATGTCCCCCTCTCCTCTCTTGTGTTTCCTCTGTTCCTTTTATTAAATGTTGGTTATTGATTTTCTAAAATCAATGTCTGTTGTGGGGCTTTTTTCCCCCTCTTACAAGTATCTAAAGCACGGTGCTGATCAACTGGATAACAAAAGCTTTGTGTCAAGGAGGCTTTTTTTCTTATGTTAAACAGTCATTTTTTTTTTTTTTCTGAGAGAAAAGAGAATGAGATATAAAGCAAGGTTCCCAGAAGTGTTCTTTTGCAGAAGAGACTATTTAGAATGTTTGTTTCTGCTTTCCTGCCTCCTCCCACCCCCTTCGGGATTTTGCCACCGATGACCAGCCTGGCCCCGGCAGTGAGGTCAGGCCAGAGCCCAGGTCTGGGGAAACAGAAGGCTCCAGGCTTCCTGGGAACCCTGAGGGGTGGGGGTTGGCAGAGAGGAAGGCCTGCTGGGGGCTTCGCAGGTGAAACAGAGTGCCAGGGAGGTGCTCAGCTGTGGACACTGCAACCATATCCCCTCCGCCCAGCTAGTAACTTGGGAGAAGCCTCAACACTCCGAAATGGAA
This sequence comes from Prionailurus bengalensis, assembly GCF_016509475.1. NCBI lineage: Eukaryota > Metazoa > Chordata > Mammalia > Carnivora > Felidae > Prionailurus > Prionailurus bengalensis. Next base: position 136,202,514 of record NC_057345.1, on the reverse strand, counting down.
AGTTGAATTGCAAATTTTGAGGCATTTATCTCAGACCTTGCATACTTACCAGCAAGCCTTCCATTGCTTACAGCTTCTCTAACTTTTACTACCTGTCTCTTTTTCCAAATAATCTGTAAAACATGCTGTGAATTAGTTACTTGTCAGTGTTTTTCCTTGGGTTTAATCTGACTGAGCAAAATGCCCTGGTTTAGAGAAGCAGGTAGAAGAGTTTTGTTCCCCCATTTTCATTTTCTTTCTCATCAAGCACATATCCAATGCCTTTCCCTTTGGGAATTGCCAGGATTTATCTGAACTGAGTGGATTTTTCTTCTTTCCTGGATTCATGGAAAAGATGTCACTTTTGAGCTTGTGTCTTTGCTGATAACACTAAATATGATGATGCTTATCAAAATCATATAGAAATTCCTGGAAAGGAATAATGGCAATACTAATCACAGAAGTAAGAAGCTGCAAGGAAAAAAAAAAAGATGGTCATCCAGGAAACTAGAATGACACTTTATATAATTTTAATGAAGTCAACAATGTATATATAGACGGAGGCGACAAGAAGAAAAAACACGTAAAGCAATTGTGTGTGTGTGTGTGTGTGTGTGTGTGTGTGTGTGTGTGTTGAAAGGCTGGTCAAGAACGTGAGTTAGAAGACGATGCTGTACACAATTATTAAAAAGCAAAGGAGAAGGAGGCAGTTTGAGGGTAATAAATGTGCAAAGAGAGAAACAAGAATCTAAAATCCAGCCTTCAAGATTCTCAGGCCAGCAAGATGCTTGGCAAAGACAGTGCCAGGGCCAAATTAATCCATAGCTGACAGTCTCCTTTCCCCCACATGGAAAGGATGAAATCTCTTCCCAGAAAATAAGATGTGCAGGAGGAAAGGGGGAGAGGGGTGAGGGGAAGGAGGCAAAAAGCAAGTTGCCGGCAGACAAGAATGTGTGTCAGTTTCAAGAAAGTTCAGTCAGATGATCTTCAGTCGCCTGACTCACTTTGTAACACTTTCACTGAAGCTGGAGAGGAGGGGGGAAACCCAGCCCCCCTTTTCCATCCCCCTGATTATACCCCACTATCTCCACACAGCCTTGGAGACAGAAATGAGCACTTGGAGCGGGAGATGCCCGGCTGTTGCCTACCACTGGCGCGGGCCGGGGTTGTAACTTGCAAAGTTTGTTGCTTTAGCCCCTGATTGGGGCTTCGGCTCCTGGGGATGCTCCGGCTTCCCTCCTGCCTCCTGAGGAGCTTGGAAGATGGGCCAGCCTCCCCAGCCCACTGCCTTCCAGCATCAGCCTCTGAGAAATCGCACATACACATGCAGGTTGTGACAAAGATCAAATCTGGAAACTGCTTGCTTCAGAGAAGGGAGTGAAGCCGTCTTTTAAATGAAAACTGAATTAGGAGTGGAGGGGGAAAGGAAATGGAAGAAAGAAGGAAAGAAAGAAAAGTTAAATTTGATTTGTCTTCAAACTTTCAGTTAAAGGGTTGGGGATTGTGTGGGGGAGCGGGGGAGATATTTGCAAATGCCTCTGGTCTCTGATTTCCAGTGGTAAAGACAAGGGATAAAGTTGGATGTTTTCAGGGCTTTGGACCCTAGGGGAGAAGCAATCAGATGAGCAGAAATGATTATCCTTTTTTAAGATAAGCCCTCTCTCCTTACCACTTCCTTAAAGGGAGTGGAGGCGCTGGTGGTGATGCTTAGAGGCAGCGGAGGACGGAGAAGTTGCTTCCGTTTCAGAGATGCTTAAGTAAAAAGGGAAAGAAATGCATGGAGCCCTTTCTCAAGGATGTGGCTACCGTCTGTCCTCTCTGAGAGGTGAAGTTGGGCTGGGGCTGCCTGGAGTCAGAGCCCCTTAGTACACACTGAGGCAGGGAAGTTTCCCTCGGATTACAATCGCTTCAAACTTGGCTATCTTTGCAAGTGGGGAAATCTTTTGCAAGTAGCTTGCTTCACAGGGTTGATGAGTTTATAGGGAGACTGGTTTTGCTGATTCTCAAAGCACTCAAAGGCAGTTGGTGTGGCAGGTACCAGTACTGAGGGCACTCCAAAGATAGCTATCTCCATCCTTTTCTCTCTGTGGAGATCTCCGTGCAAGTTTCGTCATGCTGCACACACACAAGACTGGGGGCTATGTATCTAGACTGATCTATTTGTTTTATTTCGGTTTGGGAAAACTAAGTCCACTGGGGCAGAAACATGCCTGCTTTCGTAGCACAGCCACTAGCCTGCTGGCACCCACAGTGGGACGCTCCACCAGGGGTAAGGGCGGGCTAAGGATTTTAAACTTTACATTGTTCTTCTGTTGCCAAATAAAAATAAATTCATGTCTTCAAGCATTTATTTCCGAATATGATTTGAATAAAGCCAAGATTAAAGTTCCCTGCCAAACTGCTATGTCACATGTATGCGATGCTTCCCTCCTTGGTGGCTTAATTTGCTCAAAGTAAAGAAAATTCCAAGAGGTTCTTGAAGCCCCTAATGCCGTGTTAAGGATATTTCCTTGGGAAAATGTATGTCTACCCTGAAGGTAGGGAAGGACGGTGTGGCCAGCTCTCTAGCAGTGCCGCGTTTATTCTAAGATGTGGGAGATTCTTTTCCCTACAACAGTTTTTGTCATCTGCATTCTTCCAAGGCTTTTAAGGTGCATTTTCTTCTGTGTGAAAGGGAACTCTTTGTCCTTTTCCTCTCCAGCACCGTGGCTTCCCAAGGTAGACACTATTTTGTGCCTGTCACAGAGAGAGGGAGTGCAGGTTTGCAATGCTCACAGACAATTGATTGTCTGCCCTAATGTGTTTCATTTACATGTTTATAACGTCAATGGTGCTGGGGTGTCCACTGTACCATTCATTCCCGCATTCCCACAAGGGGGCAATTGTCTGAATGGCCAAGTCAGACACCTTTTTGATTGCTCTTTGGTTGTCTTTTTAGAGCAAAGAAATAAAGGAGGAAAATCTGTGATGCAGAAACACTAGTTGAAAATATACAGAATTAAATGTCACCACAAAAGCAGATGTTAACATAAGCTCAAATATGCTTTTTCGCCAAGATGTGAAGGTTGAAAAAAATAATTCAGAGCAGAGGGAAGGATGATTTAAAACCAATAAATATAGTCCTCTTCCCCCCTCCCAATTTCTTTTCTTTCTTTAGCAGTCGGAAGATGAAATGTGATTTTCCTTTTCATTTTTAAGCCTTGAAACATCTAGGCACCTCCCCATTATTTGTATGTTTGCTGTGATTTGTGAATTTTGTGTATATTTACATAGCTCTGTTTATACCAACAGCGTCAGCTTACCACTTGGAAAACCTATTGAATGACTATTTGGGCTGTGGGGAGTGTAAACTTTTAAAAAGTAAGATCCAAGTATTTCATCAAGCATTTTTTAAAAAGGAAAGCAGTAATAATCAGAAGACTCTATGGAAGTCTTTGCCTTAATAGCTATGTGCTAAATACTTTTATCTTGGGTGACAGTCCTGTCAGAGTGAAAACTCTCAGGAAAAGTGTAACTAGTAGTTACAAAGTAAATAAAGAATTTCGTTTTAAGGTGTTCTGTATTGTTTTTATACTGTGTGTGTGTGTGTGTGTGTGCGCGCGTGTGTGTGTGTGTTGTCTTGTGTTTCCTCTGAGAAAAGTGAGAGGAAAAGCCATCCATGTGTGTGTTTTTGGCTTTTCTCTTCATTCAGTTCTCCCCTACATATTATGCATATATGTATCACACATGAATACATCTGCTTAAAAAAGGAAAGCTTTCACAGTTCAGATGGTGCCTTGCTGGTTCATTAAGGTAATACAGTTATTAGAAGTTGGTCTGATTTCGCGTGTGGTCCATAAGGAGAGAAAATACTAACTCTTGTGTCATCTGGTAGGAGGTAAATAGGGTGGGGAAACTTTAATAATTTTGTAGTAAATTAGGGAGAAAAAATCGCTAGTCTGTGAAAAGATTTTTGCCTCTCCGGGAAGACACGCACAGTAGCTGCACCGTTAGCTGAACCCCTGACACGGCGGTCTTTTGAATGCCTTAGGTATGATTTCACTTTCGCTCACATCAATGCTGACCTGAATGCCTTTCATATCTGATCCGCTGTGTCTCTCCCAGTAAACATCCCCTGAGGGGAGAACAAAGAAAGGAGCTCTTCTTCTTCTTAATCACAATTCAGCCCTTTCACCGCCGGCAGGCTCCATTTGCATTCTGCCACAGAAAGCCAAGATGAAAAGAAAGAGAGAGAGAGAGGAGAGAGAAGAGGAGAGAGGCCGAGGGTAGTAGCTGAGTAAAATAACTTAGGTGTTTGTGGCTGTTTGTTGGGCTTTCCCTGGTTACCAGCCTTATATAGTTGATGCTTGACCAGGCCTTGTCCCTCCTGACAGGCATATAGTGTTACAAGATGGCATGTCTGTACTATTCATGGCCACCCGCTCAACACTTGAGGTAAAAAGTGTCAGAGAGGGATCAAATTCTCCCTCAGAAGCCTGTTAGACTTGGGGTCAGGTGTGTGGACTTCCCATCTTGAGTGCTGCCTACTATTTGGCTTTACTTATTGTTTACCATCAGACCAGGGAGGTGAGGGCACTGGGGTGGGGGGGGGGGGCGCAGCTGGAGGCTGCTCTGGAGGAGAGAAGGGATAAAGTCTCCCAAGGCCCTGCTCTGGTTTCAGGGATGGGTATCTGGCCCAGAGAAAAAGGGAGAAGTGCTTACACCCAGCCTGAACACGCTGATAAATCTTCAGGAAAACTGGAAAAGACTTTCCCATTTTTTCCCCTGACTTTTTATGATAATTCATATTTTCAAATGAAAGGGGAAAAAAGCCAAGAAAGAAACTCTCAAATGAGCCAAAAAGGAAAAAAAAAATTCTCTGAAAAGAATTTTAGGGGGAAAAGTTGTTCTATTTTAAAAAGCTTTGAGGGCTGTAAAGTGCCACGTTTTTCACACCTTCTTCATACTTTTTTTTCAGATTTTTTTAGTATGTTTAACATTTGTGAGATGACAGCCTTTTTGTATCTCAAACTGGATGCTTCAAGATTTGTAGGGAGGGGTTGGTGGTATTCACGTTCTCCTGAGAGAGAAAGTTTATGCCTCAAGGGCTCCTTCTTACTGGGAACTGTTTAAACCCTTGCAGGCGGACCTGTCAGGTTTTACTGTGTTATTTGCCTCCATTTTCAACATGCAAAAGTAACATGCAGTTAATGGTATCGGAAGGAGACCACAGCAAGAGCAGAAAGCTCTCGTGACAACTTTTCAGCTACATTATCTTGCTTCTAAACTGCCTTGTCTTTTTTTTTTTCCTTTCTGAAACCAGTTTTAGATACCAACAGTTTTTCAACAGATAAAGTACATAATGCGCGTGTGCGCACGCGCACACGCGCACACGCGCACACACGCAAGTTTAGGAGTGCAATCGCTTCGAGTGAATAATTGGAAATGGGGGCTGTTCTGATAGCCATGGTGCGGATTTCACTTATAAGAGCAAAAGTAGCAGAGATATTAGAAGTTGTACATGAGCATGTGACAGAGATTCCTGATTTTTTTTTTCCCCAGAAGATTTACAGAATTTACAAAAAGAGATTATCCCTACACCTTCCACCCCTCCTATCCACCCCCATGACCCAAGCAATGAAGGATTTAGGCAGATTTACTTCAGTAAACACCTTTGGACACTTGGGGGGAAAGTGGGAGTCTGTTTGCAAAAGGAGGCTTTTGTTAAGTGAGGTACCGGGATAATGCTTTACCAGGCAGCTGTGATATTAACCTACCCAGCAATGCGGGAACACTCCTTAACTCTTTGAGTGCCTGGCCCTTTGCACTCAGCAGATAAAATCCTGGCTCTCCAAAGACACTCAGAATTCTGGTTCTAGCAGTTTAATATTCAGACAAGTCTTGTAGACATGAAAACTGTTCAAGCTTTTAAAACAATGTGGTTTAATTAGATGAGGTGGACTTACATTGCTCATAAGCCCTCCAAATGGTGGTTTATAATTGGCAAGAAAAAAAAAGGAATCAAGGCAGCACATTAAAAATTCCAGGAAATATCTTTAGAAAAGCTATTTTCATTTCCAGCTTTTAAAATATTAGACTATGGTAGCTAGAGGGAATGAAGCAGCTGGGGCCTCTCTCCTTACTATAAAAGACACCAGAAGTTTGTGATGAAGAAAGGGGCTTCAGCTCAAAAAGCTGTAAGAGGCCAGTTGGGACAGTGACACTATCACAGCCCTCGCATCTTTTCTAGGGGGAAGTGTTGCCTATCTTTCGGAGCTCGGAAGGTCATGTGAACCTCAGAGTCAGGGCCTCAGGCCGACTGTTACCAACGTGAGACTTGCCAAAGCAAGCAGAGAGGCATTTATAAGAGGAAGGAGTTAATGGTTATTTTTTGCTGGGCACAAGAATAACTTTACAGGTGTTGCATTTGGGCTTAAATAAGATTGCCTTATTTAGTTTCGAAAAAGAGTGTAGGTGTCAACGTTCAAGCAGCCACAAATGTGTGAGAAAGTAAAGGGTATGAGACATGACAGGATTAAAGGTGTTTGCTATGTTGTTACACCGTGTGTCAGGCTGCAAGCTCCCTTTGTCACAGCCTCCTGGTGATTTGACAGCGCAGATCTACTTCCCTTCTAGGTGAGACAGCATTTTTTAACTGGAGTTATAAATATGGTACACCCTTCGAGTTGCACCCTGCCTCCCAGATCCACGAATCCTATTTGAAAGCATCTTGCCCTGAGACACAATGAACAAATGCTGTATACAGGGGGCTGTGTGCTCGGGGGCCCGGGCATAGCCAGCATCACAGTAGCTGGCATTGACTGTTGTTTGGCAAGAAGGTCCTTTGCCAAATCATCCAATAATTAAGTTTTATGTTATTTGTATGAACGACCAAGCATGCAGTATTCCTTTTCAAATCAAAGGGAGGCTTAAAATTACTTTTTGAACACTTTCAGACCATGGTCAGGTCACAGTTTGGGGGCTGAATTAAAATGATCTCATTCATGATCTAATTGAGGTTGGCAAAACCTTAACAGTAGCAGGAGTACATAAATATAAATCAAAGACCAAAATTTAGCAAATCATATCATTTGCTAGAAATCTGCTCATGAATTATTCCCCGATTGCCAACCCAGAAGTTAAACTTTGTCTCCCCTCAGCAACAGTAACTGTGCATGTTTTGTCAGACTCCTGACAGGAAAGTTAGAGGAGCTGAAGAGAGAAGGAAGATGGTCAGTGTCTCATCTGATATTGTGTGTTTGTGACCCAGGAACATTTGAGAGCTAATAAAGCCCAGTGCATTACAGTGGACGCTGGAGTCCTGGTTAGAAATTAATATGGGCTCTTCTGAAAACCAGACTTTGGAAGAGCAAGCATCGGGGACACGTAAGGGATGTAAGGGGAACAAATATTTCGAGAAGGATCCGAACTTTGCTTTCATTTTTCAGTGGAGGAATGCAATCGTCATAATGATTTATGATTTTTTTTTTTACAAACTTAGTTCTGTTAGTAAGCTGAGTTGAGGGGCTGAGATTTGAAGGAACTGTTAGAATGAAAAGACATTACTGAAGGGCTCATGTGCACATTTAAGTTACCTTTCCTTTAAAAAAAAAAAAAAAAAACCAAAACACTACTATAAAAGTAAGATCCCGGGTCACTTTTCCTGTAATCCATGGGCTTAAATGTCATGTTCTCTTGTATATAATCTGTTTTCAGTTATTCATCTTTCTGGGTTGCTGTGTGTTATTTCAACCTAAACCCACACACACTCTGCTTCAAACTGGAGGAGACCTAATTCTGAACTTGAAATTAAAATTTTAAATCCCACTTAAGTGAAGATATTTTTCCAAGCAAATGACAAACGCAGTACTGGTCAGTTTAGCTAACTTTATTTATCACAACAGCAAATATATGAAGGTGTATTTTTAAGTCACAACAATAAGGTGGAAACATTTTTAAATGATCTCAGGCGATGGAGGTCAATGAGTACATTCTTTTGGGAACAGGTCATTGTCATTAATGATTTCTCATGACAAAAAGTCAAAACATACTCTACATTAAAAAAAATGTAATGGATTCCTCTCTAATAGTTAGGTTGTTAATATGACAATATGGTGATTTTTGTTCTTTCTATAATTTCGTATTTCTTTTTATAATCAACTCTAGGAAAGAAAGGTACTCCCGACCAGGTGATAGACACTCCCTTCTATAAATCAGCAATCTAATAAATCAACAGAGGAAGATATCATGCTATTTAAGATCTGAGATTTTTTCCTCTATCTTAAACAGAAGAGTAAATTTCAAGGAATTCAGTGCCCAAGTGACCTGCAATGTAATGTACAGGCTTCACTGTTGCTTAGTTTAAATTGTATCTATATTGTCTTATATATCTGAGTAACTGTAATCAAAGAAACTTTGCAATTTGCCTATTCTTGGAAGTACCTAAGTTTCTATTTTAGACACAAAGCACATCAATGGAAGTGTTTCACATCATGAGATTTCTCAGTTTTAAGAGGTGAGGTTTATATATAAAGAACTCAGTAAAGCTGTGTTTTCATAATAAAGAGACCCATTAAAAGGGGAAAATCTCTAAACAAAATGGTTGTCCTCTAAAGATTTCCCATCACCTTTGCTCTGCTGATGGGAATTTGAAAACTACATACAGCCCATATGCACACATTCCACATGCACACACACAAATACACCCTCGAACCCCAACTCTGAGACTTTTCCTCTTTGACTACAATCATACAGCTTGTGAATGAAATATATTCATATGAAAATAGTAGAGGTGAAGAATTAACGTAGACTCCTGTTTGCTAAGACTTCTTTTAAGAAAGAAAAAGTGTTCCCTATGCCACATGATTCTTACAAAACTTACTTGCACCTATTAATCTAAACTTTAAGTGTATTATTTAGGAGAAATTACAAGCTTCATGCTTTTAAACTGTTATCCCCCCCCCCATTTTCCTTCAATGTTACCAACCTTAACATGGATTATGCTAACTTGATTGCAAATTATTATGGTTTTTAAAACGGCATTCAGGAGTCCGGAATAAAGATTGTATTTTAAAGTAGTGTTTATAATATTTAAAAGGAAAAAAAGGGGGGCAGGAATTTAGCTATACTGAACACTTACAAATGTGTGGAGTTTTATACTTGTGCAGATAAAGTGTGAGGTAGCCTTACCCTGTGAAACCAAGACCACAAATGATATGTGTCAGTAGGTTCTTTGATAGGGCTTCTGGCCACAGTGTTTTTGTGCTGTCAAACTGCTGTGTTGAACAAACACCTCCTCTGGGACAAAGTGATAAATGCAGAGACAGGCTGGCTTCAACCAGTCTCAGCAACCTCCTCAACCACACCCCCCCCCACAAACTCCCAGGTCCGTCTCCCCCTCCCACGATCCAGCCACCTCCCCACCCGCTTTGTCCCTCTACCTGAAACTGACATTTCTAGAGAGATGCCCAGGGTTTTTCAAGGTGTCAGTGGTGAGTAATTATTGAAACTTCCCAAATCTTGTGAATCAGGACTCTCAAACTACAGGCAAAGTCTTTTTCTGGCAGGCTTTATCTAGTCTTTTTTAAGTGGAACTGGACCGAGCTTCTAAACTTTTGCCAGCTTGAACTTTTTCCACCTTTGCTTAATCATTTGAAAACCACTTGCTTTCCTCTCGTCTTTCCCCCAGTCGCTGGAGTTTTTATTTTCTAATGTCCAAGCAATTACGTTGTGCAACACAAAACAAAATTTTGCCTTAAAAAATCCAAACACTGTTCCCTCCTACTTTTCACTTTCCAGCATTCTTTTAGGGCTAACACTTCAAATGTATAGCCAATGGATTTTTTTCCTTCTCTCTCTTGGAGCCATTATTCTCTGACTAAAACCTGTTTACTGGTGCCTTTGTGTGTGCTTTTTTTCTTCCCCTGACATTAAATGAATTTCCATCTTCTACTTCTGCAATCTCTAAGAAATAGATAAACCATTATATTTTTTCCCGGCTCGTATTTTAAAGCGGTGATCCTGACAGCAGGACGATTATTGCACTTTATGTTTTAGTGGATGTTTGCTGTTGCTAGTTACAGCAACACTTATCATAAGACAGCAAGAAAAGAGTAGTCCCTGGTAATTAAAGTAATGAAATATTCATTTACTCTACCTTTTCTGTAGTCTCACAAATTAGGCTGCTACATTTAATGCCTGCACTGCCTCTGTTTTTATTATAATGGCAGCTTTCGCATCTGCAATTAGGACTAATTCTGACAGTTACAATTTCTGAGGGATGGTAAACAGTGAACGAGATGTGCAGCAGAGGTATTACACGTGAAAAGCCCTTGTCTCTTTAACCTTGTTGTTTTTTTTCTCTCAGAGGTTACCTTTTCCCGATGGTGCAAAATCGACTTGACATAACTGTTCATCAGTTTCAGGGTTTTCCCTGGAGGTATTTGCATCAAATCAGCCCAGTCAAGCTTCAAGTTGAAATTGGCAGGCCAGAAACTGACAGGGTAGGGACTGGAAAAGAGACAGCTAAAGAACAGGCAGTAAACTGACAGTAGCAGAGTGAAAGACGGAGGGGGGGGGCGGGCTCGAGAGCAAGAGCTTTTCAACTTTACTGTAAGGGAAATCTCAACTCCTGTACGCATCTCAGTAGCAGTGTATCCTGGAGGAACTTGAAAGGTCGAGAGATTCAGAACACCTTCAGCTAATTCTTACCACTGGGGCTCAGCAGCCCTGCTCTGGGGGGCTCACTCTGATTGCATCTGATTGGATGCCTAAAGAGGAGTGGGCACACTTAATTAAACAGGAGCAAAGTTCTGAGGCACCTCCTCAGCACTTATTAAAGCTTGAAAGCCAAATCTCATGATCACTGTTATAGGACGAAAATAAGGCGGTTTGGTTTTTTTTTTTTTTTTTCCTAATTGTTAACTTGTAGGAAAGTTAACAATCGTTCTCTATACCAGGTTTGTTTTCTCGGGTTTCTACTTGGAAGCAGATTAAATGTTCACAGAGACCAGAGCTCAGGAGACTGTCAATTCAAAAGTTTGTGCATTTTTGTCAACAAAAACAGCCATGTAGCAAGAAATATATTTAAAGAGATACTCCTTTGAGTGACATGGGGTTGTACGTTCTCTTTGTCAAATAACCCCCTCCTATCCTGATAACACAACACAAATAGAACATTTATCCAATTGCTTAAAGGCCAAAAAAAGTGGGAAAAAATCTTAAAATAGCAATGACATTAAACTTTTTATTTCAGTATTGGTATTGTCACTTTAAGGAAAAAAAAACTGTGATTGCAAAACTTTTATAATTGCTCTAACAAAGAACACAAATCTGAAAAGTGCTCTCTTTGCCTGAGTCCGTTTTTTTCTTTCTCCTCCATGTCTATTTTTTGAAACCAATATTTTTTGTCATTCTTTCTCATCTCTTCTAACTTTGCAGGAGGGTGGGTGTTGGTGTCCTTACTAGATGATTTAAAATCCTCGCCACTTTCCAACTAGACTTGGGGGTCGAATAAGCCCTTGCTTTCAAACCGTCTTCAGGCTCTGTGTATGACAGGCATTGGCTGATCTGCTGATGCCCATTCGACAGGCACTGTTGAACTAAAGTGGTGTGACGGCACAGTTTTGTTAAGCTGTGAACAAAGGGCTGAAGATGCCTTCCTGGCATCGTCCGTGTGCATATTGGCCTTGTCACAGTTTTGCTTGATTTAATGCTCTGTTTATTCCTAGATATTAAAACTTAAATTCCAAACAATATGTTTTCAAATACGACATACCAACTTTATTTTAAAAGCTTTAACTTTGAAGATCCTAAGGTTCATTTCCTCCTCCAGTTTACACGTAGCCAACGTGAAAACACAGCTTTGGAAATAAATAGATTGCCAGTAGCCTTTTAACCGTTATCCATTTTAAAAGGGGATTCCAGTCTTAAAAAGTCTTATTAGGGTCAAAGATTTATTTTTCTTTGATCATTGGTTGAAAGTCATTATTTATTTCAACAGTGGATTCGCGTATAAATTCCTAAGGAAAAGTTACCTTGTGTGTACATGGGCTGGGCAGACTTTTAAAAAGATACATTGTTAAAAAGATAGTCAGTGTTGAAAGAAACCACTTACAAATACCTGTAAGGGTAGGCACATTGCTACCAGCAAGGAAGAAAAGAATGAAGGGAGTTTACTTTCAAATGAGTCCTATTTAACAGACAGCAGGAGAATTAGAGTTGGGATTGAAAAAGAAAATAATTGTTGTAAAAATCCCCGTTCCACAGACAACAGCTATAGCTCTTCCAAAGAAAAGTTAAGTTTAGTACTAAATTTAGATCCCAGTGTCCCGTTGAATGTGTCTTGAGCTTTATCTCTGCCCGGGGTTTTTTGTTCCCTCTCTGCCTCTTTTTCCTCCTCCAGGTTTGCTTCAAGTGTTTGCTAAGAGATTAGTTAGCAAGTTTATATTGAGGAGGTAGCCATGGGAAGCAGCTCTCTGCTCGAAGGAACGCGCAGTGGGTCAGAGTGTGAAAACACGGGGAGCTAAGGCTGACCAAGGCCCGGGATCAGGTACTTTATTTTCTCCCAAAGACAGACTGCTCACAGAAAGGCTTGTGGGATGACATCTCGTCCCAGCAGGAGCACAGATGCTACCACTTTTAGAAACTTCCAAATAAGCAGTATTGCTGGAACAACTTTATGAAAAAAAAAATTGTTTTAATCTATTGCCAGATCACTCCCTTTTCATTATGTAAAGAGGCTATAATTTGAGATATTCAAGGTTATTTTTACCTCCATTCATAAAACAACATCTTTCCCGAGAGCTGTTCTGAGTAAGGTGAGGAAGGGTGGTAAAGGAAAGAAACATATTGAGCATTATGAAAGTATTTCTGCTAATAACTCGCGAGACTGCACTAAAAATCAGAAATTAAATCTCTAGAGTGAAACACAGACCCACATCTACCTGCCCTAAGCACACTTTCTCAGCAATGACAGTTTTACTAACTGAAATGAATTGCCTTTTTTCTTTCAGTAGTGGTTTTACTCAATGCTCATTTATACCAGCTAATTTTCACAGCCAGAAAGGGTGACACAGGTAGGGGTGACTAGGCAGGAGTAAGCTTTTATTGCTAGTTTTTGTGTAATATCGTACATGAAAAAGACACCCTGCTAAGAGCATAGCTCGCCATGCAGGCTCTTCTCTTAGTTTCATGAGAGATTTTGTGTTCGATCCCATTGTTGTGAACAAGATTTAGACATGCAAATCTCCAATCTGGCAAAAGAATGGATCTTTTAATATATTAATGGGGGCAGATTCTTACTTAATATATGAAGTAAACTTTGGCATTGGTTTGGTGTTTTCTATTAATACTTTGTTAGCAACTATTTATAAAGGAGACAGACAAATACAAGTTGATCCAAATAGTCCTCCTGCCCCAACCTCTAGCTCAACATCATCTGCTTTGTTGTGCCAACTCATAACATTCTATCCGTAAAATGCTCTAACTACAGCCATCATCTTTGCTATATTTTAGAACAAACGTATGGCTAGAACCAGCATCGCTTGTCACCTCTTAATGAACTGTCCTGCTTTAGGATCTTCTAAGGAATAGAGTGTAAAAAGAAGCAAAGTGGAAGATGAAGAGATCTCGTAAATAGTTTCCTTTGAACATCCACAATTGCTTGCATGGCCTTTCCCCCTTTTTTCCAGGCCAGCAGAAATGGCCTAGCCCAGGGCTCATCCAAGTGAGCACATTTCAGAACAATTCATTGGATAATTTGAGGGAGACACCAGCCCTGTGATGCCAACGAGGTGCATCGACTGAGAACTTTCCTGAGATTGGGAGTGGATGTGATGTTAGGAGAGGGCATTCCTGAAGGGATTTCTAATTCGTGTGAGAATAGTGAGCCTAGATCTTCTAGCCATCGGCCAGCATCAGGTTTCAAATAAACAGATATTGATGGCTGTCTTTTTCCCCCTTCCCCTTCCTAGCTGAGTGAAGAACGAGCTGTGTTTCACATAAATAAGATCTTTGAATGTATCTGCAATGAGGTAGGGCTTTAATGATCAGTATCTGCAAGCCAGGAGCGTGAATGCGATCTCATCGTATCACAGTGTAGAGATGAGATAGTCGAGAGGTACAGCACATCAGTGCATTGTGCCCGGGTGTCGGGAACAATCTTTCCATTGCCAAAGCAGCAACTCTTTATTTCTCATCATTGTTTCCTTACCTCACTTGGTACGCTTCTCGTGATACAGATCTGAGTGAGTTGTGCAAGCTTCAGCCTTGCCAGCCCCCAGCTCCCAGGCCTAGTACGGAGTAATTCATAAACTCACCATATTAGACTATCAGATTGAAACCAAGGGTTTCTACTAGTGGTGGAATTGGAAAGCCCATTGTTTTGATTATCATTTCATCAGCCCCAACTGATACTAGTATGCTCAAGGAAAACATACTTCAGTTACAGTTGATTTTCAGATTCCAAAATGGTGCTGCAAAGCCTGTGCATCTCTAATTATATTTTATGCTAGGCTGTGCAATACCAAAATATACGCTGCAGCAATCAGTGAGTGAACAGTATCAATCAATTTGTAAACAGATGAAGTCACTCATTCCCAAACTGGTTTTCCAAAAACAATTACTAAATTACAATAGAAAAAAATTGTACAGTTACTGTATTTGTGTGCTGTGTTACAATCAACATACCAGGGAAACAAAACAATTTAATGCAGAAAAATCATCATTCATCTACATTATAATTGCTTCTTTTTCACATCTACAGGGCGGTTAATTAAAATTGTGATTAAATGCGGTCGCGCTGCCTAAGATGTCTTGCCCAAAACAGGTGGTACAGAATTTAAAAGTAAAAAAAATGTAATTAGCATTGGAAATTGAGAAATTGCCTGTAAGAATCAGTGTTAATTTCAGTCAGTGATGAGGTAATTTATAAATGAATGCAGTGGAGGCTGTGCAAATGCACAATTGCCTTCCTTGCCATTCTTAGCATTCTCAGCATGCAGGTGAAAATGTTTTCAAAATATTGAGGTAATTTGAAAATCAATCCATGCATTCTGTATCTTTTTTCTCCCGTTTGCACCAAATGCTGAACAAATGCTGCCATAGATGGCACGATCCATCAGTTTTTTACTTCCTGAAAGCAATGCAGCACATATTTTAGACCCAGATTAGGAAACGTAACAATGCAAATTGCAAGCCCCAAATCCTTGCAGGAGTGAAAAATGGTACACCTGAAGTTGTGACTGGTGTAGATTTGGTTTTCTGTGCAATGCTCCCATCAATAAAATAGGACCTGGAAGGAAATTTTTTCATGGAACAGGTAGTCCAGATATAGAGAACTATTAACCAATCTAAAGAACACCTGAGGTTTTATGGCTAGAGTTTAAGGAAGAACCAGAGAGTTGTAATAGGCCAATATTTACCTTAGAGTCTTAAACCACATCTTTCTCAATCTGCCTGAAATCCTCCAAAACTGGCGAATAAAGCTACAACTAAAAATGTTTTTTCCAGAATAAGAACTAAGAAATGATTTTACTGCTGATTAATAGCATCTCTTCATTTAACACACAAAGATATAACTTTGTAACAAGGCATCATACTGTCAACTTAATATATTTTGAGCATGCTGATGGCACATTCTATTAGTACATGAGTAGATTCATAGTTTAGATACTATGTAAAAGTTTTTATTTACACTATGTTTTCATTCTTCCAATAAGAACCACTGAGCTTTTAAATTCTCCTTTTCATGAACAAAGTTTAACTTTCATATGCTTATGCTTACCGCCTGAACAATGTGAATTTAAATTATTTTAATAATTAACTGAAGAGAACATGGGGTTTGAATATCTGACCGCCATTGGAGTTAAAGAGACTTTGGGGGACTTCTTAAGCATCCCTTTCCTGTATTCGGCATTCTGTAAAATGATCTCTCTGTATAAAGCCCATTCTAAGAATATGTTTAGTTAACTGTTACAGATCAATCGAATAATCAGATTCTCTTATGTAAAATATTCTGCATGGTTCTTTGCTGTTTGAGGCAGAAATCAGTGATTTCACTCTGAAGACATTCTTTGGCTAGCCCTGACATTTGGGGGAGAGAGACAAAAAAATAAGGAATAGTCTGTTTCCCTGACAGTATGCTTCTGTCCTCTGATTTCAGACCTGGTATCAGGCCTCCCCACCCATGACTCTTCCTCATCACTTTTTGGATACAAGAGAACAGTGCAATGTCGAGGTGATAACCCAACTGGTTGTTCTGATTGGCATGGCATCATTTCTTCCATATTTAAATCTGTTTCCCATTTAATATTACAAGTATAAATAAAATGAGACCTATAAATGGAGGAAACTGAAAGGTCACCATTAACTTCATGATCCCTCTGCGATCACCAGCTCCTACCCCCCACTAACTGTGACTAGGACGATTTCATCTTCCAGCAGTCAGTTCACCTTCGGTGAGGGAGAGTGCATGCTTCATCAAAGACTGGCTTCCCAGGATTCCCTTCAGGACCTGTGAACATAAGATCCTCAGCCACATGGGGCTCGGCTCAAATTTCAGGAGAGTGGTGGGATGGGGGAGGTACTATGACGTGCTCCAGGCTGTGCTGGTTCTGGGTTTACAAGGGGTCACGAAGGTTAGAGAATCACAGATGTCAATAGAGCTCCAGGCCCTACCCTTTGGAAAATTTGCAGTAGAAATCTTCTGAACTTGTTACATTTAGTTCCAAGTTCACAGAGCAACGTGTAGCTCTTGGGAGATTTTACCTATGTTAGTTTTATGGAACCATTGCCATGATAATGACAATGTCTGTTATACAAACTCCCTCTTCCAAATAGCTTCCCCAAAATGCTCGGAAAAGGTCTGAACTACGTGGCTATACCAGTGCTAGATTGGCCAGCGATTTGGTGTTTTAAGTCCTTTATTCTTTTCAAAGTTTGCCATGTGAGCTCACGTGATTCATTCTACTATGGCTAGTAGCAGGCCCTCCCTCTTCAGAGCTGATGTCAGGTTCATGGAAGAAAAATGCACACTTTCTTTTTCCACTCACGTCTTCTTTTACCTTCATTCTCCAGGGAAATCTGGGTTTTGCATTATAAGAAAAAAAATTTTGTTGCAAAAGTAATTAAAAAGTATGCCCACCAGGTGCTTTTTTGGCCTCTGGTATCCCACCAGAAAATTGCAGTGTTTATTCATGCTGCATTAATTGAGCATCTATAATGTGCAGGCGCCATACTTGAAGCTGCAGGTCCAAAAATGAATCCAAGCCCCTGAGAAGCTTGATGTCTAGCGGGAAGGGGGAGGGAGGTGCTCAAGAAATGAGAAAAACGTGGTGAGTGTTATAAAGAACTTTGTACCCAGTGAGTACAGAGTGTACAAGATGGCATAACCAGATCTTAGAGCAAGTGGGGAGGGCAGACTTCCGGAGGAAGACAGCTTTTGAGGGCAGTGTGGGTCCCATGACTCTGATTTCACCCAGGGGAGTGAGGGCAGGGCATCCTGGGCAGTTACAGGCATCAGAGGAGGAAAATGTAGACCACTTCAGGTGCTGTCAGCCAACTAAGATGTGTGAACTCAGGTTGTGTGCAAACGGATGAGCTCAAATTGAGTCTGCAGAAGTAGCCTTGGAGCAGAGGAAGCTCCTACGCCATGTTTCTGGCTCTGATCCAGCAAATAGGTGATGGTGAGCTTGTGAACCATTTTTTAAAGAAGAAGAATGACATAATCATATTTGTATTTCAGTGAAATGTCACTGGCAACTGCGTAGAAGCTAATATTATCTAACATTTATTGAGTACTGGTAATGTGCTGGGACCTGTGGATAAGAATTTTGCCTATGCCATCTGATGTCGCCCTGACAACAATTCTATCAAATAGATGCTATTATGTTAATACACCTTTTACAGATGGGGAAATTAAGGCTTAGAAAGGACACGAGCCCGGAGTGAGGAAGAAAGTTTATGGGTAAATGTTACCAGAATCATGGAATTTCCAGTTACAAGTAATTGTGGAAGGACATTTGGAAAAGGAAACCCAGCATTTGAAAAAGAGTTAACATGAGGCAATTTGCTTCCCTTTCCGCTGGGTGAATGGTGAGCCTAAGTGGGGTCTAAGGATTTTTCATCCTCACAATTCTTCCTTTCATTCGTCATTATGCCAGTTTGTAAAAGAAAATGAAACGTGATTCCTGATCCTCAAGAAACTGACACCAGAAGGTGTTACATCTTTGGGAGTTTGGAAAGAGACGGTTAACAGACAGCCCTTCAAGACAGTGGAATTTAGTAAACCCTGGAACACTGGCCTTGCTGATTTAATTCATGACATTAAGGCCTTCTTCAGCCTTATGAAGAAGCAAATGAAAATAATCCCTCTGCGAGTGACTGTTTTCCCCCTTTCCCGAATTAACTCTCCTATTGCCCAAGACTCACCAATCCTCGAACTTCCAGATTCTTTACACTGCCTTATCTCTGGCATCCCATGGCAAGCCCCTAAAGCTGCTAACATTTTGTAACAACTATGTGACAAATTGTTGTGCTTTTATTCATGCCGGACATCTTTGCCAGGCTTGCTTGTTGTGTTTTCTGTTTGGCTGTGTCATGGGACCAAAGGTGCCTGCCTTTGTACAGCATGTCAAATCTGGTTAAGACGCAGCAAAACCACCCCCGCACAATGGCAGCGGTGGGCCAGGCCACAGGGCTCCAAACACAACCCAATTTTTCAGACCATCTTTTCTGCATATGGGGAGCACATTGGACAGCAGACAAGATGTTTTGTGATTTGGGGAATCTCTTAGAGACAAATTGTAGAGTGCAAGTGCGGTGTGGCTGGACTGCTGGGTGCCCAGTGAAGTGAGGAAAATCAGATACAGCACAGGCTGCAAGAATGAAGCAAGAATTCATATCTCAGTGCAGAACACGCAAGGTACTTTGCTCACACAGAGAGTTCACTTCACACGTAGACAAAAGCATGTTTGCTTGTTGGTTATTTGCAGGGGATTCTATGGGCATAGTCTGTGTGTATATTCACACATAAGCCTTCTTTGTGCAGTGTGCACTGGTGAGGGTGTCCACACGTGAACATGGAAATGTGCTTGTGTAGGAAGACGATTTGCTGTTACAGATTTAAGACATGGGAAAGACCTCCTAGTTCACTGAGGCGTTTCTCTCCTAATGTAGTAGCAGAATCTCTGTGTTTTCTACGGTTGTTTCAATAAAGGACTCTGTGTGTGTTTAAGGAAGGCTCAGAGCCGGGGACTGGCAAGTGCTCCGATGACGAACACTGAGGACTGTTCTTTCTATAAAATGACTGCAAACTTTCTAACCTAAGTCACTTTGGGCTGCCATTTCTCAATGGTCTCAAGGTATCTTGGGGATGATTTTCCCTTAAATAGCTAATTGTCAACAAAGGAGAAAAGACAGCAATAAAAAAAAAATGATAAATCTTCATGAACTAGTTTAACTAAAATGAAGAATTTACTTCCTTGAATTGGTTAAAGGTCTAAACATATCAAAACTATATAATTTAAATTTGGGGGATCTGCAAATAGTAAATATGAATCCGTATATATATATATGTGTGTGTGTGTGTGTGTGTGTATATATGTATATGTATATATATATATGTATGTGTGTGTATGTATATATACATATATATACATACACACACACACACATTTGTGTGTATGTAGATATATATTGAGGTTGCTTGAAGGAGCAGGCAGTTTTTCTCTTTCCTTTTTCTTTGCTCTTCTCTCTCTCTCTCTCTTTTTTTTTTTTTTTTTTTTTTTAGTTAAGGACCCAAGAGATTGCCTTTCACTTTGAAAACAATCTCTAATATCAGGAAAATGCGCTGTTTGTTTATGCGTACATAATGCAAGTTTGTCCGCCTGGGAACTGCAGCAAATGGGAGAAGTATGCATGGATTTCACAGGTAACAGGATTACGTGGGCACATAATTGATCCATTTGGAGAAAAAAAATGACAGTGCTCTAAAGATGCCTAGGCTTTGGAGATGGAGTTTATGAAACAGGCATTTGTAAATTCAAAGGAATCAATATGTCAATTTTATTACATCTCAGAACCAGCTGGGCATTAAAGGAACAGTAACCTTCAAAAAAAAAAAAAAAAAGTGCAGCTGTGTATTCCCACATTGTCTACCTTTCTTAAAGGGCTTAGAATTTAAGGAAACGAATTTAGAGACTTCTACCTTTTCTACCAATGAAATTAATTTACATTGTCAAAGAAGAACAATAATTTAGCATTTTCTCCGTTTTCAACTAAACCGTTTGGTTAACACTTCTGACCTCCTATCACAGGCAAAGACTATTAGTAGATACAGTAATAAGCCAGAACAGGGCCTCTCACATAGGGTTGCATGGGATTCAAGTATTCGCTCACATTCATGTCTGCATTGTGCTTTTCAATAGTCTAGGTTTTCCCTCTTCACTGATCTAAGGGCAGAATTTAAGAGCTAAGCTTTGGATGCCCCACAGAATTTGATCTGTGCAAGTAGGAAATATTCCTGTTTTATTAGAATTTTTGACAATTCAAAAAGACCCAGCTATTTTAAATTAAGTTCCCAGATAATAGGATTTGGACAACAGCCATTAGAGACGTGCATGGGATGTGAATTCAGTATATTTTTTAAGGATCCCAAATGGCTTACACAACTAGGGATGGCGTGTAGAAGCTGCTAACTGGTTGACTTAGAGGCGAGGCAGTGCTTTCTTTGACACACCCTACTGTGTGTGTTACTAGCACGTCCAACGTGAGCTGCTCTACTCTTCATGCTCAGCTCCCCAGACTCCTGCCCCGAGAACATTCCTGAATCCATTCAGTTATGATGAAGCAAGCCTAGTTCTCCTTTCTCCCCAGGGACTGAGGGATTCAAGACCCTGAAAGGACACAGCATTCAGACACAAACAAATCTGCGTCCAAATTCTGATTCTGCCACTCACTCTCCCTGTGGCCCTGGGCGTGTTTCTCAACCTCTCCAAGCTTTAGTTCACAATGCTTAAAATGGAGGCCAATATTTATTTTAAGTTTGTATTCATTTATTTATTTTGAGAGAGATGGAGAGAGCACAGGAGGGGCAGAGAGAAAGAGAGAGATAATCTCAAGCAGGTTCTGCCCTGTCAGCGCAGAGCCTGATGCAGGGCTCGAACTCACCAACTGTGAATCGACTGAGCCACGCAGGCGCCCCCGATACTTGTTTTAGAAGCTCATTGGGAGTATCGAACAAAATTTTAAGGGCAGTATCTCGAGCCCAGAAGATATTCAATAAATTCTGATTATGACTGTTTCAGAGCATGGCTAATCAGGCTCCCAGGAGTTCTGTGACACAGGCAGTTCAGTTTCTGGACCATGCTGAAACATTCTTGAAAAGAGGAAACAATAGCCTTGAGCTGAGGTATTTATTCCTTTTCAGGTCTTTAGGGAGTGCTAAAGACAAACAAGGAGAAGAAATAGTCACAGTGATTGGCATGGTCTTATGCCTCCTCATTTCCAGGAAGTAACCATAGTACTTTTTCTTAGAGGAGCAATGACCTCTAAAAAATATGCCTCTGAGAATATATTGAACTGACCTTTATCACAGCATTTACAGTTCTGTTTCCTGTTTCTCTCTTCACAAACGTGCAAACACCTTGAGGGCAGTCTTGATCATCTCTCTGTCACGAATGAGTAGCTCAGTGCATGGGACACGATGATCATTTGGTTAGAGTAAGGCTGTACTTAATATGAAGATGAATCCATTCTGGTCAGGTATCTTCTGAAAGTGAATACAGCAGGTACACTAAAGATTTAGTGTATATCATAATACCTAGAAAAAGCTTTTGATAACTTATGTTACACTCCCTACCATCCTATTAAGAATTTCCTGAACTCCACTTAGTGACAACTATGCCATTTTGAATACTTGGTTTTTTTTTTTCCTTTTCTTTTCTCTTTTTTTTAGTTTATACTTAAATCAACTGGCTTTCTACCATTCTCAGTGACACCTGTAAGATCTGTGAGTCAGGGAGGCAGATAGAAAGGATGTTTGGGTGCTCAAGGGAGTCTAGGCTTTAGATATCTGGGCTCAAATCTGATGTCCACCTCTCGCTAGCCATGCGACTGGGACCAAGTCATTCAACGTGTGTGTCCATTTCTCATAATGCCTATGCACCAGGGTTGTTTTGAAAACATACTGGTGATAGGAAGTAGCAAGCACATAGTAGGTATTTAATGTTATAGCCCTTCCTTCCACTTTTCTGTGTTTACTGAGTATTTACCTATGGTTGGCATTTAGTGAGTTTCCCTTTGCTTTGCTCCTTCTGTCTGTCGTTAAGTCAGTAAACATTTAATACACACCAGTGGTGGATATCTTCACCCAGGTTCAAATTTCATTATGTGAATTGGACTATTTTCTTCTACTCAAGGAAATGAACACGTAGAAGTACCTTCTGTACTTAGAATCACAATCATTCCAGCCATTTTCTGCCTAACCTGACTGTTTCTTTGTTCCCACCACCCTCTAGTAATCCCCTCTGGTATTTCTGCACAGCTTCACCACCATTCTGTTTTGGGTATCTAAGATCTCTCTTCCTCCATGATCCTTTGACGATATCAGAAAAGAAGATGCACGAAGGTCTCTTAACTTTATATGTTTGCCATGCAACTGTGTGGATTGGTTAGTTAATAGAGCAGATTAAAACACTTTGTTTGATTCTGCTCAAGCATACCAGAAATACATTCAAAATCTACAGCTACAAAATGTAAAGAAGGTAGTCCAAATATAGTACTACATAATGAGGCTCCCTGTTGGTAGTATATAAAGCAGTTTAGAGTATAGCTTCAAATTCTAATGAAGATCATTTTAAATTTTGCACTGAATTGTGAATTTAAAATTCCCATGTTCTCCATAAGTATCTGAAGAGGGGCATGTAAATACCATAAGTGAATTAATTACTGCCTTAAGTTGGTAAAGCATGTGTGAATCCAAACTTTATTCTTGAACTTGCACTTCTCTTCCCAAGGTTTTTTGAACCATTTCCTATATGCCAAGTTCTGAGTACCTATTCAACTGCTGAGGACATATAAAAAAGGAATTTTTCTTTGCAGAGATTCCGTGTTTCAATCTCAGAAAAATCACCGCCACCACCACCACAAAGTCTGCCCAACGCCATATATGTGTATAGCATGAAATTCATAGAGCAGAAAAGAGATATTTGTAAATCAAAAAAAAAAATGTTACCTTGACTTCTGCTCCTTTTAATATGAACAGGATCGGTGTCTTTCTCTGAGAAGAAACGAAAAGACTAAATGGCAAGAATATCTCTACCTCTTGCTTATGTTTTGGTGATGTAACGTGGGACCACTGAAGTTACTGGACAAGTTTTCCAAGCTGACTTTTTTGAAGTAAACCCAAGGAGAAGTGAGGATGGATGGGACCGTTGTTAGCTCACTGATGGCGCCCACATGGCGCCCGCCCGGGTTCCTTCAGAGACTCCGTAATTTCCATGGAAGGGCCAGAGGCCCTGCCAATATCCGCACATCATTGGCATGATAGACCATAACAGCTTCTTCTGAGCCGTTCCGGTCTGTCGTGTCAATGCGTACTCAGGGAGTCCTCAATGCACGGATCATTGACACGGCACTACATAACGGCTCCTTAGCAGCCATTATTGGGTATCAAGTCAATGCATACTCAGGGAGCCTTTAACGCACAGGCCTGCACAAGCAGACACATTCCGAATACTAAAATTCCTTAGGAAAATTAGTCATTGCCCATGTGTGATGGCTGTTTTCCATTTTGAATTTTAACCATTTTGGGGAAAGGGTGAGAAGGGAAAACACCAGAGTCATCCGAAGAGTCCTTTAAAAATGGGTGCAAGAGTTGGAAGCGTGGGGTGGGCGTATGAAGACGATGGGTTTCTCATTTTTTCCTTTCCGTAGCCTCATTTTATTGTGTCGGAGTTCTAGAAAGCACTTCACTTTCACTGAGGCTCTTTTTCAGGCAGGGTACAGCTCAGAAAACCTCTTTTATGGTTCAGATATAAATCCCAGAAAATGTAGTGGAAATGATGACAGGCTCTCTAACTATAAAATAACAGTAGTAGGTATCATTATAATAATCTTACAGAACTACACACATCAAAAATATCACGTTTTATGATAATCTCAGCAAGAGATTTCAGTCGGTTGTCATTCCAGACTTTTCACAAATAACATGTTGAGTGGGAAAGGTTCTGCAAGGATCAAAATAAAATAATGATAGTGATGATGATAGCAGCCGTAGTAAACATCATCATCGTCGTCGTCATAATACAGCCACCTTTTATTATACCCTTACTATGTGGCAGGCACTTTGTATACATTATCTCATTTAATTTTCTCGACACACGTTACAAATCAGCCAGCCGTGGCTTAGCAAGGTTAAATAACTTGACTGATGATACGAAACCACTAAGTGATGGCGGTGGGATTTGAACTGGGCACGGTGAGGGTCATGCCAGTACCATTACATTTCTTCTAATGATGATCGCCTTTGGGGAACTAGGTTTCAATTTAGAACATCCAATCCCTTGTCTGCTTACCAATCAGGAAACTGAGGCAGGGCAGTTTTCATAATTCTTCCAAATAACAGAGTCAGAGTCAATACCGGCATGCGACCTCGCAAATGCCCTTTCTCTCTGACGACCTGTTAACCACTTAACAAGACTTGGGAATTTCAGAGACTCTGTTTGTGTTTCGGAAGGAATGTCCACTGTTGCCATCACTTCTGAAAAGATTCCCCCGCACCAAATCAAAATGGTGCGAGTTTGCTGTTGTTGATATTTTTCCCTTTTGTGTTCTGCTTACTGACTGACATCTGCTATCATGCTAAGCAGGTGTTCCTATGTAAACGAACGTGCCCTGTTTGTGTTTCGCCATCCTCGCTGCTGCGCACCCAAATGAGCAGCGTGATTAAGAATCCTGTAAATTTTTGAAAGGAAACGGATGGCTACCCTACTAGAACATAATTACACCGTTCCAACATCCGCAGCTCACTGCTGCAGCAGAGTTGGAGAACAGCAGAAATTAATAATATATAATAGCATCATTCTCGTAATTTATAAATGAAATAAAGTAGAGAGGAGATTCTGCTGATATGCATTTTCTCCTTAATTCTAAAAGACAAAGTATAGATTAGAATTTTAGTGGGGTGAAACCTGGCCAGTAGTCTACCACTAGTTGCCTGATTCATGATAGGAGTGATTTTGCTGAGGGAAAGAGCTAATATCTTCTATTAGGCCAGGGGGGAAAAATGAATAAACAAGGCCCTCTAAAGACAATACTAGATAAAGGGGGCCTGGGAAACATTTCTACGGATTGTGTGCCCGCTGTATTTTTAAAGGGTATGACTATTTTAGGACTTCAGTGTGTGTTACGTTTTTTCTTTCATGATAGTAACATACCACCATAGGTCAACCCCTCTGAGGAAAGAGAGACCTGATCGGGTTAAGACGTGGCTCAACATAAACTTTATGCTAAAAAGCATTTGGTCAATTCTGGAGCTCTGCTGTACAACAATGCACATATACTGAAGAATACTGTTCTGTGTACCAAAACATTCGTCCATAGGGTAGATATACGTTAGGTGGCTTTTACCACACACAAAAAAAGAGGCATTTATATCTTAAAAGAAAAAAAGCACCATGATTTTGAGCACCCCAAATGTACCAATTGGCCTCTTATTACAAATCACCATTAGAGTAAGGGACTTGATTCTTTTAATCATGCCTTTCAACCATGCTGGAGAAATAATAGAACTTCCCAAAGAGGCAAATAAATTATATGTTAAAAAGTAGCCAGCCCATAACCCTGTGACATAGGACCGTGGAAGGCAGTTCAAAATTGAAAATATTTTTGCTGTA
The DNA here is from genome assembly GCF_016509475.1 of Prionailurus bengalensis. Lineage (NCBI taxonomy): Eukaryota > Metazoa > Chordata > Mammalia > Carnivora > Felidae > Prionailurus > Prionailurus bengalensis. Next base: position 136,176,661 of record NC_057345.1, on the reverse strand, counting down.
CCTTGTCATAAGAAAGTTTCTGGACAAATGGATATGCTCAACGTTTCGAGGGTTTGTCCCCCATGAGTCCTATGCCCACAACAGACATATAGACACATTCATACACACATATAGGCAATTCGCCTTAAGAAAAATTATATTATTTAAATAGTGTTATTTTAAGCAATTTCTTTCTGCTTAATTTCAAAGAATGACAATATGTTCAAAAGGGGGGGGGACCTCAACATGGATTTTCTTGCTTTAATTAACCTTAGAGAACATGAAAATACTACTTGGCTTTTAAGAAAAGCATGTCCATTTAAGATGCTTATTCATTTAAGCAGTATTCATTTAAAGGTCCCCTTGAGTATATTCTATGTGTTTTGATTTGGTTCAGAGAAAATGTATTCATTTAATAGATTTATTTCATTAACAGGTATTTATTTAAGTGGGTTCCACTGTATTTAAATCTCCAAACAGTTTCCATCACTTCCTTGCTTACTTGCTTTATGTTGACTAATTTTAATAAGCCTAAGGTGCCTAGGGTCTTATTGAGTGTTCAGTTTGATCAATATGGTTAAATTAAAATTGTGCAAAATATAAGCAAATGTACTCTAACCACACAGTGAAGAATGTGCTATGCACTAAGCATTGATTGGTATGCTGTGTGCAGGGATGTGTTGTGGTGGGTGGGTAAGCCTCTAAACTACCTGGAAACTACAGTTCTCCTTCAAACCTCTTCTCCCTCTGGACACACCCACATCCTCTCCCACCCATGCATTCAGGGAACAGTCACACCCCAGGAAGTAGAAAAGCAAGGAGATTATGTCAGGTGTTATGCCTTTTGATGTAATGGGAAACAGAATGGAAGAGTCACGGGGATATCCTATAGAAAGAAAACATAGCTAAGATCTTATAAGCTCTGGCTATCCCTAACATGCTTTAGGCCATGCCAATTTAGAATGGAGAGGCTAGTTCCTTTTCACAGAATAGCTTTTTATTTTATTGTAATTATTCCTAAATCTTAATCACTTGGTAGCTCGCATCTTTTTTTTTTTCAGACTTCTTGCTTGTCAAGTTTGATTTGACAAGATACCAAAGACAAAAAAAAAAAAAAAATCTGAAGTATACCAAAAATCAGCCTTACCATTAGTACTGCATTTGAAAATCTGTATAACTCAATAGCTTAATAGCTTTCCAACAAACTCATTGCTTTCTATATAACTGTAGGGCTAAATGCAGAACCAAGTATGTCGTAGTGGGTTCCATTTAGCATGTAGGTTTGTATCTCCCATCCTTTTGTTGTTGTTGAGAGAGAGAGCATGCATGTGAACAGGGTTGAGGGGCAGAGAGAGAGAGAATCTCAAGCAGGCTCCATGCCTAGCGTGGGAGCCCAACACAGGGCTCGATCTCACAACCGTGAGATCATGACCTGAGCTGAAATCAAGAGGCGGATGCTTAACCTACTGAGCCACCCGGGTGCCTCTGTATCTCCCATTCTTAAATCGATTTCTTAACCTTTCTTTTTATTCTTTCTCTGTTTTCCTTTCTTGCCTGTTTTAAGCGATGCAATAGGAATATAAAGTATACTTAATATTCAATGCCAACCTTTTCAAAAATCTACCACAATCACTTAGTGACCATAATTGTATATCATATAAAAGTGTTCCTAATATGTGTTGGCTGTCAGGGAAGTTTCTTTCTCCTACCTGTTGTGTGATCTCATATCTATCTTGAATCTCCTTGCTAAGTGATAGCTGCCATCACAGCTCTGGCTTTCCTTGATATTATCTCTTCCTACATGTACAAAACATAAGTTCACATGAGCAGAAGCTGATCTTATCAAAGGTAAATCAGAAGTTAAAAAAAAAAGGGCAGGGAGATTAAAAAACATTTTTTAATGCATATCTTGCAAGCAATTATTGTATTTAGGAAAATGTGTTCTGTTGAGATGAAAATCGTTCTCTAAAACTGACCACATAGATTTACAAGCATAGTAAAAATTTGAAGTTTCCCTTTAAATTAAATTGAATGCTGGAGCTTCCTAAACTTCAATAGTATAGTCACCAGCAAGACTGCAAGATAATGTTCGAGTCTTAAAATCATCAGAAGTAAGGCAACCAATATAAGTTCAGAAGAACTGACTTTATTTTTTGTGGTGGGGCCAAGAAAAATACTTAGCTTTGTGTTTAGTTTTGTGCATGTTAATCTTGATTTTTCTTAGTGTTTTGTATGTTTTGAGTTTTTAATATCAAAGGTAGTGCTCTTTGTAAACAAGTGTAAGTTTACCCAGGCAGCTTCACTTACACCCTTCCCTTGTAATCAGATGTGAAAATTACACCCTCCCTTTTGGATACATGATAATTACACATTTCAACATGCAAAGAATTGTCTCTGTTTCAGTTGTTGGAATGAAAAAGCTGAGACATTCAGTAAAATATATTATTATATTAAAGATCATTTCCATAATTGTTTTCGGGATTTGTAATCAAAACCATGATCAAGGTAGTTTTAGTTTTAAAAAGAATACACATGGAAATAAGGAGTGGATAAAATTAATTGCTAAGTTCCACTTCAATGGCCATTCTCTTATTTTATAAAAAAGCAATTGAGAAGATACATTCTTTCTTTCAAAAAAAATCTTTTCATATCCTATTTGACATTTTCTTTCTCCATGCTTATAGAAATACCTATTTTTCATGTAGACCGGAAACAAAGGCTAAAATATCTACATTTTTGTGATCAGCGTGAAATTTTTTGTCAGAGGAGAGAGATAAATGCAACAAAGGAATTTTTTTAGGAGATGTGTTTTATTTATTGTTTATGTTGTATTTGTTTTCAAGAGTCCTTTTGAGCCAACTGAGCCAACTGTGAAAGTTTTGTAAACTCAGATGGGGCACCTCAAACTTGACCATCAGGTTACTCAGTTCATCTGCAGCACCACTTATATCATAAGGTAAAGACATATGTCAGTGTGGGCATAAGACAAAGCCTCAAAAAAACTCAGGGATTTTGGAAAATAACACTAATTCAAAAATATTTTTTTCCTCTTTGAGGAGGATGGTTTAAATTATTGATTCCTTTTTTACTTTCCTAAGCAAAGAAGAAAGGAACAGGAGACAAAAGGCAGGATTAGATAACTAATACCATGGTTTCTTAAAATAGTTTATGTCATAAAGGAATACCTCAACTGATTAGTTCTCTATTTATTTATTTTTCCTACTCATCCAAACACTGGCACAGGATACATATTCATACAGCCCAAATCTATTTTTCCTAAAGTATCCTAACAGATTTTTGATTCTCAAAATGTCTCAACCCAATTTTCAAATACTTGGACTTAGATGATAAAACTAATTAGTCTTTATCTGTACAACCTTTTGTGTTTTTAAATCATTACATAGTCTGACATGTATATTTAATTTTCCAAAATGTTTTCCCTAGAGAGCATCCATATATTTTTAGAACTTGGAAGGAACCAGAGATTTCAACTCTTCTCACCCTTAGGTACTTCCCTCATTGGGCAGAAATTGAAACAGAGTTGGCAAAACCAGGAATTCGGTCCTAGTCTTCTGATTCCAAATTAGGGACAGGATACTGTTTTGAATGCTGTTGATAGTTTTCTCTCAAGATCCAATCTGAGATGATGTCTTATTTTTAGGCTACGTGATTCTCTACTCTGAAGTGTCAGGTTATAATTGTGGTATGTGCCAAGAAATGAGTGGGCTAGAATCAGAAAATCCACTGCACGTATGTGCTGAGTTATTGGACTATGGAGTCACATGTTCTGAACTCAAGACTCTGGTTTTACTGCTTCTATGTTTCTTTGGAAATATTGGACAGTTGCTTTTTAGGTGAGGCGTTTTCATAATTCTTGTACAGGCAGGGCAGAGCGCCCAGAAAATGTTTCACCTGGCATTGACATTAGCCTGGCATTAAGTGGGTTCCCATTCCAGTCCCATTTCAAAAGTAAGCCTATCTTGGCACAATCGAGTGTGGTGAGAAGAGTCCATGGCAGAGAGCAGGTAGAGGAGATGACAGGAGAATTGCCAGGAAGGAATGAAAAGGCCTATGTACTTGGTCCCATTGTCCACATCCACCATCACCATCAAGCAGTGACAGTGGTGGTGAAGAAGAGGTGGGGGGGGGCGGTGGGGAAAGTACAGAAGAAGCCATTCTTGATTACTCTACATGTCCCCTACTAGTTTCTGTCCCAGGAGGCCGATTGATGTGTGGAGTTCTAGGATCACAACCTGGTATGACAAGAAGACTCCTGGACTTGGGTCAGGAAACTTGGACTTCTGGCACTCCCAGAGCTGACAGCCGGTCTCAGCTTGGTCAGCACCAGCACCTCTTTGGGCCTCATATCCCTAGCTGTAAAATGTAGAGACTGGACAGAGGTTGCAAACTAGTGGCTGACAGATGTGTTTGCTTTGGCTCACAAAGTATTTTAAACACATTTGAGTTGGTTGCCAATATTTAAAAATTGGGAAAATCACTCAAAAATCCAGAAACTCGGAAGATCTAATATCTCTGGCCTACATGGCTGCAAAGAAAGAGGAAATTTCTCTGGATCCCTGACAGAAGGATCAGCCGACCTCCCTCACCTGCATGGTCTGTGTGGACCCTGGCGTGTGTGACCCCAATCCTCTCCAAGTTCTATAATTTCAAATCTGATTTGCTTCACTCTACAACATATATGGAATCCTTAGTGGTTTCTACATCCACAGTAGAATGCTAAGGTATTTGTCTGTATAACCAGCATCAAATAAAAGTTGGAAAAATTTTAGATCAAATAAATCAGTGCCATTTGGAACAAACTCTTTGAAATCTGATGACGGGAGGCAGGTATAGCTCAGGAAAGGCGGCCTTTAAGATAGTCACAGGAAAGGTTTGGCCTCAGACAGTTGTCCACCCAGCAAACTAAATAACTATTATAAATTACCCCCAAATTGATTTTTTAAAGCCTAAGGCAAACAATATAGGCTTCTCCAGTTAACATAGCATGTTCCCACATCTCCCACTAAAAGCAACATCTACAATCTCTATTTTGAATATTGGGTTCATGAACTTTTTCTGTTCACATAATTGCAGGCAAATTATGTTGGCCCAGGAACTATTGTGTCCTCTTCAAAAGTAAAGAAATATCCTTGATTTAGAAAGTCATATTTTTATAAACCTTTTTTTCCCCAGATATATCCAGTTTGAACACAAAGGGTAACGTTTGCAACTAATGGTTATGGGGTGTTTGATGTCATCCAAGGTGCTTTGACAGAAATATCTCATTTGATCTTCAAAAAAATTCCAGAAGGTAGAAAGAGTAGTCTGAGATGTAGGAAAGTTGGAAGACTATTGGAAAATTGGTCTAGTATCTGTGAAAGACCGAGTATTCAAGCCTATAGTTTCTAGCCCCACGTTTAGTGCTTTCCATGCTATAGCTGTGTTCCTAACATGGGTGGATGGATGGATGGATGGATGGATGGATAGGTAGATCGATAATCTTACCTAAACAATGATTTTTGGTTTTGGTCTCATGAATGAGCAGAATTGTCTCAATGTTTCCTTAGTTACATAAAGAATGTTTTTGGTAGCTATTCTTAACTGGATCCTGGATTTTTATTAAGGGAAACTAGCATGTAAAACACACACACACACACACACACACACACACACACACATACAATTCACAGGTAGTGTAGAGAATAATTTAAGATCAAAGTTTTACAGTGAAATAATCATCCAGAGGAATGGAGAGGGGGCAAAAAAATAAATAATACATGAAGAAGGTTATAGAAATATAAGGGGCGTAACTATAACCTAACAAGGTAGAAGATAAAACAGAGATTTTATGGAGCGATGAGAAGAAATGTAAGGAGAAATACAGGACAAGGAGACTGTACAGTAATTTAAGAAGTGAAGCCCTTCAGGACAGAGGAAGGAGATAAATGGGAAATTCTAGAGAGGAAGCAAATTTTAGGAAGTGTGGAAGCAAAGCCTGTAGGCCAGAAATCTGAGCAGGCTTGAAGAGAGGGGAGGATGGTTAAATATGGAAACACAGAAAGGGATGTTTTTAGGAATTCAGAAGCTGAAAGGAAAATAAATTTTAATCACAAAACTCTGTGAAGACAGCATCAACAAGTTTGAATTGCAGGAAAGGGAATTCACATGGTTAGAAGGAAAGAATAGAAATTAGTAAGAGAAGTCTTTGGATTTCAAGAGGTAGGAAGAGAAATGATTAAGAGGAAAGAAGGCATGGTGGGTAGAGGGGGAAAATGACATGACTGGGGTCACAGCAAACTGAAATGATGCAGAAAAGGAGCCATTCATGAGAGAACGGGAAGGGAGAGAGGGAAGAAGGAAGGAAAGGAGGAAGGGAGGACAGAAGGAAGGGAGAGAGGGAGGGAAGGAGGGAAGGAGGGAAGGAAGGAAGGAAGGAAGGAAGGAAGGAAGGAAGGAAAGAAGGGAGGAAGGAAAAGAGGAAGGAAGGGAGGGAAGAAAGGAGGGATGGAGGGCAGAGAAAGAAAAAGGGAGGAAGAAAAAAGAAAGGAAAGAAAGGAAAAGAAAGAAAGAAAAAGAAAGAAAGAAAGAAAGAAAGAAAGAAAGAAAGAAAGAAAGAAAAAAAAGAAAGAAAGAAAGAAAGAAAGAAAGAAAGAAAGAAAGAAAGAAAGAAAGAAAGAAAAGGAAAAAGAAAAGGAAAGAAACTAACTTAAGTTTTGTTGGGAGGGGACTGAGCCCCCAAGGTGATAGAGGCAAAAGTGGTAAGGAGAAAGTGGGAACTGGAAAAGAGAAGGCAGTAAGACCGTTATGATGCTAAAAGCACTGTTAGCAGGAATGAGGCTTTGTGTTTTTTCATTTAAGTCTATGTGTATTCGTTTCTCTTTTCTGTACGTGGGGACACTACTGTATTTCACATATTCATATTCTACCCGTATGATCAATTCACATAGGAAAGTAATTTACAAAAATAAGCAACTTCTGACTCTTTCATGTTTCCCACCAGGTGAGGTAACCCTGATGATTATCTGTCTGTCTGAAGGACACAGTACCACCGGGAGTGTGGCAATGGTGCCAGAGGTCACAGTCATTTTTTGAAACTGTTTTTTTAAATCGATTCATGATTCATAGAAAGTGGGAATTATGTTCAAACATTTATGGCAAAACATACTCTAGATATTAATTTACTACTGCTTATACTAAAGATCTCTTGAGTTTTTAGTTTGACTTACAGATTTTTCATCTACTTTTTATAGGTTGTATTTCATAACAAAATTGTGTCTATCCCTCAACAATTCTTTTCCTTGATACAAGACACTCATTTCTCTAGACTCAGATACTTTCTTGCTCTGAATGGTCTAAGAGTGTACTCCATGGGGTGCTAGCGTTTGGAAGGCTTTCCTCCCCGAACTATTTCTACCTTCCTCTTTAACTGAGTGGATGTAAAGCCTCTGGCCATACAATTTTCTTATCACTGTGAAAACGGGGCTAAAAATCATAACAAACATAAGAAACAGGAGGAAATTAGTATATGCCCTTCCAGACACACCCTGGACCATGTGCTCAGGCATGCAGTTGTGGCCCTCAAGAGTGGGTTGAGCAACCTGGGGAACCTTGGTTTACCTGTGGGTGGGGATGCAATCCCTCTGCCATAAGTGCAAAAAAGAAAAAAAAAAAAGTCTCTCATAAGAACTTAAAGGAATTCTCTTCAATACTCAATTTAATCTAATCTCTTTTTTTTCTTCTTCCTTTCCTTCTTTCCTCTTCCTTTCTTTTTCTTTTCCCCTCCCTAATCCCTGACCCCCTTCCAAGATTTTCACCTCAAAGATAGAAATGCCTGAAAAGAAAACCAAAATCACTGTGCTGCAGTACTAACAAGTAATCCTGTATTTGTTAGAAACCAGTTTGAACTAAGGGACAAAATTCCCCAAAGTAGCTATGTATCTGAAAAACTTCTTTAGGTCTAGCCAGGCTATGAATGGATACATCTTTCATGTTGTACAAACGAATGCTTATGTCCAGCCACCTGAAGAAAAGAAACGCCTTACTAATGACAAGCTCTATTTTACAGGAGTAGGAAACATAGCTAAGTGGCTTTTGGAATACTTATTGGACTCGTTCATTTATTTATTTATTATTAACCTTACCATATAGAGAAAAAGGAGGTGATAGGTAGGTAGCTAGGTAAGACAACAGGATGGCAGACAGAATTCCTGACCATCAAGGTAGAAGGAATTTGTAAGACATGTAACTATTTATAGTTAAGTTTGGAACGGCACACAGACTGGGGGTGGGGGAGGCAATGTTTCAAGAACAATCATTGTCCTTAAACATCCTCCTAAGGCTAAGTCACTCATTTCCCCCCCCACACACACCCCTTTCTTCCTAGAATTAAGGAAAGTCTTTCCTTAACTTGGGTTGCTATGCAGAGATGCGAAATCTCATTGGCTCCGAATGCTTTTCTGTCTAGTAGCGACTACTGGGAACCCTGCTAATGTGCATATTGATGTACCCTGTAGCTTCAGAGATGATGAAAGAGCATATTACTTATTTCCACAACAACAAAGCTAAGAGAAATTTGAAAGCAGCCAGTTATTTTACCTGGGGACTTTCTCCCAGGTGACAGGGTTATAGAGCCATGGAATTTAAATGTGGGGGGCAGTCCCATTTTCTAAAAAGTTTTTCTGAGGAGCCACAATACCACTCTCAACCAAAAAGAAAAAAAAAATTAAAAGACTGTTGCTTTCATTTGCATTCATTTAGTCAACTATGCCTAAAATATGGAAAAGACATTATTATGCTCATTCAGAGTGTATTTTATTCGTTGTTTACTAGGCTGGACTGACATGATATGATTTGTGCTTTGCGGGGTCACAACAAGCTACTTGCAGGACAATTTGCTGAATCAAGAGGATGATTGTGTCTGGTGCCAGTCAGTCGCAATTAGGACCAGGATCAGGGAGGCCCAGGGTTTGTGCATCGTCTTGGGCTAGCCGCATAGAAATCAGCTCACCTGAAACTAATTGTCACAACAGAGACCTTATGCAAATGAGCCCTGGGGTTAGCGTGGGAAAAGAAAAACTGTCGCAAAGATAGGTGACCTGCTGAGCAGGGGGTCTGTTGCTGGGGAAATCTTTGTTCAATGAGTTTAAAAATGTTTTCATTGTTCAAAATCCAAAAAAAAAAAAAAAAAAGGCATACCCACTCACCAAGAGTGTGGCAAACACACTCATCTAAAATTCCAATAAAGTACAAGCCTGCTTTGGAGCATGCAATAAATTGGGAGTCTATACTTTATAAGGGCTATGGCAGGAAAATAATTTTCCCTTTGCAAGGGCCTTTAAAGTTTAGGTGCTGTGGATTGCAGAGTGGGCCCACCTTGAAAATTCGCTCGGAAGGTCAGGTCTGCCGCTAGCCAGCCGGGGAGGAGGACTTCTACTACCTTTCCTACCTGCATCCCAACTGTCCTTGTCTACACTGCCTTGAAGGGTGCCTGTGAGCTAGACAAGAGAGGCCTGCTTTCTAATTGAACCTCACTTTTATCTCAGGTAGAAAAGAAGGGCCAGGCAAGTTCCCTGCCACATGGCAAAAGAAGCCAGGAAACAATGGGCAGTTTCTTAAGCTGTGGTTTCTCGAATGTTCACAAAATTAAATGAAATGCAAACATTGTGAAATTCCAGGACAGGTTATGCAGCCCAAGTGATAATAGATTGTAGAAATTTAGCAAAAGAAAACTTATTTCCCGTTTCCAAACCCCCGACAAAAACATGTATAAATTAGAAATATTGTAATTCAATCTTACAGCACTCCTTTGAAATGGTCTTCAAAATGTTCAGCTTCAGAAAGCTAGATGAAGAAAAGCCATTTTAAGGTAGTAAACATATTTCTATGTTATCGTAACAAAGTTGCCTTTGGGTTCTCGATTGATTTTTAGCTTTTCAGTCTTGTTTCCCTAAAAAAGTATGGGTTAACATATTGACCCTACTTAGCTTTTCGGTGAAAATTTGCCAGCAACATATTAAATAATGTATATTCACACAGCAGTATAAATCAAATAAGGAAAAAAAAGGGGGGAATTCTAAGCTTTTGCAAGAACAGAGGTATTTTGTGTCTTAGTGATTCCAAAAGAAGAATAATTTGAATAAAATATTTTAGGTGAGAGAAAAAGAAAAGAGAGAGTGGCACCGCATTAGCTTTGAATGCCAATGTTATTTTGTTTGGCAAATCACTGGGTCTAAGACAGTGAATGTTTTCATTGCGTCTCCTAACGGGCCAGATTGAAATTTGGACTCGTGTCTGCTAAGCAAGCTCGGGAGTCACCTTGATGGCCACCACAAAACCTAAAGAAAGTTAGGCTCAAAAGCAGCACGGCTTAATCACAACTTAAATTAAAAGGAAAAAAAAGAAACCAAACTCTTTTGTCCCTTCACCACTGTCTGAAATAATTTCCACATATAGGAGATGGTTCACAGTGGGTACGAAGTGCTCAGCTTTCACTCATCAAACTTTAATCGGAACTGCATTTTAGTTTTTGAATAAAGAACACTTAAAAAATTTAGATGCAAATTATTTTGCATTATTCATGCTCTAAGTGTCCTTGTAGATTTAAACACTTCTGAGGCCACCTTGATTCAAGTAATTACCTAGGCCCTCACTGCTCCGTCATGAATAAGGTATTTTGTACAAGTAAAGTATGCACCCGATGAGCTTTTAAAGTGGCTTTACACTGAACTTGTGTATTGCTTCTCGTGCATGAGTGAGCCGAACACACGTCGCAATCTGTCTCAGGTGGGAAACCCTGGCTGGGCATCCATGGGTGACGGGATGAAACCCGAGCGTCTCTCTCCACACACATGCTCTGCCTTTGTCTCTTCTTAAGAATCTCAAAGTGATTCTCCTGCCTGACTCTAGTAGCTGTTTGAGAATCTAAGCGAGCAATAGATTAGGAAAAGAAACGAGAGGGAAAGTGGCAGTGGAAGTGCTTAACTCCTCCAACGCCAGAGTTCATTTAGGTGTCCACTTTTCAGACCACCGCATCTTCATCAGCAAAGGCTTCTGCGGAAGGTAAGAAGTCTCTCCGACTCTACGTGGCTCTGTGCATCTGTCTCCCCATCTGTCCGCCCGGGCTCCTCAGCGATTAGAGCTGAGTCCTCCCGCCACCACAGAATTCTTCACAAAATGGAACTGGTTTCACACTCAGAAGCGAGTGAAGAATGCTTACCATAGAAATGAAAGTGACCACAGAGCATAAATCTCTAAGTTTATCCACACACACGAAAAGAAGGTTTGTAAGAGTTAAATATAATTGGCCGAAGCTTGTAGCTGGCGTTTGTTACAAAATGCCCAAGCCTTTCCTTTCCAACTCCGTGGCTTTGAAGAATTATAGGAATTTTATGATGTGCTATTGGAGTTACACTGGCAGAGATTACAGAAAAGGGGTTAAAGTTGGTTTATGGTAGAAAAAAATTATGCAGAAACCAATAAAAATAAACACACTCAAGTAGACTAAACTTGCTGGGCTTTTAGTTTTAGTTTAACAAAGGAAGTTTAGATGGAAGTAAATGTTGCAGCTTTTAGAAAATTAGTTGACACTCATACTTGATCATCTTTACTACACAGCGGTATAATTAATATTTAAACATTCTAATAATGCAACTTGCTTTGCATGCACTTTTCAGCCTCACAACAGTATATTTTATCTGGAATTGTGCTAGCATTTTCTTGGGTACTGCCCATTTTCATAGAGTTAAATTTAAAATAGAGTAGGGCCTTAGCCCTTATGGCCAGTAAAACATCCATAGGAGAGTGAACAGGTTTCATACATCTACCAGACAGTTTATTATCAGGACCAATATTTACCCGAGATAGGAGAGAATATACAAATTTTGTTTCATTGCCCCAGTGCACGCTTTTAAAAGAACGGAGTAGATTGACTTTGAAAGTTGCATCTGGCTGTTGTCCGCTCACTGCTTATTGTCCAAAACGGGAGAATTTTGATTTTGCGATCGCAGTGTGAAATGAGTAGGCAGTACGTGAAATACTGAACCCACCGGTGTCTGCCCATTCATTGAGGTGTCTGATTAACAGAGTGACGAATTTTTATTTTCAGCGTATGAAATCGGTTCGAGAGCATTGTCTGAGTTGTGACAGCTGAAATGCCCAGGAACTTGGTAAAACAATAAAACTAGTAAAACATAGAGAAGTTAACTAATTGAGAGAAGACTGAGCTAGTTTATTTTCACACGAGAGCTTTCTTCCTGTTCCAGTCTTGGGTCTGTAGGTGGTAGGGAAAAGTTGTTTCAGGTGCTACCCCTCAGCTCGGTCCCTTTGAAGAGTGCAAGGTGCCCAGCGTTCTTGATCTTCTCGTTTGAATGGGGGGAGAGAGCATTCTAGTTTTCCACTGTAACTTCAGTGTTCTTTAATATAAAGAGAATTCGCATGCACATATTTACTGCTCATTCTGTATAACCGAGTAGGTGTACTGAGCTGGAGGTCTATTTTGAGATTCAGCCCACGTTAACCCCTTGAGGCCCACTTCACGAGAGGTACTGCCCTGTGGGAGTCCTGTCGTTTAGTGAAGGATGAAGCTGTAATAGATCCACGGCCACGCCAACACTGGGGCATCCCGTTTCACTTAATTCTGTGAAGCCTTGAGCCGTGGTTTGCACAAATCAAATGGCGCAAATGAAAACTGCACAATTAGGCAGGTTGGATTTCGAGAGAAAAAAGATAAGCCATAGAAAAAATAGTCAATACAAAATATTACTATAGAGCAGCAATATGTAAACTAAGCTTCACATGGAAAGAACCAGAGGGATCTCATGAAGTAGCTGTCAAGAGATGGTTTGCACTGGCTGTTTTATTTCCTTATGTCAAAGGAAGTCATTTTCGCAGATTCATGGAGACGATCGTTTTTATTTCTGATATTCAGAAACTGAACTGGCAGTTTGGTGTCTTTGTATTTTATTGGGTTTGTTTTGAGAAAGGGAGTTAAATGAACTCAGCTTACAAATAACTAACAGCCCCCGGACTGTTTAAAACCTGCTATTGAGGTGGTAAAGTAGAGATAAGTTGAACCCAACTGCTGTCACACGTATGGGTTTGACAGATAGGTAAGTCCGAGAGTGGGCAAAATTAAAAGCATTTTTCATATGCTAATCTCCACCTGCACAGGAATAATGTTTTTTTTAAAGGGGGCAGCCTACTGGTAGAGTAAATTCAAGAGCTGTCTATCACCAGTACATTACTTCTAGGAATGGCCGTGACACAAAAAAACCGAATAACTAGTTTCATGAGAAAAGTCTTCCATAGAGTCTTAGTTCCAGATGGGTGTCATGACAGCCATGGACCAGCAATTTGTGGAAAGAAAAATGACCCATCCATATAGCTTTTAAACTCAGCTAATAATTCCCTCCATATGTAATTGGCTCAAAATTATGTCTGAAGAATTACTTGTTTAGTTGCAAACAGAGGTAAAAGGGAGAATGGTGATCTGCCTTGCTTTTCAGGTGATAGGTACATGTGAACCTCACAGTGCGTGTGGGAGACAACCAGGGACGCCAATCAGAACCTACAGGTTAACCCACAGCCATGAAATCTGAGAAGGTTTATAGCAAGTCGGTAATAGTTTCAGTCCTCTGCGAGAACACATAAACTCAAACTTCATGCTGGGACAAAACAGGGCGGGACATTTGAGGTAGAGGGTGAGAAAACCCTCCTCTTCTTATGACAAAGCCTCTCCCATACTTGTTTAAATGCCACTGGGCTGTTATTGAATGCTCACCATTTCTCTGGGTTTTATATTCTTGTACAAGAAGCTTTGGGAGTTTCCTTTAATTTTGATAAATATTCAAATTTGCACATAATTTCTACACTTCAGTTTTGAATGATAGAAAATTTCCCATGCTTGTTGAGTTTCCTTTCAAGTAAGAAAGTAATTCTTGTAATAAATGAAAATGTTGCGTTTCTTTTTCCCAATATTGTCAAGATAATAAACCCTTACCTTAGTCTATAAATTCAAGATTCACTAATTTATTGAAATGAGAGCCAAAGTAGTCTGCGAGAAATCTTAAACAGCGAACGGTAACTCAAAAGAAATGGGTAATTATGTTATCTTAGGTAAGGATCTGCCTTTTTCTATTAGAAAGTCCTCAGGCTTGGGAAGCTTATGGTTCAAGTGCCCGTAACTGGGTTAGAGCCCTCAGTTATTATATGGTACTCCGTCAGGCCCTATGAATGAAGTTGCAAGCGATGATTAAGATACTGGTGTCCCTTATAAATATAGTATACCTGAGAGATGACAGTCAGAGAGAGTTTCTAGCAGGCACTAAATGAAGTGGTTTGCTTTGGCTTTACTTGCAGGGAAACCTGGTCAATGGTGATCTTACTTTTTCAATGGAACTTAAAACCTGATGCCATGTGACCGACCAGGCTGCTAACATGAAGGAGAAGAGTCGGTTAGCATCATTAACATTCTTTGATTGGCGAGCACATTAGGAGGTAGATAAGGGAGCAGTGCAGGCGACCCACCTCCTGGCCACGGGAGGACAGTGCCTGGAATGTCTGCAATGTGTTTCTATTTTTGTCACACCTATGTGTGGCCACCCATCTGGTCTGAATCAATCAGTTCCATCCCAGGGCTCTGTTTCTCTCCCAGCTGAAATAATACCCTCCTTTTCCAGTGTTCTGCCTTAAGGAGGTTCACTGTTCACAATTGCCCATGCAAGGCTATTCACAAGCCTACATGTTTGTAAACACTGGTGAACCCAGGAAGAAGCACTGGGGAGAATTAAAAAAAAAACAAAAACAAACCAGAATATTTTATGGATTCACTCTGTTCTACTAGAAAGAGTACTTGGGGGAGCTGAATGAATCATTAGCAAACTAGTTGACCCCAGAAAGTAAAAGAATGATGTGATACCATTTTGTATACATATATCCTAATTTACTTTTTAATGAATTTTTCTTTGCTTGAGTTTAAACCATGAATTTCTGTGCTGTTTTACCTACAGCAGATAAAGCCAGGGTCTAGAAGTATTGGCCATGACTTAGCCTAAAGTATCTTCTTAGGCCATTTCTTTCTGCTCCACACTAGAATCCATAATGCTCAAGTTGCCTACACTGCTGTACCAACCCTACACCTCTGCTTCTAGATCATTTTCTTACATTCCTCATGTGCACACTCTGTTCTTCAGCAATCCGACATCCATGCCTCCCCCATCAGATTCCTGCACACCTGACAGCCTCTCTCTTGATGTTCCAGCTAGTAGACTACTGACCTCTATTAAAAAGGTCAAGGTATTCACCAGTGAATCCTGCTTTCGTACCACATAGCACGCTTCCCACAAAAGACCTCAAAACTTACTGACATTGGCATCGGCAAATTAAATAACATGGCAAAAAGCAACTCATGTTCCCTATCTGCCCACTTTTCCATTGCAGTGGGAAATACCACCCTATCGTGGACCTCCCAACCGGGAACCCCAGGGTTATTTTTGTCTCACCCACTGCCTTTCTCACTCCCCACATCCAGTCTGTTAGCAACCATGGCCACTTTTTCTCCCTTTTTTTTTTTTTTCTTTTGGCCAACATTTCCTGAATCCACCCCCTTCCTTTTCATTCTCATAGTTGTGGTCTTAGTGTAGGCTTTGGCCTTGGCCCACTGGGAATTTGCGGGCTTCTTCTGTATCTCCCTCCATAAGAGCATATCAAGCCTCAGCTTAATTTACCACTTCTCTGTCTGTACCTTTAACCAGCCCATCATTTTCTGTGGGCTCCATCGAGACTGTCAACTGCTCTTTGGACTATGTTCGGAATCTCCCTTTCTAGGTCTCACCTCCTCATCCAACTCCCTTCTAATGGCACTCACCTTTTTGCTTGCTTTTCCTGGGTAAGCCAATCCATTCTTTACCTAGTCATTCTCTCATTGCTTCAGAAGCTCTTCTATGTTGTACCGATCCCTGATCTGTGCCCCCTGTGTGGCAGATCCTGAAACTTTGTAACTTTCAATAGTCCTTCCTTCCCTTCCCTCCATTCTGGTATGGCAAAGTATGGTCAATGAGAATGAGTCCAAGTTCGAAACTTCAGCTCTTCCAGTTGCTACCTATGACATTGAGCAAGTGACCTAACACCCCTAAGCCTCAGTTTCCTCATCTATAAAATGGATTCTTGTGAAAAAAAAAAAAAAGGAGCGAATTATGTTGGACACTGCTGACACATCATAAGCACCAGTTAAGTCTTTGTTGTTGTCATTATTATTGTTATTATTACTGTTTCTCAGAGGACAACTACCCAGTCACACACCTTCAGTTACCCTCACACTGTGTGTTGCTTTCTCCTTGCATGTAAATTTTGATAACACAATCAGGTTCCTTTAATCTGGTTCCATCAGTAGATTACGTCCTACAAGTCAAGGGCAAAGTTAATTGAACATGGCTGGTATCGAACCAGGTAATGATGAAGACTTAAATGATGCTTTTTGAGGATGATTTTGAAGAAGGTGATGTCAAAGATTACGATGATAATGAGGAGGATGATGACGAAAACATGGCCAGGTGCTCCTTTGAGTTAGTACTCTTTGCTCATACAGCTAAGTCTCCAGAAAACATATAGTATTCACCCTCAAATTAGTTTTTTCTTCCCGTTACGTGGAAACATGTTATGCGTCAGAAAATATATTGTGCAGAGTGCATGGGATTTATTTCTCAGGAAGCAGAGAAATGGTAAGAATTTTAAGTGTTCTCCATACTTATTTAGATCTCACATCAGGAGATAAAACAAATGAAAACTCTGACTTGTTAATAATTTACATTTTAGTGGAAAATTCATACATGCTGTTAAGATACCTCTAAGACCCAACACAGAAAATGCAAATAACTTACAGCCACTGTGCACTCAGAATTTGTCTGAGAAGAAAACATCATCAATTTTTTTTTTAAAAAGGTGTTTACAAGGGAATATGGACCATATTTAGGGGGTTATAATTACAATTTCAGGCGACTCTTTTGAAGTATGCTTGGAGATGATCTCTCCATTCATCAGGTGTTTCTTACAGAAAATCCACCAAGGTCTACCTCACCACCTAGGAGGTAGCTTGCAAATAGGGGATTTCTTTTCAGCAAGCCACACCATCACTTTTCTCTAACAGCTTATGCAAAAGTTTCACGGGGGAGGGAAAAGCCCAAGCCAAAAAGAAAGAGAGAGAGAAAGAGAGAGAGAGAGGGAGAGGAGTGTGCATGACAATAACTACCTCTGTCCCTTTGGTTTTTGTTCTTTTCATGTCATGGAACTTTTTAGCTGTGCTGCCTGGGTAACTGCTCTGGAAGGTTGGAATATCTGTTGTTGAAGGAGGTTTGTGATTGAGGGCCCTCTGACACAACCTTTTGTTGCATTGAGGTGTTTGATCCTCTTTCCTTTTCTTCTAAAACCAATCCCATCCCTTTAAAAAATGGATAACCAGCACTTCTTTTACTTATTGTCAGCTTCTGGAAAGTTACCGTGGGGGTTTGTAGAAGTTTAACTAGTTAACTCTTTGCCTGCTGAGATGCTGCTGATAAATACTCTTCTCCTGTCTGAACACGAAAGGTTTGAATTGCTTTTATCAGGTATATGCTGTTTTTACTCATGCACAGCAACTGAAACGCACCCCGGGTCCCGAAATAGAGTGCTTGTGTTCAAGGTCTTGAAATGCGAGAGTGGTTCGGGCTTTGAAATGGGACACATCCTTATCTTTTTGTCCTCAAACCGAAACGCGTGAGAGGTATGACTCTGCCATTTGAAAAACTTGATAAGATACACTTTTTTTTTTTTTTTTTTACTGCAGGAACGACAGGCTTTGGTAAAAAATAAATGCGACGAATTACTTCAAAACTGGGAGGTGTAACTAGATGGCAATGGAAGAAAAGGGCCTCGGAATGAAAAGTGTAGGGGTCTGGTTCCAGCCTGCTGACTAAATGCTGGAATAGCTTTTCCCCAAAGGAAGGGACACGGCCCAGGCTATGGGAGAGAAAAGAAGCTTAAATGGATTATTTAACAAAAAAGCAACTTATGGCTTTTAGATAGTGACCTACATTCTGCACACAATGATGATATTTTTACGGCGGTGATAGGGTTAATAACCTCACATCATTCATGTAGTGTTTTTTGAAAATTGAATTTTACTGCTACAAAGTAAATGTAACAGCCCTCTGGAGACAATATTACAGGCACTTTATTGTTTGCTAAGCTGATGTCATCTTTCTACAGACTGACTTTAAAACAAAGGCAGAACATTTATTACAAATATCACTGTGTGAAAGGAAATCTACTGAAATATTGTTTAGAAGGTGAGCTGATAAAAAAGTATTAATACTTGGCTTTGATCATCTTACACTATAAAGTTGTGACTTCAAAATGCTTCTCATGTGATCTCTATTCAAGGCAAAAACTTCATCCTGGAAATTCCTATCCACCTCTCTACCATTATTTGCCTTCAAGTTGGAATATTTGTTTAAGCTTCCCGGGCGTTTTGGATACATTTTTACTCTGTAAGGCAATTTATTAACACAGTTGATGAGCGCTTGAGAGGGAAATTAAGTAGCACCTTTCAAAGACGATGTATGTATGATTTAAGAAACGAAGTATGGAGATGAAGCTGTTCAGTTTATATAATGAACTTTCAAAATCACCTGTAAGTGGTGGCTGGAAAGTTTGCAATTTAAATAAGCTGTCTAAGGCTTTGCCAGGCAAGCATTCTGAATGGCAGGCTGCTTGCAACTCAGAGAGTTTGGTCTCTATATCTGATGCACGTGTAATATAGCGTGAAGTTGTTTGTGGATCACACAGGAGCTTCTTAGAGCTTCATTTCCACACTGTAGCCCTTGAAAATGTATCAAATGAACAGACACGTTTGGCTCTTCCTCACAAGGCACAAGTAATTTGTTTGTAAATCAGTTACTTTTCAAGAAAAGTTAAATTAGGGACAACTTTGGCTTCTTTGATGTTTCCCACTTGGAAAGCCAAAGAGCAAATTAATGATCATTTTGAAGTAATCATGATAATGAGGAAAATATAATTCAGCGGGCTACACTGTCTCCAAATCACTTTTCAGGTGTGGTGTATGAATAACAGCCCAAATGACCAAAATAGCCTGATGGTGTTTTTCTAAGAAAATGATTTAGTGCTCTGCTTTTGTCTCTGAAGCCTGGTTAGAAGGAAAACACGGGTCAAGGAAATTGGGTTAGGAAAAAAAAAAAAAAAGCCTGGTGTGGGGTAGGTGTAGAATTATATGAATAATGTCTAGTAGGGAGCCTGTGGGCACTCACCAGATCAGCAGACGAGAGTCTCGCCAGTGTTTGTGAGCTGCCCAGGACAGACTGATGACATTTATATCAATCAAAAATGAATCCACAGACATTTACTCAACATGCTCTGTGAAAGGCAATGTGGTAACTGGTGTATGGGCCATGCCCTGTAGAAGTCTACCTGTACTTCTTGTGATTGAACCAGGAATCGAACTGCAGCATGTAAAAACCTTGGGTTGCTAATGTGTATACTTCTATATGAGAAAGCCATTGTTTTTGTAAAGCATACACCTATTTATTTGAAGCATTTTACTGTAAACCTGCCAACAGGGAAGTTATTTTGTATTCGGCCAGTTCATTGTCATATTTGACCAATATTAGCTACTTATCTGGTGCCAGGTGCTTTAGCACCAAGGGTCCAAATGTGAGTCCTCACTGACACAGATCAGTGTCAGAAAATATAGCTTGGTGGAGTCAGAGCCTGGCACATTGTGAATGTTTTTAAAAAATCAATATTCCGTAAATACTTACCATTTCATAAATGTGCAAGAAAGCCATGAATGTTTGTTGAATGACTGATAAAAATGAATTGAGTAATACTCAAGGTAAGTCCTTGATTCCATTTATGTACCGGAAGGGGCTGAGATTCCCCCTCCTTAACCAGGTCAGCACAGCTATAAGAAATGACATGCTTGAGTTGGCCTCAAAAAAAAAAAAATAATAATAATGTTTACCATGTGAGTAAGGACAGGAATTGTCCACTGATGATGGAAACAGCACCATAGAATATGGTATGATTTACAGTGCCACAGCCCAGTTCTGGCCACTGCACACCTTCTTGATGTTGCTTTATGGATTTGACTGGTGCCCTTCTCTCGCTGCTCCCTATTGTACGGTCAGTAAAACACACACACATACTCTCTCTCTCTCTCTCTCTCTCTCTCTCTCCCATTGGGATTCAATTATTCACCTCCTCAAGTAAGAACGAAAGTATCTCATTCATCTCATGAAAGAAGAGAAAAAGCCTTCCTGTCCCTCACTTCTATCTATAAAACTCAATTTCAGTTGTGTAGTAAGAGAGCTCAGTTCTGACCACTGGTTTTAAGCATCCAACACGTAAGAAAGAAAGAAGGGGGTGGGCAGTTAATATTTAAACTACCTACCAGTCTCGTAATAAAAGGATTTTTCAAACGTCGCGTTGAATTTGGTGCCAAGATGACATCATTACAGTTACTTTTCGTCTCCAACTTAGCAAGAGATCTCCTGGATGGGACGCTCAGAGCAGGACAATTTGGGACAGTTCCAACTGTATGAGGCCTGGTGTCATTACCTCCATAAATAGAATCGAGCTTCCTTTCTTCTGCAGCTCTACATTTCCTTGCCTTTGATTCTCCTCCTTTGCTTTTTCTCCTGGCAGGCCTTTCCTCTCTCCTGTATCAGCCACTCCATAGGCAGATGTGCCTCTTTTTCCATTTGCCAGACACCCCCCCCTCCCAAATCTTCCAAACTACTCCCCTTTGAAGTCTCTATTACCGATACAATCACTTTTGTTTCCCTTCCATCCCCTCTCTCTCCACTCGAGCTTCTTCTCTCCCTAACCCCATTAGTTACATCTGCTGCCCCTACCATTCAGCCTGTGTTAAATCGTAATGCGCTTGACATAACTTCGGTTTGTCTGCTAAGTACTCAATCAGCACGCACTGCTATCTTCTGATTTGTAGGAAAGGGGGCAAGAGTGAGTAAGCTGCCTCAAAATGCACTAAATGATTCAGCTCTGCCCAATTAGCCCAACTAAAATGGGAAATTGACAACTAATGATAATGAAATAAATGGGTTTTAGTTAAGAATATAAATCCCACAAACTTGGTTCCTGATGCCTGTGGTAGATACTGTATCCTTCATATGGTGCTCAGATGGCTCAGGGGATGTAAGGATGGACGAATGAAGGGAGGTGTATAAGTAATTGCAGTATTTGTTAGTTGACTGGAGTTCTTTCCCTGCGATTCATTAATGGACTTTTAAGGGATCTGCGAGCCACCAGAAATCGCATGTAACATTGTGTACGTCCATGCATCTTCCTGGGCAGTGGGGCCCCTACACTTAATCCGATTCTTAAAAGAATCTATGTGTGACCTTCCCAAAGGTTAAAGACCCCCGGAAATAAGTGAAGACACCTATTTTGTCGGTGTTTCCCTATGGTGTGGTTCCCCCCCACCCCCACCCCCCCCCAGCACATTTTAATATCCTGCCTGATTCGAGCAGTTCGGAAAGTAGAAACATAGGGTTTTAAAAGAAACATTTACCTTCTTTAAGAGGAAAAATGTTTAAACCACCTACCAGGTTATACAATTTACTTTTCTTATTATTTTAGTTTTACTACAATTCAAAGACAGGCCTTTTTTTTTTTTTAACAATGGGTATAATCACACATCTGAACATAAGAATTAGTTTTATGCAGTTCCATAGAAAACCAAAATCTTGAAGAACACTTTCAAAACAACCAGAGAAAAATAAACCATTCCTTATGTCAGTCTTGTTAGAGAGGGATTAGGAAACTGGCAATTATTTTGGCGACCTTAATTGTTGCGCGGCAGGAAAATATGTAATTAGAGCACGTTCCCAGGCCCGCACACACCTGCAGCACATCGCACAGTTTAATGTCAGCTTTCAGTGCCCGTCGGTGCCAGGTTCTAGCACAGCCAGTCACAGTGACGCTCTGAGAACATTTCGGACTCATGTGCTGTGGCTTCTGTGTATGAAAGAAGCAGGCATTTACACGACCACACAATGGGGTGCGTTGCCGCAACACTGTTTTCATTCTTTTCTGACGCCCACCTTCAGCACTGCCCTGGTTTACTCCGTTTGAGGTTTTATTGTTACGGTATAATAGTCCTGTACATTTTTGAAATTCCCTTATTATTCAGCTTATTAATACAGTACTGACTTGATTACCAGGCAGCAGTTGCACGGTAGAAGATTCAGATTCCGTGCATTAGCTAAGTCAGAAGCTGAGTACATTCTTGGTATAATGAGAACAATTGTTTGACATTTTTTCTATGTTAGAAAGATGGGCTGTGGTGGTTCTCTCTATAGTTGCATTTTGGAATTCACTGTATATTCCCTATATGTTGCTGAGTTTTCATTTTTTCGTGTAGGGAGAGCTTAAAATGTACTCTCACTAATTTGAAAGTGTTTCGGGGTATGGGAGGACTCTATCATGATTCTCATTAGCATTTGTCTTCCTTTTTCTCTTTTATTGGCTTTTTACAACAGAAAGAAAGAGCTCAGATGTTAGGAAAAGTAGCTAAAGAGAAACAACAGTATGTGGGGTGTCTGTTTTTCAGATAATTCCGTAATCTGGCATTCTGATGGTTAACAGACTTCTCCCCCTGAGGGAGATACACTGTATTTTGCTATCTGACATGTTGTCATATATAAAGAAATCAATTGGTAATTAAATGATGCACCTTGTGAAGATGACAAAAGGCATTTGGTTGCGAAAAGAGAACTGGGTTTTGAGGGGTTTGTAATGAAGGCCTAATGACTATTCATAAGAGATTTTCAGTCCGTTGATCCACTTGACTGGAAAGTTCTGCCCTGGAGAGTTAGTGCTGTCAGTTTCTCTCACCTCAGAAAGCCGCCGCAATCGACGGTGTAGAGGATGAGCGGGAAATTATCTAGCTGTTGCTGCAGGCCTGTCTTAGGTCACATGCAGAAGGCACATCTGGCTTCCTGTAGGTACAACCTCAGGACATAAACTTTGGCTAAGTTTTAAACCATAAATATGTACGAGTGACACTGAATAAGTTACCTTTTATTCGTATTTTCTTTATTTTAGATCGCGTGCAAGTTGTGTGGGGAGGCTGCCATTTTGGCCTTCTTCTTCTCCCAGTTTTATCAGTTGCATGTTTGCCTGTTAGGCTAACAGTCCCTGTTTGGGGAAGCTGTCAAGGACCGAATGATAACAGCCTCCTCAAACCACCATACCTTGGTGGTGAATATGTCAAAGTCACCACGAAGGAAGGTCAACTGAGATGAGTAGAGAGCCTATTATTGGGTAGTCCTCTTGGGGGGTGCTTATTGCCCTGTTTGGCACAAGGCAGCGTGATATCAGAACTTCTACACATAAGACTACATACAGGAATTACAGAACACTGCTCTAGCATCTGTAGAAAATGACAACAACAAAATCCATGCATTCAGAAGCTACCAGTGACTCTCAACCACGGGCGAGGCACAGTACTAGCCTCAGGACACAGAGATGAGGGAAACGAAATCTCAGCCCTCACAGTTTCTGGAGAAACAGACCAATATAGTTGTACTATAACACGGGAAGAGCTGTGATCGAGGTGTATAACAACACAAGTCTTCGAAGCCAGGGATGGATTTGCTAAGAACGGTTGGGGTCCGTAGGTGATGTAAAAGATTCTTGCACGTGTTACTCCTTTCCACTGGCAGAGCCGATCTAGCCAATGAAAAGTGAGTGGAAGGAGTGAGGCGCTCCCGTGCTTCCCTCTAGAATCCCAACAAACGGTAGTGGCCGGCACTTCCTGTACATATTTACTCTTGGAAAGCCATCCTCCATGTTCTTGTATCTGGAATCTCACCCAATCAAAGGTAAACACATTTATCACCTCATTAAGGCTTGGCTTATGGCCTCGTGAAAGTGCCATTTGAGGTGGAAATGTCCATCAAACTCCTTGTCTGGAGCATCTGTAAGGGGGATGGACTGGCCAGCGAAGCAGGCTTTAATCTCTCGATATCAAAATAATTTAACACATAGCGTGTATTTGAGAAGATGTCACTGATGATCCCTCCTTGTGTGTTGTGGTTACTGAGTTGTGCAGATGTGTTTGCTGGAGCTGTCAAGGTGGACCAAATGAATGGACAGATGCCAAAAAAACAATTATGCCTATTAATGTACATTGATTGCTTGTTTAGGTTATAAAGCAAATTAAAAAATACATTAGTATTTAAACCCTTTGATAGCTGGGCTAATGATGACTTGTAATATAGTGTCTGGTAAAGAATATTCTATAATACCTGTGAAGCCCAGCTATGTTATCTAATTAGTCGACTTTGACTTAAGTGGCTATAATTACGGAAGTGAATAGTCGCCTCTCTAAATAACAAAATGGTAGATTTAAATATATAAAGATGTTGACTTGATTATTTAATATTTGTCGCAAAGACAAACCACCTAAATAGAGAGATTAATTCCACATCAGTGCAACATTAAAAGGGAGAGAGGATGCCAAGAATCCCATTAATTTGGGATATAAGTGCCTGAAATTTCCTCGAAACATTTACACCAAATAGCAGCAACAAGATGATAGCAAGCAGTTCTCTCTAAGGAGAGAGAAGTAAGGCCAACACGGTTGGAAGGTGTGCAAACTCACACACCTGCATTAAGGATGGTGCGTTCCAGCAGGTGCCAAACGTGGCCACCATTAACCGAGCTGTGAGGCACTAAGCTGGGTATTTTGTGTTTCCTCAGGTCCATTGCCCCTTGCTCCATGAAGCCTTCCCCGAGTGCTCACTGTTTCCTTTACTCTGCCACGAATCTATGCTTTCGATAAAGATGGCACTACTTGAAACCATAGCAGGCCACTTGTACATCATTGTCATTCTCCCGCGTGTTTAAGTTAGATAACCCTGCTGCCAAGAAAGCTTTCATACGTATTTGCTTAGTTGAATGGCCAACTTGAAGGGGAAGAGGTGACCTCTTTTTTTCCCTCTCTCTCTCTCTCTCTCTGTGATTTACTTTGGCTATTACTTTTGAAACATACATGATATATCCCCCGATTAGATCGTGTTACCTCCTTCACCGGCTGTCTGGGAATTTCCATACTTCCTGACAAGAACTTCGGGTGAATTGGCGTATACCGTTTTTCTGCTCCTCGCCCTATTTCCTTCAAGGCCTTTGAGTCATAAGCGTTCAGTACCACAGTGAATAATCAGTGCGATAGCCACGATTTGGTTTTTCCTTTTAACTTTTGGGGGTTACTTTTGAACACAGTACAACTGCTCAGAAGGGCTTTTTCACAAATTGTTTACTGTGGCAGTTGCTACCCTATTGGGCTTTTCACTCTGAACACTCGGGCGGAGAGCATTGATGTCGGTGTAGCAAATAATGTGCACAATTTTTAAAAACCCTGAATTTACTGAATCCCCATATTATGCTTTCATGCTGCTCTTTCAGAAACTATGCTAATACAATACCCCTATAAACCGATCTTGGTCCTGGCAGGCCCTATTGGAACTAATGGGGCCTGACAATTCTTCAGTTAAAAATTATACATGAGGGTCACTTTCCCTTAAATTATCTATTGTATGCCAGCTGTTCACAACTGCAGCGCTTCACCTTCTTTGCACTGCTAGAAATGTCTAATTTCCTCATAATATCCGTAGCAACTCCTCTCGTGGACGGCCCGGAAGGTAGTGACACTTTGAGCACACCTTCGCGGAAATCACACAGGAGCTAGCTTTTCTGTCTTCTTTATTTTTATTTTCTTTTTGGTCCTGGAGAATGTTTAGATGGCTCCTTTCGCCTGTTTCATGCCACAGCACTTGAGTTATATCATAATTTCTCATTTGCCGCACAACTTTATTCTATTTTTATGCTCCTAAATGACGCAGCTTTAAGTACCCGTGAGTGGCACTTCCGTGCTGTGAGCGCCATCAAAGCCAACCTCAGACAGATAAAACTCCTGGCGTTGTTGGGTTTTTTTGTTTGTTTGTTTTGGGTTTTTTTGGTTTTGTTTTGTTTTTTTGCTGGGGAGGGGAAAAGATGAGTCGTCACCAAGAAGCACCTTTTGTTTCTGAGGCCTATGAAAACTATGGCCCATGGAACCATTTACCAGAAAGAAAAAAATCACCCAAGTCATGTGTCTGAATGAAGGCTCTCTTCTCAAACGTTCCTCATTGCTACAGAGCAGTTATCTTTGGATTATAATTAAAAGGAGGTTTTTTTTTTCTCTTTTATTCTTTTTGTTTTTTTCCAGAATGCTTCCAAGTGAGGTATTTCCCCCAAAGTTATTGGACCTTTTTACCAACAAGTGGCTGGGATTTTAATGAGCTTCCCACTCCCTACCCCCACCCCATACAGAGTAATGGATGGCCAAGAGTGGATGTGGTACAAAGGTGACACATTTAGGGATACTTTCTGCCTTCTTGGTAAAAATGGGGAGGTGGGGTGAGAGGATTTCCTTGATGAAGTAAGTGTGATGTTAGTAGTTATTTCTGTAACTCGGTGAAAATACTGCCTATTTAGGGCCTAATTTTTTAGCATATGTTACCATGCATGTACTAGAACGGTGGCCAGTGCTTTCTGACTCTTTTGGCTATTGAGGAACTTGCAGGTTATAACTAGTTGCTGTAGAAACCTGGTCATCTGGATGCTTCTCAAGAACACACGATTATTTTTGAAACCTTGGTGCATAAGCCAGAGACTGCAGCAGTTGGACAAGGTCACATATCGGTGGCAGCGACGTGTCTTTCCCCTTTCCATTGTGTGATCCTCCGGGGTCTGGGGCATTAATATGCAACGGTTCTGTTTTTCTTTCAGGAGGACTTGTAAACTCTTTAAACAGAGGCACACAGTTTGCAATTGTTGCGGTACTGAGTGGGTGTATAGAAGCTGGGGCTGCAGCCTTGTCCAGTTGCACATAGAATAAAACTGACAATGATGCAATGGGCCTGGCATGTAGACAAGTCCGTGGGATGGATGAATGGTGCGGCTCTTGCCGTCCGTCCGGTGGTGGTAGGCCCTGTAATAGCTAGCGTAGGAAGGGTGGTGAAAATTGATATGCACTATTACTACATGTATAAAACTTAACACTGGGGCCATTGCACAGGTGGGGGGTTCCTGTTTATTGATTTTTATGACTTTGTTAGAACATACGCTTAATGCTTTTATACTGCAGGAGCTCTGGGAGGGCTCACCTTGGGTAATAAACCTTTCCGTACTTTGCAATCGCTCACGATTTACATGGGGACTCACATTATCCAGCACAAAGCTCGGCATCCCACCCCCCCCCCCACCCTGTCTACTTGGGTTGAGGAGTGCTATAAAAAAAAAAAAAAGCAAAGAAAATAACTCTAGCACTTACTTTGAATTTTTAAAAAACCTGTCCACTCCTGCTATGAAAATGGCCCCTAATTCTCATTACTCATATTTCCAAGAAAAAATTAGTCACACAAACTTATGTTATGTGTTGTCTCAGAGGTTGAAAGCAAATTAGGTTTCCAATAAGACAGTACATCAAACAAAGTAGCATGTTCTTGATGCCGATGACTTTTTTTTAGAATTATGGTTGGACATTTTTGGCAGACAGATTGTCTTTTGCTCTATCAAAATGACAGTTTCTTTTGTAACTGCAACATTCATAATTAGAAGGAGAGAAGCAATCTGCCCAATTTAATATACTAAAAGAAGTTTAGAGTCTCTGCTAGTAATTTCATTATTTTAAAATTTGAATTAATTGACTTAAAATAATACAGTTAAGAAGTATAACTAGCAGGATTATGGAGAAAGGTTTCTTTTTCCTTAAAAAAAAAAAAAAGAGCACTCTTAGTATTATACTTCAGATGAGATTACAATTTTCTGTTGATGCCAGGTGCCCTGTTCTAAGATTCAGAGCAGGAATGTGAATATTCATCCTTGCAACAGGGCTGAGAGACGTTGTGGGGAAAACCCTGGGAACAAGGTCACTTTAAACAAAAAAGTTCTCCAAGTTTCCCATGCTTAAGAGGCTGGCTGGGCTTAATTAAAGTCAATGGATGACCAAAAAGGGGGGGGGGGGGGAGGAAAAGAAAAGAAAAAAAAAGAGGAAGAAAAGAAAATGAAAGAAAAAAGCAACAAACCACCCCCACTTCAATCTCTTTCTGGGCCACCATTCACATTCCATACCTTAGCTGTTGCTGTTTAACCTCCTTATATCTTTATATCAAGAATACTATTTCTTCAATCCCCCTAACAGCACTGATGTGCCCACCGGTGAATATCACTCTTCCGCATTCTATGTCTCTGACCTATGTCACTGTAGGTGGCCCTCGCCCGCCGCCACCACCACAACAGAAACAAATCCAGCATCGTACTCAGAATGAAATCATCATAACATAGCGACCTTGTTCTGGACGTGATGTTTGGTTTCAGCAACCTTCTTTTATGCAGCCCTGGGCAAGCTTAACATTTCCTGTTGGCTCAGACGGTTACCTTTCTTCATATTTTCTTCGGGCACTGTCTTTAGGAGACCCAGGATGCTGCGTGCCCGGGATGCACAGGGCCAGAAGTTGTGGAGACTGAAAATTCACAAGCGTGGAAGGCCTGTTTTCCTCCTGTGTAATGGAATGAAGCCTCCGTCCATCTTAAAAAATACATACATGGCAAGATCTCTTTTCACTCTTCCTGTATCATTTGTCACACTCAGCTCTAAAGGAAACCAACTCCTTAGCTCTCTTACCTTATTTTGTACCTTAGCTGACTTTCATCTTTGCACGAGCCATCAAATCTGGATGTGACAAATACACGCGTTAAAAAAAAAAAAAGCGCTTCATGTATGAGTTGGTGGGTGTTTTTCTCTCCCACAAGAAATAACAACACTAAGTATTATGTACATTTTGGGGTATGTTTATAAGACGGCAGGAAATTTTTTAACCCTGAAAACTTTCTGATTGTAAACTATGCTCTAAGTCTACAGGGGCTGTGTTCCAAGTCCTCCACTCTTTTACAAGTGTGTCGCTCACAGACCCGTTAAGTGGGAAGGCAAACTTCCCCATGGCGGTTCTGAAGTATGACGTCAGGCTTAGCTGCCAGGTACTCGGAGCACTTACTCTACTGGACGCCTCCATTTCAGGGCCGCTTCTTGTATTTGGATGGTTCCTTGTATCCTTTTTCGCAGTCATCTGTCCTGGAGAAGCGATGCTCTGTTTGGTTCTCGTGTGTCCTAATATACTCAAGTTATGTATCAAAAGATATACACATTTGTATAACTCAGGAAGCCAGGGATTAAAGCACAATGTATCTTAACACAGCTTCTTCTGAGGTCTCTAAGAGCTATCTAATGCTTAAGTCTTGGGTTAGCATGGACTATAGGATTATAGTAGGTTGTATAGATACTTGTATCTGTACATGCGTATGTTTGCATATGTATATACCTGTGTGTGTGACTTAGGGCTATGCTGACATATTATTTTCTATCTGTTCATTTATTACAAACAGCAGGCGAGCAGACATTTCACCTCTCCTCTCACTCTGGTCCACATCATTTAAAAAAGACTGCAGGATTTCCATTCTAAATTAAATACATCTAAGGGTACATCTTTTATCAATTCTTTATTCTTAGTATCTCAAAATTCTGAAGTCTTCTTCCTTTGTCTCAAAAAGGGGAACTGCTGAAAGCATTTCCACCTGGATGCTTAAATTATTTAAGTTGCAGGAACCAGACCTTTTCCCTCCTGAGTAGTTGTGGGTTTTAAAGGCTAAAATTGCTTCATCATGCCAAAGTGAAAGTATGCATAAATTATTTAGTTAAACCTGAGAAAATACAGACTTTTCCCAGTGATCTTTCAAGGGCTGCCTACTTAAATTTCAGAAGAATGGGCAGGATTTTTTTTCTTTCTTTTAGAAAATTTAAGTATCTGCTGTGTCTTCCAGCAGTTGAAATGTGAACGAAATTACAGGATGGTGATCTTTGAAAGTCCAAGCCTCATATTGTCCAGTATATCTATATCATGCCCAAGGTGCATACTGTAGACTGAGTCAATACCAGTAAGACTCATCCAGCTGACAAGCGTTGCAAATTATTTTGAGTGTATTCTTATGAAAGTCAGGTAACTTATTATAGATCTCTCCCTGATGCTAATGTAAACACCAGTAAGTATTTCCAGTTGTGTCTATTCATTCAGAGTTTATATTTCAGTTATAAAAATATAAAGGAAGGCCATTTTACAATATTATAAATCATGTTTAATTGATACCCCCCTTTAATTTTAGTAAATAAAAATGCCTGAAAATGTGAAGTAGTATGTGGTATGGTGGTGGTGATGTGTACTTGATGACATTAAAGAACCAGTGAAAACAGCCCACAAACATAGGCAAAAGGGGACGGATGTCAAATTGTTACAGAGTATAAGGGACTCAGTTTCCCAGGTACATTACAGAATCCGTGACGTTACGTATCTGTTCTCTAAATTAGTCTTGGCATTAATACTCCAATGGCGTTCTCATGACTGAGGGAAGAATAGTACATTTAATCGAATACCTAACCTCAAACCCTCAAAGAAACATTAATTGGGACAGAAAAAAAATGTCAGCCAGAAAGTTACGTATAGGAGTTCTTTAGTCTTTTGTGGAATCCGTTTGAAGTTTACGTTCAAATACATTGGGAGATGAGAGTGACTACGGTAGAAGAGCAACATGTAACTGGTGAGTTATTGTTATTTAAAAACATAAAAATTAAAAAAAAAACTTTCAAACACGATAAAACCTCTTCCATTCCACAACGATGGGCATCACTTAATCCATTGATACATGTTTGCCATGTTGCAGACCACGTGCTCTTCCTCCAATCTTATTTGGTTTTTCTGCAACTTTTAGTTCAGTTGCTCCCAACCTTGGCTTAGTTCTCCCCTTCTCTCCATTTCTCGTTTTTGCCTGGGCACGGATGTGTCCACTAAATCAGGTGAACGAGATGAGTATTACACCTATGTTACCATATGCTGCTAAATAGTTAGAAATTCTGTCTTGGCTTTTGTGTGCTGACTTAGATCTGTATCCCAGAGGTGACAAGAAAGAGCACAGGTAGAATGTGGGGTCAGATAGGATCTGGAGGCAGGGACCAGATCCAGATTTTGCCCTAAAGGTAATTTAGGGGGAAGTCCATTAAGAATTTGAGTCTCGGTTTACTCATCTATAAAACCATGATGATGATAATTGCACCTTCTTCCGTCAAAGGACTGTTATGAGGATCAAGTGGAAAATGGCTATGACTGGGCTCTGCTGTTGGTAGAATAATGCATAAATGTCAGGCATTCTTACATAATCAACCTGGCCTCCCAAACACAGGAGAAGAAAAGAGTTTTTAAGGCACACACGTGACCCTGGGAATGGAGCTATTATATATAGCCTGTAGAGACAGTGCATTTTCTTCTACGTACAAACATACCCCCCCTGTGGGGGACGCCTCTCTGGCCAAGACAATGGTGGGAAACCCTGGCTGGTGGCGGTGGTTGTGCTGCTGGGATAATTGAGAATAGACAGGAGGGCGACTTAGCCGTCAGGTGGCTTCTTTCTCACTGCAGCAGGTTCTCAGATCCCTAAGCTGGCCCAAGATGAGAGAACAGTCAGTAAAGAGAGTCTGGCACAGCAAGCGTCTCGGTGTCATCTGATTGTGAAATCTGCATGTTTGCATTCTCATACAGTACTGGAGCTTAAGCCCTGGCCACTGTACGATGACTATGCAAGAGAGGATCTGGGTCCAAGGTGGGGGGAAGGGAGGTGTTTCTGACCCCAGAAGAAGGCTTGATTAGAGTTACTTCAAGGAATTCTCTTGGATAATCCCAACCAACCATATTACGGCATCAATTATTATATTTTGTGTAATGATTTTTTTTCTAAACCAAATACATAGTATGTTGAAGAATTTTACAAAAGGCCCCCTGTTTGAACCAGTATGAACTAGGACAGAAGTAGTCAGGACTGGTCCAGGAAGGAAAGAAATTAGAACTTTCGAACTTGTCCAATTGCCACTGCAGTTGTTTGAGGAAAATTGAAATGAAAGAAGCCAAAAAAAAAAAAAAAAAAAAAAAAGAGAGAGAGAGAGAGATTTATAAAGAGCTTTTTTTAAGCTTCAAAAAAAAAAAAAAAAAAGCCCACACACTTATCATTGAACTGTCCGCTTCTGAAAGGAGTTGCAAGAGTCCCTCATATCCACTCAACTGTGCGTACATGTTAAATTGTTGTTTCCCTTTCCCTTACACTACTACAAGAGAAAGGAAATGCCTAGGCAAATAAACTCTGTTAAAATAACTTTACGGTTGTGACACAGTTTGACAAAAGCAAAGGAAATTCAGAGTCACAGCTCACACTCTATCCTCAGCTGATTCCACTGTGGAAAATAAAATGCTTTAAACACACACGCGCGTGCGCATGTGCGCGCACGCCATGGAACAAACCTGGGATAGACTCAGTCTTAAGAAATGGGCTTCTCAAGCGTTGAAGTCTCTGACTTTTCCATCTTTGAGTCATTATAATAGAGTTGCAATGTATGCATTCGTCATAAATCTGGTCAGAGTGAAAGAAAAGTATTTGGCTGAGTACTGTTTGCAAAGTATAAGCCACCTCTATTTTTAAAGACCATGTGATTTTAACTCAAAGCAGTCTCTCCTTGGGGTTCAATGAGCTACCCTGAAATAGATTTTAATTGTCATGACTCCCTAGGATTTAGGTAAGATAACAAATTTGCTTCTTTCCAACAGTCCTCCAAGCACCATAGCACACACAGAGGGAAACATTTTGACCAAGATCTCATATTCACTACTGCTATGCAAATTATAAATCTAACAGAGAGGTGATATATCATTTTTATTAAACTTATAATATGCTGCACAAATAGTGTTTACATAGACGAGTATAAAGTTAATTCCCTCCTGGGAAGCATTTCTAAAAAATATAAATTGTACTTTGAGAGTTAATCAATTTGCTTTTTCTCTTTTGGCATTTTAATTGAAGCCTCCAAACTGTATACTTCCTCAAAGTATCAGAAAGCAAATATCAGTTGTGTGGTTGTAAAATCAACTCTTAATTTTCTTTCAATGAAGTAGCAGATAGGCAGCCTGTAAATTTCACCTATATTACTACGGAGCTGCGGCGCTATAAATTCAAAACAGTGTGCAGGTTGGTAGAAATTGAGGTCCAGGCAGCAAGGCATGTCCATAAACTTTTCTCAGGTTATTGGAACAGAACGAATCAAAAGCGGTTCCTGGTTGTATGATATTCTCTTTTGATAGAGCAGACTTCTTGTCGTTAGCAATCCAAGAGCAGAGGTTAGTCAGAGCAGAATGTAATTTCTAGCAATCTGACAGACCTGCGGATTGAAGCGGCAGGTTTTCCCTTCCGATTTCAGGGAATTGCTTCTTACTGTGACAAATGATTAGCTGTTATCTCTGACTGAATTTGATTTCTACAAGCAGCTGAGTCAGGTAACTTTGCAGCATTTGAGGGGGTTTTTACAGGAAATGAAATCGGCTCCCTAGTCATATGTGGACCAAATGAAATCTTCCCTGTCAGGGCAAAATTGTGCTTTTGGTTAATTGGAGGCAGATTTAGCATAGAGGGTGTGTGTAGTGATGTGTGTGATGTGTGTGAGGAGTGTGTGTGTGTGTGTGAGAGAGAGAGAGAGAGAGATGCTGTGATGGTATAGGCAGGCACACCCATGTGCACATTCACATACATGAGGGATAATTTCATGGCTCTCTCCTAACTTTCAAAATCCTGAGTTCAAACAAAATGCCTACCTTCTGCACAGGGTTGACACTTTTAGTCTAAACTCCAAGTGAGGACAATCATATGGGCATCAGAATGATGAGTTCCCAAATAAGAACGTCCTGCTTTCCAAAGAGTTGGAACTGCAATATTGATCAAACTACAATAGATACTGAGCATGGTTTTCATGAAAATATGCATCAAAGGGCAGCTGCTTTCAAAGCAAGAGGTTTAGGTAAAATAATTCGTCCTTAATCTCCTCCAGGCTCCAGTCTACATTTTGAATTGCGAGGGGTTCCAGTGATGGCAAATGTCCTCTAGATGATAAAACAAAACAAAACAAAACAAGCCTGGCATG